>NW_027511135.1:655000-1310000 GCF_048772815.1 Callospermophilus lateralis
ATTGAATGTTCTCAATATTTCCATATGTGTATTTTGGAGGAAAATCCTTTATAAAAAACTTCATAAAAAACCTTACATATTTGGGAAATATGAATAATGGGCAACTTGATATAATGCTCAAAAGCAAGAAAATTAAAAATTTGTGTTTTTGAACACATATCACATAAAATGTGTAAAATAGCAACAGATACATATTTTCCAGATTTAGCTGCCTAATGAAAATGACTACACATAATCCAGCACATTCAGGAATATTTTCATTAAATTACATATATATGTATTGATATGTACAAACACACATACACACTTATAAGTACATATTTATCATTGTCAAAAAATAAGTATGTAACTACATAAGAACAACTAAGCAAATAAAAATCAAACAACATAAATGTCATCTAGCTTAATATATTACTTTCGGAATCAAGCAAACTCTATAGCAATTCTTTCTTTGAATGAAGCTTAAATTACATAAATTTTCAGGAATCTGTAAGGAGGAAGAAAATTTAAAACACAATGCCAATGCAGCAATTTAACATAAGTGATTTAACTAATTTCTGCATCTTTAAACTTAAAGCAAATAGTAACAATTGTAATAATATTTCTGCAGAGAATTGGATTGTCACACCAAGTGGCATATATTAAGAATCAAAAACCCTCAATTTAATTTTGGTCAGCTTTTGTAACCAAATAAATTCATATTTGGGCTGTTTTTCTTCCAAATGAGTTATGGAAAGCTTTGTGGTTTAGAGACTTATTCATTCCATATTTATTTGAAGTTTTGGACAAAGCACTTAGTGTTCAGTTTTGCTTAGATTTGGGGATTACAGATAAAGGATTATAAAATTACTTATAATTTATCTAAAAGCTATTACATCTGTCCTTACTATATAGGTGAGGAACCACTACGGGGTAGCAAGTATCATTATCTAAATAGTCAAAATTAACACAAAAGAACAGAAAATAAGGATTAGGACCAAAAATGGTTTTCAGAGGTCCGACTCAATCACTGGGTTATTCTGCCTGCTTAATATTATTGGGAATCTTCTGAAATAATGTTTTCAAATTTTTTTATAACCACTAATCTATGGAAAGGCATTGATAGAATACCTCCCCCCTTTTCTATTCCTGTTTCTATTCCTCACAGCTATATCAGACCACCTCCACATATGTTCAAAAATCTAATTTTGCAGAAACACAATCTTCGCCCTGCTACTCCATTGTGGCCACACTTAAGCCCCGCCAGTCTAATGGTGGTAGATATGTGCTTTCTGTGACTTGGAATCATCTAGCTCTACTCGTTGACATTTCAGTGGTCAGAGCCCTCTTTTTAGCAACATCTTCTAAGTATGAATGTAATCACTAATTTCAATTTAGAAAACAATGATGGGAAAGTTATGACAAATAAGAAAATACACCTACTGAAAAATGTTTGCTCTCTTGATAAGGAGGGAAAACAGGAAACAGGATCTTGTATTTGTAAACAAAGTTTGTATCTCATTAAAATTATTTTTATCTTATCTTGTCTAAAAAATGTCAAAAAAAATCAGAATTGAGGGAAGCATGTAAATATTTTGGTTTCCTGAAACAGTATTATCATTTATAAAATAATCCTGAACAAAACATGAATTTTAGAACATTTAAAAGTTAAAATCACCCATTATTTGTATGTATAGAATTTCCCCAGGTTTCTCAGAATGTAGAAATCATGATCCATAATTTATTACTGAAAAGCATCATATCATTCATTGATTTCAGTTGCACAATGTGTATTATGACATTCCAAATCAGGTGCAATGTTATAGTCATTAGAAAACAGTTATTTAAACATGAGTCATGAGATAAAATAATGCATGAAAAAGATATGATAAAAGAAAAACTTGATTTAAATATTATCTTTTATTTGAAATTGACTTTCATTCAAATTTGTCTATATGCTGTTTCATTGCATTTACTTAACATAGTTACACAACAACTATTGTTTCAGAACAGAAAGTAAATGGTTGTCAGTGGTTGGAAGTACAGAAAGAGGTTGACTAACTGAAACATGAAGAAATTTATGAATTTTAGTTGAGTTAATCAAGTATTTATAAAAATTGTTTTAAAAATCTCTCTTCTTATATTCAAACAATGGAAGTAGAATGAATTCCTTCTTCTTTTTTGTGTTTGTCTTTGTGCCAAATTTGCATTCTAATAATGAAATAAGTGGGGAGTACTGAAGTTCATGTGGCTAGGGGATAAATATGTATTTTAGGTTGACTGTTTCATGGTAGTGATGGAGATATTATTACAGTATTTTGATGCAAGTGAAGTTTAAGTGGTTCAAGATATTATATAAGATTTTCTCTAATGCATCAATAATGAATTATAAATCATTTATTTTAGAATATAATTAATACTCATTATAAGAAAGTGAAAATTAAACTAGTTATGCTCTGCAATTATTAGATTTTGAGATACATGGTAATTATGACTTTAAGATTTACAATGAGTATTAGAAGAAGAACTTCTTAGGATAGTGTACAGAAAAGAAATACATATGTATATCAAGACTAGCTGTTTTATTTGGACAACAAATTCAGGATTCTGATTTGCACCTTCTTACCTAACAATCCTAGGTATACCTTTGCCCTGTAAGATACTAACTTGTATATCAAAAAGAAAGTTAGCATTAGAAATGTTCAGTATGTTCACAAGTTTCACCAGTGGTAAAACTTGGGGCTAGTACTCTTGAGAAAAGTTTGCCTTAACGACCCTGATTCCAAGTTTGTATCCTTGATATTAAGTGGAATTCTTGCTCAAAGCTCAGATTCCAACCCACTTCTCTCATAAACATAAATCTTATTGTGAGTCTGTAGCCCCCTCAAAAGTTTTAACTTTCTTGGTATCATTTTTTTCTTGTCTTTTTTCTTTATATACCTTGTCCTGATTTTCTGCTCTCCTTTACACTTTGCTCATAGTAACTATTACCAATTTCATAACATGTTTCATCCCAGCTAACAAATAATAAGTGATAAATGCAAGTTCCCAAATCACTATCTTTACTCTAAATCTTCAGATTAATTCTTAAACTTTTTCCACCATAGGCAGCTGAATTATATCTACTATACCAGTGGGTTTTTTTGATTTTAGCTTCTGGGATAATGCTGCCAAAAAGGATTCCATCATTAGGGGGATAGAATACAAAGAGGATGTTACCCTATACCTCCCTCCCTGCAGAGCTGTGGGGTTCCATGTGTCTCTTCTTCCAGAGTCTTAGCTCTTCTCAAGCTCATACTACTGACACTTAGCTTCTCAATTGCTTTGGTGACTTTTTGCCCTATTGTATAGTCTTTTGTGCTTAGAAACCCCAAATCTTTTACTACACAAGTGGAAATGCATCATTATTAATTGTTTTCCTACTCTTACCCCCAATTGTCTAAATCCTCCTCTTTATTTATTTTGTGTGCATGTGCATGTGTATTTTCTGCCATTTTACTCAGTCATTTGGCAGAATCAGAAGTTTTAAGAGGCAGCAGAGGCAAAAGCAAAACCTGTAGAAGAAAAATCTAAAATTGAGGAAAACCACATGCGTTAATTATATTTATCTACAATAAAAAATGACTATTAACTTTGAATGTAGGACAAGCAAGTCTTAATATTAAGACTTAACCATCAGAAAGACACAATGATCACTAATCAAGTAGTCTTTCTGATGTGTCTGAAGGTGTCCACTATCTTCCCTGATGCCTGGGAAGAATAGAGAAGACTTGAGAAAAGGACCCAAAAATCTTCCAAGAAAGGAGTCCCAATTAAAAGAAGGATGCACTGGAGGAACATTACATGGAGCCCTAGGGATACAGGTGGCAAGCAAACCCCCATCAGCGTTTTGAGCATTAGAAAATCCCTTTCCCTTTTCTCTTTTTTTCCTCCTTGATAACTATTTCTTCAGCAAGAGGTATGATACAGACATTTTGGGAGAAAATTTGGTTAGAGAAGTCCCACAAGTGGGTTGAATTATTAGGCAAAACTAACACTGAGGATCAGAGGAACAATGAACTTGAGGCTTAATATCAGAACTCTTGAATTTTTAAATTTGTTTTGCTCTTATCTTTTAAGTGTGTGCCCTGTGCCAACCTATTTCCAATGTTAAGAGGTGATGCTGATGTTTTGAAGTGATAATTTAATGGAAACATTGTCTTAGATGTCATTACAAACAAATTACACATTAAGAATCAAATAAATGGTCCTTTTTTAAAATAACTCTTAAAATTTATCTTACAATGTATGACCTTCTGAAACTGCTGGGACAATGACTCATGCATGTGGTACACAATTTGGTCAAATTAATATACTATAACTAGTAACATGATTCTTAATTTTGATAATCAATCATTTCCTATATTATATGAAATAAGATGAATTATTTACTAATGACAGAAGAATATTAAAATCAAAACTGGGTCAATAGCACATAAAGTTTATTTGAAAAAAATGAATGGGTGATACTCTATATGTGTAATATGAATTGTAATGCATTCTGCTGTCATATATAAAAAACAATGGATAGAAGATATATAGTTACTCAGGAATACATGTATTAATATTAATTGCATATATGCACATTCCTAGAACTTTTTTTTGCCTGTGTCCTGGCTTTTCTCATAATTTTTTTCTAAGACTTGATATCAAAAGTCTGGAACAATTATGATCAATCAGTTTATGTGTTTAATTACTAAAGAAATGAATAATAAATGAAGTCTCTGTTTGAAACATGCAACTATTACTAGTAAAGAAAAAAGAAAGAAACCACTATTGTTTTGAAACCATTTTCCAAGTATTCCTTAAAATCATCTTGAGCTAACATCAGATGACATGATTTTTACTAAGAACTATAAACATAAAAAGATACCAAACTGGTGTTTTCTAAACATCCATAAATCAAAATGTAACATTGTTTCATTTGTGTTAACTCATTTGTAAGATCTAAATGCAAATGAACTACTTGGGGACATTAAATAAAACTTATTTACCCCTCATGTTCTATCTCAGCACAGTTGTGAGCCCCTCTGACTGACATGTTGACTTCCTCTCAGTGAGGGAGATATAATTAATGTGACCTTCTGATAAGGTGGGAGATACTGGGTAGGAAGAGTGCTCTCCAGAGAGCTATTAGTAGCTTCTGAGCAATTTGCTAATAGTAGAGCTACCTTTATTAAAATCATACAGTTAAGAAGATAATTGACAACCATAATAATGAGTGTGTACAGGGAAGAAAAAGAACATGAAGTAAAGTGGAACTGTTAATTACTTAAAAATGGATGAACTTTCAGTGCTAAGTAAACTGATTTGGAAATTTGGTTTTGAAGTACAATGAAGGAAAAACCCATAAGAAATCATGGATCTATCAATTCTGGAAAATAAATTAGTGTTATTTCTACTCTCTGATCCCATATTCATGAAAGAAATATATATATTTTTAAAGTTGCATCATCATCTAATGTCAGGATGTAGTGATATTTGTATGTAGTGTAGGCATGGAAAATTGATAGCAATATATGTATTTTAGAATCTCCTTTCATACTAAGCTTAAAAAACCTAATAAATCTAAAAACTCATGCAATATACTTTGAAGTTAATCTATCATAATGAACAAAGACTGATGAAACTACATGTATATTGAAAAGTTTCTTTTTTTTCCAAAGTCAGAATATGGCAATATAAAAATAGTACAAAGATGCTTATCCTATTATAATTCATTAGTGTGCCCACTAAATTATCAGAAGCCCCTGTTAATCCAGATTACATATTTAGATATTCTTTTCAATTAGTTATGAGTAATTAAAAAGGAAAAATTATGATTGCAATAAAAATATGATGTTTGAAAACACATGAGAAACTACAGAAGAAACAACAACAATAGCAAAAAGTAACAGTGAAATGGCATCATTAGCTTTGTTTTTCAACAAAGTAAATATAGTTTTAGTAAAAGTGAACGTTTTGACATTTCAAGAGGCAAGTATCCATATTTTTATTTGTCTAGATTATTGATGGTACTAAAAATGTGGTTGCCTCATCATTTAGCTGAATATTTATTTGGAATGATTATCCTTAGCAATCCAAACAATATCTTTTCCTGGGCATGTTGAGTATTTGAGCTTTCAATAAAGTGATTCATATTTTTAGGCTGAAATTGTATTTTTGTTTTTTTGGGCATGTAATAGTAACTTGACTAGGAACCATTGATACCTTTCATGTTATACCATAGAAAGACCACCTCACAATATCAATCCATGGTACCCTGGATATAAATGAAAGACTACTGCATGTGAATGATCATATGATCCAGAAAAGTAGCAAAACTATAATTACCATTCACAAGGTAAAAAACTATATGCCTTTGGTAGATTTCTTTCAATGTGTAGAATTTAGAAAGCTGAGTAAATCTATTTAATTTTTTTCCACTATATATATTATTTTTTTTCAATTAATTAATTAGTTAATTATACAGTAGAATGCATTTTATCATATAGCACACAGATGGAGCACAACTTCTCATTTCTCTGGCTGTACATGATTCAGAATTACTCCAGTAATTTAAATATATATTTACAGTATATTATATACTGTATATGTGTATACACACACACACACACACACACACACACACACATATGGTAATAATGTCTGTCGATTTCCATTTTAATTTGAGAAAAAATTCTGGGAACAAGATTATAAAATAAATAAAATAATGTACTCATGGGCTCCCTAAAATCCCCAGAAGCATGAAATTATTTTCAAATGACACACAGGTGGAACATAGGAATGTTAGTGCTTAATTCACATTTTCTCTTGGAAGGTTAAGTCAGTCTTTGGAGGAAATTTCCAAACCATTTAAAAATCATGAAATATCCTATAACTGGCCTCCTGCACATTTACTCCAACATTCAACATGTATATCATAAATCCTTAACTATATTGTCACATTTTATATTATTTCTGTTTCTTCAATTTTTTTATTCTTATTTAGTAAGTTTAAAATGACATTCACTGTAAGATCCTCATAATTTGTATTGAATATATAAAAGTATCATAAATTATTTAAAGGGGAGAAATACATATCACATAAAAATTAGTGTTCCTCTTGTCCATTGCCTTACAAACTGCAAGTCCTATGATCTAAAATGAAACTTAATTTATTTTAACTGCCTATTAACTAAAACATAGACTTTAAATACACAACAAGAATATATAAACAATATGATATTTCATCTATAGTTTCTAATTTACCTGTGAATTACTAAGATGTTTGTGAAAATCAAGCAAACCAGCAAACAAACATGCAAACGCCTCACAAAATAAATAAATAAATAAATAAACAGCAAAACCACATAAGTGATAAAACTGTACTTAGCATACGGTACTGTTTTCTTAACATGAAACTGTATATAAACACTCTTCGGAAAAGTTAAAACAGTTAAAATCTATTTAGCAGCATCTGCACAACAGACAAGACACACAGAGAATAGAAATGCCTTAATACATAAATATTAATTCACATAGCATCTGCTACATGTCAGTGTTTTAAGTATTAATATACAAAGATATTTAAGACTGATTTTCTAATTGAAAGCAGGTGTCAGTATTGGGGAGAGACATTTAAACAAATAAAGACTTATGAAATATTGAGGATAATAATAGAGCAAGTACAATACAATTTTATTGCTTGTGGAGATCTGGAAACTGAAGAGACCTTTTTAATTTTATTTTTTTAATGGAGAGCATAAGAATTCCACTTTAGAATTATGAACCTATATACTGAATTTCTTGTTTGGTAGAAACGGAAAATGCATTGCTCTAATGTGATCTAGCATGGAACAATGATGATGAGAAGCCAGGATTGCATGGACACAGGTAATACAATTAAGGGTTGACTTTGATAGAATGGAGGTCATTCAGGAATGATTTCAAGAAATGCCATAAAGTGAGTATATGCTGTCTGTGGCTGATCTATATTTTGTACCAACCACGGTGTAAAGAGGCCTAAAAGTGACAGGGAGTTTGAAAGAACAGAAAGAGACACATGAGTTATATCTATAGGAAAACACAGTTTTGCTATTTGAAATGAAACCACATCTTTCTCTAACTCCCTGTTCTCACTGTCTCCTGATGGTACAATGTTTCACACACATTCTAAAATTTAAAGAAGCACATATTTCCACAGTAAAGAAGCAGATCCACTGGTATATTGTGCAGTACATGTGACCTTAATACTGATACTATATAATAAAAGTATAAATGCATTTTTGGTTCTAGAATATAGAGGAAATTTTGGAGTTAGGGATGGATTTTCTCTATATGTTGGCAGAAGAATTTATGACTGGAGAGGAAAAAAAAGTCAACAGAGACACAATGGAACAGTTGCTCTTTCTTCCCAAACATGGTGAGAGAGAGAGAGAGAGAGAGAGAGAGAGAGAGAGAGAGAGAGAGAATATACCACTCTGAACAAATAAAACTAAGTCAATTCAATAAAATATGGAAAACATTGATAGTTATTGATAAGCTAAATATTGAGGAAATATCATTAACATTAGATACCATTTAGATTCCCAAATCTTATATTATTTGAACTATTAAAAAATAATGAAATCTACCACATCCCAAAGTGGATAGTCTAATAAGAGAAACAGTGTATGAAATTCCAAAAGGTTAAATTCTAAATAAACAATCTTCATATATTGACTTTATATTGCTATTGATGGGTGATGTGGGGGTCAAAGTGTTAAAGTTGGTTTAAAGTGCTCTTCAAAAAATTTTTTTTGGTGTTTGATCAGAAAAGCAATCCTTTCTACAATTATGCTAAGTCAAAAATTATTCTTGTTTTTGTTTTGTGCTTGAACTATAACACACCAGAACAAAATGATAACAATGAGCAGAACCAGCAGATACAAAAGACAGCAGGGATTAAATCTATCAGACCTTCAAATAGAGTTAGGCAAGAAATGACACAAAACTAATATGTTTACTGTGTGAATTTTCTGGGAATTCACAAATGAGTGGCTTAAACAGTGGTGATTTACTTTCTCACTGTTTTGGAGGGTGGAAGACCACAATCAAGTTTCTGGTAGGCCTCACATCCTCTAAACATCTCTCCATTGCTTACAGGTGACACTTTCTTGATGTGTCATCACAAGGTCTTCCATACATACTCACCTCATATTTTTCTTTGTGCATAATCTTCTTCTTCTATGGACAGTGACATCTTAAGTAGGATCTGCATAAATAGCACAATGTTAACTAAATCTTTTAGCAGTTTATTTCCAAATATAGTCACATTCTTATATATAGTGAGGACATCAACATATGGATTTGGAGGGCCAAAATTCATCACATAACACTAACTAAATATAAATACAAAGAAAATCAATCCTAATGTTTAATGATTAGCTTAGATCATCCTGAGCACAACAAACAATTAGATGCATAGAACAGAAATTGAAAGCACTAACTAAAATGTTACACACAGTAAACCCAGCCAGCACTATGTATGAAAAAGGATTTTGAAATTTAGATTATGCTTGAAAAACCTGTTCTATACTGAGAACATGTGCATGCCTGGAAGTAAAAGTGATGACCTGGAGTTGGTTTTGTAAATTTAAAACATGAAGATACAATTCCTTTTTGGTTTTGGTACCAGGGATTGAACCCAGGGGCCGTAACTATGAGGAAAATAAAAAGGAGACACAGAGACAAGATAGAGAAGCAGAAAAAGAAGTGGCTGCCCCGCCAAATAGCCTTCCCTGTACACTTCCAAGGTCAGAATACCTACACTTGACCACTGAAGCACATCCACAGTCTGTGTGTGTGTGTGTGTGTGTGTGTGTGTGTGTGTGGTGTGTGTTATTTAGAGACAAGATCTCACTGAGTTACTCAGGTCCATGCTAAGTTTCTGAGTCAGATTTTGAACCAGTGATCTTCCTGCCTCAGCTTCCCAAGTTGTCGGGATTAGTCTTGAGTCACTGCACCCAGCTACAATTCTTGAACATAAAGCATGAAGCCTGACCAAAACTGGGAAATCTGATAAATCCAAAGAATAAATGGAAATTGGACTAAATCCAGCTCTTATGTAAACTTTTTGTTTGCTTTCACATTTTATTGATTGTTCAAGGAAATTTGAAAATTCACACTTTTTAAAAAGACCCCATACCTGTAACACAGCAAGGAGGCTGACGCAACAAATGCAGCTCTTCCCTCTACACCAGAAAATGTTATTGCAGAAATGTATGTTCATCTGAGTTCAAATATAATTTCTTCAAAAGCATTTTAAAGCAAAATGTGTGACACACAGAAGCAATAAACAACATACAAAAAAAAATAATAAACACAAATAAATAAGAGACAACAGTATTAGATCCAGGGACCTATAGTTTAAAAAATTCCTCAAAAGAATTCTGCTTTCAAGTCAGAAATATATTACTTTAAAATATTTCTAGGAGAACTAAAATTTTCAAATTAGTTATAGCTTTTTGAACACACACACACACACACACATACACAAACATAGACACATACACATATGCACATAATTACAAAACTAAAATTTGTAACATGAAACCTTAGACTTGAAAGGTAGTCACATCTTCACCCCTCAAGTCCTGAGGTCTCATCATCTTTGTTATTATTCTGAATTCTGAATGTAACTTAGACATAGATAAAGTCCAAGTTCATAGGTTAAAGTCCAGAAATAACTCTGCAAGATGAAACATAACACACTGAAAGGAAAATATCAAAGAATACATCAAAGGAATGGAGCTTTCACTAGCACATCTGGACACAGAGAAGAAGGGAAAATAAATGTTAACAGTGAATAATTTTCAAAAAATTTCAAAACATCTGTACAAGACATCAAAAAGGCAACAAAGGTGAGACTTCAAAACTAGAGGAGTGAGGAGATCTTTCTTTTGACTATTTTGTAAAAGCAGATATTTGGGGATAGGACTTTAGTTCAGTGGTAGTGTGCTGGCATAGCATGCAAGAGGCCCTGGGTTCAATCCCTAATACAGAAAAATAAATAAATAATAAAAGCAGATATTCTTTTATTCCAAACATATGTTTTTTTGGCCAGATCTTGGCAAAAACTGTTAGAATTAACTTTTTAGGAACCCTGGAAAATTACCCAAGGTTTGTAATAATCAGAGTGACTGTTGTCTAAGAAAATAGCACCACCAGAAATAATTCTGTTGAACCTGTTTGGGAACAGGCTGTGTTGTGCTGCAATTGGACCTTGCTTTCAAAGTTCTCTCTACAATTCTATGGCAGTCTTGAACAAATATCAGCGTTTGACCTTCAGAAGGTGGAAGGAAAGCGAGGAACTGGGAGATGGGGGAGTGAGAAATGAAAAAGGAAGACAAGGCAGAGATAGACAGGAATGTATATTTGTCAGAGCTGACAATAAAGGCAATCTCTCCATAGATAGAGAGCCCCAAATCAGGCTTGGGGTTTGAGACTTTTATGGGGCAGACTTTGGAATGGGAGTCAAGGGCGGGTCCTTATGCAGAGTTAGTTAAGGGTGGGGTTGCTATAAGGGAATGGTGAGTCTTTCTCAGAAATGCCCTCAGGAAGGAAAGTGTAGGAACCGTGGAAAAGCTCCATAAACTCAACTTGTCAAAACAACCATTTACCTATCCAAGATTTTATTAGCAGAACCTGGACTGCTGGGGCCAGTCGCAGAAGAGAAGGGGGAAGAGAAAGAGGAGAGAGAGAGAGAGAGAAGAGAAAGTGAGAGGGGGAGATTAAGAGAGGGAGAGTAAAAGAGAGAGCACCAACAGGGTGTTAATATATATGGGCTCAATGCAGGATGAGGAGGAGCAAGGAGAGTGGGTTGTTACTTCTTCATTGGCCAAGAGTTTACGCCACTTCAGGGATTGGAGGTGAGCCATTCAAAGTTCACGCCATTCATAGGGATTGGAGGTGATGGTTCGCATGCCATTCAGTGTGTCATGGACCTGAGCTACTGGAAGAGGAGCATTCAGGGTGCCATCTTTACCAACAGAAAGCAAGAAAAGTGAGAAATTATACCCCATTTAATTCAAATGTATGATATGTCAAGATCATTGTATTGTCGTTAGCAAGTAATATTTTTTTTTTTTCTTAAATTGGCAGCTGCCACCTAAGATGGATAGCCAGATACTAAGCAAGGACCTTACATAAGGAAAAACAAGAGCTCTATAATCACGGAGGTGAGAAAAACAGATTTTGAGCTACTTAGAATGCCACAATGCCACTAGCAGAACATTACCAGTTGGTCTATCTCACCATAGCTCCCTGGGAAAAAAAAAAAAAAAAAAAAAATATATATATATATATATATATATATATATATATATATATATATATATATATATATATAAATATTCATGGGATTTTGTCATTAATTGACTTTATTCAGAACTCAGTCAGCAGGAAAAACCTATCATGAGGATGTTTGACAAAATATAATTTATGCAGCCTAAGGCTTGATACCAGTGATAATCAAGTGAATTAAAACCCAAAATTCTCAGTGTGACAATGTCCATGGGTGCTTTGGAAAGTTATGAGATATTCTGGCAGATCTACAAGGCCATAATCCTATTCAGGGATATGTCTATGATTCAATGAACATTTAATATTTTCTTAATGCCTCACCTCTGACTGATCTCCACACTCTGACCCAACATAAAGTGAGGGCTGATCAGAGTTGCAGACTGGAAGCTTGGAAAGTTTTCATCAATATAAACAAGCATTTGGCAAAGGGTGAGAAGATTTCTAGTTCAAAGTGCTTAGAATAATCTCTATCCATTATCTCTACTGACCACAAATCTAACTGGGCAGAAACTACAGGCATTGAATACAACAGGAATGTAAATTTTCAAATATTGGTCAAGAATAATCATCAAACAAAAGCAGCAGAAATTGCTATAAAACAAGAACAGAAATAATTCCAAGTAAGGGTCTGAGTTACAGAGTTCCCACACTATATTATTTAAAATGTCCAGTTTTCAACAAAATTGTGCAATACATGTGATAACAGGTGAGAAACTGATGTGACTCCATTTTTTAAAAATAAATAAATAACAGCAGTTAACCCTCGAGGCCTGCCCTAAGGAAGGGGGCGTGACCCTTGTTCTTGGAAAAACCCACAGAGCACTCCTAAGCACATACCCACACTGCTGAGTTGTTTGTCTGTAAATAACAGGAGAGGTCCACTGCACCAGGTGTCCCTGACTCACTTAGGCTAGGAAGGACCCATAGCAACCCCCCCAGCAACCTCCAATCAGCACGAGACAGGGAAAATACCTGGAATGCCAGATGACCCCCAAGTAGTTTATGGTGGTTGATAACATGTTGGAACACCATGTAGTTTAGCAGGTACACACCTCGTGGCCTAAACCAATCAGTTCAAACAAATCTCCCTCTTCTAATAACCAATCACCCACCCCTACCCAACTTGCTCCCGCTGCCATTGAATGTGCTAATCAATGTTAAGTGTTGTTGTTTGATTTTCCCGAAGTCTGGAATGATTTGTTGTGTGAGGTTGTGATGCACAGAGTATCCCCCCAAAACCTATAAAATCTCACTGGAAAAAGGACTCACTCCCTGGGACCACTGTGTAGGGAACATTTGTGAGTCCAGGCTGGAGCTTGCAATAAAGACTTTTACATATTTGCATCAGATTCGGCTCCTGGAGGTCTATTGGTGCCCCACAAATCTGGCATAACACAGGAAAAGTATCACTCATAGATTTAAAAAGGTTACAGAAAATATCCCTATGAGATCAAGACAAATATTATAAATCAGATATCTCAAAATGTGTTCTGAAAACTAAAGGCAGACATGTCTAAAATATCAAATATAAACCTGGCTATGATGTCTCCCTGAATAAATTACATCAACAAAAAAGTACTATTGATACTGGTGGTGAGGATCTAGGCCCAGACCCATTTCACTGATGTGAAGATTGAACACTGGAGAAATGCAGGTGTAAACATAGAAAGCAAGTTTTATTGAAAGTAAAGAACAGAGACAGACTTCTCTGAAGAGAAGGGGCCCTAGAGCTGGGTGTCTGAGGAAATGCAGGTGTTCTGTCCTTCTTATAGGCTTTAGATTTCCTTTGTTCTCTAGCCCCCATCCTGCCTAATTTACTAGTGACCAAAAAGCAAGCCAAAAGTGCGGTGAGCCAAGGACAGAACTAAGCCACCCAGGAGTACTGGCAGGAAGGGAGTGGCCCAGGGGAGTTCATTCCTTAATAACCCCTTGCAGGGGGAAACAATTCCCTGGAGGCAATTATCCTTGAAAACAGGCTGGAGGAGAAGTGCTCTGGAGGTATTAGCATTTTATTTCCCTGTTGAATCAACCCCCATCCTTCTGACCCTACCATTCATTACTTACACTAACTGTCCTTTAGTCTACTCCCCTACCCATGCTTTACTATTTAAGAGAAAAGACCCCTATAAAAATTCTGCAGCAAAAAAAAAGTAATTGAAATTGAAAAGTCACTGTATGGTTTAGCAATAGATAGAACCTGGAAGAAAAAAGAAGTGATGATTTTTATTGTTGTTGTTTAAATTACTATTTTTATTTTTTATTTGTTCTAACTAGTTATATATGACAGTAGAATGCACTTTTACATATCATATATCAATGAAGTACGACTTCTCATTCTTCTGGTTGTACATAATGTAGAGTTATACAGGTCTTATTACCATAGATGAAGATAGGGTTAATAATGTCTGATTCATTCTATCATTTCTATCCCGATATCCACTCCCCTACCTTCACTCACCTCTGACTAATTCAGAGTACCAATATCCTTTCCTAGATACACCTCTCATTGTGAATTAGCATCTGCATATGGAAGAAAACATTTGCCCTTTCGTTCTCTAGGATTGCTTTATTGTGCTTAACATAATATTTTCCAGCTCCATTCAAATGCCATAATTTTGCTCTTTTTTAAGGCTGAGTGATATTCCACTATGTGTATTTACCACATTTTCTTTATCCATTTATCTGTTGAAGGGCACCTAGGATGGTTCCATAGTTTAGCTATTGTGAACTGAGCTGTGAGATATGAGATGTGAGATGATAGTTCAATGGAGATAATTCAATCTTAGGAGCCAAAGAAAAAAAATGAAAAAAAAATACATATATAAATGGAGCTTCAGATAATTGTAGGTCACCATCAGGCATACCAATGTATTGGTAGAACAAAGAGAGAGGGAGAGAAAAAGTATTTAAAAACTAATGAAACATCCCAAATCTCTTATCTACTGCCTTTTTTGGAGTCAATGTGCTTGGTTTATTTTAATTGCTTTAAATTTTACATTTCACTGATTTTTCTAATGATAGCTAGTACATTTAAATGCAAAATCCAAAGTGTATTTTCTACCATAAAATGAAACAAAGGAGAATTTTCAATCTCCTAAATAAAACAAAGCAAGCAAAATAAAAGCTATTAATGCAAGCATCCAAGAAATTCAGTGAACTTCTGATAAGAAAAAAAGATCCACACCAAAAGACATAACATTGAAACTGTTGAAAACCAGAAACAGATAACATCTTAAAAATTCAGTATGAGGTTAAGGTATTCCTTATAGGTGTAACAGAATACCTCTCTTAAGAAATTAGGAAAGCCAGGAGTCACTAAGTTGTGAATTTCAAAATATTAAAGAAAAAAAAATGGCTAACCAAAATTTTTAAGACAATCCCAGAAAAAGCCAAACAGCACATTTGATACTGCCCCATCAAACTTACAGAAATATTAAGCAAAATGTTCAGAATGAATAGAAGACACTAAGCTGTAATTCACAGCTACATAAATAAAAAACACACCTGTCAATATAGTTAAATGGCCAAATAAAAATACAGAACAAAAGCATTTTTGTAACTAAGTGATCAAAATTAATAACTTAAAGAAATAATTATAACATTATTTTGATGTGCTTTGAATTTATAGATATGCAATTTGTATAATCCTAATAGTACAAAGGAGAGGGTGGAGAATAGTGGGAAAAATTATATGCTATTCAAAAGCTTCAGTTAGTTCAAACCAGATAGTTTAAATGAAGATGCTAAATTCTAATACCCAGGAAAATAATTTTAGTCACAACAGGTTAGCTTGCCTTTAGCCTTTTTGCAGAATATGTAAGCAACACAAAAGTAGTATCTAAACCTATTAATAAATTAGTGTTTTACAGTTTTCTGAGTTAATGTAATTCCCTTCCTTTTTTTTTTTTTTTTTTTTTTTTTGCCTATGTGCTACAATGTGAAGGATAGTTTTAGTTTTTGATATTTTTCTGCTGATATAAACTTTTAATATACTTTAATTTTATGGTACTAGTTTTGTAATATGTTAATAATCATATGTAATAGGCAATCTTATTATATTTTTCCAGTATTCAATTCATTTGAAGTTTATTTGTGAAATCTCGTTTTTAATGTTTTGACTTTTTTTCTCCCTTTTTTTCCACTTAATTTTATTTGCTGATCAATAAGTTCATATTAAAATCTCTTTTTTTTCTTAAACTATTTCTCACATGAGGATTTTCAGTAAACGCTCATGAATCATTTTCTAAACATAATTTCTGTACACTAAAAATGAAATTATTTTTTACAATTTCCTTTCATGGGTACTTGGAAACTTTTGTTTTTCTGGATCATGTTTCAGAGGTTTCTTGTTAATCAAATTAAAATCTTCATTCGTATTCTTTTTTGTTTTTTCTTAGAAATATTGGTAGAATAAGGTAGTAATGAATAAAATGCACTGATTTTAGCAGAATTAAAAGACAAGGAGAAAGTTGAAAATATATCATCATGACATGTGTGGATTAAATTTGGAATTATTTTTAAATGTATTTTATATAAAATAGTCATTGTATTTTGCAAAAGTATTCTCTTGACTTTTAATCATTTAACTCTGAATGCTGTCATGGAAAGTATAAATGCTGTAATGAAGACCAATTTGTTACTTTTTAAAAAACACTGAATAAGATAAAGAAAGAAAATCTTATTCTCTGTTTTTGTTTAACTTTTTTATAAAACCATTTAAAATTTTGTTTCAGGAAAAGCAACACATCAGATTAGAGGATTCCACTAGAGTATTTAAAAGAAATACTTTAAAAGAGATACAAATGTTAATGAAGAGAATCACATGTTTCAATCTTTTAGGAGGTCTATTACTGATTTATCAGTTCATTATCTTCTTAATTTCCCCATTTATAAATAAGAGATGTCTGATTAACTTTCTGGTGCTATTTAAAGCATCACCCATATATGATGCGTCAAATGCATTGAAGACATATTAAGATTACTGAACTGCTTTAATAAATGGTGCCTAAGTGTTCCTTCTTGCTAAAGAAAATCCAGCAAAAGGGTGCAACCTAGCCAGCCAAGATAGATGTCAACTTCACAGTAAGGAAAAAGTTGTACTTTGTCTGTCTTCTGGTTCTTATTTCATTATATGTTACTATAATAATATTCCCGCCTCCCAGGGAAACAAGTTATGTTATAATTTGCCAGAGTTATTTGTAAGGTAGGACTAATTAAATATGTTTATAAAACTCAGTGAAAGCTAATAGATGATAGATATTTGATTTTAATATTTATTTTTTTAGTTGTAGTTGAGCACAATATCTTTATTTTATTTTTAATGTGGTGCTGAGGATAAAATCCAGGACCTTGCATATGCAAGGCGAACACTCTTCCCTCAGCCACAATCTCAGTCCAGGTATTTGCTTTTATACTAGTCATTCAATAAGTAGTTATGTACACAGAATTTTTCTAAACATTGCATAAAGAACTGTATAAGGCACTATTTCTATGATCATTGGTAATATTGTTAGTTAGGCAGACAATGTACCCATGTGCTCAAATTAAAAAGAGAAGGCTTTAACTGGTAACAAATGACAGACAATAAATATGGCAAAAGAGCAAGAAAAAAGACATCAAAGTCAATTATATCAGTTATCTCAATCCCTCCATTTGTCATTTACTTATTAGTATATTCAGTCATTTGCTGAATATCAATATCATACTTATTCAAAATAATTCTTGCTGAGCAAGGGCCACAAACATATGCATTCACCCATCCATTCTGCAATCATTGAGAGAACATTTAATATGCTTCTCTTATGTTTTAGTAACTGTGCCAGGTGTGAACAGAACAAAGATAATTATAATCCAGATTTATCATTTCACATTATTAGGTTCCAAACAAATAAACACATTACATCAAATGCAGTAAGTTCACATCAAATTGGTTAGTGGGGATTGTTTATGTGGGCATCTGTGTATTTTGGTCAAGGATACAAATTTGAAAACTATTCCAAAAGTTATTAGCTGTTTGACCTTTCCTCAAGGCTTAGTTTCTACTGCAGGGTCGTTGCTCAATAAATGTCATCACAAATTGCTCTAATAGAGACAAATACACTGTCATGGAAATAGGAAAAATAACTCCTTTGCTTGAAAGGACAGTGGAAGCTCCCCTTGGTGGTTGGTGTTTTGAATCTACTTAGAAAAGATGAGGGTCTATGTTAGATCAAAAAGAAAAGAGGGGGTTTCAAGTATATGTGAATTCAGTTAATTAGGCTTAAAATATTTCTGTAAACAATTTCATCAGTTAGTAGGTTAAAAAGTAAAAATAATTTGGACCAAGAAGGTGTTTATGCAATAGAAAAAATTGTACAATATCATAGAAAAACATAATGAAAGAGTGAATTACAGTGAATGATGTGAATAGTTACCCTAGACAAATGATGGAATTGAGAGAGAGGGAAAAATTAAGAAGTTACTACAAATGATGAGTAATGGTCACTTCATGAATTTAGGGAGAGGGGAAGGGAATGTCATAGAGTGAAAGTATTCTCAAGGCAATTGTAACTCCTTAAATGCAAGGAATAAAGAAAATACTGATAGTCCCAGCTGTTTAAAGATTTTCTATTTTTAGGCAAATGCTAAAATATTAGGAATATTTATGTGACATGTTTGGCAAGAAATTGGTAAATCCAGATTTTGTTCTTGAGTTAAGAGTTGTTTCAAAACAATCTAGAGAATCGTGACTAAAGTTAAGGAGTGAACAAGCAAATACTATTTGCCCTGAAACAGTGGTGTGTGTCTATGGTCTCAGGCACTCTGGGGGATAAAGCAGTAGGACTTGATCTCAGGGTTTCTAGACAAGACTAGGCAACATAGTAAGGCTCATCTCATAAAATAAATAAATAAATAGACAAACAAACAACAAATGAATAAATGATCTGGCAATTTAAATCTGAATCACTTAGTGAAATAATTTGGGGTATTGATGTGATTTTTCCTAAAACACAGTGATAAGAAATCCAAGGAAGATAATCTAAGCAAATTCATTTATTAAAAGAGGAACCAGAGTGCTACTCATAACTTGGACAGGAAAGGATATAAGGGGATAATCAGCAAAAATATCAAGAGATGAATAAAGTTCCAGTAGGATAAATAACATGTGGAAGAATAATGAAAGCTCTGTCATTTGTGCTTTTATTAAAAAAAAAAAAGGCAATTCATCCAGTGTCTTCTGAGGCTGAGTCAGGAGGATTGCTAACCTCAGCAACTTAGTAAGACCTTATTTCTATAGAATATAAAAAGGGCTGGGTAAGTGGATCAGTGGTTAAAAGCTCCCTGGTTCAATCCCCAGTAACTAAAAAACAAAAAGCACAAAAACAAAAAAAGAGAATTCATTTAGGCATGGTGTCAAATCTGAAACTAACTTGTAATAGTTTTCACATGTACGGTACATAAAGAAAGGGACAGGTAATATATTTTATTACTTTACACAATGTGACTACCTAAGCATGGAGATACAGGCCCATGGATAATATGATGTAAAATGTAAAGCTTTAAAATTTATTTTTTATTTATTGATTTATTTTTTATTGAAGCAATTTTAAATTATGCCATTGGCTGACCCATGTTTTAAGATTAATAGATACAATTAAAAGAAAAACAACACTGAGTATACAATATTTATTGGAGAAAAATTAATGGAGCAAATGTTCATAAGGATAAGAAATGATAATGTCTACAGAACAGACAGAAGTATTAAACTTTTGTGGGGTATTAAATATATCCCCAATCTAAGTATCTGTAGAAAAAGGACTATATTCAGCAATATTGACCCTTTGGGATAACATTATGTCTTATAAGAAAATTGTACAAAAAGATCATAGATGAACAGAAACCCTCCTCCACACACACAGAGAGGGATAAACGTGTTAATTTATGCAAAGACAATCATAAGTAAACATATGAAAGTGAAACCAAAGCTGGTATGTGAAACTTCCATAATAACAGAAAACATATGGAAGCATAACAAAGTTATTTTTAAAATAAAATTTAATATTTGCATGGTATAGTTGAGATAAATAGAATGTCATGTCAAGCCTTAAACTTTTTCTTTAAAACTAAAGGCCCATGCACCTATTAATATGCAGACATGGGAAGCTAGTGACTACCTACCTAGTTACTGCAGTGATATGATATCATTTTTTATATTTTCAGTATTATATATATCAATAAAAATAGACAAAGTAAGAAATGATCCTAAAGAATTGACAATATTTAGTGAATAGTTGATTTCATATAAAGAGTAAAAAGGATTTGAAGAAATATCACAAGAATGTAAAATTCTTGATTTTCCAATTACATCACATGCTAAAACAAGAGAACAGAGATTAAAAACAGATTATTATAGACAGAGTATTAATGAGTAAAATAAAAAATAACAAAAAAAGCAAATCATATAGAATTGTTATGAAGTATCTAAATTCTTTGCTGGGCGACTGCAGGACAACAACGAGTTTAATTTTACTCAGTCACTTCATTAGGAGAAACATGGTATACTAATTTCCCAATGTTTCATTTTCATCAGTATGAATAATTAATTATTTAGAAAATAACATTTATGAGCTATAACATTTAAAAATTTCATAAATAATAGTCATGCATGAAATGAGATCCAATTTTTTAAATAATGCATCTAAATGTTGTCTCATGCATTCTTTATGTATTTCTAGTCATTATATTTAAGTAAATAGTCTTATAATTTTATTTTTAATGAAAGTTTATATTTCAATTTATAACAATCTGTTTACTAATATAAAGATACATGACTGAGGAATAATGATATATCAAATACATAAACTACTTATAACAAATACTCTTTTCAGGTAGTGTTTCAATTAGATTTTGATTAGATATAGTCTAAAACAGATATTAAGGTAAAGCATAATTATTGAACTTAGATTTGATTAGGTATATTGGAACTGAAATGCTCTGTTTTTCGTGAACTAAATAAACTCTTACTTCTTGCCACACATTTCTATACACTTTACATATGACACATATGTTATTACACAAAGTTAAGTCAAAAGAATGTATTCATTATTGATTTCCAGAAGAATTAAGATGTATAAGCAAGTTATTATTAGAAGCTGGAAAAACACAAATATCAGTTTTGTTTTCATTCTACTCGGGCCAATGTTTCTTTCAGTACATTTGATTCAGCCATATTTTCTTTGGATACTAATGAATAGAAATGTGAAACAGGTGAAGTAATAATAAAAATATAAAGAAAAATGAAGCAAATTCAATATAAAATTATCAGTGAAGCAAAAAGAAACTTGTAAAATATGATTTAATCTTCTCTGTGGAATAGCTGCAAATTGCTATGCCTCATGCTATCCTTTTCCCACATAACATCCTACTTGGTACCTACGTTATCTTCTCACATGGTATGATAATACACTTTGTCATTTAGTAAGATAAAACCATTCATGCAAAATGAATATTCATGGGCAAGAAATAACAAAATTTCTCTACTGTATGAAAAATACTTTAGAATATATACCATGACATTTTAATATATATAAATATAGCACATACTATACCTGCATATATTCTTGTATATTCACATGCATCAATTTTGCTTGTTTATGGCAGTATTTTATATTGTTTCAGAAAAAAGGTAAAAGCTTACAATGTATGTCTCTTTTCACCATGCAGTGTTAATCTTCTAAGAGTAAATGCAGAATAAAATGTCATGTGTATAAGGAATTAAAGCAAAACAATAGATTTATGCATCATTTTGCAAAAAGAAAAAAAATGTTTCATTTACTTGGTTTGAAAAGATACGAGGAAAAAAGTATACCTTTCTACTTCAGTTTCTGAAAAATAAAGGATAAGATTAATTGACTGGATAACAAAAAATCCATATAATCCATAAGATGAGCTACTCACACTGTGTTTTGTGTTAGAATAATGACTACACTATTACTTTATATAAAAATGACCAATTTAGGATTCTTTTCATCTTTCCCTAGGGTTTCCTTCACATAGAGTATTTCATATGATTAATTCATATGAATCTTCCAAAACAACTTATTGTGAAATAAACACTTAATATTGGTGTTTGGGGGCCTTTTAAAATACTTTTTCGGTTGTTAACAGACCTTTATTTTATTTGTTTGTTGGTTGGTTTGTTTGTTTATTTATATGTGATGCTGAGAATTGAACCCAATGCCTCATACACACTAGGCAAGTGCTCCACCATTGAGCCACAAGGTCAGCCCTATATTGGAGTTTTTGCTTTGTTTTTTTTTAAGATTCCACATTACTGTTTATTTTCCTTTCTTTATCTTCCTTTTAGACATCTTGAGAAACTTTAATTCATGAGAACTCACCTAAACTGAAACAGTTAAAATCTTATGTCTGAAATAACCTTTTTTAAGATAAATTATTTATTATAGTGTCATTTTAATCACATACATGAATTATATTTAATGAGAACAAGAGAAAAAAAGTTATTTTATGGTTTAATAAATGCTTATAGGAAATCATTACTGTGATTATATGTTCAGAATTTAGGATAGCTTTGTATTCTTCTATGATGGTCATGTAGTGATACTGGCATTTTGACCACATATTTATCACACAGAAGAATACATAAATCACTTATAGCTACAATGTACCAAAACTATTTTATGATTTAAAAACTTAAAAATTCTAACAATAGCTGCATTCTTTAAATAAAACATTTTGATTTATCTGAATGAACACTTAACTCCTCTTAAATGCATCTTTCAGAAATATATTGATTTATAGACATAGTAAATATAATTCTTTTTCATTAACAACTTTATGACTCATTAACAATTTGAAAGAAATTTTTTTAGAATATTTTCTATTATCTTAACTTTGCATTATTTATATATTTTATTAATAATTATTAATTGTGGAAAATTAATATGACTCACTCACTGTGCTGTTTCCAGACTGAGAAGATGTTCCATTGTGTATATATGCCATATGTTCTTTATACATTTATCTGCTGACTGGTACTTGTCCCAATTCCATATCTTACCTATTCTGGATAAAGCTGAAATAAATATAAGGATGAGGGTATTTCTTTTTCATGATGAACTCATTCCCTTTGAATATATATCAATGCATAATATAGCTGTTGTTAGATGGAATACTCTATGTAAAGATTTACTAACTCTGTTGATCTATAGTATAGTTTTATTTTGGATTCCATTTGTTTGGAATATCATTTTGTATATTTTCACCTTCAATCAATTTGCACCTTTGCTGATGAGATGAGTTTTTCATATATATATATGAGTTTTCATATATTAATGCATATTATATATATATATATATTTTAGTCAATCCAGTCCACCTCTCATAATTGGAAAATTAAGTCCATTTTATTCAGAAATATTTTTGAAAATAGTGGACTTGCAATTATTATTTTGTTAGCATCTTTCTAGTTAATATGAATTCTTGTCCATTTTCCCTCTTATATTCACCTGAATGGTTAGATTATTTCCTAAAATTGATAATGGTTAATTATTTTCTATTTTTTATGTTTTCTTCTAGTAGGATTTATTCTTTCAAATGTAATCATTTTGTATGATTTTTTCCTTTCATTTCTGGATATGGAACTCCTTCAAACATCTTTTGTTGTTGCACTGGTGGTCATGAACTGCCACAGTCTGGCTGGGCACAAATCACGAGCCACTCACAGCTTTGTAGATTAAAACAGCATTTCTTTATTCCCAATCTCACACCTGCCTTCTACAAACACGTTCTGGGGAAATCCATGTTCTCTGCCCAAATCCACACCTCCACTGGGCTTCTGTCTCCCAAAAATACTGTCTGAATCCCGTGAGAACTCAAGGGGAACTCAGGCAGCAGGGTACGCCCTATTACCAGGAGGAATAACCTTCCTAAATCGGGAACGCCCTAAACCCGGATTATCCTAAACCAGAAACGCCCTGGTTTTTGAGCAAGGTCACCATCCAGGAGTTCTTCCACTAAGCAACATAGGGGTAAGATGGCAAGGAAATTGTCATACCTACTTGGCTAATGGCTCCCAGCAATGAACTCTCTGACTTTTTACTTATCTTGGAGTGTCTTTTTATTTTCTTTGTATGTTAAGGATACTCTTGGGTATAGTAATCTTGATTGGCATATTATTCAGGGCTCTCTAGAGGACCAGAACCAACAGGTGATTATATGATTATAAAAGGGAGGGTTATCACATTGGCTTACACAGTCAGAAGCTAAATATTCCCAAAATGATCACCAGCAGAATAGACAGCTAGAGGAACCAGTAGTTACTCAGTTCAAAAGGCTGGAGCCTCAGAAGAGGGATCAGTGGGGGTCACCCAGTCAGGACCAGAGGCCTGGAAACTCCCCGTAGGGTCACTGTTTAATCTGCTTTGGAAGAGCGGGAGTTTGCTCCTGCAATTGAAGCAGCAATCACAGAAGGAGCTCAAAAAGAATTGAGCATGTATTGTTCCTTCTTTTATCTAGGCTACCTACCTACTGGACTGTGCTGCCCACACTTAGAGTAGGTCTCCAACTCATTTGCTATCTTATTTGTCAATCATAACTTGTTGACATACTCAGAATACTCAAATCTTAGGCCTCTCAATCCAATCAGGTTGGTAATTCAGATTTATCATCACAGTTAGTATTTTTTTTTCTTTAAGTACTTGAAATATATCCTCTCATGGTCTATGAAGATATCTACCAAAATATCTATTATTAGTTTAATATGATTGCCATAGAGGGTGATTGAAGATTTTCCCTTGCAGATTTGAAAATTCTTTCTTTGCCTTTAATTTTGGATTTGACCAAAGTATGTAATTGTTAAGAACTTTTCTGATCACATCTATTTGGGAATCAATAAGATTAATGGACATGGATATCCATGTCTTCACTAAGATTACAGAAGCATCTGCTATTATTTCATTAAATAAATTACCTATGGTCTTAATTTTTATTTATCCTTTGTATATGTTAATAATATGGTATTCTATCATTCTGAGCTCTCTTGTGTTCTTTATCCTTTTTTCCTTTTCTTTCTTATTTGAATGACATATCTCAAGAGCCCTGTATTCAATCTCTAATATGCTTCTTTTTCTGTTTGATCTATTCATTTTTTCAAGACTTTTAACTGAACTTTTGGTTTGATTTATTGAGCATTTCATTTCCAAGATTTCTTCGGTTTTGTTCTTTTTGTAAATATATATCCCTTTGTTAAATTTCATTCACATTCTGTATAGTAGTTTCAATTTCACTTAACTGTTTATTTGAATTCTTTTAAGTCTCATTGAGACTTTTAAACATTATTCTTGCAAAATCTTTATCAGACATTTTATCTATTTTGATATCTTTGGAATTTGTTACAGGTGAGTAATGATCTTTAGGAGTGTCATTTTACTTTATTTTCTCAAGATTCTTATGTACCCTTGTGAAAAGTAGTGTTTCTGGTAAAATAAACTTTTCTAACACTTAATAGGGTAGTCTTCTAAAAAGGTTCTTGGGATATTGGTTTGTTAATCAACACTGTTTATTTCCAGATGGGCACCACCATGTAATCTCTCCATATCTTATTTGAATGTGATTAGTGAGTTTGGGCACCTTGAATATCAGAGTCAGAAAACTCAGTGTTTCTGTGGGTCCCATAAGAGTAGACCCATCACCAGTTTAGACAGGTGTGGTGTGCACATTGTGTGATTACTTCTACAATGGAAGTGGTAGCCTCTACAAACTAATGAGATTTCCTCAAACATTATTGATAACGGCCCTGTTATTCAGGGATATTTTGTACTGGTTGAACCAGTACAAAACCAGGTAGCAAGGGGCTTAAAACCCTCATCATTTGACTTCACACTAAATCACAGGTGCCTCACAGGAAAAAGTAGAGTCTATAATCCCAGCATCCCCTTCTGTGGCACACTAAGATTTGTCAGCATTGTGTGATCAGTCAAGCCACAGGGGCAAATCCTATTGAGGACCTGCACATGTACTGAGGCAGGAGAAGTTGCAGTATTCCTAGTGCTGCTGCTACCATGGGCTTGCCTGCCCAGGTGCAGGAACTCAGACTTACCATTGCCATGCACATCTAGAGATGGAGCCTTTTCTTCCCCCATTCCTTTAGGTCGAGTGCCTCAGGTTCAAGTGGCAGTTGGTCTCAGCTGGAGTTGGGCAAAATTCCTCTTAGCTAATATGTTCATGAGAGAGAGTGAGAGCAGGATGTCCCTGGCACAAGGCAAATTTTCTCTCCTACCCTTCTTAGGTCACATGCCCCAGAATCAGGATGACACCCACAGCTGTCATCTTGCCCTAGACAGCACCAGCATGCACCTATTGGCAGGGTATCAGTGAAACCACAGAGTTCTTTGCCAAACTTGTTACTAACAGGTGCCTGTGTGCAGCTTCAGGGAAAGGAGTACATCCAGGAAAGGCAGCAACTGCACTGGTAACTGCCTTCAGTCCTGGCACCATATGACTGTTCACACCTTGGTCTTAGAGGATAGCTCCTACATTCTTTGGTTCTTGAGGGATTCACCCTCCATTTTCAGTGTCACTAAACTCATTCCTTTCAGTGCAGCATTTACAATTTGTGTCAGTTACTCTACTGAGCACTTTTAGTTAATGAGGCAACTACCTGCTAAGCCAGTGTGTTAAATACTCTGGGAATATAGAGGGATTCTAACCCCTAAAACAGTACACATTCCTACAACAGTTCCCTGAAAAGAAGTTGCAGATTCAAGAGGAAATCAAGCTACAGGAGTCTGGGGGAGTTTCTGGGAAATTATGTGAGAATTCCTTTTCCTAAGTAAGCTGCAGTAATGTTTTCAGGCTATTTATCTAAATAGTCTACAAGCACAGAAGGGTTATAAAACTTTCCAAAAACTGAAATTGTCAGTACTTGCTTGAAAGAGTTTGTTGGGACTCCGCCACTTTTTCTCTAAAGAAGAGAGATTCACCCACCCCTGCTGGAAAGCCTGGTTGTAGTGGCCAGGCTCTCTTTTTCTCTTACTGTGTTGTTGTACTAGGTGTCTACGTTTTACAAGATTTCTACTTTTCTCCTGTGAATTTACTGTGTTCTCCCAAAATCACTTTCTTCAACTTAAAAGCTATATAAATATTGTTTTGGTTCTTGTGAAGGAGAATGTGGGTGCTGTGTACATCTATTCAGCTATCTACTGAATTGTCAGGACCTTACATTAAAGCATTTGTGTGAATTATTCACCTATAATTTAGACTATAGCTAAGACCATTTCTATGCTCTTAAAGTTACTAAATCAACTCTTATAAAACTCAATATAAAGTGACTATCTGCTGAACTGGTTATTCTTGCTCTTCAAATACAAATATAATTTATGCTGATATGCAAAGTAATTCAGAATTTGAATTGAATGTATAATATGCTTAGGATTCTGCTTTAATGTAGAAGGGTATTACTGGCATCCTAAAACTTTTATGAATGAAGGTAGGTTTTTTTAATCATATATAAAATATCAGCATGATTAGTCATTATAATTATTTTAACTCTGATGGGGCTTAGACAAAATTATGAAAATACAATGAAGAATCACTCAGTTCTCCTATAATAGTTAGAATATGAGATGTAATTTCTTTCTATCTCTCTTTTGACTATTTTCATCTTTATAACCTGGTTGATTCTTTTTATCTTCCAAATAAGTCAAGAATTTTAATAACTTAGGAATTTTGCTCCTCATTTTGCTTTAAATCTAGATTTTCTTGTTAGTACCTCCTTAGGAACTAAGATGATCCAGAATAACATTTATAAGCATATTGGTATATTTTT
Organism: Callospermophilus lateralis; assembly: GCF_048772815.1. NCBI lineage: Eukaryota > Metazoa > Chordata > Mammalia > Rodentia > Sciuridae > Callospermophilus > Callospermophilus lateralis. The sequence goes on from NW_027511135.1 coordinate 683,169, forward strand.
GCAGAGTTAACTGAGCATATCAAGGAATTTATTTATCTTGAAATCCTAATTTTCTCTTTAATTGTGAACCACAACTGTAATTAAAATATTTGCTTTTAGGGGGAAAAAAAACAACAACTTTGCAACCTGAATTAGTCTAGAATCTTCAAATGGGCTTCTATCAAATTTGAAGAGAGCTGACTACAAAATCAGAATGTTCAATTTATGTCTTAAAATTAAATAAAAATGATTTTCAAAAAGAAGGAATACTCATGGTCTTTGTTGGACAAATTCTATACATAGATAAAAAGGCAAATCCACAAAAAAAGACAAATTAAAATCAAAATGGAGGTTGGTCTGCAGACAGGACCTCAGAACAAAGGAGAGTAGATGAGTGATCTGCAGAGATAATATAGTAAGAGAAAAGCATTCTGATGAAGCCAGCTTTTGTATGGACATGTGGTCCACTTCGATTGCTCTTTTGTTCTTGTGGGTCAGAAAGCCCACCCCTCCAAACACACACACACACACACACACACACACACACACACACAGAGTAATTTCAGATGAATTTCAGGATGGTGAAGAGGACATTCAGGAATTTGAAATTTTTATAAAATCTGGAGAATATGTGTAAGAATCTGTACTATCTAAAGAGAGTCACTAGACCATCTGTACAGGATTCATCAAACATAAAAATGAACACAGCATATATCCCCCAGAATGATTCCTTTAAAAGAGAGCTCTGAAAATTAATTGATCAAGGGATTCAACTCTAAAGAGAAAGGAGGGCTATTACCCTCTTTCTTCCATAAGGCAGGGAAGTAAGTCCCTCAGCTTTAAGTTAAATTAAAGTCAAAAAGATCAAAGAGGAAACAGGGGTGACACTAAGGAGAGTAACATCTCCCTGTGTTCTTATGGGAGGGAAGCTAGAGAGAAGTCTTAAGAGAATAAGACCCTAGCAGTGGGATGGTCTTGTATCTGTTCTTGCTTTCTGAAAAGAAAGTACTGTATATATTAAAGAACAGAATATTAGAATTGCGTAGGGTTTCATAAGAAGGATGGAGAGCAGGGATAGGTTAGGATTCATTTTTACCCTTTGCATAGAAAGAATTCACAGTGTCTCTTTTGAGACTAATGTGGATGCCACTAAGATTCGTTAAGTGGAAAGTCAGCTTGACAAGATTTTGCCCAGAGAATGTTTGATTTCATGGAAAAATTTTAGAATTAAACAAACTAGAGATATGTTATTTAGTGGAATGAAAGGTAGTAGTAGTTAAATGCATCTATATCACTGAACAGTGATATAGTGATAGAACAAAATACAGGTAGCACTTTACTGCCTACAATTAAAAAAATGTGATACACTTGGTCAGATCATTTAAGAATTTGTTGGATCATTTTCTCTAATTCCAGCTTTCTAAATCCATTTGCCCTGAAGCAATGAGATAATGAAAGGAGTGCAGACATAAAAGAAGATAGGCAAGGGGAAGAGAAAAAGTATGCACAGTATGCAGAATTTGCACAGGTCTCTAAACCAAGAGGCAAAGTGAAATAAGGGCCTAAATCTCAAAATTTGATTTGAAGTTGTTAACTTGACTGTTGTTTTTGATTTTTTTTTTGTTTCTCTTTATCAATTATTTTTTATTGTTGTTTTGTTTGTTTACTTAAAGAAACAGCTGCAGGACTCAAGTATATGTTTGAAGACTTTGGTAAGAAATAAAATAACGTAGTTTACTAATTACTCTGCCATGAATTCCATCAATTGGATGGAATGATTTTGTTTTCTTTTTACATATTAATAGTGATGTGTTCTATGATGAATACTTTTTAGCATTCTAAATCTCATATTTTTTCCTATGTGAAATATTCTCAGTAGGTATGAAATCATCTTTCTCTAATTGTCATTAACTTGTAAAAAGTTAATTCTACTGCAATGAATAAAATAAGCCACAATAAAATTGGAGAAGCATGCATAAATTTTTTTTCGTATTAATTTCTTAACAGGGCATTTGGGCATTTCTGGGATTATTAACATAACAAGAAAATGCTTGTACATTGCAAAATGTCCAAAACATAGATTACTTTCAGAATGATGTTGCAGTATTTTCCTTGTTACTTAAAATTAACTTATGAATTAGCTTTGAAATTAGTAATATTTGAACTATAAAGATGATTTTACTTTCTGTCAATTGCCTCATTCTATGTATGCAGAAACTTAACAAATCCTAGAAACCACATGAAGTTTGTCATGCCTAAGACCATTTTCAAAGAAGCTACTTATGAAAAATTGATCACATTTTCACTAGATCCTCTCTTATCAAATCAGAAGGAACTGAGAAGGCAGCAATGGAGAACAGGAATTACTACGTTGACTTACAACATTAGGTTGGACACTCATGAGGGGAAACCCTCTTCCCATCAGGATGCTCCATAATCAATGAAAACTGGCTTGCCCCACCAGAGAGCACAAACCAAACCCCAAGAAATAAATTGCAGTGCCATAGGTAAGCAAGGGCTATGAGTGATAAAACATTGTCAAAAAAAGGTAGTGACAAAAAAGAGAGTGTTTTAGTGAGCAGCATTTGAGGGGAGGAAAACACTGTGACATCCAGAACACCACTTGTCATGAGAGCTGTTCTCAAACTATTTTATACATTTATAACCAGAATAGTGATGCATACTATCTAATTTTTTTCAATGGAGATAAGAGCAACAATTTGTGAGAAATGTTAGAAAACATTATTTTGACATAGTTAAGCCAATTACAGAAACAGAGTAACTACTGGAAAGAAAATGCAATATTTGAAATGCAGTCATACAGAAAATTGTCCCCAGATTGAATTAAGTGCAAGCTATTTGTAGAAACTTATCCTAAACTTATTTTATCATGTTTCATGCCAGAGAGAAAATTCTATCAAAGTTAGACTAATCTCAATTTTATACTTCTCTTGTCTTCCTTCCATTCCTCTTCAAATGCTTTCCTTCAAAAATTGAACTGTCTGCCAGTGGCATTATTTACTTGGTGGAAACTCTAGCAGAGGTGACACCCTCAGTAAATTTTATTTATTTACATCAACTTACAGAAGCAATGATCAGATGGATGACAGAAATGCTTTCTTTTTTTTATAAAAATGAATAAGTAGATACAATAGACAAGCAGAAGCCATTTTTTAAAAAATTCTTAAAATGTTTCATTCTATGAAGTATACATTTTAATTTTCACTAAATCATGCAATTATAGCAACTAAAATTGAAGTACGAAAAGGCATCACTTTTGATTTGAAATGATAACTATCATATTGCTATGGAATAATTATATTTTTGTATTTATTAAATGAAACCATTTATGTATGGTAAAGAATATATTAAAGAAAAGGCCCAGTCATTTCATAAGATTTAACCAAAAAAAAAGGATGTGGGTGGGTGATGGGTGCCAGTTTTTGCTGTTTGATTTGTAATTATTTTATGTCTGTATATTTCATAAATGTGTATATTATACAAGTAATGCATATGTGTGTATATATGTACATATGTATATATGTGTATTACTTGTATATGTGGTTTCATTAAAAATATAAAACATAATTATTCCACAGCAATATCTTTTTATTATGACTCATTAAAATGTATGAATGTATAATAAAGCTAAATAATTTTACATTTATATTCTAGATTAATTAATTGTACCTTCCTTAGAGTATTCAATAACTTGTATAAAAAAATAAATAAATAAACAAAGGCATGGGAAAAGGGAATATATTCTACACAGCAAAAATTTTTAAAAGAGAAAACCATATATCCCTGTTTGGTCAGCTCTATAGAACAGAGCTGGTCTTCTAAGCTGAAGCTCTTAAACAGTATTTACTAAAAACTGCACATCTAAAATTGTAAATGAAAACTTACCTTCTGTTTTCTCAGGTGAATTGCTTTACTCCTCCAGCAAACTATCACCAGCCCTTACAAGTCAATTAACTACTACAAGAATCCACAGGATGGATACTTAAGTGTACATAAAATTGTTAAGAAAGGAAGAAGATAACAATCTAAGAATTAGCCAAAATGCCATAGTTTTTTTCCCTTTTGTTTAAAGAAGCCCATTATGAACAGAACATTTTTTAGAAGGAAATGTTGTGTCTCTTCTGAACTTCCAAGTCACTTCAATGCCAATTATTTTTAGGACACTTGTGTTTTTCATTAAAATTGAATAAACTGAAGTGACGTAAAAATAATTTTACTATTAACATTTATATTAGATAGTCATAATTAAAGACAGAAGAATATATGTAAATGAACATGAATATATTTATATATACATGTGTGTATATATATATATCTTTGTGTGTATATATATGTGTGTGTGTGTGTGTGTGTGTGTGTGTGTTTGTGAATTAAGTATCTCTGTATCAGATTTATTGAAAACATTTTTTAATTATCATTTAATCATATGAGTTTAGGTACTACATGCCGTGGAATTTAGAAATACAACACCCATTTGTAATCAATTTGAAATCAAAGTGAATCCATAACAGAGAAATTCAATACATTTTCTATTGCAATGTGTTTGTTGATGTTCTAAAGAACTATTGCTATGTAAAAATCACTGAACCAGATCCTGTGGAGTTTCTTAAGGAGTAGATGCCCACGTTTTATGGTTTGTCCATGAATACCAGCACATTATAGTTTCTGGAGTACATATATTGAAACAATCATAAAGATGTCAAAATTATGTTTCACTGCTTTTTTCAGAAGGTGTGGTAGAAATTTGTCATGCCATTAGTCACAAAGCAAATTTTGAACATCTCTTATTTATGTTTGAAAAAATTCTCCTATTATGACTTATTTCTCATTAAGATGAAAGTCAGAATTTGCTTTTTTTGTAGCTAGAATATTTTACAGTGGTTCCTTCTTTCCAATACTAAATATTAAACTCGCATCCAGAAAAGAACAATGTTGGCATAAAATATCATGCATATCCATATCTGTATGTCCATGTCAATCATAGAATCACATGGGCTTCAAGGCCAATAATTAAAAGAGTTTCTGACATCCTGTGCCAACATCAGCTATGTAGAGTGTGGTAAATGTACCCTACTAGTTTTAGGGTCTTCACTGGCATTTCCTAGATACTACAGTAGTCTGTACATCTGACTTCATGATCTATTCAAATATCCAAATTTCTTTTAGTATATTAAATTATATAATTTCATCCTTTTTACTTATTTTTATATAAAAATCCTACTTCATCAGAAATTGAATTCAAACATGGCTACAGGCAAAGGAAATTTAAGGAAATAGAAATCAAGAGATAGTATATCCAGATGGATTATATTACTAGCTTGTATTGAAGAATGAGATTATGCCTGCCCCATGAAAACAATTTCAAAATAGCAAATTAAATGTTCAACTTTGTTTAGTTAAATAACCTGGTCATACTTGCACTTTCTGGAGATATGACCTTGGCATAAGGCACACAATTTCTTCAGGATATACTGATTCCTTCTACATGTAATGTTGCATGAGAGAAAGATAACAAGGGTACTATAATTTCTCAACACTTGGATAATTGGATAAATAAGATTTATTAATAGCTATGCTGAAAGAATTTATTTTTAACTCACTGTAAGGCTCAAATAGTAAAAATACAAAATCAAGGATGACAGAATTTTTTTTTTACTTTAAATTGTCAACACCACCAGGAATTTTATCTAAAAGTTTGGGAATTTCTACAAAATTCTACAAAAGTTCACACCCTAGCCATACTTAATGGCCTCCAGTTTGGGACTCAAATTGGCTCTTGTTTGCTTGGGAGTGGTTGAGGTAGAACAAACCTGAAATAAATAAGGTGTGCCTTAGAAAATATTTGCAAGTTCTTGTTAGAAGATATTACATTATATGTAGGAAATGTATTGGAAATGAATGCTGAGGATTTTATCTATTTATTGTCTTATTGATGCATTATAATTTTGTATGAAAATGGAATTAATTGTGATACATTCTTACATGCACATAACATAATCAGTGTATTTAATTTCCTCATACCTTCTCTTTCACTCTCTTCCTTCTTCCCAATCTTTTTCCTGCACTGTACTGCTCTATCATCTATTGTGATGAACTCCTTATTCTTTCCTATTTTTCTCTCTAGCTTCCACAATTTCTTTATTCATTCACCAGTTTATGAACACCTAGACTGGTTTTACAACATTATCAATTTGAATTGTGCTTCTCTAAACATGGGTATGCATATATCACTATCATATGCTGACTTTAATCTTTTGGATAAAAACTGAGGAGTAATATGCCTAGGCCATTTGGTAGTTGCATTCCTTGTATATACTGATTTCCATAGTGCCTTACAACTCTACCAATGCTCCTGAGGAAATCAGAGCTCTAAGAATAAAATGTAAGTATACCGCATTTTCTTTATCCATTCATTTGTTGAAAAGCATGTAGGACAATTCCATAATTTGACTGTTGTGGATTGAGATACTATAAACATTGATGTGATTGTGTCACTGTAGTATGCTGATTTTAAGTCCTTTGGTTACAAACCAAGGTGTGGGATAATTGGGTCAAATGATGGTTCCATTCCAAGATTTCTGAGTAATGTTTATACTGCTTCCCATTATGGTTGCAACAATGTGCAGTCCCACCAACAAAGTATGAGTGTACACTTTCCCCATATCCTCACCAACATTTATTGTTGCTTGTATTCTTAATAATTGCCATTCTGACTGGAGTGAGATGAAATCTTAGTTTTCATTTTAATTTTTCTAATTGCTCTAGATATTGAACATTTTTTCATATATTTGTTCGTTGATTGTATTTCTTCTTCTCTGAAGTGTCTGTTCAGTTTCTTAGTCCAGTTTTTCATTTGGTTATCATTTAGTTATTTTTTTTTTATATTTTTTGTGTTGAATTTGCAGGTAAATGTATAGAACTGGAGAATATCATCCTAAGCAACATAAGCCAATCCCCCCAAACCAAAGGCCAAATGTTTTCTCTGATAAGTATATGCTCATTCTCAATAAGAGGGTGAGGGCAGCTAGGGAAGAATAGAAGTACTTTGGATTTAGCAAATGGGAGTGAAGGGAGGGGAGGACGAATGGGGATAGGAAGGATAGTAGAATGAATTGGACATTATTATTCTATGCACATATATGATTTTATGACCAATGTGATACTACAATATGTACAATCAGAAGATTGAGAAATTATACTCCTTTCATGCATAATGTGTCAAAATGCATTCTACTGTGAGGTATAATTAAAACGAATTTAAAAGTGCAAAAAAGTAAAAGGTAATATAAGAATTGATATGCATATACATAAGAGAGATTTGAACTCAATATATTAGCTAAGAAGTAAACAATTTTTTTTTTCTGTAAAAAAGCCAAATAGCAACAATTTTAAGTGTGGAGACCATATGACTTCTGTTATAACTACTACTGTTTGCCATTGTAATCAGAAAGAGCTTTAGATGATACATAATAATTTGCCTGTGTTCCAAGAAAACTGTATTGACAAAAAGGGCTGTGGCAGACTGAGTTTGACAGCAGGGTATAGTTTTCTGACACCTGTGTTGGCTCATACATAAAGAAATAAGAATAAATGAATACATTTTCTTTCATTTTTCTTTGTTTTCATAATGGGGAATAAAACCTTGATGTACTCTAAAACTGATCAACATCTTCAGTCCTTTATATTTTATTTTATTGAATTTTGAGACAACAGCACTTAGTTTCCCATGTTGACCTCAAATTTGTGATCCTCCTCCCTAAGCCTCTAGTCAGTGGGGTTTTAAGCATGGGTCATCACACCCACCATGATTACCTTGTTGATTAAACCATCTCCAATTTCAATAAAGAAAAGTTAAATACATTTGAAATGGCAAACATCCATTGAGAAGAATTTCAAACACTTTGAGAAGAATTGATTACAGATTCCCCAAAGCAACTGAGGAGTCTACCTAGGCTCCTCTGCAGCTGGAGTATACTGAAGATGGTTTCCATGTGGTGAAACAGTAAAGACAATCAAGACTTGCGCTAGCACCATTGTCTTCGGGCCAGTTCTCAGACTTGCATTATTATATAGTCCAAGAGAACAATATGAGAATAATAGGTATATGCTCTAGTTTTCCCCCAAGGTTTCTACAGCCAAGTGTCAGAGATAGCATACACAGGAGATTGAGAATTACCTAAAAAAAAGGTTTTAGAGCCTGTCTCTAGTTAGCCCAAATATTTGAGGACCTAGTATGACACTGTCCTTAAGCCAGTGAATAAACATTTAGGGGTGAGTAGCTAATGTGAGCTTTCATCAAGTCCAGTTCAAGGTGTATTTATTTGAACCCTGAACATCATTTGTGCTTATTTACCAGTTCCTATATGTAGAAGAAAGAATATTTTGCACTGAGACTTACAGACTCCCCACATTAGCCTATCATTCAAGGTTGTGGAAAGTATAATGGAAGTCCTGGATTCTATTTCTTTCTGCCAAAATAGTAAACTTAAAATCCTACTTAATTTCTTCAGAAATTGTAATGACTAGCACCACTCTCAAACACATGAAAGAGCGATGCAATCTGTTATTTATTTCCATCTGACTTTGCAAAAAAAGAGATATGGGTAATTTTATTGGCACTCCTCAAACATTATTCAACTGCTTTTTAAAATGTGTGTGGGTATGTTTCAATATGTTTGAGTATGTGTAACTTCAAGCATATACACCTGGCACACAGTAAATAGCTGTTGATTTAGACATTTGCTTTTTCCACACTCATATAATAAAAATATTAAAAGAATTTGTTTTCCTATTACAACAGGTTTGATACATTTTCTGATGATATAGTCACAGAAATATAAATTCACTAACAGCTTTGTCTGCAAAGCTGTTGTATTATCTGATTCTATGACACACCATAATGGCCTTTTATTGTGATTGCATTAAACTCATAGTAAAGTGAGAGTAACAGGTTAGGTCGTTATATATTTTGGAAAAGTCTGCATAAGAGAGAAACAGATGGTTTTATTAAACTTTTCCTGGTCATCTATCTAGATTCTCATATTTTCCATATCCAGATGAAGAGAAATTTATTTTTCCTTATAGTCTCTACCAGTAATAACTACCACCACAACAAAAATGCCAGTATTTCATAGATCTCTCTGGACTTTCTGAATAAGACAAAATACATTAGAATGTGCTAATAAGTTTCATATCTTGAACAACCCAAAAGTTTCCATATATGTGTGAATTCCAAAACAAGAGAAGCCAGAAAAGCATACTCATACTATATAGAGAGTAAACAGATATGTGGTCTTGTCCCAGTGACCCAGTAGACGCAAGAAAACTTGAAGTTTCTGTTGCAAATGGCAACACTGTGTAGCAATTACTTTCCTGGGGCTTATCTTCTAGTAACAAAGATACACATCATGAATTTTACACAATTTTGTTTATTGTTTTCTTTCTGGAAATTAGAACATATGCTTCATGAAGGTAGAGTTTTTTCTCCTTTTTAAAATCTTCTCTTTTTTATTCATTAATATATCTCCAGAACAAGCAACATAGTAATAATTTACAGTTTATTTGTTGAAATAATGATATTGTAAGTATACAGAGAAATTTTAACAGAACAATTGAGAGAAAAGGAAATATGAGCTTCGTTTCATAATTTGTTTAGAGGAGAATTCTGTCAAGAATTTTTTTTTTTACTTTTTTGGAAAAATATTAAATATACAGATTGGTGAGTGTACTCATGACATATTCATACAGGCATATAACACTATTTGGTCAATTTTATTTCCCAGAACCTTCCCTTCTCTTCCTTTCCTCACTCTTACTTAACTCTTTTCCACTACTCCAGTGGTCTCTCTTCTACTCTCCTGACATCCCGGTTTATTTCTTTTTTTCTCTAGCTTCTAGATATAAAATAACACATTAGACACAGCTTTCTGTATCTGACTTATTTTGAGTAATATGATGCTCTTCCGATCTGCCTTTTTTTGTAAATGTCATGATTTTGCTCTTATTTAGGACTGAATGAAGCTCCATTGTGTATATATAACAATTGTTTTTATTCATTATCTGCTGATAGATATCTAGCCTGATTCCATAACTTGTCTATTGTGAATTGTGCTGTAATAAATATGGTTGTGTACCTTTCTTTAAAGTATGCTGGCTTTCATTCTTTTGGATATATAGATTATATAGTAGTTCAATGTTTATTTTTTGAAGAACCTCCTTATTAATATAAATATATATGTATATGTATATATATATATATATATATATATATATATATATATATATATATATATATATAAAATTCAATTTTTTGAGATGTACATTATGTTGAATTTTTTTGAGTTGAATCAAAAACCAAAGAAAAACCAAATAATCCATTTCATACATGGACAAATGAAATAATCAGTCACTCATCAAATGAACAAGTAAAAATGGCCAACAAGCATTTGAAAAAATATTTAGTATCTTCTTCAATCAGGGAAATGCAAACACAAATTACATTGACATATCATCATTTCCATTAGAATGACAATTGTCAATAATATGAATAATAAGGCAAGGCAAGTGGCACACAGCTTTAATCCCAGCAATTTAGGAAGCTGAAGCAGGAGGATCATAAGTTCAAAACCAGTCTCAGCAATTTAGCAAGGCTCTTTAAGCAACTTAGCAAGACCCTATCTCAAAATAAAAATAAAAAGGGCTAGTGATGTGGCTCCACAGGCAAGCATTCCTGGGTTAAATCCCCAGTAAAAAAATAATACAAATAATAATACATGGTGCTAACGATGCAGGAACAAAGGGAAAGGTACACTTTTTATGGAAGTGTAAATTGGTACACCCAATATGAAAATCAGCATGCAGTTTCCTTAAAAATAAATTTCTAAAAGTCACTGAATAAAATGAGAAAATGAATCTTAGAAAAGTTGGGATAAAATCATTCTTGGAAGAAGCAATATTGACAAAACTATTTCTGAGGTAAGATAAGATATATTTGAGATAAAGAATAAAAGGCAAATTATATGGTGAAAGAAGAAAATAGCAATATATAATTTTGGAGAGGTGGGAAGAATTTAGATCTCATATGATATTATACAGCACACTGAAGAATTTTGATTTATTGTTAAATAGAACAGAAAAGTACTGGATTTTTAATAAGTTGTTTATGTGGTCATATTTATATTTTTAAGGATATTTTGGGCTTTTATGTAGAGAACAGGCTTAAAAAAGAGTTACTGGAGAACCAATAGGATAAATATTTTAGCACAATTTAAAGAGGTGATGGTGATTGATGTAAATCAGATTGGTACTGCTGCTGGTACAGGGAGAGGGTGGTATGCTAAACCTGGTGGTAGGAATCCTGAGTAGTGTACTCATGGACTTATTCAGGGTAGTGATATTGTGTTCCTGATGAACTAGAGTGCTTCCTGTTGTATCATGTGTAATAGGCATAGAGAGGTGGTCATAATAGTGCTAATGGCTTTCTCTACTTACTCTTTTTTAAAATAGTGTTATAGGATGGATAAAGGGATTAAATTAACTGAAACATTAAAAGAACTAGATGTTCCAGAGCCAATGAGGACACAGAAACGTTAGCTGAATATTTTATTTTCTTATCATAGCCACTAATATAACTTACATTCCCAACTCATGAGATATGCCTACTCACATAAGTGAAATTCTCTTCTCAGTGAGTCAACCCACTTCTATTGAATATGCTTTTCATGTTATGAACATATTGTTTTAAATGAGTAATTCACCATGCTGAAACATTCTATTCTCTCATCTTCAATTCTTTGATTAATATATATCTTTCAAAGTACATTTAAAATTTCTTAAAATATTTGAAACTTTCTTTATCTTTTAATAAAAATAGTGTATTCTAATGAATAAACACCTACAAGACTGGTTCATTCATTACATAAAGTAAATAAGTAACCACAACTATTTTGAAAAATGTAGCAATACATGCAAAACCAGTTGAAAGCACAGCAATTACAATGTTTATATTCAAACATGGATTAAATATTATAATTTTGGGATTGTAAAAATATGTATAACTGTATAGTCTTAAGTGACAAAAGTCAATAATATATAACCATACTGCTTTCAATATTATAAAATCATACAAAAAAGAAAATAAAATCACCTTATATGTGTTTTATTTCTCCCCTTGCTTAGACATTTTCAAAGTTTGTCTTCAGTATTTAAGAACAGTAGTTTTCCTCCATAGTCTTTTGCTTGAATTACAGCTATAAAAGTGAAAATAGAAAGATGACAAGTACCATTGTAGAATTGAAGGCATTTCATGATTTTAATCACATGAAAATCACTTAATGCATTCTTTACAAGTGTAATTTGTCTTTGTTAGGATGCATATGACACTATGTGTGTGTTGTTTTTTATCAAGGGCAAATGGGCTAGTACACATTTTCTCTTCATTGGAAGAAAATTATCAGATTCCTTCATTTTGACAGGTAGAACATTCTGGAATAAAAAGACAAAGTAGACATATAAGTCATGTTCATTTTGAGTAAATTTAAAGTTGAACCAATTAATCAATAATGAGGTAATGGAATTTTAGATGAGTGGTGGGTTGATATGGATTTTGTCATGTTAATGTCATCATGCATTACTGGGAACATCTGCCATCTGCCTTATTCTGTATGGTAATGTGGGACTTCATATATCTATATAATAACACAGTAACTCTTGTTACTTAGAAGATTCTTATCTAAAGTCAAGTGAATGCTCCAAGACAGTGAGTGATTGCTGAGCGTTAGTTAATCTCTGTATTTGATTTATAATTCTGTCTAGCATTGTTAGTCATAATATCCTAAGGAATGTAACATGAAAGGAATATTTCAATATTTCAATTTTGCTTTTTGGTTCAGTTCCTGATTTGATGTAGAAATTTTATGAATATAATTAAAATATATTATTTTATGTATGTTATAGCCCCTCAATAAAAAAAGAGATTTTAAGCAGAAAATGACAATGTTTGTGGAAGAATTATAACACCATTTAAATGAAAACATATTATGGTTAATACAAACCTGAATTCAAGCACTGCTTCAGCAACACTTGACCTTGAGTAAATTATGTGATCTCAGACTCACCACCTTCAATCAAAAGAGATAATCTAAGTTTGTACTGAGAAAATATACATAATATGCTTAGTTTAGTAAACGACATGTAGCAAATATTTCAGTGAATTTTTACTATCTTTACCTAAATACCAAACAATACAAATTAACTTCACAACTAAGTGAAGTTTATGCAATTTGTCAAAAAATGGTAATATTATGTAAGTATTAAATATTTAACAGAAAGGGAATTCATTTTAACAACATGGAATGTTTAGTTCATATTAATTTCAAATGGAAATATAAAACAATGGAAAATGTGATGTTTAGTTACACATACTGAAAAAGTTCATTGATTGTATAACTCTTTGTTAAAATTATATATGTACTAATTCTTAGAAAAATAATTACTGATAGGCCAAACCCAGTCTCTAACACACTAACTTCATTCCAGTGGTGGTGTGTGCAGTGCATAATAATTGTCATGTCTGTCTGGTGCAAGTCTTTTTAGCTTGCTTTCTTAAGTGCTTTGATGGAATTGGAGCCAAAATCATAATTTCTGCTTCGCATGTCTCAAATGCAGAATCCAAGAATGATTTCTCTTTGTCTGAACAAACACCCAAACAAGTCTGAATTTGTTTCCTTAAACCAAAAACTTGAATTATGGAACAGGCACTCCGTATTATCAGTTGTTGTTCTCCAACTCACACACAAGAATATATTATACATATAATGATATAGTAAATATACATTTTATAATATATATTAATTTTATTAATACTTTAAAATTGTATAGATGGAGGGTTTATCACCTATCCATAAACATATTAATTATTACTAGAAGAAATATCAATTATATTTTCTTAATTCTGCTCATCACTCAAAGATTTGAAAACTTGAATGTTGTATTTTAATTTCTAGCAATCGTGTTTTTATTGGAACAAGATATTAACAAGTTTATGTTTAGATATTGTTATTTACAATTCCTCACTACATTTTATGTGTAGTCTCTCTTTTTTTTATATTGTGAAATGTCAGGGAGGGTTGGCGGTAAAATATATGCAAACAGATGAAAAAGAAATAGAGGGCAGAGGGGGAAAAGTCAAGAAAAGGAGTAAAGGACAGAGAACAATTGGTAGGCAAGAGAAGAGAACCAATTTATCAATGTATTTGAAAATATTTTCATTCTCTATGTAACATGTTAACATGATTTAACAATAGCACTTACTAATAAAATTATTCTCATAATCTCAGCCATAAGAATTTGAATCTAAATATAATTGATTTGACGTTGTAAAGAAACAAGTTTCTGACTATTCATTTACCAGAATAGTGTTTTAAATGTGGGGAAAAGATGAATTGGATAAGCTCCATGATTTAAATAGACTTTGACATGATTAAAAGTATGAGGTAAAGACTAAAAAAATGAAAAGCTTCATGCTTAAATATAAAAGTTGTATAGTTTAATTTAATTCTACACAGAACCTGTAGAAATACATCTGTATTGAAGGGATGTTTTGCAATTAAATGCATTGTAGGATTCTTAAAATCTTTTATCATAGAAAAAATATAAAAGATTTGAAAGATATGTATGATGTGTATAACATCACCCCACTGTATTTTCAATACACACATGTAGGAAGTGGACAAAAAAATAAACTAAAATATTATCTTTTATTAAAGATAATATTTTATCTTTTATTTTGTAAATTTTTTTTTGTAAAATTTTTAGAAGAAAACAGAAAAAATCTCTCTGACTTTGGTTAAGTAAAGAAATATATTTTTTATATTATTCCTAGTCTTATATAGTTAAACATAATAGTGATATTCATATGTGCATGTAATAAACTTTGCTCATTGCAATCCCCAGGACTTCTTAGATGTGGCTCAGAAAACATATTGATGAAGGGAAAATTGTATTTAATAAAATACAATTTTAAAACTTTTGCTCTGGGAAAGACACTCTTATGAGAATGGAAGACCTGTACCATATTTGTAGTAAAATCTATGCATACAGAATATGTAAAATATTTTTCAAGATTAATACTAAGAACACATATAAGCAAATTTTTAAAAACCAAAATTCTTTTTTAAATTTTTTTTTAAATTTTTATAGTTGTAGATGGACAGTATTTGTTTATTTTTTATGTGGTGCTAAGGATCAAACCCAATGACTCACAAATGCTAGGCATGCGATTGGACTATAACCCCAGCCCCCAAAATTCTTGAGTATATACTTCTGTTAGTTCCAGTTCATAGAGAAATACACATTTTAGCCATAATGAAATGCCACTATACATTTATTACAGTGAATAAAAAATGTATACTGACAAAACAACAATAACAAAAAAAAAATGACAAATCCAAATCTAGATAAAGATGCAGACCAACTGGAACTCTCACATATTACCATCAGGGATGCAAAATGTTATAGCTACTCTGAACAGTTGAACCGTTTCATGTAGAATTAAGCATACATCTATATAACCCAGTAATTGTGTCCTAGGTTTTACACTAAATTGACAAAAACCTGTATTCACTCTAAAATGAGTACATGAATATTAATAACAGTTGGGATCAGAAAAGTCAAATTCTTCAAACACAAATGTTCTTTAATGAATATATTGACCTTAAATGAATTGATTATGCAAAATATCTGTATCAGGCAATGCTACTCAGGCATAAAACATAAGAACTTCTGCTACATGCAACCAAGTGAATTAATCTGACAAGCATTGTATTGAAAGCAGCCAATTTTACCAAAGCTACATGTCATGTACTTGACTCACAGGACATTCCAGGATATTAAAAAAAAAAAAAAAAGATGGTCAGAGAATATACCCAATGTCATAAAATTGAACACAAAATGTCAAATTCATCCAATGTAACTTTAAAGATTAGAATTTAAAGACAAATCACATTAAATATAAAGAAGAAGATGCCATGAATAACTTTATGAATCACCCTTAGTTGAGTGCATTAATAGTGCTTGAAAAGGTAAAGAATTAGAGTTTTAGGTGGTTAAAAATAGAAATCAGTCTACGTTTGAAAGACTTGACTAAAATAAAAACATAAATATAAAAAGTGGGAAAGGGAAGGATTAGAATGATGAGAAAAAAACCAGGAAATGTGTCAGTCAGTTTTTTGTTACTGTTACCAAAAGAACTGATAAAAGAAACTTACAGGAGGAAAAGTTTATTTTGTCACGTGGTTTTAGAGGTTCACTCAGTGTAGCTGACTCTATAACTGTAGGCCTGGGGTGAGGCAGAACATTATGCAGAAGGGCATGGAAAAGGAAAGCTTCTCCATCCATAACAGTCAGGAAGCAAAGAGAAAAGGAGAGCCAGATGGCAAGGACAATTTTATCTAAACACCAAAGACATGTCTCAGTAAAACCCTTCCTCTAGCCGGACCCTACCTATGATTAGCACCCAATTAATCCACTCAAGTGGACTAATCCACTGTTTAGGTTACAGCTTTCATAATCTAATCATTTTACATCAGACTATTCTTCCATTTTCTCATACATGAACTTTTGGAAAGCACCATAATCCATGACAGGAAGTATATAATAAATACACATACAGACCACAATAACTGTGCAACTCATTTGTGCAAGTGTATGAAATTGTAATTTTAGGTTTCAGAAATGCATGAAAAAAGTATCACAAAATTGGGATTAAGTTAGTAATAGGGAAGAATGTTCTGAATAGGTTCTATAAATTTAATTTTTTATACAATATTATACTTCCAATAATTTATTCTATTTGGTATTTAATTTAGAAAACTTTATATACTCAAACTTAAAGCTTTTTGGCTCTTCACTAATTTAAAATATACCTTCATATTGAAGAAATATTTTTCCTCGATAAACATCTACCTTGGTCTCCACCAACACATGCAACTTTATATACGAGAAACAAATTCAACCCAGAGGAGTTAATAAATCAGATTTCTTGGGGCATAGCTTTGCTATTTGCCTAGATCAGATTAACAAATAAAGTTAAGCATTTTGTACAGTAGTTTGGAAAAGACTTTAAAAGAAATGTCAAAAAGAAAAGAGTCAAAATGAAGCTCAGATTCTGAGGGTTCATAAATGCATATAATAGCTCATTTAATATATGTAAAACATACATACACAATGTTATTCTGGTATTTAAACCTTGAAAGATATTGTTTAAAATACTTTAGATTTTCAGTGAAGAAAATGTGATCTAAGAGCAGGAGTATCACAAATAACAAGTATAAAATACACACATCTAGCATTTTGTCATGAATCATGTATTAGGATTGCAGATCTATTTAACAGTCTGCAGAGTAAATGTTTAAGTATCCTGCTTTCTATGTCTGGAGAGATCAGGACTGGAGAAGTGATGGGGACGAAATACATGAGTGTTATTTTAAGGTTGCTTGTACTCGGGATAAGAGGCAACCTTTTGTTCAAGTGGTTTCAACTTTTCCTTCAATCAATTTCTTCAAGCATTCCTGCAGTGGAGAGTGCTCTGTTTTATCTGATATCTAGGGACCATTGAACTTTTGTTTTGTTTTTTCAAACTATTTGGTATTATATTATCAAGGAAGCTCTGAGATTATATGCCTTGTACAGTACAGCTTTGTTAAATTCCATCCTACTGTACTTCTCCAAATAAGTGTTTATTGTGAAATTTCTTATAGAAGGCCATCTCTATTTTCTTTTTTCCCCTACTTGCTCTCCAGAAAAAAAAAGTGTGAGTAAATTCACATTTACTGCCATTTTGCACACTTTGAGTGATAGGAATAGCTATGCTGTATTTCTTACACATTCTCCCCCTCTTATTCTTCCCACGTACCATCAAATTGTGACTATGACAAGTCTGAGTTTTGAGCTGAATAAATAACAAGAATGTGTGTATAACTAAATGAGTGAATAAATCCATCAAAAGAAAACCAATTATTAATAATATGGAAAATTATTATAGGGCTTGACACTCTAAATAACTTTTCTTCTTTTAGCCAGAGCATTCACTTCTACTGACTTTTTTTACTGACTTTTGCCAGATATTTTCCACATCTCCTTCAGCATTGTCATTGCTTCATCAGTGAGTAATGGCCAATGGAAAAGATTGTCATCAATTAAATCCAAGCACGGCCATTTCTCTAACACAGAAATCCCAAATGCCACTATTTAGCTCTTTCAGATTGGCTATATTTCAGGGAAGATAGCAGCAGTATTTCTCAACTGTGCCTAAAGGGTTGCTTGAAGTAGTTCTCCTTTACAGGAAAGAAAAAATACTCTAAAAATTGATTGATGCAACACATAAAACACCATCAGTGAAAGACTATATAACTGCCACTGGTCAGTGATTAGTAAATTTATTGAGAAAAGGCTACTCAGATAAGAGGAAGAAGACAACAACATCTGAACCCTCCAAAACCAAGAATCATGGGCACTTATGAGGAAACACAGATGGTCATTGATCTTCTTGGAAGGAAACTGGACCATATTGTAACTTCCTGCAGATATTGCAAACACTGTATTAGAAACTTTGCTAGGGCTGGGGATGTGGCTCAAGCAGAAGCACGCTTGCCTGGCATTTGTGCAGCCTGGGTTCGATCCTCAGCACCACATACAAACAAAGATGTTGTGTCCACTAAAAACTAAAAAATAAATATTAAAAAATTCTCTCTCTCTCTCTCTCTCTCTCTCTCTCTCTCTCTCTCTCTCTTTCAAAAAAAAAGAAACTTTGCTAGATGCTAACCTGAATCCTTCACCTGTTGCCTTCAGGTGGTCAATGTGTTTGTTTTATTTAATGGCATTGTCTTATACAATAAGAGAGGAAAAGAACACAATTCCTCCTAATACAATTCCCAGAGTAAATGTTTCCATCTACAATCATTTAACAAACTATTAAAAGAACAGATCTTCAAGAATTTCAAGGTATTCAGATGCTTCTAAAGAAACATTTGTGCCAAAAGGTAGATTTCAGTAGACTCAGCTCCATTGATCTCAAAGAGGTTCAGATAGACTGATAATAGAGAGATAAATGAAATATATATAATGGGAAGATAAATGGATATACACATTTTATATATGTGCACATTTATAAACACAAAAATAGATTGACAGAGATAATTAAGAGACCTACATACATAGACAGCAGATAAAAAGATGTATAACCACATATACTGTGATTTCAGGTAGGTAATCAAAAAGGTAATTTTGTTTACCATTTCTATTTTTCACTGTGCTTTGCCCATGTTTCAGGTAAAGAAACAGCAGCATGGAGGGATTAGAAGTCTCTAGAAAAGTGAGTAGAATAAGAATTTATACCTAGTAGTCTGATTAGAGAGATCATGCAATATCTGCTGCTTGGAGAGGAAGTATTTGTCAGGTATAGATGATTAAAAGAGCATGTTGAAAGTCAGCTTGTATGGTACAGGGGGTATTTTTTAATCTTTTTCTTAAAAAGGCCCAAATAGGGAAATAAGTAGTAATATGAAGTTACAAAGGCATGAAGTGGTTATTCTCTGAGAAGCTCTGCATACAGAGGGCACTATGTTGTAAATGAAAATTAAAAACAGTTTAAACCTCTCTCTCTCCTTTTGTCTTTACTCATTTATCTTTTCTTTTTGATTTTATATATGGCACAGATATAACGAAACACCAGAATGCTATCATGATCATATGCCCTTCTTAGTCCCAGGAAATATATTTTGAAATCGAAAATAAGTACCACATCTTTCTATCTATCTACACAGATACACACAGACACACACACACACAGACACACACACATGCACGCATGCAAGTATGCACGCACACACATGCACACAAACAAACACAACTGTATATATATAATATAGAAAAAATTCTCACTCCATGGGTACACATCAGACATCTTTAGAGACTTTTTTCACAAATTTTATTTATATTTGGCTTTAATAAAACTATTGTTCCAACTTTAGCTGTCTATATTTAATTCCAATCAGTCCTCAAGTTTTGTTGATACACTTGTAATCAATCATACCTTATCACACTAACTTGCTAGCCATCTTGCTTATCTCTTCCTTTATCTGTATTTTTGTAGCAGCTTCCTGAAAGGCTTTAGGAGACTCTGGAGATTCCGCACTCTTCATGTGGATTTGTCTAGCTATATTACCTTGGCGCATTTTTTCAGATTATTTTTCAACTTTGTGGGAGTCTGTGCTGTGCATCAAAGGATGTTTAACAGAATTCTTGGCCTCTGCTCATAAGATACCAGTAACACCTTCTCTCCACACTTCTTCTGACACCCTAAATATCTCCAGACATATTCAAATGTTTCCTGGAAACATTAGACCAAGGAGAATTTCTGCTCTAATCCCTTTCCCATATAACAACTGGAAATAATGTAGATTTGATTATGTTCTTTCATAAAATTTTGATAAATTTTTCAATTTAATTTCCAAACTGTGATTCTTACATGAAAAGCCTTTCAGGACTCTGTCTTTCTGTATCTCTGCAGTCATATTTCTCCCAGTGACATGACCTATACTCCCTTTGGCATCTTGTTGCAAATCCACCAATTGTCCCATAGCCTCCAAGTAGAACTTTTAACTGCTTCCCCCTGTGCCTTTCATATTGCTGCTTTTCATGCTCCAAAGTTGTTTACCTGCATGCCTTCTCAAGAGGATGAAACCTGTTGCACCCCTGAATTTTGTCTTGGATGTCACTCTGTCATGGTAGACTGTTGGCCTGGAATGCATCAGGACAGGAGAGCTACTTCCTAGTTGTCTTGAAACTTCCTGAGTTATGAGAGTATGTTTTACCAATGCTTCTCCTCTTTTCAAGAGGCATACTGCTAAGAGAAATAAAATGATAATTTTTTTTTCTTCTCAAAATTTAGTATATTTTAAATTTATTGACATTATGTCAGATGTATGTGACGTATTTTGAAATGATCTAGCTCACTCAATTAAGGGTTATGTAGAATACAACCAAATAAAAATCAGAGTAAATCATAATTATCTTAGTTACTACTGTTCTGGTAGTACATTTGGTAGTTCAATTTAACTATTTAAATATGTCAAGTTTTTCTTCTTTTTACAAATAATCACATGTAAGTATTCTGGCTGTATTTAGTATTCCTCTGAGGAGCAAACTCCCGGGGTAGGGGTGGGTAACAGGAGCCTTGTTTCCCGCTGTTGGAATATTCTGCATTTTCACCCAAGAACTAGTAAGATGACTAATACATGATTAATGCCTAACTGCTATGGTCATGTCCCTCATGAAGAGGCTCTATGCTAGAGTCTTATCATCCTCGACCTTCATTTCAGACACTCGGCTTCTGGGAATAAAGGAACTGTTTTAGATAACACCAATGTGTCACTGCACCTAAACCTGCTGAAATAAGAGTAACTTTATACAATGAGCAATATGTACTAATGATGCCAATGACCCTTTATAGCCTATGTATACGAATAAAACTGGAATTTCAGAGGAGTAGCCCCTTTTACGTTGCCCCTGCCCCTTGCTTCAATCTGTTTTTGTTTTTCTTTACACTTATGTAAGTTTACATATGCTTGTTGGGGACTCAAATCAAGTCAAGATGGCGCCTGGCAGTTTGCCAGGAGGAGCGGTTTGTGAAGCAATGCCAGCAAGCCATTAAGATGATGAGGATTCCTTATTGGCTGACTGCTGTATCTAGATGATGTTAATTGAGTCAAGCTGTGTGTAATTAGTTAGGTATATATACCTCTGCTGTCAGGCAGAGAAGCAGCTCCTGCTACATCGGATGCCTGCTACTTTGAGTTCTCGCTCAGTCCCTGCTGAGTTCACTCGCAATAAAGTAGTTCCTGCTCCAACCTTCAAGTTGCTTGTCACCTCTCGGTTATTTAGCCCAGCTGGACTACAACATATGCTCACTTTAAAAAATAAATTTAAAACAATGGGAAGATACAGATGAGAAAGAAACAAGCAGATAGATAATAACAAAAACTATGTATCAGAGTTATAAACTCTTGAAATTCCTACATTCAATGAGAATCAAATTCAGAGACCCTAAATTTCCATCTGTCTTTATGATTTCAAGATTGTTTCATACTGAATAATTGTTCCCCCCAAATTTGCTCCTTATTCATTAGTATCTATTTCACAAATTAGCAGTTGTCAGATATTCACTTGTATTATTATGTTAAAGTTATGCTCTTCCCCTATCCTTCAACTATTTAAGCTCATCAAGAGCAAAGTTTGCCAGAGATCATAGGCTTATCCCCAATTAAGCAAAATAAAATTTTGATAGTATGCATTTAATTTTCCTTCTGCATCTCTTCATGAGAAAGAAAAAAGAGTTGAAAATTTTCCATCAGATCAATATAAAAATGCAACTAACTTTATTCACAATAATCTAGATTTTTTAAAAATTTTTTTTATCACTTGGAAAAAAATTGTAGTAAACAAATTTTACACAGTATTGTACTTTTAATATTTTGTTTTTAGTCAGAAATCATAATAATTAAATGTGAAAATACTTTTTCTTTGTGAACTATAGAGAAAAACTGCCACTTGGAAAATGTAAGCATCATTTTAGAAGCGTAAATATTTTTATTTAAAAATTGTTGGAGTGAGAGCCACCCCCCGAGCCTGCAAGGTAGGCAGACCTGCGACCCCGGAGGGGCAGAGCCGCCAAGCGCCTACAAGGTAGGCAGACCTGCGACTCACCAGCAGATCAGGCCCGCGGAGCGGCAAAGCCACCCCCGCGCCTGCAAGGTAGGCGCACCTGCCACCCAACAGCAGGTCAGGCCCAGCAACTCTCGGAGGTACACAGCTGCTCCATGTGCATACAAGGTAGATGGAACCGTGACCACCGACAAAACAGGCCCAGTGGCCCGCCAGACACATGGCCCCGGTTGGGGGAGGGGCAGAGCCGCCGGGCGCCTGCAAGGTAGGCGGACACGCGACCCACCAGCAGAACAGGCACAGCAATCCGCAGAGCGGCAGAGCCACCCCCTGAGCCTGCAAGGTAGGCAGACCTGCGACCCACTAGGCAGGTCAGGCCCAACAACCTGCGGAGGGTCACAGCTTTCCCATGCGCCTGCTAGGTAGGCAGAACCGTGACCACTGACAAAACAGGCCCAACGGCCGGCCAGACACATCGCCCCACCCCGGTTGGGGGAGGGGCAAAGCCGTCGGGCGCCTGCAAGGTAGGTGGACCCGCGACCCACCTGCAGATCAGGCCCAGCAACCCGCGGAGCGGCACAGCCACCCCCGCGCCTGCAAGGTAGGCGCACCTGCCACCCAACAGCAGGTCAGGCCCAGCAACTCTCGGAGGGACACAGCTTCTCCATGCGCGTGCAAGGTAGGTGGAACCGTGACCACCGACAAAACAGGCCCAGTGGCCCACCAGACACATAGCCCCGGTTGGGGGAGGGGCAGTGCTGCCGGGCGCCTGCAAGGTAGGCAGACCCGCGACCCAACAGCAGAACAGGCACAGCAATCCTCAGAGCGGCAGAGCCACCCCCCGAGCCTGCAAGGTAGGCAGACCTGCGATCCACTGGCAGGTAAGGCCTAGCAAACTGCAGAGGGGCACAACTGCCCCATGCGCATGCAAGGTAGGCGGAACCGTGACCACTGACAAAACAGGCCCAGTGGCCCGCCAGACACATCGCCCCGGTTGGGGGAGGGGCAGAGCCGCCACCAGCGCCTGCTAGGTAGACAGACCACCAACCGACAGACAGAACAGGCCTAGCGGCAAGCAGAGGGGCAGAGCCGCTGCTCACGCCTGCAAGGTAGGTGGACCTGTGACCACTGAAAGAACAGGCCCATCGAAAGTACAGGCCCAGTGGCCTGCGGGCGTGGTAGGCACATTGCCCCAATTGGAGGAGGGGCAGAACCACTGCCAAAGCCTGCGAGGGAGACTTTGCAACTATACAAGAGCAATATAAATATATAGGGGGAAAAATCAATAACACAACAGTTTCACCAAGCAGAAAGAAACACGATCAGTATAAAAAGACAAGGAAAGAAAGGACCACATGCAATGCAGGTCAACTCAACTTTATAAGAGGTAATATCTGCAGCAGATGGAATGTCAGATAAAGAATTCAGGATATACATGCTTCAGATGATCTGGAGTCTCAAGGAAGACATTAGACAGCAAAATCAGACAATGAAAGACCACTTCAACCACTTCGACAATGAATTACACAAACAAATCCAAGAAGCAAAAGATCAATTATACAGGGAGATAGAGGTTATAAAAAACAAACAAACAGAAATCCTGGAAATGCAGGAAGCAATAAACCAACTTAAAAACTCAATTGAGAATACTACCAGCAGAGTAGAACACTTAGAAGATAGAACATCAGAAAATGAAGACAAAGTATTTCAACTGGAAAAGAACATAGACAGCTCAGCAAAGCTGTTAAGAAACCATGAGCAGAACATTCAAGAAATATGGGATAACATAAAGAGACCAAACTTAAGAGTCATTGGGATACAGGAAGGTATAGAGGTCCAAACCAAAGGAATGAGCAATCTATTCAATAAAATAATACGAGAAAACTTCCCAGACTTGAAGAATGAGACAGAATCCCAAATCCTAGAAGCCTATAGGACACCGAATGTGCAAAATCATAAGAGATCCACACCTAGACACATTATAATGAAGATGCCCAACATACAGAATAAGGAGAGAATTTTAAAAGCTACAAGAGAAAGGAAGCAGATTACATTTAGCGGTAAACCAATCAGGATAACAGCTGATCTTTCAACACAGACTCTGAAAGCTAGAAGATCCTGGAATAACATATTTCAAACATTGAAAGAAAATGGGTTCCAACCAAGAATTGTGTATCCAGCAAAATTAAGATTCAGGATGGAAGATGAAATTAAAACCTTCCATGATAAACAAAAGTTAAAAGAATTTGCAGCTAGAAAACCATCTCTTCAAAACATCCTCGGCAAAATATTACAGGAAGAGGAAATGGAAAATATCAATGAAAACCAAGAGCGGGAAGTAGTACAGTAAAGGGGGGGTGATAATCAAAGAGGAAAACAAACCATGTTTAGTAACATAAATAAGCAAATATGGCTGGAAGAACAACCCATATCTCAATAATAACCCTAAATGTTAATGGCTAAAACTCACCAATTAAGAGACACAGGCTAGTAGAATGGATCACAAAACAAGACCCAACAATATGCTGCCTTCAGGAGACGCATTTGATAGGAAAAGACATACATAGACTGAAGGTGAAAGGTTGGGAAAAATCATATCACTCATATGGAGTTCGGAAACAAGCAGGAGTGTCCATACTCATATCAAATAAAATAGATTTCAAGCCAAAGTTAATCAAAAGGGATAAAGAGGGACACTACATACTGCTCAAGGTAACCACACACCAACAAGACATAACAATCATAAATATATATGCCCCAAACAATGGTGCAGCTATGTTCATCAAACAAACTCTTCTCAAGTTCAAGAGTCTAATTGACCACCATACAATAATCATGGGAGACTTCAACACACCTCTCTCATCACTGGACAGATCTTCCAAACAAAAGTTGAATAAGGAAACTATAGAACTCAATAACATAATTAATAACATAGACTTAATTGACATATATAGAATATACCACCCAAGATCATGCAGTTACACTTTTTTCTCAGCAGCACATGGATCCTTCTCAAAAATAGATCATATATTATGTCACAGGGCAACTCTTAGAAAATATAAAGGAGTAGAGATAATACCACGCATCTTATCTGATCATAATGGAATGAAATTGAAAATCAATGATAAAAGAAGTAAGGAAAAATCATGCATCACTTGGAGAATGAACAATAGGTTACTGAATGATCAATGGGTTATAAAAGACATCAAGGAGGAAATTAAAAAATTCTTAGAGATAAATGAAAACACAGACACAACATATCGGAATCTATGGGACACATTGAAAGCAGTTCTAAGAGGAAAATTTATTGCTTGGAGTTCATTCCTTAAAAAAGAAAAAACCAATAAATAAATGATCTAATACTTCAACTCAAAATCCTAGAAAAAGAAGAGCAAAACAACAGCAAAAGAAGTAGAAGACAAGAAATAATTAAAATCAGAGCTGAAATTAATGGAAAAAAACAAAAGAAACAATTGAAAAAATTGACAAATCTAAAAGTTGGTTCTTTGAAAAAATAAATAAAATCGACAGACCCTTAGCCACACTAATGAAGAGAAGAAGAGACAGAACTCAAATTACTAGCATAGGGGATGAAAAAGGCAATATCACAACAGACACTTCAGAAATACAGAAGATTATCAGAAATTATTTTGAATCCTTATACTCCAATAAAATAGAAGATAGTGAAGGCATCGATAAATTTCTTAAGTCATATGATCT
The DNA here is from genome assembly GCF_048772815.1 of Callospermophilus lateralis. Lineage (NCBI taxonomy): Eukaryota > Metazoa > Chordata > Mammalia > Rodentia > Sciuridae > Callospermophilus > Callospermophilus lateralis. Next base: position 709,608 of record NW_027511135.1, read on the forward strand.
GCCCAGATTGAGTCAGGAGGATATTGACAACCTAAACAGACCAATATCAACTGAGGAAATAGAAGAAACCATCAAAAGACTACCAACTAAGAAAAGCCCAGGACCGGATGGGTATACAGCAGAGTTTTACAAAACCTTTAAAGAGGAACTAATACCAATACTTTTCAAGCTATTTCAGGAAATAGAAAAAGAGGGAGAACTTCCAAATTCATTCTATGAGGCCAACATCACCCTGATTCCTAAACCAGACAAAGACACTTCAAAGAAAGAAAACTACAGACCAATATCTCTAATGAACCTAGATGCAAAAATCCTCAATAAACTTCTGGCGAACCGGATACAAAAACATATCAAAAAAATTGTGCAGGGCTGGGGATGTGGCTCAAGTGGTGGCGCGCTCGCCTGGCATGCGTGCGGCCCGGGTTCGATTCTCAGCACCACGTACAAACAAAGATGTTGTGTCCGCCGATAACTAAAAAAATAAATATTAAAAAATTCTCTCTCTCTCTCTCTCTCTCTCTCTCTCTCTCTCTCTCTCTCTCCTCTCTCACTCTCTCACTCTCTCTTTAAAAAAAATAAAAAATAAAAAAAAATAAAAAAATTGTGCACAATGATAAGGTAGGATTTATTCCTGGGATGCAAGGTTGATTCAATATACAGAAATCAATTAATGTTATTCACCACATCAGTAGGCTTAAAAATAAGAACCATATGATCATCTCGATAGATGCGGAAAAAGCATTCAACAAAGTACAGCATCCCTTTATGTTCAAAACTCTAGAAAAACTAGGGATAACAGGAACATACCTCAATATTGTAAAAGCAATCTATGCTAAGCCTCAGGCTAGCATCATTCTGAATGGAGAAAAACTGAAGGCATTCCCTCTAAAATCTGGAACAAGACAGGGATGCCCTCTCTCACCACTTCTGTTCAACATAGTTCTCGAATCACTGGCCAGAGCAATTAGACAGACGAAAGAAATTAAAGGCATAAAAATAGGAAAAGAAGAACTCAAATTATCACTATTTGCAGATGACATGATTCTATACCTAGCAGACCCAAAAGGGTCTACAAAGAAACTATTAGAGCTAATAAATGAATTCAGCAAAGTGGCAGGATATAAAATCAACAAGCATAAATCAAAGGCATTCCTGTATATCAGCGACAAATCCTCTGAAATGGAAATGAGGACAACCACCCCATTCACAATATCCTCAAAAAAAATAAAATACTTGGGAATCAACCTAACAAAGAGGTGAAAGACTTATACAATGAAAACTACAGAAACCTAAAGAGAGAAATAGAAGAAGATCTTAGAAGATGGAAAATTATACCCTGTTCATGGATAGGTAGAACTAACATCATCAAAATGACGATATTACCAAAAGTTCTCTATAGGTTTAATGCAATGCCAATCAAAATCACAACGGCATTTCTTGTAGAAATAGAGAAAGCAATCATGAAATTCATATGGAAAAATAAAAGACCCAGAATAGCAAAAGCAATGCTAAGCAGGAAGTGTGAATCACGTGGTATAGCTATACCAGACTTCAAACTATACTACAGAGCAATAGTAACAAAAACAGCATGGTACTGGTACCAAAACAGGCGGGTGGACCAATGGTACAGAATAGAGGACACAGAAACCAATCCACAAAACTACAACTATCTGATATTCAATAAAGGGGCTAAAAGCATGCAATGGAAGAAGGATAGCATCTTCAACAAATGGTTTTGGGAAAACTGGAAATCCATATGCAAGAAAATGAAACTGAATCCCTTTCTCTCGCCATGCACAAAAGTTAACTCAAAGTGGATCAAGGAACTTGATATCAAATCAGAGATATGGCGTCTGATAGAAGAAAAAGTTGGCTATGATCTACATACTGTGGGGTTGGGCTCCAAATTCCTCAATAGGACGCCCATAGCACAAGAGTTAATAACTAGAATCAACAAATGGGACTTACTCAAACTAAAGAGTTTTTTCTCAGCAAAAGAAACAATAAGAGAGGTAAATAGGGAGCCTATGTCCTGGGAACAAATCTTTACTCCTCACACTTCAGACAGAGCCCTAATATCCAGAATATACAAACAACTAAAAAAATTAGACAATAAGATAACAAATAACCCAATCAACAAATGGGCCAAGGACCTGAACAGACATTTCTCAGAGTAGGACATACAATCAATCAACAAGTATATGAAAAAATGCTCACCATCTCTAGCAGTCAGAGAAATGCAAATCAAAACCACCCTAAGATACCATCTCACTCCAGTAAGATTGGCAGCCATTAGAAAGTCAAACAACAAGTGCTGGCGAGGATGTGGGGAAAAGGGTACTCTTGTACATTGCTGGTGGGACTGCATATTGGTGCAGCCAATTTGGAAAGCAGTATGGAGATTTCTTGGAAAGCTCGGAATGGAACCACCATTCGATCCAGCTATTCCCCTACTCAGTCTACTCCCTAAAGACCTAAAAAGAGCACACTATAGGGACACTGCTACATCCATGTTCATAGCAGCACAATTCACAATAGCAAGACTGTGGAACCAACCTAGATGCCCTTCAATAGACGAATTGATAAAAAAATGTGGCATTTATACACAATGGAGTATTACTCTGCATTAAAAAATGACAAAATCATAGAATTTGGAGGGAAATGGATGGCATTAGAGCAGATTATGCTAAGTGAAGCTAGCCAATCCCTTAGAAACAAATGCCAAATTTCTTCTTTGATATAAGGAGAGTAACTAAGAACAGAGTAGGGACGAAGAGCATGAAATGAAGGTTAACATTAAACAGGGATGAGGTGGGAGGGAAAGGGAGAGAGAAGGGAAATTGCATGTAAATGGATGGAGACCCTCAGGGGTATACAAAATTACATACAAGAGGAAGTGAGGGGAAAGGGGGAAAAATATAAGGGGGAGAAATGAATTACAGTAGAGGGGGTAGAGAGAGAAGAGGGGAGGGGAGGTGGAAGGGGGATAGTAGAGGATAGGAAAGGCAGCAGAATACAACAGACACCAGAATGGCAATATGTAAATCAATGGTTGTGCAACTGATGTGATTCTGCAATCTGTATACGGGGTAAAAATGGGAGTTCATATCCCACTTGAATCAAAGTGTGAAATATGATATATCAAGAACTATGTAATGTTTTGAACAACTTACAATAAAAATTAATTTAACAAAAAAAAAGAAAAGAAAAAATAAAAAAAATTAAAAATATATAAAAATAAATAAATAAACACTCCCCAATTTTTGGGGTTTAAATGTCGTACAAAAAAAAAATAAATAAAAATTGTTGGAGTTATTTCAATAAATTCATATAAATAAAAGCCTATTAAAGTTACATTAGGCAGATATAAAGACAAAATATGTTTATGTAGCAAATGTTTATTTCTTAATAATATTCAAATTTACAAAAACTACCATTTTTATCCTAGTAAAGAATATGAATTTGTAATCAATATAAATTATCACATTTATATCCTCACTCAAAAGAAATCTCTATTAAATACACACTAAATATAAAATATGTAATGAAATATTTTCTTCTGTAAGATGCTGTTATAAATATTATTATGTAATTTTTTTAGTATAGATGAAACTCATGTATAGGTCTCTAAGTGCTGCAGTCCGGCTGCAGCAAAATAACTGGGATTGGCGGGGGGTGATGAACAACTTGTGTAGATTGTTACAGCAGGAGTAGGAGCCTTTTATTGTAGGACAGAATCGGTATTTATACATTCCACACAGCTTATCTAATTAACATAAACTAGATACAGCAGTCAACCAATCAGGAATGTCCACACTTAATGGCTCCCTGGCATTACTTCACAAACCACTCCCTCTGGCATTTTGCCAGGCACCATCAAGACTTGTTTATAGACGTTTTACATTTCTCTGGCAAAATGCCAGGCGCCATCCTGACTTTTTTACAGACTCTAACATCTAAGTATTTGTATTTTATCTCTCCACTGATAAATATTTTAAGTTTTTGATGTGCTTTCAGATTTTGTGTATAAGTATTTACAATCATGTTACTTGTATCACACTGCTTGTTATAGGCTGAAAGAGGCCTTTAGAAAGATCAGGTATGAATTCCTGGATCCTGTCAATATGATCTTCTTTGAAGAAGAGATGGGGAAATTCAGCTGTACTACCCAACTGGATCCTAAATGCAATCACATGTATCCTGAAATTATTAAACATTATTGAAATAAGTATGACCAATGATAGGTATACATAATAGAATATTAAAATTGTTAGTGAAAAAAAACTATTCCAAGTCATATTTATTAAAGTATGTTTTAATTGTTAATACTCACCAGATTTTATTATAAAAATGGAAGAGTTTGACAAAAACTCATGTTAAATTTAAATTTCAAAAATTAAATCACTGATTTTAAGAGAAAGAAAATTTATTGTTTTTTAATTAGTTAAGCTTTATTGAGTATAATTTTAAAATCAGATGTAAGATTTGAACTTTGTGTTTTAAATTTAAATAATTTATTGTATAATATTGATGGCACATATAAGAGTTTGACAATAAAAATGAACAAACTTTGAGGATAATTGCAATAAAATATTGATACCAATTGAGAATATTCCCAAGTAATGCCCAAAGCTAAAGATATACAAGGTTCTCAAATTAACACTTGCTAGATGAGATTGTTGTACTTCATTAGTAACTTATACTTTTAACTTCAATTTCTATTTGCATCTGAAATCAATTCCATTTACTGGCATTAAGTTTTTAAATGGATATTCTTCTCTCTTTCTTCCTTTTTTTTTTTTTTTTTTGGTACCAGGGACCAAACCCAGGAGTGTTTAACAACTGAGCCAAATCCCCAACCCTTTTCAAATATTTTATTTAGAGACAGAGTCTCACTGAGTTGCTAGGTGCCTTGCTAAGTTACTGAGGCTGTCTTTGAACTAGCAATCCTCCTGCCTCAGGCTTTTAAGCCGCTGAGATTATAGGCAATAAATATTCTTCACTGAAATTTTTGCGAGGTTTAAATAATTACTCTAAATTATAACAAAAATTATAAAGTGAAATATGTGGTTGTATATAAAGACTGATTTATGTGTCATATGAATTATTTGCACACAGTGAATACACACATATTGAAACATACATGTTTCATACATTTTGTAGGATGCTTACATGTGTAACTTTTATATGCTATAAAATATTTAAATATATAAATATATTTTAAATAGAAAAATAGTAAAGAATATTTTAATTTTTAAATACTCCCTATAAATCTTGCAAATTTTACTTACAAATTCAGTATTTTCCTTTAGCATTGCAAAACTGTCTCCATTATATATTATATTCTTCCCTATCCCCAAATAGTCCATTAGTTGTTATTATAAAGGTACCTTCATTCTTTAATCTATTGTATAGTGTATGATCATATTTTCAACATTTTTCAATGAGTCAATTACTAACCTCTATTTTTATGTCATTTAATCATCTGTCACTTTTTAAAAATTTTTTTATCCTGTCTTAAAATTTGTTCTTTTTAGGTATACATGACAGTAGAGCATATTTTGACACCTTATACATACATAGAGCTTAAATTATTCTATTTAGGATCCTATTCTTGTGGTTGTACATGAAGTGGAGTTTCACTGGTGGTATATTCATATATGAACACAGGATAGTTATGTTTGATTCATGCTATTCCCCAAACTCTTCCCTTCTCTTCATTCTCCTTTGTCTATTCCACTAAAATTCTATTATTCCCCTCACTCCACTTTCCAGATGTGTTTTAGTATCTACATATTAGAACATTCAGCCTTTGGAAATTTGGGATTGGCTATTTCACTTGGCATGATTGTCTTTAGTTCCATCCATTTACCAGCATATGTAATAATTTTATTCTTCTTTTTGACTGAGTAGTATTCCATTGTGTTATATACCACATATTCTTTGTCCATTTTTCTGTTAAAGGGCACTTAATTTGGTTCCACACTCTTGGCTATTATGCTGCTATAAACATTTTTGTGGCTACAGTATACTGGAGTATACTCATTTTAAGTCCTTTGAGTATAAATAGAGGAGTGGGATAGTGGGGATAGTGGGATAGTGGGGGTAAAATAGTGATTCCATTATCAGTTTACTGAGGACTCTCCATACTGCTTTCCAGAGTGGTTGCCCCAAATTGCAGTCCCACAAACAGTGTATGAATATACCTTTTTCCCCACAGCCTCATTAACATTTATTGTTATGTATTCTTATATTCTTGATAATTGCCATCTTGACTGGAGTAAAATGGAATTTCAGTGTAGTTTTTATTTGCATTTCTCTCATTGCTAGAAATGTTGAACATATATTTGTTGATCGATTTTTTTTTTCTTCTGTGAAGTGCCTCTTCAGTTCCACAGCCTATTTATTTATTGGGTTATTTATTTATTTATTTTTGGTGCTGAATTTTTTTAGTTCCTTATCTGTCCTGGAAATTAATGCTCTATTGAAGGCTCAGGTGGCAAAAATTTTCTCCCATTCTATGGACTCTCTCTTTATGTTCTTGATTGTTTCTTTTGCTGTTAAGAACCATTTTAGTTTGCTACCATCCCATTTATTGATTCTTGATTTTATTTCTTGAGGTTTAGGAGTCTTGTTGAAAAATTTGATTCCTAAGCTGACATGATGTAATGTGGGGCCTACATTTTCTTCTAGTAGCTGTAGAATCTTGAATCTAATGCCTACGTCCTTGATCCAACTTGAGGTGCATTTTGTGTAGGATGAGAGATAGGGTTTCAATTTCATTCTGCTACATATTAATTTCCAGTTTTCCCAGCACCATTTGTTGAAGAGGCTATCTTTTCTCCAATGTATTCTTATGGTGAATTTGTCTGGTATGTATTTATGCGGGTTTATATCTGTGTTTTTTATTCTATTTCATTGGCCTCCCTGTCTTTTTTGGTGCTAAAAGCATGCTGTTTTTGTTACTATAGCTCTGAAGTATAATTTTAGTATGGCATTGTGATGCCTCCTACTTCACTTTTTTTTTTTTTTTTTTTTTTTTTTTGCTAAAGTACACCATTAAAAACCTACCAAGAGCCGGGTGCTGTGGTGAATGTCTGTAATCCCAGCATCTCAGGAAGTTGAGATAGTAGGATCCTGAGTTTAAAGTCAGCCTCAGAAATAGCCAGGAGCTAAACAATTAAGTGAGATCCTGTTTCTAAATAAAATACAAAATAGGGTTGGAAATGTCAGTAGTCGAGTGTCCTGGAGTTCAATCTGGTACCCGCCCCCCAAAAAATGCCTATAAAGAAAGTAAATCCCAGGATCAGATGAATTATTTGCCAAGTTCTTCCAGATGTTCAAGGAAAAACTAATACCAATAGTCCTCAAAGTATTCTATGAAACAGAAAATGAAGGAACCCTTCCAATTTCATTCTATGAAGCTGGTATTACCCAGATACCAAAACCAGACAAAGACACATAAGGAATGAAAATTTCATACCAATAACCCTGATAAACATAGATGCAAAAATTCTTAATAAAATTATGGCAAATTGCCTACAAAAAATATTAAAAAGATAGTGCACCATGAGCAATTGGGTTTCATCCCAGGAATGCAATGTTGGTTCCACATATGGATGCTAATAAACATAATTAACAACATCAATAAACAAAATCACATCATTATTTATATACGTGCAGTAAAAGCATTTGAAAAAAAAATACAACATCCATTCATGTTCTCAACACTAGAAAAACTAGGGATGATGGAGACCTATCTCAACATTTTAAAATTCTGCATACACTAAAACCAAGGCTAACATCCTTCTAAATGGAGAAGAATTTAAGAAATTTCCCCTAAAAACTGGAACCAGACAGGGATGCCTTCTTTCATCACTTGTATCCAACATAGTCCTTGAAAGTCTAGCCAGAGAAATTAGGCAAAAGAAAGAAATTAAAGGACAGGAATAGGAAAAGAAGACCTCAAACTATCCCTATTTGCTAATGAAATAATCTTATATTTGACAAGAACAAAAACCTTCACCAGAAAACATCTAGAACTCATGAAATAATTCAGCAAAATAGCAGGATATAAAATTAACATCCATAAATCTTTTGTGTTCTTATTCAACAATGATAAATCAGTCAAAAGAGAAATTAGAAAAAGTATCCCACTCATGGTAGCCTCAAAAAATAAAAATGAAATAAAAAATTTTAGGGGCTGGGGATGTGGCTCAAGCGGTAGCGCGCTTGCCTGGCATGCGTGCGGCCTGGGTTCAATCCTCAGCACCACATACAAACAAGGATGTTGTGTCCGCCAAAAACTAAAATAAATAAATAAATAAATAAATGTTGAAAGTTCTCTCTCTCTCTCTCCTCCTCTGTCTCTCTCACTCTCTCTTTAAAAAAAATTTAAAAAATGGGACTCAATCTAACAAAAGAAGTGAAAGACCTTTATAATGAAAACTACAGAAGACTAAAGAAAGAAATTGAACAATATTTTAGAAAATGTAAAGATCTCCCATGTTTTTGGATGGGCAGAATTAACATAGTCAAAATGGCCATATTACCAAAAACATTATATAGATTTAATTCAATTCCTATTAAAATTTCAATAACATTCTTCATAGAAATATAAAAGGAGCCATGAAATTCATTTAGAAAAATAAGAGACCCATTTGTCTCTTTTTAAATTAACTTTGCAAGCAGTGATCAGAGTACTTAGGCATTCAGTGTAAACATAAATCATGTTTAGAAATCCATCATTATTTTGCTCTCTGAAGGAAGACAAACATTTTTCCTAAGTAAACATTTTTTATATAGTAGGAATTTTTTGAATTTCCTTCTGTGTACTTTTAGATATGATCTCGATTTTAAGAGGTGTCTATTAAGTATGGACAGATAATATATAAATCTACAAGAATATGAGAATGCCATAATGGTAATTAATTTTTAAGATATATGTTAATTCATTCTAAACAAATGAAACAAAATAAGACTTGGGTATATGGAGAATTTGAGGATTTCTTTGGACATAAGCCTAAGCACCAAATGAAAATATTCTTGCCAGTTACAATACAGTTAAGGATTATGAACAATGCATAAAGAAGAGGAGACAAAAAAGAGGAAGAAAAAAGAGAGATAGAAAGAAAATTTGTTCATTACTTAGCAGTATGCAACAGAGTCAGTACCTTTTAGAATTTGATTTAAAAAAAAAAATCTGGGTTGTCTGTTTAACCAACTTCAAGGTGAATTTCATACCTTCTAGCTCACTCACAAGTATCTCCTACCAGAGTCTGAAAAGATCTTCAATGGATATTTTCTTTCAAAAATTATAGCTCATCTCAATCTGTGCTTCAAATTTTAAACCTTTCTGATAGGCTTTCTTTGTCCTAGAATAAAAATCAATCTCCTCATCAGAACACAGAATTAGCTACAGTTTGGCTTCAACCTGCTGCGCTCTGCTCTTTTCCAGTATCATTTGTCTTCTTGTTCACTAACAGCTACCACCATAGTGACACACACCAGTGGCCGCAAGATCATATAGAATCAGGAGGTCGAAAAATAAATGTTCAAATTATTGCCAAAGGTGAAATGTCTTTCATTTTTACTTTTTTATCCAATTATTTAAGCTTAGAAATATTTGGACTGTTTTTTTTTTCTTAACTTCTAGATCCTAATTACAATTTCAACCTTAGAGCAATGCCACTGGCATTTTGTAACAATTTGCTTCACATTTGCAAAGGGGAATGAGGCAAGCTAACTCCATGGAAAGTAATTGTGTTACTGTGATTTTAATTGGGACTGATCTATTTCCATTTTTCCAAATTTCAAAGGGTATATATAATTTTAAAGGAAAAAAAATTAAGCAGCACTATTTTATAGTCATGATAAAATTTAAAGGAATCAATCCTGTTGATGCTATTTACGTTCTTTTTAAAGTCTAAAGTAATGTGTGTGTGTGTGTGTGTGTGTGTGTGTGTGTTTTCTTTTGGTACCAGGAATAGAACCCAGATGCACTTAACCACTGAGACACAAACTCAGCCTTTTTTATATTTTTTTTAATTTTTGACACTGAGAATTGCTAAGTTTTTGAGGCTACCTTTGAACTCACTATCCTCCAGCCTCAGCCTTTGGAGTCACTGAGAGTATAGTCATGCTCCAACATACTGGCTTATATATATATATATATATATATATATATATATATATATATATATATATATATATATATATTATATATATATATTACTTATATACTTATATTACTTATATATTAAGTAATATATATTACTTAATATATATGTAAAATGTATGTCTCTAGGGCTGGGGTGTAGCTGGGTGGCAGAATGCTTATCTACTACACGTGAGGCTCTGGGTTTGATCTTCAGCACTGCATAAAAAAATAAATAAATAAAATAAAGATATTGAAAATATATGTCTCTAACCTATGTCAAGAATGGTCAAATTCCTGTTAGATCTTTATTCAAATTTCCTATTAATGATTTATTTTTGAGGTGAGCTCATCTTGCCTTTAGATAAACATAGTGAATATAATCCCTGAACAACAGCATTTGCAAGAAATAGAGGACATGTCTGGTCCTAACAAAGGATCAAGTCATAAAATCCTGCATGACTATTTATTCTTCTAGGTGGGAGGATTTAAAGAAAAGATTGATGTACTTGGACCCTGAAAGTGTCTATTTGAACTTGACTCAGCCAGTTTGTTGCTATGCTTTGTGACTTTGAGCATCATTGCTCTGACCTTGAGATGCTTTATCTGCAGAAAGTGAAAAAAAATAATGCATGTCTCAAGTGTCTCTGTTGCTTAATAGGAAAATACTACAAAACTCTGTCAAACTTATGTAGTAGTAAAGCAACATATTATAGCAACTCATGTTATTATGGTAGCAGTATATTCAGGGGCACTGATCTTTATTCCTTAAGGTTAAACATTTTTTTGACTCTGTGGTAAGTACTGTTTGGGTCAGAGATATGATAATAACATAAAATATTTTTTGAACTTTCAGTGTGTAGAGAGCTGAGAATATGGAGACAGATAGTTTCCTCTTAATAGCAAATCTAAGACAATCTTGAGAACTAGCAGGGATCAAGAACCTCCCATAAGTGCCGAAAAAAACATTTTATAGTTGCATATCCTCCCCAGAGTGTGCTCCCCTGGTCAAAGGAATCCTGAATTATAGAATTGTTTACTATGTTAAGCTAGTAGACAATCTCTGTATGCCATCAGACTTTATCTTCTAGCTACAAATCAATTTCTGTGCCATAGTTATACAATCAACTTTCCTTGAATTTTATTTTGATCCAGACATACAGAACATGATCTAATATGTAGTATGGAAAAATAGAAAACAAACAACAAGAACACACACACGCACACACACAAAAAATCTACCCTTTCTAGATAAAATGTTGACTATTATTATACTCTTTATTTTTTTCACTCCCACCTTTCCATTTCAATAAAAAGCACCATAATAGTGTTAATTCACCAAGATGAGATAGTTATATTATTATTAATTCATTTGTTTAGTTCTTCTATGCAATCCATTATCAAGCACAGTTGTATGTATCACTATCACGTGGTATGAATTAATTTTCTGCATCTGCTGTCATCATTTTTACACAAGGCAACCATCATCTCTCACTTAATCTATCTCAATATTACCCTAACTATTATCTGTCTACAAGTTTTTTTTTCTTTATGTATAATATAAGCAAATAGTCAAAATCATCCATATTAAGTATAATCAGATTGAATATTCCCTTTATTAAAAGTATTCAATCAGATTGTGAATGTAAACCAAACTCAATGGCTTGAAATAATTAGTTTCTAAGGTTTTTCAAAGTGTTTTACCTACCTTTGCTCAGTTTCAAAGTAGTTCATAAGGTAATAAAAGAAAAGAGTGGCTTTCTGTTTATACAACACAGGAAGACTAGTTTGTACACTTAGGATTTTATTTATTTTTGTCTCTGTCTGAAAGAAAAGCACTTTTTTTCTATTCTTCACATAAAAATGTATATCTCACATAATAATGTATTTCAAAATTGTGCCTTCTCCAACTTCTACCACATCTCTCTGTGTCTGTCTCTCATCTGTGGATTTTATGGACAGCATTGAGAACTTGAAACTACTGCATTGACTGCTGGATAGCTTTGTAAGATCTTTAAAAGTAGAGAAAATATGTTTCTTTATTTCAGAGTCTAACTAAACGTGATGTGGTAGTAATGGAAGAGATAATGGCGAATTGTAGGAAACTTGACACAAGTGTTGAATAAATACATGAATGAAAGAAGTTTGTTCTTAACTCATATGATATAAAAACAATCTGAGACATTTAAGCACAGGACTAAATCAAATTTGTAATTTTATACAATACTGGGACAACAATAAATTAGTGGTTTTAAATGCATAATACTCTGGTTTCATTCACTGTCACATTGAGAAATATTCTTGAGAAGGATATTTGATTGCATTCATAATTTCTTTTTTTGTTGCTTCTTTTTGTTTTATTTGTTCTTTTCAGATATACATGACAGTAGAGTGTATTTGACATATTACACATACATGGAGTATAACTTTTCTAATTAAGATCCCATTTTTGTATTTGTATATTATGTAAATTTTCACTGATCTTATATTCATTTGTGATCATAAGAAAGTTATATCCTATTCATTCTACTACACTTCCTATTCCCAGCTCCCCAATTTGTCTACTCTAATAAATTCATAATTTATTTTGTAGTTGTAGATGAACAGAATGCCTTTATTTAATTATCTTTATGTGGGGCTAAGGATCAAACTCAATGCCTCACACATGCTAGGCAAGTGCCACTGAGTTACAGCCCCAGCTCTCATAATTTCTTGATCAAAGCTTATGCGAGCTCTTCATGTCAAAAGAAAACTATATGGATGTTACCTAGTATGAAGACTTTTATGAACAAAATTATCTACAGAACCATATTATGTTATATGTATGTGTGTACACATGTATATATGTATGTATGTGTGTGGGTGTGTGTGTGTGTATAAACTATTTTTTTAAATTATTGTTGATTTAGTAACTAAAAGACCTTACATATGTTATAATTAGGAATGCCTTTAAATTAATAATCCATATGTGGCTAGCTAAGATTTTTATAATTTTATTCCTTTTGTTTCATACATTTTCTTTAAGGAAAATTACTTTGTTTATATAAGAAAAGCACTCATTAGTGTAGTAAATATTATAATAGGTAGTAAATTTAATAACATTAAAGTAATTGAAGAAAAGTCACATTGGTGTTATACTGTGTCAGAAGTGAAATTTGCAGGTAGATGAACACAGATATAGCAATATGAAAAATGAGATGGAGATAAATGAAAGATGTAAGACAAACATCAAATGGGTAAATGGAAAAGAAGAGCAGGATAGAGTAAAGTTTCAGAAAAAATGAATTTGACTAAGTATTTTGAGTTAAAATAATAAATTTGTATGCATGACAGAAAGTGAAAATAATAGCTAATTGTCTTAATTAATTCATAAATAAATCAAGGAAAAATTAATGTCCTCTGATCAAAGTTTTTTATTTTTAAGAATTAAGTAAATTCCTCAATCAAAATTGAAGAACCTTCTCTGGAGATTCCTTATTTATCTTTTCATTCTGCCTGCCTCGGGGATGGAGTAGATAAAGTTCTAGCCTAGTGAGAAGTTTGCATGTATCCTAGGGAGAACTTTGCATGTATCCTAGTGAGGATACTGCATGATTCCCTTCAGCTCTTTGTGTGTATAAAACTCCATACCCCACTTCAGGATACATGAAAAATCATAGGCTGATATTTTTATAATGCTTAAATACCAGTTTGACATGCTCTTAATGAAAGGAATATGGAAGAGTAAAATAAATTTCAAGGAAAAGCACATAAGCAAATGAATCAAGTGTGATTGCCAACTATTTGATGGGTCATGAAGTGTGTCCCCGAGTTTATGGTAACTCTTATGGCCAAGCCTGGTAGAGTTTCCTTCAACAAGAATGTGAGTAAAATATAATAGTTGAGAAGTTTTTGTGGTGTAGCATGCTGATTGTTGTAGAATTATAGATATAGCTTTTATATCCCTTATGAATTTATGATATTTGTTGAATATTTTACACATTTAACTTAATATAATAAGCATCCAATTTTGAGATCAGTAAGATATGTAACTTTTATCAGATCTTTCTATATTTCAGACTTTCAAAATATGCTAAAGTTTATAATAATGCCCTAAATTATCCTAAGTTTTAAAACTGTCCAATGAGGTAATAAACATCATTTTAAAAATTCTACAAGCATAAAGTTTTAAAAATCAGGAAAACTTTGCATAATAGCTTTCTAACAGCAGTACTATTGACTATTAAGGCTGGAGAATTCTTTGTTATATGGGAAGCTGCCTTAGGTGTTGTAGGAGGTTTAATGGCATCCAGGGTCTTTACTTATAGATCCATTGGCTTCTCCCACCTGGTTGTAAAAAGATGGTTTTATACATAGCTCAATATTCCTTGAGGGTAGGAAAAATAAGCACAAGCTGAGAGTAAGCATGTTAAGCAAAGTGAAATCCACAAATCTTAACTATACTGTTAAGTTTTTACAAATTACTATTTTCATGCAGCTATCCCCTGTCAAGACAGACAACATTGTGTTTACCCCAGAGTATTATATAGTGCTGCTTTGCACAGAATCTCCCACTGAAAGGAAGTAAAGCAAACTTATAATGAAATTAAAAATAAAATCTTTCAAATAAAAAAATTTAAAAATCTGTACATAAAAATTAAGTAACCTTAAAAATAGAAAATTAAATACTTAAATAAGGATAAAGTTATCCTCTGTTCATGAGTTCAAATATTTAATTTAATCAGGCTGCCACTTTTTTCTAAATTGCTAAATTCAAATTGAATCAACACTTCAGGGATTTTAAGAAAAAGCACTTCAGGGATTTTAAGAAAAGCCCCATGGACATTCTCTGCATAACTCTGATAAAAATTTAAAAATAAATTAAGTGAACAAAACAATTTTATGGGCAACTACTTTAAAATTCTTAGAGAAGAGTTATTTATATGTCATAAATGAAGAAAAAATGGAATCTCAGAAAAATTTTAATACAAATTGGACAATGTAAAAAAGGGAATAAAAGAATCAAATAAACAAGTGCCATATTCAAAAGAGGTACAAACCTGATAGATATTAATTTTCTTATATTGATTGTATTAGATTATTAATAAATTATATTTATTTTATCTATTATATCAATAATCTCTTTAAATGTATATGATCTAAATTTATTCAAACAAGCAGACATAGATATGAAAGTAAAAATTATAAGATAAACATTATTATATTGAACCCAGTAGTTCTATATAAATGCACATCTTTTATACCAAAGCTATATTATTCATTTTTGCTTCTCAAGACAACACAACTAGTTGAAAATAAAATATTAGAAGCAACCCCATAAATAGCCTAATGAAGAAAAATCAGGATGATTTGAATCCATACAGAAAAGGCATTTGACAAATCCAATATTTTTCAAGAAAAAAAAAACCCTCTTAGCCTGCTATGAGAAGAGAAATTCTCAATTTAAAAGATAATATTCAAAAATTTTAAAAAGGTAGAACAATATTAGTCATAGTGGTGAAAAATTCTGTACTATGGTTAGAAACTATTCTATTGTCCTAGCTAATGAAAAGTCTGTTCAGATAATGTGATATTCTTTTAGAAAATTTCAAAGAATATTACGCAGCACTAAAAAAATGACAAAATCTTGGAATTTGCAGGGAAATGGATGGCACTTGAGCAGATTATGCTTAGTGAAGCTAGCCAATTCCTAAAAAACAAATACCAAATGTCTTCTTTGATATAATGAGAGCAACTAAGAATAAAGCAGGGAGGAAGAGCAGGAAGAAAAGATTAACATTAAACAGAAATATGAGGTGGGAGGGAAAGAGAGAGAAAAGGGGAATTGCATGGAAATGGAGGGAGACCCTCATTGTTATACTAAATTACATATAAGAGGTTGTAAGTGAAATGGGAAAATAAACAAGGTGAGAAATGAATTACAGTAGAAGGGGTAGAGAGAGAAGATGGGAGGGGAGGGGTGGGGGGATAGTAGAGGATAGGAAAGGTAGCAGAATACAACAGTTACTAGTATGGTATTATGTAAAAATGTGGATGTGTAACCCATGTGATTCTGCAATCTGTACTTGGGGTAAAAAAGGGAGTTCATAACTCACTTGAAGCTAATGTATGCTAATGTATGAAATATGATATGTCAAGAGCTTTGTAGGGTTTTGAACAACCAATAAAAAAAAGAAAAATAACAATTGACACAAATAAGCAATTATGACAAAGTTGCAGACTACAACATTAATATACAAAGGCCAGTTGCTATTATATCATCAATAAACAATTGGAATGTGACATTAACATTATAATATTTAAAACAGTACCAAACAAAATTAACTACTTAGGTTAACAAAGAAAACATATGATCACTATCTATATGCAGAAGACTACAACAATCTGAGGGAAGAAATTAAAGATCTTAAACAAATAGAAAGATACTCCATGTTAGTGGATAGGAAGACCGAATATTACTAAGATGTCAATTCTTCCAAATTAAATTCATAGATTCAAAACAACCACAGTAAGAAAAGTCTAGGAGGTAACTTTGTGGCTATTTAAAAATTGGTTCAAATGTTTACATGTTTACACAAAAAAACTATCAATAGTCAATACAACACTACAAAGGAAGTTAAAGGACTAACGCTGCCTAATTTCAAGACTGACAAGTTATAGACATTAAAAGAAAAAATGATATTTGTTTTAAGAATAAATATAGATCTGTGAAGCAGAAATAGACTCAACAGAAATACTGTCAACTGATCTGAACCAAAGGAGAAAGACAAACCACTGGAAAAAGTATATTTTTTACAATAAATAATGTTGGGGGGAAAAGAGCATACACATTGCAACAAAACCAAAAATGAATTTAGATGTAGACTATACACTTTTTAGAAAAATTAACTCAAAATGAATTATAGAGCTGCACATAAAGCAACAATCAAATTTCTAAAAGATAATGTAGTACAAAATATAGGTGGATTTGAAATTGGTGAAGAATTAGTAGATACAATACCAATGGCACAATCCAAGAGGAGAAGAACAGTGTTACTGCATTGAAATTATGAACAATTAAATAAAAAAGTGCTCCACAAAAGGCACTGTTAAGAAAATAAGACAAGACCAACTTCAGACTAGCGGAAATATCTGCAATTTAAGAAATGTGCAGAGAATGAAAACACAAAATATATTCAAAGTTAAAGAAAATAAAACAATCAAAAATGATGATAAGACATGAGCAGAGACTTTTCCAGAGAAAATGCAGAGATGGATAGCATGTCTAGAGCTCCTTATACTGCTAGAAAATGAGGAAGTGCTTAGGAAAAAAAAAACAAGCAGAAGCAAAGAAAGTATATAATCAAAACCCACCTATATTTGTATGGTGTGACAGAGTGGCACAAGAATTGCCTGAAAAGTTTACGATGAACACAACTAAAACCATTTGAACAAACAAATAGTAATATTGGATTACAATCCAATGTATACCATAGATGTCAGTAAGGCTATACTGGTATAAATTAATTAATGCCAAAAAGGGCCAAATCTATCATGAAAAAATTCAAGAACTTAAAATCGTCTGACCTTAAAGAGAAATAAGGTTAACTATCTATTCCTTGCATGTGGACTCTTCACAGTGACAGAAAAGTATTTCTGTATTTGTAAATTCAGAAAGGGAAATGAAAATAGAAGAAGGTTACAGGGCAAAAACTCTACTTTGGCAAGTAACCAAGGTCAGCATCAACAGTCAAAAAGTTAGGATTACAAGCTAGGTGCAGTGGCACAAGCCTATATAATCCCAGGGGCTCAGCTCTTGAAGCAGGATGATCACAAGTTCAAAGCCAGCCACATTAATGATGAGGAACTAACTAAGAGACCCTGTGTTTAAATAAAATACAAAATAGGGCTGGGGATTTGACTCAGTGTCAAGTACCCCTGAGTTCAGTCCCTGGTACCACCCCCCCAAAAAAAATTTAGTGTTGGACACCCTCAATATGAGATGGTAAAATTGGCACTTTACCTCTAATTTTCTTTTTTTCTTCCAAAAGAAAATTCAGTTAAATCAAGCAAAAAAAAAAAAAAAGTCAAAAAATCCCATAATAGGGACCTCCTACAAGACACCTGACTCATATTCCTCAAGACTGTAAAAGACACCAAAAAGCAAGAAAACTGTCACAGCAATGAGGAGGAATCTGAGATGTGAGGACTAAATGCCATGTGGTATCCTGGATACCATCATGGAATGTAAAAGGAATTTTAGGTAAAACTGAGGAGCTCTAAGTTACCATGGACTTGAGTTAAGCATAATGCGTCTGAGTTTGTTCTTTAATTATAACTGATGTGCCAGACAATATGAAGAAGCTACTAATAAGGGAAACTGTGTATAACAGCACAAACTTTCTGTAATATCTTCCTAACTTTTTCTCTAAAAGTACAAATAATTTCTGAAAGAACTTAAAGGACATCTAGAAAAACGAACAGAAAACCTCTCATTCGTGGATGATAAGATCAATACCCTTAACGTTGCAATTCTTCCCCAGTTAGTGTACAAGTTGAATGCAATACTCATAAAATCCCAGCTGGCTTTTCTGCAGAAGTTCACAAATGCTCCATTGGTCCCAGAAGAGTCAAACAGTATTGAAAAAGAACAAGTTGGAGATTTTGCTTCTGAATTGGAATTATTCTTATGATGCTTCAATAATCAAATCTATGATAAGAACATTAGGAGAAATACATAGACCAATTGAATAAAATTCAAAATCAAGATTCTGATTTTTATAGTTGTGACCAATTGATTTTGAACTAGAGTTTCTAAGCAATCAGCAGGGAAAGAACAAATGCTGAGACAACTGAACTACACACAAATGTGACTGCTTTTTTTGAAGACTTTCAAGAAAGTGAAATAAATCAGACTCAGAAAGTCAAGGTTCAGATATTCTCTCTCATATGCAGAAGCTAAAATAAAAAGGCAAATGAGGGTATCCCATAAAAATAGAATGGGGACCAGTGCAGCAGAGGAAGGGGACTAAGGGGAAAAAGGGAGGGACAGGAAATAAAGGAAATAATAGCATAAAATTGACCAAACTATGTTCTGTCTATATATGAAAACACCACAGTGAGTTTTAGCTTTACATATATCCCTGAAACAATAATCAAAAATGTAAATAAATAGAAGGAAGAGCAACAGATGAAGCAGAACAATGGAAGGGAAGAGGGAAGGGAAAGAGGAAGTACTGGGGACTGAAATGGAGCCAATTATATTCCATTAGGTCAAAATGAATGCAACGTTACGTATAACTATAATACACTGATTATAAGGTCCTTGCTTAACATCTGGACAGCCATCCTAAGTGAGCCACCGATTTAAGGAAAAAGTTTCACTTTCCCACCCAAGGGCATTTTTGAGAAAGGTTCACCACTCCCTCATACCAACCCAACCCTTAACCACCCACATTAGAAAGTGCCTGGCTTTGATTCCTGAGCCTTCCCCATAAAAGTCCAGAACCCAAGCCTGTTTTGCCTTTTTCTCTTATAGAGAAATGCCTTTATCAGCTCTGACTGGTCTCTGTTTTTCATTTCTCACTTACACACCTCTCGTTCCTCGCTTTCCCATCACTGATAAAAATATTTTTTTTAAATAAAACTGAAAACACATCATAGGATTAAATGTAAAGCTAAAATAATAATACTCTTGGAAGAAAACACAAGAGTTACTAAATGTCATTGAACTCAATGTTGTGTTGAATATGACACTAAAAGTGTTAAGCATATGCACACGCACACACACACACACACACACACACACATACACACACAGCCCACATACAAAATAACAAAATAAAAATGGAAAAATGATTCAGACATAAAATATAATGTTGAAGTAGAAATTAAATTATTAAAAACAGAACAGATCAAAAGCTCAGGAGAAATGGGTTAACTGACATGACTCAGGAAAAACAATGGAGGAAAATTAAAACATCTCAGAATACTGTACAGTACTAAATTATAATGTCACAAAGAAAAAAATAAATGTAACCCTTTACCATTTTGTATACAGTTTTTTCCCCAATACAACCAATTGGTGTACGTGGTGTACTCCTTCTCTACCTTGATGACATTTTTACTAGATGGTTGATCCAATTCTTCACTTCTTAAATTTACTATTGTTCTTGTATATGTTTAATTACTACTATTTTTATTTAACACTTGCTACTAGACATGGGTACACTTAATAAGAATAATCTCAGATAATCTCTAGGCTTATTCCTCTTCAGTCTTACTGTATACTAGCAACCTTGTTTCTTTGTCACAGTTGATAAAATGACCCCATTTTCCCCATTGCTATGAAGACCCCCAATTAAAAGATGACAATCACAACTTACAGACTTCTAAACTACTACTGTGTAATCTGGTAGAAGTAGTTATTTCTTGTGACCAAAACTTTTAAACCAGCATGGCCCAAAGTTGTAAGAAGGAAAATCAAACTTCTGTGACTTCATTAGATTTCATTATCTGGGAGCAATATGTAAATACTCTTTGTTCATCTAGCTAAGAGAAAAACAAATTAAATAATTAAAAACAGAACAGATCAAAAGCTAAGGAGAAATGGGTAAACTGACATGACTCAGGAAAAAAAAATTCTCCTAAATCAAAGCATCTATTCTTATTTTTTGAGACATCACTGAAACTATATTTAATTTTATGAAAAGGATTTCAGTAGTTACCCCACCATTCTTTAAGGCCAGCTACTTCTCAATCATTGATACATGAGCAGTTGAGTTAATCCCCTGAAATTTATGTCTTAATTATTATAATGACCATGTTCTCTACTAATACTAAGTCAGAGCATTATTAAATTGCCAACATTGTACAGAATAGGTGCAAAGGCAACACTTATATTGAATCCATGAAGGTAGTCAAGGAGCAAGGTGAAGCAAACCTATATCCAGATTATGTATCTGTTTCAGGACAATGACTGCTTCCTCCAACATGGGGAGGGGCCATTATATGCCCACCATCAGTTGGTTGGTTAGTGTCCTTGGGAACTTGTGATTTATTAGTAACTTAGAATTGTTATTTTTTTTTCTTGAAAAGCTGTGTATCATTCCACACCAATGTTTTTGAGAAATATAATGCCTTCACTACTTGCATCTCATTGTGTTTGTGCTTGCTTACTAGCCTCATTGAAAAATTTTAAAAGTGGCTACATAAAGAATGATATCATCTTTCTACCAATTACTCAGTTGTCATGCTATGGTGAGGATGAACCACAAATATATTTACAGTCTATGTATTTTCTGTTTTCTTTCTTTTTTTCATGTATGTATGGGGATAATGGTAATTAAACCTAGTGGTGCTCAATCAGTGAGCTACTTCCCCAGACACTTTTATTTTTAATATGAGACATGATCTCACTAGGTTTCTGAAACAAGCTTAAACTCTTGATCCTCCTGCTTCAGCATGTATCTACCACCATGGTCGACATAGTCTGAGCTTTTTCTGTGAAGTATATTTTACGATCTTTCTCAGACTTCCTAGTTACCCTTCCTCAAGGGTTAAACTTGTTACTCCTTCCAAGTAACTGCCAATAACTAAATCATTACTCACATCACAATAACTAGTGAAAAAGTGGGGATGAGACAACATTGCAGATGTTTTTGTGTTCTCACAGTTGAGGGGATACTTTGGCATTATAGGGGTAAAGGCTCAGGATGCTATTAAACATTCATTTGTGCATGTAAACTCACTCCATAGCAAGTAATTACATGTGCAAAAGGTAAGTAGTGCTGAAATTGTAAATCCTTCTATTAATCTATAACACTAGATTTCCTGCTATTCAGGAAACATTGGAAATCAAATGTACTAGTAAAACTGTACTTCATGGATACATTTATTTCCTGCACTGTTTTATGAGACTGTACCTGGGCCAAGTTGCAACACTGTATCAGTTTGCTTTGAGAAAACCATTTAAGCATATATTGTATATTCTAATATAAGTCATGGTGGGTATTTATCACTTCACCTCCAACATTGTTTAAGAAATGGGGTGGGCAATGGAGGCATCATGAACAAATAAGCAAGCAACACATAATATTTATTTGGTGTTTAGGATGAAATAGTTCTCATCTTCTACTTGTTTCTACCTCTTCATTACAGAGTGCAGATTTGTATGTTGAAATTTAAGGCTTAGTGGATCTCACAACAATATCAAGGAAGAATATTTAGGGACACAGTTATTTTTCTTCCAATTTTAAGAATATACTGTGTCCATCAATTAAAAGAATGAAAATATATCTCCAAAGGGCTGCGGTTACTTATAGGTAAGTTTACCTTGGGATTCTAGCAGACTACAAGTAGGCCTTTCTCCACAAAAACTTGTAAGAACATTCAGTTTATGTCACCGGACTTAAAAAATTTCTGGAACCTCTCCTGCCTTTGCCTCGACTTAAAACACATCCATTAAATTAGGCTAAATGACACATTGCATCATATTTTAAATGCAGATTCACATGAAGTTATTGATAATTATTTTCTATTTCTTAGAGTTGTGACATACAATACGCAGGAATTTACCCTTGATTTTGCGGGAAACATTTATATCACAAATATTCTTGGATAAACTCAGATAAATCTCAACATCTAGAATATGTGTGGAAATTATTTATTATTCTGATACGAATACATCTTATCAACAGATTTTCAGGCATTATAACTTCTTGCTTATCAGGTTTTATGAATATTATACTATTAGTAAAGTAAAAAAGGCAATGTTCATGGGATAATGCTAAGCAGACTAATTATAAAAACTAAAAATAAAACCTATGATAATCAAAATGATAAACAGCTTAATGGATTTTATATTTTCTAAAAATTTACTACCTGATTTTTATTCCTAATCAAATAATATGTTCAAAGTTTATCTGATGAAATTCTTGTTCCTCTCATTGCCCCTTTCAATCCATATTGTAAGCAATGACCCACTGAATTTTCTAAAGACTAACTCTAAATATGTTGCTTCTTTCTCTGAAGCCTTTTCTTGGCATTTCACTGGTTAATAAATTAAACTGAAATTGCTCAGCAGTGACATGATACTCAGGGTGCAGGCCTGACCTGCACTTGAAGTCTATCATCCTCCATTTCCATGTAAACACTCCACATAGATATCACATTGGTCTATTCATTGTCTTCTTCAAAAAGATCTATATTTTTATTGTAAAGATTTTTTCAAAGAACATACAGAAATAACAGTTGATGTTTTGAATAATCATTTTGAAAAATCTTCTACAAAATTGAAAGAAATGTTATTCATAAAATATGAACTCTGTAGTATCTTCAGTTAAATGCCTTGATTCTTATTTTCAAGTCACTATTCTTGCTACTAAGAATAAAACAGAAACACAACACACAGTTTCTTGCTTTTGTGGACTTCTTTCCAACAGACAATATCTAAATCACATATCCAACTGTACAACTTAAGAAACTCATAGTGTATTTAACAGATAAATGCTGAAATAAGTTCAGAAATTGAGAGGAAAAACTTAGAAAAATATAGGGCAATTTGATATTACTGCTGCACTCACGCATGTGATCAGTGGACTGGTCTCATTGAAAGTAGAAACTTATTAAATTTGCTTGATACAATGGATTATGTGCTAGTACCGAATGGTGAGGGCTGAGGAAGCTCATTTTTCACCATATAAAATCTAAGAAGTACTGACAAAGGAAAATTTGTCTTTTAAATTGTAAGTGCCATGAATATGAAGCAGAAGATACAGGAGAGAAATAATAATCTGACATTTTTGATAGTTAGCAGCTTGGTTTTCATTAAGAAATTTCACCTTAGTAGCCATAAGTTAAGAATAAGTTTAAATTGATCGAAGTATAAAGTTGGGGAAACATGGAACACAAAAATCTTCCAAACAGAAATGTGTGTCAAAGAATTTCATCTAAATACTGTACCTCTGAAGGAACTTAGATGGTGAAATGGACAGTGTAAGATCATAATTTTCCTTTCTGGATTCTGAATTTAACATTTATCAGGCTTATAAATCCATTATCTGTTTTGTTTTACTAAATTGTTATGAGTTTTTTTTTTAAATTTGGAATCATATATACAATTAACTTTCTGTTTCTGACAACTTAGAAGATACTGGCCAAGAGAAATGTTATTAGAGATAAGAAAGAAGTATTTATCACTGTAATATGGTAAGATGGATCATTCTATGAAGAAGAAGGACTTACAGAGCTAGAAGAATAGAAGTTCAAGAATTCATAACTGTGAGAGTAAAATTAAAACAGAAAGTATGCTTGACAACAACTCTGCACTGATTTTATTTGAACTTACCATTAAAATTATTGGGTCCTCCAAGAAGGATAGAGAAACATAGACATCACATTTCACATTATTAATAAGATATTATCCTAGTTCACTTAACATGATGCTTATCCTACCCAGCACCCAGCAGAGATGATAACTTAGAGAGGAAACATCCTACACATTTTATTATTTATGTCTGCTACATCCTACACATTATATTATTTATGTTCCTTTGTGATGAAATTATCATTGTGTTTTTTTTTTACTATGAGTTTGTTTGGTTTGACATAGCCAACAGTATTTACTTACAAATTATAATTTTAAATTTTACAAAGTACATATATTACAGTAAACTTTAGTCCAACTATTTTTAGATTTGTTTATCACAAGTCTGTCTTAAGCAGAAAGATAGTGAATCATATGAATGTTGTACAGATTAGGGACAGTCCATATATCAAATAAGATTTAGTGGGTGATAATTATACATTTCTAATGAAATATTTAATCTTAATAGTTTTGTAAAAAAATAAAATGTGCACCAATGGTGGTCAGTACAAGGCTTTTTATTACAAAAAAATCTACTTGAAATATTCTTAATCTCTGAATATTAGTTGTTTTATACACAACTTTTTTTTTAAATGGTGGATGAACCATAGAAGCAAATGAGAGCAGAAACTATTTCAGCTTTGTTTTTCTAAAAACTACAATTAGCTTTTAAACAAAGTTAATTTTGAGGACGATCAATGGATAAGAAAACTCTTCTTAAGTAGCAGACCCAGCTGAGTTCTTCTTGGATATAGAATTTCATTGCCATGATGAGAGACAAAGGAAAAAAAATAATGAATCCTACATATGTGCATTTTGATGTTCCCTAAGAGATGGAGAATTTAATTATTCTGATCTAATTATACCCAAATCTAGTTTGTCTGATTTGATTACAACAGAATCTAGGTTTTTGTGTAAGGTTACTGCTGAATCGGGACTACTTTAATTTCTGCCAAATCTAGTTTGCTTGCACTTTTTATGACTAAAATTATCTATCTATACTTACAACAAAATTAAAATTTTGTTACACTTAGTATTTATCTCTATAATTCTTTAACTCAAAAGCAAGACATTATAATTTAAAAACTTAAAAGAATGACTATTATAAGAAGAAATTTTACTAGATGTATAAAGGTAAAGTGAGAACTTGTAGGTTTTCTAGACATGGAAGAAGAATTAGCTGTTTTAAAGGTAACTAACTTCCTAGTAACACTCTATACAAATATATCATTCATGAATCCAGTGAGCTGCCCCATTTGGAGAAAAGTTATATTGTTACTAGAAACAAGTGATGCAGATTGGGAAAGATAAACACAATGGCTTGCAAAGCACACATAATTTCTTCCAATCCTTAGAATTTATTAATAGCCTGGGGGATATAGCAGCATGTTTAGTTGGTCTCAACTCACAATTTCTTGAGGTTCTGTCTACTTTCTTTTGTGAGACAGTTCAAACCGGCAGAAACATCTCCACACTGTAAATTCTCTCCAGTAAACAATTTCTACAATTTATTTTAAAAGGATCTGATAAATCGCTAGCAGACATTCTACCTCAGCTTTTAGGACATGGGAGGAAGAGGGAGATGAGTGGGTCCTTCAGATTCAGTCTGGCACCAGTGAGTATCAATTATTGTCTCAAATGGTTGTGACACTTTTTGAGAAGACTAAAGTGTTTTGCAGAATAAAGATTCATAATAATATTTAAAGAAGGGTTAGAAAAATTAGTTGTTTTAACTAAAACAAACAACATTTTGGACATCAGAAGACTGCAGAGATTATATTTGCTTTCTAAAATTTTAGGAAGTAAACAGAAACTAAGAAAGAATGTGGTGCTGTGGCTACCTACTATTACAGAAAATGTACTCATGGTTAAAATAACTTGATCGGTACTAATTCTCTAAATAATAGTAGCATGATTAATACATAAAAAGGGAAATTGAAGAAATAAAGGAAAAGAGAAAAACAGAGTCCATAGAGCTTGTGATGTCATAAATGTATCTGAATGTAATTAAGGATAATGATCTCCCCACACTAAACTATTCACCAGTGCTTAGTAGTGTAAGTGTGTTTATGTGGGGGATGAGCATTTCTGAGAAGCAAAAGCTGCATGTAACATGCCCTGAGAATGTGAAGTAAATAGCCACATGGGGTATCTTCTCAAGGAAGAAGTGTCCATTGCAGTTACCAATTTTAGAATCACTATAAAGACTAGTAACAAATGAATAACTCACTAAATGAGTTGGATGGATATAGCTAACTAAATTGGAAAATTTATAGAAAATCATTTCTTAAAGCAACTTAGTGACTGGTAAATGTATACATTTTTTCCTGTTTCTGTATTGAAGGAACACTTTATTTTCAAAGCAGTGTTCCATTAAAACCACAGCCTCTGAAGAAAACCTGTCAAAAGGTAAGATTTTGTATTAAATGGATTTCTCTAAGGCTCTTAATCAAATATTAGGTAAGGTAAATGCCCTCTAAAGACCTTCTAAACTCTTTAAGTATTGATAATTACATGAGAGAGTTAGGTAACTATAAATGTAGAATTATCTTGATTTTCTAAGTTAGTTATACCAACTAAAATCATTTTCCTGGAATATATTCCCATTTAAACATGGGCAGTATGAACAGAATGTACTCACATGACCCCTGTCAATAAAAGAAATACACAGAGAGTGACACATGGTGATGTTTCCAGGCCCAGTGCTGTTGCATTCATGACAGTTCCTCTCTCACACTCTCACTATTAATCCATAAGAGTGGGCACTTGTTCTTCACCCAAGGAATTCATGGCCAGTATGGGGGAGCATGAAAAATCAGTTTATCCTAGGGCCTATATTGAAGGGAGATAGTTGAGAAAACACTGAACATTTCTCTATAAACTTTCATACAAACTTCTGCCCTTGATACAGAATCATTCTAGTTAAATAAAATAAAAAAAGAATTAACCTCAAGCCAGAAGAGAATATCATATGCATACATTCAAATTGAGTTTACAGCTAGGTAAACCAAAGTATTTTAAAGATATTTTTTTCAAGCCATCCACAATGAAAACTCATTAAGGAACATTCAAAATAAATATAGAATGTTGCCATCTGCCAAGGGGGGAAAACGGAGTTATTTATATGCTATGAGTTTAAATTCATCTGAAATTAAGTTTTATTGTTCAGGTGATATATTTAGATCTGAAATAAGTAGAAAGCCAAAGGTGGTTTGGGAGTCATTTTTCTTGCATAAACTTTATGAGTTATTGCTATTTATAGTAAAGGATAATAATGGTGTATTTTAATTTTTCCATATGTAAAGTGCTCTGTGAAATGCTTTGTTTGCATTGTATAATTTAATCCTCACACTCATTCTCTGAGTTAGAAATATGTCCTGTGTAGATGTTTAAAGTAGGGGACATTGTGTCTTACAGAGACTATGTAATTAAACAAAGATGAATTTGTTTGATTTCAAATCCTTCTAAATATTACTTTATATTATAATAATATTACCATATTTCCAACTCAGAAATGCTAAGCACCCTAGAGGAAATAATAAATCAAGTTTCAATAAAATCATATGGATGAAATGAAATTTCTAATGAGAAGTAAGTAGAAACAGGAAAACATTTTACTGTTTTCAAACTGGGGTGATTTTATTTTATATGGTTCAAAATAGCAACACAAAAATCAAAAAGACAAACTTATCCAATGCATGTGAAAATAGAATCCATGTCTGTCAAATCAGTGTCTCTCATGCTGAAATTAGCAGGAGATGATCCAAGGTTGAGATTATTTCACTATTTCAGTGAGTCTGGAAGAGCATACACCATAAAAACAATGTTCAACAGATATTTCGTTGGTGCCTAAACATTAAGAAGGCTGACTAAATTGGACATTGGTTATCTATCTCTAGCTATATAGAAACTTCCTTTGAAATAAATGCATAAAGTTGGGATACATGTACCTCATGCTCCAAGAAATAATTTTATGTGAGCTTTTTAGCTAAGTAGTGATACAAGTTTCTGAACAACTAAATATAATTCATAATTTTTGTGGAAAATATTTGTGGAAAACAGACTTTTCAAAGCAAATACTGGTTCTCATGCTTTGTTGGCAAATATAGATTTTCAAACATATACGTAAATGTGGCATTCAAAGACTTCGTTTGGTCTGAGAATAATATTTCTTGGTAAATCTGTATGAATGTTATACACATTTGTATTCTACACGTCTTGATATATATATATATATATATATATATATATATATATATATATATATATATATTTGCAAAATTGATAATTTTTAAGTGATGAAACTGATATTATAATTTGTAGTTATAGTTAATAGGATATATAAAAACAGGAAATCTAGGAAACTTTAGTAGGAATATTAAAGAGAAGACTACTTCAGGACTATGACCATTTTATTTGCATTCATAGAGCCTTTGCCTTTACAAGGAAAGCAATTGTTGTGAGAAGATGTTATAGATGTACAAAAGCTAAGTGGTGTTTTGGTCATTCATGAATTAGGTGACAATGTTTTCTCTTTTAATAACTTTTATTGAGCTATTGCTTGGGTGCACTCTGCTGGTAGGGATTCAAATAATAATTATTTGATAATTCCTCAATTTTAGAGGATCTACTATTGTCACTCATCCAAGAAAAGTACTTGTAAATGCAACAGTTATCTGATTTACTCTCTTTATATACACTCAGTTCATCATAGATAACATTTGATACCTTTTCAGTGCCATCAGGGAATTTGTTTGGTCTGGTTTTGTTTTCTGCATTTTTCTGGTGAGACTTTGTAGTGCTTTCCTCTTGGTAAAAAAACGTGATTGGTGTAAAATTAAAGAATAAAAGGGTAAATTACAATTTAAACCATTATTATATAGATATATACTTATTTTTTAAATAAATGACCAATTTTATAAATAATTGAAAGCATTATAAAATGAAGAATTATATGTAGAATTTTCATGTCTCCTTTATCCATCTTTTATAACTTTTGAAAAATTGATTTATAAATATTAAAGCATCAAGTAAATGCATAAAACTGGTAAAATATGAATAAGAAATTTAATATATTTAATTTTTGGAAAATATTTCCATCTTTTTCTGAAAGTAAAAAAATTGTAGTTCCTACAGGTCCAGCATTTTCCAGACTGCCAATTCCCTAATTAGCATTATAACTATAGGCTTCAACATGAAGAATACAAATACATATTTGTATTCTACAAGACTTTATATATATGTATATATATATACATATATATGTATGTATATATACATATATGTATTTACAAAATTGATAATTTTTAAGTGATAAAATTACTTAAATAATTTCTTTCTTTCTTTTTTTTCTTTCTTTTTACCCATTGGAGTCAGAATCACATCCACAAACAGACTGGAATCAAATAAGAAGAGAATTTCTATATAATTGGAAAAGTAACATCAAAGACTTTAATAGCATCATGGGAGTGTCCTCTATTCCAAAATCAAACATTTAAAGATCACACTCTCTTTTGTTATTGTTTTTAAATTCTCGGTATCTACTTCTTTATTCTCATTATGTTTTAATTTTTTCAATAGCTATATAACTGAGTTTATTTTTATTGATTTTTTTACAGTAGAATCAATTCTGATATAAGTATACTTCATTTTTATGCACTTATAGATGAAATAAGTAACAATGTGATTAAATTGGAATTGACAGTAAAATGGCAGTTATAGAAGCTAGGGAGAGTAGGCGCAAAGCAATGGTTAATGAGTGGGTACTAATTTATTGTTAGATAGGAGTAAGAAGTTTAGTGTGCTGTTCTACAGAGAAATGACTACAGTTGTAATTGGGTATTATTGCACACATATAATTCCAGCTACATGGGAGGGTGAGGCAGGAGGAATGAGAGTTTGAGGTCAATCTGGACAACATAGCAGGACTCTGTCTCTAAATAAATATATAAAACAAAAATGAAGAAATAATCAATGTTTGAGGAAATAAAGTTTAATCTAATTGAACAACATGTATCAAAACATCACATCACACTCACATGAGATTCTATTAATCTATATAATTTTGTGTTTTATATATTGGTTAAAATAAATTTTATTAAAATACAGAAATTGGAAAATATTTTTGAGAATGAACTAGAGTAAAAATTTTGGAAATAAACAAAAATGTTAAACTTGGTATCCATGTGAGAGAATGATATTCTGTAATTGTTTTCTGATAGCTTATGAAACTAAATTTGATAATGTTAAATATAACAATAAGGATAGAAGATCTGTATCAATGAGCTTCTGTTTTTGAATAATAACCAATTCTACTTCACATTCAATGTCCTTCACATTCAATGTCCTAATGGGTTTTCTCCATTCAAAGCCAGAATCACCTTCATTTGTTCCTTCAGAAAGGACTAAAAATATTGATCATCTGAAGGAGACAACTTTAATAGTTTGAAATTTGGAAATCTAATCTGTGTTGGAATAGGAAAAATCGTGATGAAAATATTAGAGCAGGAAGAAAAATGTGAAAATTCAGGTTAAGTTATCATGCATTTCAATTATATATGAGGCCTTGTTTCAGATTAGTATTCAGGAAGAAGAAACAGAATTCCTGAGTCCTTGGGAAAATGCTCTAGGGGTGATAGGTGATGATGATGGTGATTAGATACAAGATAGATAGATAAATATATAGATAGATAGATAGATAGATAGATAGATAGATAGATAGATAGATAGATATAAAATAGGCAGACAGATAGAGGAATTCATGAGTATAGAGGGATGATTATTCTTCTAAGTAGAATGGGATGTGCCCACAAAACTTCAGGGCAGTCCTAAATTCACTTTGTGAAAATTAGTACACTGGAATGATCAAAAGTTAACTTTACTTAATTCAACTAATAACATTCAATATAATAATTGTGGTTATTTTCTACTCATATCCTAGATATTTTTATGAAATAAAATAAAATAAATGTTATTATGTATACTCTTTATGTTGTTATAGTTTCTTGATAAAATGTGAATGCATAACCAATGTGATCCTGCAATCTGTACACGTAGTAAAAATAAGAATTCATAACCCACTTGAACCAAATATTTGAAATATGATATGTCAAGATCATTGTAATGTTTTGAGCAACCAATAAAAAAAGAGAGGAACTTTAGTTTTATGCATAGTAAAAAGGAGAATGAGAAAGGTGAGATTTGGATTTACACACTCTATTCAACATCCCATAATAAAATACTAGCACTAAATAAATTACTTTCTCTTTGTTCTCTTGGTAAAAATATTTTAGAATTCATTTGATTGGGAAACTGAAAATGAGGAGGAAGAAGATGAATATTGCTCAGATCTTTTGTCTTTATCAATATGTTGGATGATGACGTTTTTCAAGTCTATGTAACCAGGGAGGAGCAAAGGTCAGGAGCCTTGAAAATATGTGGTGGTGTACACTTGTAATCCCACTTGCTCAGGAGGCTGAGGCAAAATGATCGTAAGTTCAAAGCCATCCTCAGCAACTAAGTGAAGTGGTAAGCAACTAAGTAAGAGCCTTTTAAAATAAAATACAAAAAAAGGCAGGGGATAGGGGGAGCTGAGGATGTGACTCAGTGGTTGAATGTCCCTGAGTTCAATCCCTGGTACAAAAATAAATCTATAACATTCATAACATCTTGGGGAAAAGGGAAGAAAATCAGATAATAGATATTTGAAAAGACAGAACAATTTGGTACTTATGCTCAATTAATATTTCCTTCATTTTACAGGGATTTTTGTTCTTGTTAGATACATGATAGTAGAGCATGTTTTCACATTTTATACATACATAGAATATGACTTATTCTAATTAGGATCCCATTCTTGCAGTTCTATGTGATATAGAGTTTCATTGTTCAAAAATATCTGAAAAAATATTCAACATCTCTAGCAATTAGAGAAATGCAAATCAAAACTACATTGAGATTCCATCTCACTCTAGCCAAAAGAGTAATTATCAAGAATGCAAGTAACAATAAATTTTGGTGAGGATGTGGGGGGAAAGGTGCACTCATACATTACTGGTGAAACTGCAAATTAGTGCAACCAGTACAAAAAGCAGTATGAAGATTCTTCTTAAAACTTGAAATGGAAAAATCATTTGACAAAGTTATCCCATTCCTCTTTTTATACCCAAATGATTTAAAATCATCATCTTACAGAGATGTATTCACATCAATGTTTTTAGCAGCTCAATTTACAATAGCTAAGCTATGAATCCAACATAGGTGATCTTCAACAGATGAGTGAATAACAAAACTGTGGTATTTTATATAATGGAATATTACTCAGATTTAAAGAGGAATGAAATTATGGCATTTGCTGATAAATGGATTGAGTTGGAGAATATCATACTAAGTGAAATAAGCCAATCCTCCCAAAAATCAAAGGTCAAATGTTTTCTCTGATATGTGGATATTAACACATAATAAGGGAGGGGGAAGAGAGAATAGAAACTCATTGCATTAGACAAAGGGGAATGAAGGGAAGGGAGAGGGGATGGGAATAGGAAAGACAGTAGAATCAATTGGACACAACTTTCTTATGTTCATACATCAGTTAATATTTCTTGAGTAAGTATATTTCAAAATAAAAATCAAGTAAGGAAAAAATTGTATCAGTAATAAAAGTTTTTTGTACACAGTTATCTTATTCAGTGGCATGTTTATTTGGGGTATCATAATATTTGATTCATACACATTTAAAATCTGATGGTTTTTAAAATCTCATCATCTTTTACATAATTTTATTATGATCTGTCAAAGACACAGGTACAGATATAATTTCAATAGGTAATTCACCTTAAGTGGCCAGATGAAAACAATTCATTCAGGGAAAATGTAGGGAAAGACACATTCATTTTAGAATTCCAAGTCTCTGACATCATTAAAATAAGTGGGACAAGTCATATCTATAAAATATCTACAAGGTTGAAGAACACATAAGAATAGGAAAAATGAGCAGAATGAAAGTTGAAACTATGTGGGAGTGTCCAAAGTGTTGACAAATACAAACAGGATGCAAAAAACATGTTTCCATTTTCCATGTATCTGAGATTACAGGGCTATATTATAGACCACGTGGAAAATTGCTGAATTAAGATGACTTTTGTAAAGGATGCATTCAAGCCTGCGGGACTTTTTTAAAAGCACACTCCCTTCAGTTTAGAAACCAGCTGTGATAATGTGATACAGAACAAGGGGCAATTGATGAGAACCCTCTTGTTCCAACAGAAGTTGTTGATTTAAGAGATTTTTTTTAAATTTATATATGACAGCAGAATGCATTACAATTCTTATTACATACATAGAGCACATTTTTTCATATTTCTGCTTGTATACACAGTATATTCACATTAATTCGTGTCTTCATACATATTTGGATAATATTAATCATCACATTCCATCATCATTAATTACCCCATGCCCCCTCCCTACCCCTCCAACTCTTTGCCCTATCTATATTTCATCTCTTCCTCCCATGCTCCCTCTCCCTATGCCACTATGAATCAGCATCCTTATATCAAAGAAAATATTCAGCATTTTTGGGCCAGGGAGATTGGCTAATTTCACATAGCATTATCTTCTCCAACTCTACCCATTTACCTGCAAATGCCATGATTTTATTCTCATTTATTGCTGAGTAATATTCCATTAAGTATATATGCCACATTGTATTTTATCCATTCATCTATTGTAGGGCACCTAGGCTGGTTCCACAGTTTAGCTATTGTGAATTGTGCTGATATAAACATTGATGTGGCTGTGTCCCTGTAGTATGCTGTTTTTAAGTCCTTTGGGTATAGACCAAGGAGAGGGATACCTGGGTCAGTTAAGGGAGATTTTGAGGAATTGATAGTTGACAAGTTTGAACTCCATTAGGTAAACAAGCAGGCTGAAAATTCAGGCAAGGGTTTATGTTGCAAGTTAGACAAAATTCTACGTGACATTACAAGCTGTGTGGAGGTTCAAGCAGAGTTACTATCTTATTTCTATGTCTCTTAAGGAGAATTCCTTGGGCTACAAAAAAATTCCTTGTTTATATGAACCCCATTTCCATTAGTAAGGGAAATCTGATTACCATATTAACTCACTTAAATCATAATAACATCTAAAAATATGTTCAGAGCAACATCTACATTGAAAAATGGGGTAACATTCCTTAGATTGACACATAAAATTAGCCATCATACAAAACGAATGGCCTAGTAGAGGGTAAGAATCACCATACTTAGCTATACCTTAAAGTTCACCAAAATTTATTTTCAATTTTCCTGGATAGTTAGGGACCAGCTTCTTATGATTGACTGAGATTGAGATAGTAGTATTATGTACATAGAGTTTTCTCCTCTCCAGTAATGCAATAGTATTTTTATTGCTTTCACCATATTTGCATATTTCTTTTTGAGGCATCATTTAAATTTGTGATGTCATTCACTCATGAAAACATATCTGATCTTTTTAAAATCCTAGAATGCAGCTTGTAGCTCTAGTGTTAAACAAAGTGCCTAGACTTTGTTTCACTGAGCAGAAGTACTCAGTTTTCAAAAAGATATATAAGTTATTTTCAAATTATTTATTGATTTAATGTCACAAACTCTCTGCAAAGTGTCACGTGTCAGGTTCTTGCTTAAAATGTAATATGCAGATGTGATGATATGCAATTGATGGGTGAACTCAATGTCACAGATCTGTATTTTAAAACACTGAAATAGAAGAAGCAGTAGAAGCAATTATGTAATATTAATGTAAAATTTGAAAATTACATTAAATTACAATTATCATGCTGACATCTCTAAACATAGAAAAGACAAATTATGTTAACTGTTGTGATCTACATAAAACCAAAAGACTGGTATGAAAGTAAAATAATTTCCAAATGTATTTTAGCCAAGCAAATTTGCCTAAATTATCAATGGGGTGATCAGCCATGCATCCTTAGGCATAGACTCTCATTATAAAGTCCATCTAAGGAATCATTGAACTTTGACATGGGAACCTGTCTCAGAAAGAGAAGTGAGGGTGGCCTATTTCTTCTATCCCGTTTAGTCAAAGGAAGTCAGTGTCACATGACTTTGGGTATAAATATTTCATAGTGACATTCTACAGCTATGGAAAAGCTTCTCATCAATCCACATATGATTGATTAAGGTTGGCTTTGAGAAATATAAGATAGTTCAAGGCTCATGTTCTCAACACCAATTTTCCAAATCAAGGGTTGCCTTGATTTTTACTTCTCATAATTACTATATTAATCTGGCTTTCAGTATAAAAAGCTACAGAGAATTTGCACCACCTTTTTTAAAAATTGGCCCCTTAGACTTTTTTATTAATCAAATTCTCAGCAGTTTTTATTCTATCATTTTCTGAATTTTCTGACATAAATGTGGCTCAACCCTGAAGGTGAAGAGAAAAATGTCAGTATGATTTAATAAACTAAAAACTTTTATCATTTAATATTTTAAAAACAACTCATTTATCAAGGGGAATTTTTAATAATTTAATGTTGAAATTATCATTAAGGTTTATTTCATCTTATATTTTTTTGTTTTATTTGTTTACTTATTTAACTATTGACTGGGCTTCATCATGTTGCCCAGTCTGGCCTCCAGCTCCTGGACTCTAGCACTCCTGCCTCAGCCTCTGGAGAAGCTGGAATATTAGAATTACAGGTGCACATCTCTGTGACTGCCTTTTTGTTGTTTTAAGTTTGAAATCTTTCAACATGGGCATTAGAGTTCTGTTAAATTCTTAAATTGTTTTCAATGCAAAGTGGTGTAGAGTTACTGACTCAGGACTTAAAATAGAGCTTTTATATCAGTTAAAAGTTTGAAAATTAAAACAAGGAACAACCTGATGTTATGCCCGAATATATACTATA
The DNA here is from genome assembly GCF_048772815.1 of Callospermophilus lateralis. Lineage (NCBI taxonomy): Eukaryota > Metazoa > Chordata > Mammalia > Rodentia > Sciuridae > Callospermophilus > Callospermophilus lateralis. The sequence goes on from NW_027511135.1 coordinate 746,019, forward strand.
TGCCCAAATATATAATACTAGGCCTCTTATTTCTCCAAAAACATCTGTAGAATTATGTGAATGTTCCTAAGAGCAACAATTCACATTCACCTAGAAGATTGGAGACTGAAGATGACAGAAGCAATGAAAAGTATTGTTGCTGTCACTCAAAGTGTAATTCCCAATATGATGTGTTAGGGTGATGCAGACAATCAGGTTCTATAGAAGGTGCATCATATATAAGTAAATAAAATGCACACAAAATGGCACCCAGCCTGAGTAGTGTAGATAATATTTCTGATAAATGTAGTCCCTAGGAAACAGCATATTCCTATTGGCTGTTAAGCCCTGAGGCACACTGGAATAAAATTGCTAATTGATAATTTAATTCTTCAATTAAGTGTTAAAATGCTGGCAACTTTCACCTCTGATAAATATACAACTTAAATTAAAATGGTAATCTATGTGGAAGGAAAAAGTAATATTGAAATTAATAATATTATAATAGAAACATGGGTGGTTACACCTTGAGTGATAGAACATAAATGGATACCAGCAGAGTTTCACAGTAGAACAATCTCTTAGTGTGAATATGTTAAACAATTTTGGAAACAATTCTTTCAGAGTTCCAAGCAGTGCTAGTTATTTTAATCCATTTGTCTCTGGATTCTCATTACTTCCCTTTTCCCCTGGGGGGAGACATCCCAGAGCAGTAGGCACAGTTTCCTCTTCCCCATGCACTCTGACAACTTTGCCTTGGCTAGTAGGAATCAGTTTAGGATGTTGCTTCTCTGCCTGGAACTGAGAAATTTGTGTGAATGCTACAAAGAGGGAAGTTTGTTGTTGTTTTTAAAGCTGATGCACCACAGTTTTACATAATAATGGAATTCATTGTCATATATTGATCCGTGCACAAGTCATAATTTGTTTTGCTTCATTGGAAAACTTTTTTAAAACTTTGTCAACTGCATTCAGCCATGATAGTGAATTTCTACTGGTAGCTGGTATTCTGGACTTTTATCTGACCCAATTATTTACTCTCAAATAGTATTTTGTTTGTTTTCTTATATTTTTCCTTTTACCAAATCCCTTATCTTATGGTCATTCTCCAAACTTTATTTTCTAGTTTCAATTGAATTTCCCAATCCCTAGAAACACTAGATTATTTCTTAAGGACCTACTTTGTGACAGATATGGTTTTTGTGTGAAGGTACAACAATGAATAAAACAAATTCTCTGCTATCAGTTTGCATCTTTTGGGAGAAGACTCAAAATAAATTGAAAAACTAGTTTATCATATTGTGATAAGTAATATAAAGAAAAATAAAGGAAAAGTGAAACAGGGGTTAGGAGATGTTCTATTCTCAAATGAGTGATAAAGATATCTTTGATATTATTGATATACTGCTATTTAAACAAAAATTTGAAGAAGGGTTTAGCTAAAAGTATATGTGTAAAGATAATATTTTCAAACAGAAGAAACAAGAACAAAACTCCTGAGCTGGTTGATGTTTATTGTGTTTAAGAAACAGAAAAGCTCCCTCTTCATACTCCACTATTAATCAGGCTGATTCATAGTGGGAAAAGGGAGCATTGAAGGAATTGATAAACTCTAGATAGGGCAGAGCAGTTGGAGGGGAAGGGAGGGGGCAAAGGGTTAGAAATGATGGTGGAATGTGATGGTCATTATTATCCAAAGTACAGGTATGAAGACATGAATTGTTGTGAATATACTTTGTATACAACCAGAAATATAAATTGTGCTCCATATGTGTAATAAGAATTGTAGTACATTTGACTGTTATATATAGATTTAAAAAAATAATTAAGATGTACTCTTTAAAATCAGTTTTCATTACCTATTATTAAGTTGAGCATGACAATTCTGAAAAAAAAATATTTCATTTGTATCTAGGATAGAGGTAGTTCTCATTGTTCTTCATATTGTCTTTTATGTTTGTTTAATGAGTATTTTTCTGTCTCTGGGATGGGGATTGTTTGGGTAAGCTCCTTTGTTGGTCCTGTATCATTCCTGCATTTGTTTATTTTTTCAACTGTTTGAGTAAACAACCAGAAATTGTCTTTCACTTTATTTTAACAATAGTTTTACACACTGGAAGAGCAAACCAGCTCCATTTGTGTACAATGAATAAAAATGCATTCTGCTATGATGTATAACTAACTAAAACAAATTAAAAAAATAAAATCTTTAAAGACAAAAAAAGAAACAGAAAAGCAATGTGGAATAGAGCATTTTTTAAGTTTCTAATCAATTCTTATCATTGTGGAAATGCTGGATTTAACTTCACTTAGTTGCACTAATATTATTAGTAACATATACAAATGTAAAAAAAGTCTCTGGGAGATTAAATTCATTTTTACATCTTACTGCCTAATTTTGTGACTATTTATTTTTAATGTATGAATACACATGCAATTATTGCAATCATCAATTCTTGTAATTGTTTTTTATCATCTTCTGATATTTTTAAATCATGAAATATTAACTTATGCTTTATTTTGTGTTGGAAGATGGCACCTACTGGTGATATTTAAAATTACTGCCCAAGTAAAAGATCAGAAAAAATATAAAAGTTCTTACTTTTGGACAATTGGGAAATGAGAAATGCCTAACAGGATTTAATAGTATTTATGAAATGGAGGAAACCTTGGTAAAATCAGGATGAATGTGAGAGTGTTTTGTCCTTTTAATTAGATAGAAGAAGTATATGCATAAAATGTTTTTTTTTTTTTTTTTAAATAGCAATGCCAAGATTGCAACTAACAAAACTAATGGACCAATGAAATAATTAGTTAGGGAAAGAAAAAAATATCTTTCATTGCAAATTTCAGAGAAATCTATCTGGTCAAAGTGATATCTATAAAGAGCATTTAGCATTAATTATATTTTAATAAATATAAAAGAGGCAGAATTATTAGGGCTCCCCAAAACACAATGATCAAAGAAGCAGATGAGAATATTCAAGAAGAGTGGTGATGTTTGTTGTTGTTGGATACTGATTCATTCAGGACTTAATGACAACTGAAGAGAGAACTCTACTTGATCAATGGAGAAAATCTTGCATTCTAATCTGGTATGAAGTGAGGTGCTAAAACTAAGAGTATGAGCAGACGCCCAAAGTTTAGAGATTATAATTTAGAAATATTCAGAAAAAATGGGTTTTTCTTCCAATTGGCTAAAACTTTAGGTATAAAATCTATAAAATAAACAAAGTGGTAGATAAATATTGGGGGTTATTAGTTTATGTGTAACAAATCTACCTTCATGTGATAAAGAAAGCAAAAAGGAGTAACTGAGAAAGCTATTAGGCCAAGGACTAAATTTTGGATCATCACAGTTATTTTTGTTTATGAGAAAAGTGAGATGATAAATAAAACTAAAATGAGAAACAGAAGTAGTGTGAAAGAAGAGTAACAAACGATCAAAGAAAAATGTTTTGGTATGTAAAAAACAAAATTGTTATGTGGAGGATTTCTCCTCATGTTAGTAATTATTAAATTGGTCACAAATGCAGAATTTTATTTTTATTATATTTTAACTGATGTAATATAAATGTAGTATAGAATTTATCATTTCGCTATGTTATGTGTATAGTTCCCTGCCATGAATTCCCTTTACAATCTTGGGCCACCATCTCCAGTATCTACTTCCAAAAATTTTAATTATCCCAAACAGAATGTCTGTACCAGTAGTGATAACTTAACAACCTCCCTCCCTCCACTCCCAGGTATCTGCTTATGTATAGTTTGCTTGTGAAATTTTGTATTTGAGATATTTCAGATCATTGGAGTAATATACTTCAGTTTTAGCCAGGTTTATTCCATTCAATATATTGTTTTCAAGATTCATCCTATTGTCACATATGTCAGAATTTTTTTTTCAGTTGTAGAATAATATCCCTTTGTATGTATATTTCATGTTTTGTTCATTCAGTCATCTGTTAAAATGCTTCCTCAGCTTCTGCCTTTTGATTAAAGTGTATGATGCTCTCATGAATATTGGTATATGACCATTTGTTTGATTTCTGGTTTTTATTATTTTAGGTATGCACATAGGAATAAAATTTCTTGGTGTGAATTGGTGTCTCATAGTTTTGCCTTCCATTTCCCTAAGTTATTGAGCACTTTTAAAATATGTTTTTGATTATTCAAAATATTATTTGGAGAGTGTCTATACATGTCATTTTTCCATATAAAAGCTGGGTTCTTTGTCTCACATATATGGTGTGCAATCATTTTCTTGTATTCTCTGGGTTAGTTTTTCACTTGCTGTTTAGTATTTTTGATGAACAAAATATTTTTAAAATTTTTTAACACGGTAGATTTTATTTTTTTCTTTTTTATTGATTATTTTTAGTTATACAGGATTTTTTGACATAATTATAAAAGCATGAAATACATAATTTGTTCTAATTTTAAACCCTACTACCAACCTTACCTTATGCTCAATCCTCTCCCTGTTCTCTTTCCTCTACGTAATTGATATTTCTGTCATTTACATATATATATATATATATATATATATATATTGGTTTATTGTGGATGTACAAGATAGTGGTATATTCATATAGGTTAGGAAAGTTATGTCAGATTCATTCCCATCTCTTTTCCCTTCCATTTATTCATATTTGTCTACTCCATTGATCTTCTATATGTTTTTTTTTTAATCTTTTCCCCTTATTTTGGATTAGCTTCCATATATCAGAGAAAACATTCAACATTTGAATTTTGGCAACTGGTTTATTTCACTTAGCATGATAGTCTTCAGTTCTATGTATTCATTAACAATTTCCATAGTCATTCTTCTTTATGACTAAGTAGCACTCCAGTATGTATATTGTTATTGTTTGGATGTGATGTCCCCCAAAGACTTATGTGTAAGACAATGCAAGAAAATTTGGAGGAGAAATGATTAGGTGGATTAATTCTATGATGGGAATGAGCTGAGTGGTAATTTAAGTGGTAGGGTGTGGCTGGGGAAGGAGGGAATTGGGGCAAGGCTTTGGGGTATACATTTGTATCTGGCAAGTGGAGATCTTTCTCTCTCTCTCTCTGATCAACCTGGAAGCTGCTTCCCTCTGCCACACTCTTCCTCCATGATGTTCTGCTTCAGCTTGAGCCTCAGGAATAGTGCCAGCTTTGGATGAATTAAGGCCTCTGAAACTGTGAGACATCTAAATAAACCTTTCTTCCTTTACAGTTGTTCTGAACAGGTCCTTTAGTTCAAGACCTGTTAAAAAGCTGACTAAAACATATATATATATGTGTGTTTTAGTCAGCTAGTCAGATATATATATCAAATGTAATTTATCCATTCATCTGTTGGAGGGCAACTAGATTGGCTAATAGGTTGTCTATTCTGAATTGTGCTGCTATACACATTGATGTGAGTGTGTTCTTGTAGTATAATATTTTAAATATCTTATTTAAAAAATATTAAATATTTAAGTCATGCAAACTTGTCCACGTGTTTGCTCTTACAATGCTTATAAACCAAGATGTTTGATCTTTTTTGAGTCATTTTTTTGTGCAATAATATTGTTTTTCCAATACAATTTGTTGAAGATATTATGCTTTCCCCACTAAACGATAGTCATGTATTGAATTCTCCAACTATCATTATGAAATTACTTAATTTTCTTTTCAATTCAGTAAATCTGGGTGCATATATTTGAGCTTTTCATTCTTAGCATGTATATATTTATAATTGTCATGTCTTCCTAATGGATTGAAACTGCTATCAAAATATTGTGCACCTATTTCTTCTTCTAAACATTTTTACCATAAAATGTATTTTATATTTTAATAATAGAAACCACAAAAGGTAACTTGTAATTACTATTTACATGAGATATCTTTATCCATCATTTTATTTTCAACTTTTTGTGTCTTTATATGTAAAGCAATTCTCTGGTACCTATTATATAGATGAATAATCTTTCCTTTTAAAATCCAATTTGCCAATCATTGCATTTTAACTGAACAGTTTAATTTATTCATTTTAAAAGTAATTACTTATGAAAGACTGGCTTTGCCACTTAGTCATTCATTTTCTGTTTTTCTTCCATTCTCACTTTGCTCAATGTCTCCATTAGTGCCATCTTTGTACTTGATTTTGTGTAGTCTACCATTTTTATTCCTCTTTTCTTCAACTCTGTTTTTGTGATGTTATTAATGGTTACCTAGGGATTGCGATTGGCATCTTAAATATTCTACAATTTGATTTGTAGATCAACTTACCTCCAGTAGTGTTCAAATGCTCTGCTTTTATTCATCTTCCTCCCTTTATGTTGCATTTTTTTTCATTGCATGTCCATTATACATATTTATATTTTTTGATTTTTAAATTATTTGGGCAAGCATTACAAAGTTACAAAACAAAACAAAACTCAACGATACTGGCTTTTATGCTCCCAATTTCTTCTGTCAGAATTTTTTATTTCTTTGTATAAACTCAGTTACAATTTAGTTAGTTCTCTTGTTTAAATCTGAAGGGTTATGTTTAGTGTTTTGTTTGTTTGTTTTTTCATTTTTGTAAGACAGGTCTACCAGTAACAAGTTTCCCTAACACTTGTTTCCTCTGAAAATACCTTAATTTCTCATCTATTCTTGAAGGACAGTTTTGCAGTATGTAAAATCCTCTATCCTGCTTGGAGTATCAAGCACCTTGAATTTATAGATTTTTGTTTTCCATCAAATTTGTAGGTGTCAGTCATCACTTCTTCAAATAGTCTTTCTAATATTCTTTCTGGAACTCTAGTAATGAACATGTCTGCCTGCTTGATCGTATTCCCCAGGTCCCTTATAATCTGACTACTTCTCTTCATTTTTCTATTCTCACAATGCAAACTGCTACTGTCTATTTTTAAGTTCTCTGATTTTTTTCAGTGTGCTCAATCCTGCTATTGCAGCATTCTGTTCATTCCTATTTTTCTGTATTCTGCTCTAGGACAAGGTTAGGTCCAAGATTGCTCACGCCAATCTGTAGACCCATGAGAGAGCCCAGGCCAAGCCTACCCCCATCTTAAGAACACTGCAGCCATGTTTATATTTAAAATATAGTGTACCATGATCAAGTGTGGTTCAGCTCAGGGATGCAAGGTTAGTTCAACATACAAAAATCAATAAATGTAATTCATTAAATCAATAGACTTAAAGATAAGAATCATATGATTATATAAGTTGATGCAGAGAATGCAATTGACAAAATACAATACCTTTTCATGTTCAAAACACTAGAAAAACTGGGGATTGTAGAAACATACTTCCACATTGTTAAAGCTACCTATGCTAAACCCAAGGCCAACATCATTCTAAATGAAGAAAAATTGGAAGCATTCCTTCTAATAACTGGAACAAGAGAGGAATGCCCTCTTTCACTACTTCTATTCAAAATTGTCCTTGAAAATCTAGCTAGAGCAATTAGACAGATGAAATAAATTAAAGGGATATGAATAGGAAAATAAATACTCAACTATCATTATTTGCTTACAACATGGTTCTATACTTAGAAGATCCAAAAAACTCTACCAGAAAATGTTTAGAATTACTAAATAAATTCAGAAAGTAGCAGGACACAAAATCAATACCCAGAAATCAAATGCATTTCTATACATCAGTGATGAACACTCTGAAAGAGAAATTAGGAAAACTGCTGCATTTATAATACCCTCAAAATAAAAATAAAATACTTGGGAATCAACTTAACAAAAGACAGGAAAGACCTCTACAATGAAAAATACAGAACACAAAGGAAAGAAATTGAAGAAGACCTTAGAGATGGAAAGATCTCACATGCTCTTGGATAGGCAAAATTAATATTATCAAAATGGCCATACTACCCAAAGTTCTATACAGATTTAATATATTCCAATTAAAATCCTAAAATCATTCCTTGTAGAAATAGAAAAAGCAATTATGAAATTCAATAGGAAAATTAAGAGACCCAGAATACCCAAAGCAATCCTTAGCAAGAAGAGTGAAGAGAGAGCATCATTATACCAGACCTTAAACTATTCTACAAAGACCTTAAACTATTCTACAAAGCTAAAGTAACAAAAACAGCATGATAATGGCACCAAAGTAGACATGCAGACCAATGTACAGAATAGAAGACACGGAGAAAAGCCCACATAAATGCATTTATCTCATACTAGACAAAGAAGCAGAAAACATATATTGGAGAAAAGATAGACTCTTCAACAAACAGTGCTGGGAAAACTGGAAATCCATATCCACCAAAATGAAACTAAACCCCTATCTCTCACCTGCACAAAACATAACTCAAAGTGGATCAAGGATATAGGGATTAGACTAGAGACCCTATGCCATTAAGAGAAAAAAAGTAGGTCCATATCTTCAACACACCGATTAGGCCCCTACTTTCTTAACAAGACTTCTAAAGTAAAATAATAATAATAATAATAATAATAATAATAATAATAATAATAAATTCAAGAATTAATAAATAGAATGGATTCAAACTAAAAAAAAACTTATCAGCAAAAGAAATGATCAATAATGTTAACAGAGAGCCAACATTTTGGGAGCAAGTTTTTGTTACATGCACTTCAGATAGAGCACTGACCTGCAGGATATATAAAGAACACACACACAAAAAAAAATAACACAAAGAAAACAAACAATCCAATTGCTAAATGGGTTAAGGAGCTGAACACATGCTTCTCAAAAGAATATATATTAATGATCAACAAATATATGAAAAAATGTTCAACATCTTTAGTAATTAGAGAAAGGCAAATCAAAAGTACTCTAAGATTTTATCTCACTCCAGTCAGAATGGCAGTTATCAAAACTACAAACAACAATAAGTGTTGGCAAGAATGTGATGGAGAAGGCACACTCATATATTACTGGTGAAACTACAAATTGGTGCAAGCAATCTGGAAAACAATATGGACATTCCTTTAAAAACTTGTATTTTTGGAACCACCATTTGAACCAGCTATCCCACTCCTCAGTCTAAACACAAAGGACTTAAAATCATCAGACTATAATAATCCAGTCACATCAATATTTATAGCAGCTCAATTCACTGTAGCTATCTGTGGAACAAACCTAGATGCCCTTCAATAGATGAATGTAAAAAGAAACTGTTGTATATATACACAATGGAATATTACTCAGCATTAAAAGAGAATAAAAGCATTGCCTTTGCAGTTAAATGGATGGAGTTGGAGAATATCATGCTAATTGAAGTAAGGCAATCCCAGAAAACCAAAGACTGAATGTGCTCTCTGATAAGTGAATGCTGATCCATAATGGGGGAGGGTACGGGAAAAATGAAGAAACATTGATTAGGCAAAGGAGAGAGAAAAGAGGGGGTGTGAGGGCAGGAATGATTGTGGAATGTGATGGGTATTATTACCCTAGGTAGATGTATGACTGCACATATGGTACAATGCTACATCATGTACACTCAAAGAAATGAAAATTCATGTTGCAATTATGTACGATGAATCAAAATGCATTTTGTTGTCATGTATACCTAATTAAAATAAGTAAATCAATCATTAATTAAAGAGTTAACATGTGAAAAAATTAAATAACTAAGATTCTCTATCATTTAAAAAAAGTGTTATGATGTAAAGTCTTTATCCAGTAAATCCATTGTTATGGTCCAACTTCCTTGGTGACCATGTTTCTTTTTTCTTAAATCGTTTTCATTTTATTTCTTTTCTTCCACCTCCCCCACCTCTTCCTGCTTTTTCTTCTTGTTTTGCCTCTGAATATGCTACTTTTTATTTCTTTGTATGATTTTATAAATTTTGGTTGGAAATTTGAAATTTGTATGGTATATAATGAGATAACTCCAATACATTGCTTCCTCAGGATTTGCTGTCTTGATTGATGCAAGTTTACATTGTGTTCAAACATGTTTGTGTTGTGATTTATTTATTTTGAGGGTAATTGTTAATTAATGTTTATTTTTTATTATTTTCACTTTATTATTGCAAAACCTTGTTGTTTTTCCAAAATTCTGAGGGAATTGGTTCTGAAGTTTCTGGTTATTTATATTTTAGGCTTTCGGAAAAGACTGGAATTTGGCCACTTCTTACTCAACTATTGTGTTGTTGACACTCCTGAAAAGAGGCACTTCTAATGTATTAAGTCAGTCCTTCTTTCTGCAAATGATGAATGCATTCTTATTTGTTCATATGACTATATCAGTGCTATATTACAATGTAGTGTCAAATTTTAAAAAAGTTATATTTATATTATAGCCACATTTTTAAAGAGGGGAGGGAGAGAGACAGAAATTTTTTAATATTTATTTTTTATATTTCAGTGGACACAACATCTTTATTTTATTTATATGTGGTGCTGAGGATCCAACACAGCACCCCGCACATGCCAAGCAAGTGTGCTACTTCTTGAGTCACATCCCCAGCCCTATAGCCACATTTTTAACTAATGTTTATGATCATAGATTAACAAATTAGGGAAAAATAAGTAAGTTTATTTCTGGGCAATGATTCCTTAAAGTTCTATTTTTTCACCCCTGTATTATATTGCTTATTTCAGAATGCTATATTTCAAGTGATAAGTAGATGATTAGAATATATATATATATATATATATATATATATATATATATATATATACATTTATATATGACATATAAATGTAAAAGTGTTTTTCTTTTCTTTTCCATGGTGTATCGAGACAAAAATTAGTATGTCTTAGGGGTAAAAATGTTCATTTACAGTTTCAAAAAACATACAAAAATTGTGCTACCTAATAGCCATATAATATTAATCCTTAATTCCCGATATGCTTTTAATGGGAGCTAATCAATTAAAAGTTTATTTATATTTTTTCAAAATTTAATTTCTTAATACTCATGTCAAAGTTTAATTAGACCAATAACATTTTAAAACACATCATTATTGAGACAAATAAACCTGTATCAGTATTTTTAAATATTACCTACAAAAAATCAAATATACAAGTAAATCAAGTCTATATGTATTCTACATACCTAAGAAAAATACTTAGTGATTTTGTTTAAAAAGTGAGATGAAGCAATTATACCACAAGATGGCATATTAAGGCAACTAAACTGATAATTCTTGCTGAAGTTCTATTTCTTTCAAATATATATTAACTTTTTACAATTTTTAATAAAATAATGCAAGTTATCTATAACTTAGATGTAAATGACTTGAATTTCAGTCTATGGCAAACTATTTTTTCAGTTATATATTTATTTTCACATTTGCTTTAAGATACAATAAACATATTTTTCTTAAATATATAGAGTTATTTTATGTAATTCAAATATCTATGTAAAGATGTCTCTTCAACCCCCAGCCTTAAGGTTTATTCAGTAAATACCAAGGTAAATAAAATAATTTTTGGTTTCACTTCTGGATAAAATTGTTATTTATCAATGCAGTTAACCAAAACTAATAAAACAAACATCTAATAAAAACAAAAGGAAATTTGACTTAAAAACATTTTTAATATTAGTTCACATGAGATTTGAGGTTTCATTATTTAAATTTCTTTATGTTTTCCTGATAATTTCTCATCTGACTATTATGGCCATTATGAATTGAAGACTTGATTTTCATTTTGAAGATATGATATAACTGTTTTACAATATAAATATTTATATAATATAAAGTTGTAATAATAGAATCAGGAAAATAAGACTGTAGAACTAGGAATATCTATATTGAGGACCTGATGGAGTTTCCAGGTCCAGCTAGCATCTGGTGAGAAAGCTCCTAGCTAAACAAACCTATAGTTCAGGAAATCAGTGTCACTATAGAGTAGAATATACAGTAGAATATCCCCATGATTAACATAGCTGATGAGAATATGTTCTGAAAATCTAATTATTCAAAAAGAAAGTTACCACAATTATCCAGTAGATGTTGGGAAATTTTGAATACCATAATATAAATTTTTTCTTCAATTTAACATTCTAAGAAATCAAAGTACAAGCCCCATAGTGCAATAAGGAGTGATATATGATTCACAGAAATTGGGGAGCTTTTCTAATGTTTGCAATATTTTATGAAGATTCAGAAATATGTAGTCAAGAGGGAAAGGATGATTGAGAGTTTGGAGTAATGTTTGAGTCCAGAAAATTCTCAGTTAAGCAAATAGCTCAATACATCATTTATTTATTCATTTCACAAATTAATGTTTCAATGTTGGAAGGAAATTTCTAATCATTGAAGTTACAGTGTTGAAAAACATAAATTCCCCAGTATTTAGAACTTACCTATTACTGGAAATACATACCCAGCAATACTTTATATCCCAAACTCAAATGTATTTTATAATATTGGATTTTGGAGAGAACACACAAGGAGAAGAATGAAATAAGAACTAAGCACTTTGAATATCTGCCTGGGAAGGAGTTTTCTAGGTAGAGATTAACCCTGCCAAAGTACTAAAGCTGTGATAAAATTAACTTATTTTAGATGTATCATAGTGTCCAGAGTAGATGACAGAAATGAAAATTAAAAGAATAACAAGAACTAAGTTTTAAATCACCTACTCATGCATGAATCAGTATTGGTAGGAACTAGATATAATTTAGTGAACAAATATGACCCCTTATCAACAGAACCCACAGTTCTGAAGAATTTGCTCTATTAGAAGAGTATAGAGGCAAAGAGAGAAATGATGATATTTATGTGGAAGGAGGAGTCTAGAAGTATGAATGAAATGGCTTCATGCTAGAACTAGGTAAGTCTATGATAATGATATTGGCCTAAATAGAAATGCATTAAAAGAATCAGTTAATAGGGAGCATGGTGGAAAAATGGCAGTAATGAATCCAGCTTTTGACATAAGTAATTGACAATATAATAGAATTACTAAGGGAAGAGGTCAGTGGAAATTGAAAAATTAGAGACAAATAATATGTATTAGTAAATATTTTTAGTATAGCATGTAATTAAAATAAGTGAGACCCATGGTCTTAAGCAAGGATAAAGGGAAAATTTATATTTCTAATTTATATTTCTAATATTGGTACAGAGTAATTATTGCATTCATGTGGAAAAAGAGGGATAAATTCTGTGGCTTAGACATTAAAAGTCTTTTTATGCAATGAAATATCATCAATCTAAGTAATTCTTTAATAAAATGTAGCTCCTTATCAGGATGAATCTAGACTCAATTGCTTCACAGTAGCTCAGAAAGAAAAGAATGTCAATAAAAGTCATATGTTGATTCAAGGGATACAATGTCACCCAAGAACCAGGCTATGTTACAGTGCTGAAACAGAAATGTATAGACTTCATACATTACAAGATGCAATAATTTGCTTAGGTAAGGTTTAAGGAATAGGCTTTTTAATGTGATTTTCTATAGTAAATATGTCAGTTATCTTATGCTACAAGACTAGGGGAGGGGGCTCCATCAGAGGGAAAGAAAAATCCCCACTGAACATGATGGAGAATAAGAGTCAATAACTATGAATTAAACATATTTGTGCCAAATAGGGGATCCTAATGCCATTAAACTGTTAAAGATTTGGGGGAAACAAAGATACTGGGAGAAATGGGTAAGTAAAACAGATAACAACACATCCTTATTATACACATAAAATTTACCACCTGTAGGATTTCAGTAGAACATACAGATAAGATTTTACAACTCATAAAAATGGTCACATGGTAAATATTGACACTAATATATCTAGAAGACATTTATTTAATTTTTTCTTTCAGAGGTAAAGGACAGAAAGTACTTTGAATTTACATTTTCCAATTTTTCATGTTCTATCACAGTCAACATCTATATATCCATCCTCTTTTTCTTCTTATCTCTAACTATATGTCATTCCCATAAAGAGATCTACACTTAAAAACCTGTCTAAAATAACCACTGGTCATGACTCTTCTCCTGGTCTAAATTTCTTCATTACGAACTTATTGCTTTTGGAATTACATGTCTATGATATTTGTCTGAGGCTATTAATCTAAAATAATGTGCTAAAATTCTTGGAAGAAGTAAAGGTGAATTAGATAGCAGATATGATATCACTATAGTCATTGCTACAATCATAAAAAATTGCTAGCTATTAATTCCACACTATAAAATTATTTTGAGGTTAAATGTTTTCCCATTTCAATTATCAGAAGGAAAAATTAATATTTCAATATACATAATAAAAGTCTAGTATGAAATTCTGTTCTGGCTTTTCTGTTTCTGCAATTTTAAATTTATTAAACAAATGACAAATTAAACTTTTATTTTACATACTCATTGGAAATAGATTTTATAAAATATCTGAAGTTTTTTTAAGTTTTGAAGAGAGGCTCACGCATTTAGACCAGGTAGCACACTGTGTGATTCATTTGATATTATAACCTTTTGAGATTATGCAAGCTTTCAGGAAGACATTACTGTTTTGATCTGAGCTACAGATTGAAAAATAAATTAAATACCTTCTCTTTTTTACTTAACAAATTTTTATTTGTTACTGAATGTTATTTATATTTTCTAATTAAAGTTATTTACAAGCAATCTTATTTTTAAAATATATTATTGCCTGACTGTGATTTTTCAAGGAAGCCTGATATTGGATTAACAAACTTTTACAATAAAAATCTTTACAGGTGAAATTTAACTAGTGTAACAGGTTTCTAGGGATAACAGCCAAGAGCTAAGCCATTAAGTTAATTACAGGGAAAGAGAAGTGAACTGAGGCAGTTTTTCAGAGCAAGAAATCATAGATTTAATTTAATTGAATTCTCTGAATATTAGTTAAAAAAAAGTATCAGCAAAGACACAGAGAGAAATGTTAAACCAAGTCCAGAGCCAGGAGCAATATTTCATTATAAAAGAAGGAATTAAGTAAAATGATTTAAAAGTGTTGGACTTAACATTTGTGAACATATATAAATAGTATGAGTTTTAAAATGTCTTATTACAGTCTTGAAATATTTAAATACAAATAGAGCTATTATTTTATCTTAACCAATTTTTAAAAGCATAATAAATATAGAATTTCTCTGTCAATAAATAGATACGTAAGAAGTAATATTTTTCCTTAAGAACATTGGTTATTCATGAAAATTAGACATCAAAATTTTAAGGAGGGTTTATGTTAATATTTGGTAGATGAAATAAAGATAGCAGTAATAGTATCTGCTTATTTTAGGTTACTCTTAGGCTTATACTATATAAGAATTTATTTCCTGTTCCAGTTGTAATTAAAAAGCTATTTAATATTAATCTGTATTTTATGTTATATATTCTTAAAAATAAAATTTCCTTTAGATATTTAATGTTTTAAACATATTAAAAAGTACCATGTCTTCATGTTTAGATTACTTTGGATCTTTTTAACAGATAATGGAGAATATTTGCTACTATTACTAATTTTTTAAAATAAATTATTAATTCCTGTTCACAAAAAAAATTAAAAAATCAAAGATAATTTAATATTTTCATATTTCTGTTTTTCATTTTATTCATTTTTTAGAGGAATACTGAAGTATAAATTTAACTTTTATATAATATTGTACAAAATGTATATTTCATCTTTGAGGATATTAATTTAATAAGGAAGAAACACAGGCTTATTATAATAACAATAATTCATTTTGTTTGACTGGATATAGTATCTTTGACAACCAAGTCATTGATTTCCATATTTACTGCAATGTTAATGAATCTGTCAGACAAGTAAGAAAATCATAAGGTCTTTGAAATACGGGAAAAGAATGATTACTGGAAATCCAATCTATAATGTTTCAAAGTATATTGATTAAAATGTACTTTCAGTAATTATTGTTATTCTAAAAATGAACATATGGATTTGTGAAAGTGCATAATTAGGAATATAACTTGAAGGCCTACAACAAATTATGGGAGCCTTGTTCAGATGGGAGTAATGCCCTTCACCCTATTTACCTTCTGGTAAAATCATCTCATTCTTCACATCTCAGAACAGGAAAGTCCCAGGAAATGAATGAATTCATTCAGTGTATAGAAAGAGCATACTTATCATTATTTTGTACACTATAGATGATTGAAAATAAGCTATCTTCATTAAGCTCTTAAATAAATAATTTTTAAATTTACCTTCTAAAGTCAGAATTAATTGCACATCTTAAAGTACAATTGAATGTCCACTGATTTTTATCATATATTTTACAATAAAATATTGAAGGCCATTATTTTTGTAACATATAATGAGTATATTCTTTTATGCAACAAGTAGGTTAGAATGCTAGAGGATTCCAGATATTACCTTTGGGTATAACAATTAGATACCACTACATGCAAATTAGAAAGGATCAAATCTATAATGCTGAGAATAAATGCCATGGAAGGTGCAGATCACCAGAAACTTCCATTTATTGCTGATAGGAACAAAAATCAGTACAGTCACATTGGACAACAATTTGACAATTCCTTACAAAAGTTTATGTTTTTAACCATATGCTTCAACATTTGCACTCAGTGATACTTACCCATACTATTGAAGACCATTTTCACACAAAAACCTGCATAAAAATGTTTATAAAATTTATTTATGAGAGTGAATACTTGATAGTAGTCAAAGTGTCTCTAAAAGGTGAATAAATAAATAAACTTAAGTATATATAAACAATGAAATAATATTTAGTGATAAAAAGATATGTTATAAAACCTTGAAAATTCTTAATTGGAACTTAAGTACATACTTTTCAATAAAATAAATTAATCTAAAGGGATATATACTATATGATTCCAGCTACATGACATTCTAGAAATAGTGAAATTATAAAGACAGTAGAGATATCAGTAGCTGCCAGTAGGGGGCAGTGGGTTGAAAAGAGAAACAGGCAAAACAGAATGGTTACAGCAGTTACAATCCTCTTTCTGATACTATAATGGAGGATACCCATCTTTATCGTTTTGTCCAATTCCTGACGATATACAAGAGTGAACCATAATGTAAATTATGAACTCTTGGCGATTGTAATTTATCAATGTATGCTCATCATTTATAATAAATGTACCATGCTGCCATCTTGATAGTCGGGAAGACTGTGCATGTATTGGGACAGAGTTTATACCATTTTCTATAAACTTCTGTGTGTATTTAAAACTGCCCCCTAAATAAACTAAAGTCTTTTTAAATTTAAAAAAAAAAAGTCTTACACATAGCTTAAAAATGTGTTAAAGTTTGGGCTGGGATGTGTCTCAAGCGGTAGCACGCTCGCCTGGCATGCGTGCGGCCCATTGATCCTCAGCACCACATACAAACAAAGATGTTGTGTCCACCGAAAACTAAAAAATAAATATTAAATAATTCTTTCACTCTCTCTTTTAAAAAAATGTGTTAAAGTTTAAAGGAACTTGAAATACAATTTTTAAGGTAGTGTAACTTACGATGAGATGTTCTCCATTGTTCATGTTGGGAGATAGTGATCTTGTTTGTACAGTTTCTTTAAGGATGGTTTCTCCACTTCAAATGATGATGAGAATCTTAAATTATTATAAAAGTGACCACATAGGAAATAGAATGACTTAGAAAATAAATACATGCTAAATAACTTAAAAACAAATTCCTGTGCATGGATGCTCATATAGCATACTTATTTTTTAATATATAGTAACATCCTGGTAAAATAACACATTGTATATATAGACAGTTCAGTAAACAATTAAAATTTTTGAATGCTTATAATACCTAAACAATACTGAAATGCTACATAAAATTATTTTTAGGAATAATTCCCATATAATAATAAAAAGACTATTAAATAGCTTTTTCCATTCTGATTAAAAATAAGTTTAATAAAAATTAAATTCTTAAGATAATTGTTGCAGGAGAAAACATAATTAAAGCACCTATTTCTTTATAAAAACATGGAGTAAAGCTCTCAAAGCTGTTCTCTGTGAATATGAAAGTCATATCCAGGTATATGAAAAAGGATCAATCTCATTCATATTTAGAATGACATACACGATATTTAAATGTTGTCAGAGCAGTAAAGTTCTATTACTGTAACATTACCAATGATGGCTAACTTTCTCTGTGCTTGGTTCACTCTATTCCACTAGCTATAATTGTATGAATAACCATTGTTGGTTCAGCACTTCCCTGGAGCACCAATATAATCAATATATTTTATTCTAATTCCATTAAAACTGTTTTAAAACATTCTAAGAAACTATACAATATTTGAATGCATTTGACAATCATATGAATACTTATGCATTTAAGAAAATCAGAAATCTAAATTATATTAATGGTAATTTATTTAAAATATATACTTAATAAATAGGAAAAAAATCTTAAGAGGATGTAAACCAAAACATAACTTGATCTATTGGACCAAATCTCAATTTTAGTTGGCAATAATACCAAAAAAAAAAAAATACCAAAAAAAAACCACCATAAAATGAAATAATGAAAATGCTAGTGATGCATATTGGAGGATTTATCCTGTAGTTTAAAACATTTGTAATCAACTATATGACTTTTCTATGTATTTTGGAGTTGTTTTAACTTTGAATAAAATAAGTTGTTAAGTATTTAATTACAGTTATATTTATTTGCTTCCTAAAATGTCTGGAAGGCGCAAATAGCCGAAAAATACTATAAATGAATTAAGACAAAAAGAATAGTTTTAAAATTAAATAACTATTTTTAATTCTTTGTCTTAATAAGAACTAATATATCAAAAATATTTGATAACATCCGATTTATTGATTCTTGATTTCATTTATTTCACTTTAGGAGTCTTATTGAAGAATTTGGTTCTTAAGCCTACATGATGGTACATTGTGCCTACATTTTCTTCTAGTAAGTGCAGGATTCTGTACTAATACCTGTGGTTTTGATCCACTTTATATTGACTTTTGTGCAGGGATAGGGATTCAACTTAATGCTGCTACACATGGATTTTCCATTTTCTCAGCACCATTTGTTGAAGAAGCTATGTATGTTTCTGGTGTTTTGTCTAGTATGAGATAACTGTATTTATGTAGGTTTTTCCTCTATGTCTTCTATTCTGTTACATTGGTTTTCATGTCTATTTTGATGCCAGTATGTGCTGTTTTTGTTACTATAGCTGTGAAGTGTAATTTAAAGTCTGGTACTGTGATGCCTCCTGCTTCACTTTTTTTTTCTTTTGGTACTGGGTATGGAACCAGGGGCACTTAACCACTGAGTCACATCCCAAGCCCTCTCTTTTAAAATATATTTTTATTTACAAGCACAGTTTCACTAAGTTGCTTAGGACCTTACTAAATTGCCTAGGCTAGCTTTGAACAACTGATCTTCCTTCCTCAGCCTCCTAAGCCACTTAAATGTATTTCTTAATAATAAAACTTACAAGTCAAAAATACTTATTGAATCATGGAATGTAGAACAAGTTTTTGTGGGGAGGGTGGTGTACTGGCATGGAAACAATGTTAATGTCATTGTATATCTTCATCAGAACTCCTGGGTGGCAAGGTGCATTATCAAAAAAAGTAGTGTTCTGAAAGAAAAAAAAACAATTCTTAGCATAAAATCTCAAGGAGGGGCTTAAAATATTTAGCAAACGATGTTGTAAACAAACGTGCTGTTACCTAGGCTTCATTCTTCCATTTATAGAACATAAGCAGGGAAGAATTCATATAATTCTTATGAGTGGTAGCATTTTCAGAAAGCTAAATAAGCATTAGCTTCAACTTAAAGCCATTAATTACATTATTCCCTAATAAAAGAGTTAAGTTACCCTTTGGAGCTTTGGAGCCATTATGTTATGATCAGAATTCAATTTCATTTAATTTAATCCAATTTAATCTCATGTGTTGACAATCCCCAGGGAACCAATTTTCGGAGATGGGGCCTTTGAGACTTGATTGGATCATGAGGGCTCCTACCATGTGAATGGCTTAATCTGTCTATGGGTTCACAGATCAATGGATTATTGGGAAGTAGTGGAAACTTTAGGATGTGGGGCCTATTTGGAGAAATACATAAAGGAAGATATCTTATATTTTGTCCCCAGTCCCTTTTGTCCTGCCCACCCTCCCTCTTCCTCTCTCTCTCTCTCTCTCCTCTTTTACAGTTGCACATTTGGGATGAGGTCAAGATTTTTGAGGGAAAAAGGGAAGGTTTCTCCATGTGCTTTCAGCCATGATGTTCTGCCTTGCTATAGGCCTAAAGGCAATGGAGCCAGCCAACCATGGACTGTAACTGAGGAATCATGAGCCTAGATAAACCTTTTCTCCTATTTCTCAGGTAATCTGTAACATCAATGAAAAACTGACTTACACACCAGACCTTGACTACCCTTCTATATCAATGAAAGTTCTAGATACTAATGTGAAATATAAGTCTATTTTCTCCACATTAAAAAAATATGTACTGTGTTCTTTTCCATCAGTTACCTTAGTTGTATCATCTGGAAAACTTGCTACAACCTATACATCAGCACTTGCTATTTCAGCTTATACTTTCATATTAGGGAGATGGCTTCATTCCCTAAAGTAAGTAACTGACTTCTACTAATTTTACTCTGTAGCTTTTTTACTTCACTCAGTCTTCATAAAATTTCATAGATTTAGAGCCTTGCTCCACATTAGATTCTGGCTGAAGGGAATGTTGTGACTAATTTGATTATCTTTACAGACTTAAAATTTCTCCCTTTTAACAATAAGTCTATTTTGCTTTGTTGTCATTCATGTATTTACTGGAGTGGTACATTTAATTTCCTACAGGAATTATTCCTTTCTCCTCACAACCTGAGAAACTGGCATAAGAGATCTGACTTGCTGCAGAGGATGTCTTTAGAAATATCTTTCTCAATTAGTCTGATAATTTCTAACTTTAAATTTAAAACAAGAGGTGTGTGGCTCATCCTTTTACTTGAAAACTTGGAAACCAGTATGAGGTTATTAATTAGACTAATTTCAATGTTGCTTTGTCTGAGTAACAAGGGAGGCCTGAGAGGAAAGTTATAGAGAAGAAAAGACTGGCCAGTGGTGTAGCCAGAACACACGTAATATTTCTTAAGCTTGACATATTATATAGTCATGTTTTGTGGCATCCCAAAACATTTGCTAAAGAAAAATTAAAGATCATTTTTTAAGATAACCCATAACAAATATAAAGATAATAATGAGTAAGTCTAAAATATTATGATATATTATAATCACAATGTAAAAAGAGACTCTGAATGAGAGTATGCTATTGGAAAAATGGCAATGATTGACTTTGACTCAAAGATTCTACATTCCTTAAATTCATAAAAATGCAACGTCTGTGAAGCCTAATGAAGTACAGTAAAATGAGGCATCCCCATATCAATACTATTCCCCAACTATCAAAGTTCAGCTCTGAAATTAAAATGTGGTTTTAACAATTGTTTTCCAAGTGATACTTAGGAAGTCACTGAACCCCATATATCTTATGATTTGCATGTGTAGATGGAAAAACTAATATATAAACACTATGGGATTTTTGAGTATCTAAATGATTTGACTAAGATGCACAGATACCTGTGTAAACAATATTTCTGAGTGAGGATATTTATCAAATATATTACCATTTGAATTGGCAGACTGAATAGAGAATATCACCCTCACCCTTCTGTGTGGGCATTATCCAATCCATTGAGACATCAAACATTTGTTTTTTTTTTTATATACTGTGGGGATTAAACCCAGGGTCCTGTGCATTCTCAGTAAGTGCTTTAACACTAGCTAAACCACCATCCCTGGATTAAATAGAACACAAAATCAGAGGATGAGTGAATTATTGCTTCTTGAGCAGAGACATACATCTTGTCTTGTCCTTAGACATGAGTGTTCATGGTTCTCAGCTCTTAAAATATGGACAGGGACTTTTAACATTGGCTCTTCTTGTTTTCAGTATCTTGGTTATGGACTGAAACTATACCACCTACTTTCCTGGTTATATAGCTTGCAGAGGGCAAAATTGTAGGACTTAGCCTTCATAACTACATAAGCCAATCCATCACAATAAATCTTTTTTTTTCTCTATATCTGTAAATCAATCTATCTTTTCTCATTTATCTATCCATCCATCAATCCATCCATTCATTTTTATACTATTGATTAGAGAACTCTGCTTAGAGAACCCTGATTAATATGTCCTATAGAATTATCATATGAATCAGAATACATAATTCATATTATACTCAAAACATCTCTGGGTAGGTAGTGAGAGTACAGCATATTATATCTTAGCTTTGTTGTCATTGTTGCTGTAATTGCAAAATTACAGCTCTACACATTCAACAACTTTTAGGAAAGACCTTGGACCATCTCCTAGAATATAAGCTATTAATCACTGGAAGGGCCTCCATGATAAGAATGTCTTTACATACCTGGATTGTTAGGTAATACCAGAGAGTTAATAAAAATTATATGATTAATGAAGAATATATGTTTTTTTTTAATTTATCTGGAGCCCTGGTCCATACTTTATTAACTTGTTTTCTAAAATGATTGGAGATTTAGTAGGTGAGGGAATTCTAAATAGGCAATCCATTCCTATATGACTGGCCCCCAATAAACAGCCTAAACATCAAGACTCAGGAAAATTTCCTTGGCTGGTAGCAGGTTGTCTTATCACAGACTGATTCTAGGAGAATTTAAAATTGTCATTGTGACCCCACTGGAAAAGAACAACCAAGAACTTTTACCTTATTTTTCCAGGATTTGGCTTTCTAAAATCTGTAATCTTTCAATTGTATTAAACTGTAAACATGAGTAAATACACTTTGTATGTTCTGTCAGAACTGATGGTAGCTTTGGGGACTCAAATACAGATCCCCAAATCAATTCCTTTCGAGAACTTCAGGGTACACAATTCGTGTCACTCAGTCATAATTGTACCTACTGCTGGCTACAGGTCTGCATAAATTACAAGATGGCCCACAAGGCAGTTCTTTGATGAGGAGAGGAATGAAAATATTTGAAGTGTTCAGAGTTGCATCACCTGAATTCTCAATTATAGATATAATCTCCATAACCTTCTATAACAATTGTCCCTGTCCTCTGTGAGGCTCTGGTTGTTGTTTATTATTTATTTATTTGAACTAAATTTTATATTTATGATATTTTTATTATTGTTTGCTTTGAAAAATAATGTCACTCAAAATAGTTTAAATTACATTTTAAAAAAGGTGATAGTATTAGATTCTCAGTGATGAAAGCTAAAATATGAATATGACAATGAAAAAACAAAGACATAAAAATAAAATATATATAAATCTGTTTAACATAAAGAATATTGGCAGCATTGTTGATTGATTTGATTTGAAAAGAGATGTCAGAAGATGAGTCCAGGTAATTTTTCATGATTACTACTTTCTGCAAACTTATGTAAATATATATCCTCTACTGAGCTAAGTAATATAAAAACAGAAGTCATCATAAGATATGGAAAAGTATCATGTGATAATAGGATTTCCACATGTTAGTTCTACTTATCTCTTTTTTCTTCAGAGGAAGAAAATGATATATTGGGACATTTTCTTACCCATAATTTCTTCTTGGTTTTCCTATGCACATTCACCATTCAACAATTTGACTATGTAAGGTTTAGCTCCTGCAATTATTGCTGCTAAGAATAAGCATTTTAGGGAAGTGTTGAACATATTTTGGTTCTCAAATCATAGAATATGTAACATCTCACTGAAAATATTGTGAAGATATTGATAGAAAATATGAATTCAAATGAAATATTAATATCACTAAGTGAAGTTATTGCTTGTTATTTCTTGTAATTTATCATGTCCTTGCAAAATTCATTTAGCTATCTTTCTCTCAATCTATAAATGAAGGTGACAATCATATTAGATAACCTATGGGCTTATCTAGGAGTTCAGTGAGTAACACTTGAATAACATTCAGTGTTAAAAGCTCTCTTAATTTTATAGTGTTACTACTACTAAATACCTGCTGAGCACTAGAATATGCCTGTAATCCCAGATAATAGGTAGGCCGAGGCAGGGGAATGGCCAGATCAAAGGTCAGCTTCTACAATTTAGCAAGACTCTGTCTTAAAATAAAAAAATAAAATGACAGATCATCCCTGGGTTCAAGTCCATACCACAAATTAAAAAAATGGTACACTTAAGGAATTTCTAGAATTAGGAATTGATCTATTTTGAATTTTTTAAAATGACACATTATCCTACTGATTGTTACTGTTATTGTAGTTTAAGCTGAGGATACTCATTTATAAATTAAAAACAAACAAACAAGCAAAGAAAACCAAACAGACATTTGTTTCTGAATCCTCTAAAATTAGGAATGCAGCACTTTACCTTAGTCCTGCTCTCTTCCAGAGTTTGCTGTTTCACATTTTGTTTATCTCAGAGCTGATAACACCTTGGACCCCTTATCTTTCCACTAGACTACACTTTCTTCTGTCTGCTATTTTTACTCACCACATGTGTTAGTTGGTTAGGGTTGCTGCAAAATAGTACCACAGATTTCATGGCCTAAGCAAGAGAAACTCACTTTCTCACAGTATTGGAGCCTAGAGGTTAGAATCGGGTATCACCATAGTGGGTTTCTTCTGATTCTACTCTTCCTGAGGTTTTCCTACTAGTTTCTTCACTTGGTCTTTCCTCTGTATCTGTGTGTGCCTAAATTTCCTCATCTTATATAAGGATACCAGATGGTGTAATTAGGCTCACCCTGGTGACTTCATCTTAACTTGATTACCTCTTTGAAGAACCAATTTTCAAATAAAATCATTTTTAAACTACAAATTTCTTCTTTTATCAGGCTCAGTAAGCTGAGTCGTTTTGATTCAAGAACTTTCCCTTTTTATTTTCTCTCTCATTTTAAGAGAGAGAGAGAGAGAGAGAGAATTTTTAAATTTTTTTTTCTTAGTTTTCGGCGGACACAACATCTTTGTTTGTATGTGGTGCTGAGGATCAAACCGGCAGCATGCATGCCAGGCGAGCGCGCTAACACTTGAGCCACATCCCCAGCCCTTTATTTTCTCTTAAGTTCAGGTAATGTCCTCAAACCAACATAATCTTCTATGCCAATAGTATTTTAGATTATTTATTAGTTTCCAATATATTAAGATATTTTCTCTTCATTCTATGTGGAATTAGGCCAGACAGTGGTACAGATACAGAGAATATAAAATAAAGGATAGAAAGTGGACTTTTTTTCATTCAAGTCTCCAAAGGAATGGGTTCATAAATTATAATCAAAATAAATGAAGTGAAATTTTGATGGTGTAGAATCATGAGAATGTGCAGTGCATTAAGAATATACAATATCGGGGTAAGACTGAGAAGGTCAGCGAAGTTGGCTGAGAAGGGTTATTGGAATTGACTAAGCACACGAGGAGGTGCGTCACTGATAGGAATGTGGCAGAATAGACGAGGAGTTGGAATTCTATGGCCGTGGAAACTCAGTGCCCCTGAAAACCCGAATGCAGACCAAGTAAGTCATCAAAGCATTGCTTATTGGGTTTCTAGTATGATAGTTTCCTAGTCTCTGTGTTTAAAATATAAGCGGTGGGAAGGGAAAACATGACATACATGTTGGTTTTAATAAAATTGAAAAGGGCAGATCTGGACATTAGAAAATCAGGTAGGTGTTTATGCAAGTAGTCTAAATTATCATATCTTGGTACCGAGAAGTAGCAACTACAATGGCTGGAAGTAATTAGATTAGTGAAGTATGAAATGGGTAAGAATGACACAATTAATCACTGCTTTATGGGATTTAGAACAAAATCAAATTAACAAGGATGGCTCTTAAATATCTGGCTGATTGGCCAGATGATGGCTGTATTTTATATACTTAGAATCTAATCTTTTGTGCTAGAATCAAAGGAGAGTGGATCTTATTCATTGAAGTGGTAAGTGAGTCTTCTTAGGTAAATCTCAATAGTAACCTCAAGAAGTATGGGTTAATTTTAGCATAATATAGCAAAAAAAATGCTTACAAAATAATTCAATCTTTAAGCATTTTTTCTATGATTTAATAAAAAAAACCTTTAATTTCTTCAATTTATTTATCTTCTAAGGATCCTTTTTAGAATTTCCCCTATTTTTTCTATTGTTCACAACAATTTTAACATGAAATATAATACTACATATCTGTTTATATATTTTATACATATTTGTGCTTTATGCATAAAAATTGTTACATTTTTCATACCAGTCCGAGTATCAATATAAATCCTTTCATCAGTGAAAATTCTGTCACAATAAACAGAACTCATGATTCTATGCTGTAAGATACATATCTGGGCATCATGTCTTATACATTATAGGCCATTATCACATAATATCATTCCTGAAATAATTCGCAAAAAAGGAAAATTATATTAAGTATGCAAAAATAGTCATCATTAGATAAAAACAGACTCCTCATACCAATGCAAAAAAAGGAGAAAAATTAAGAGAAAAGCTATTTTGGTAATAAAAATTAAATGAGGAAACTTTATAGATGAATATGAAAAATATCCCAAAATCAATACACACACACACACACACACACACACACACACACACACATACATACACTGAACCCTTTTAAAGCAGACATTTGTTCTTCCTCAAATGACCCCCATTAGCTACGGTTTCTATTTCTAGTTCTTTTAATAACTTATTTAAAAAATTATGGAAGGTGAATGTAGAGGTTATATAAAAAGGCTTTCTAAGTAATCTATATTAAATAGGAAAAAATAAAAACAAGAATGTTATATCAGTAGTCAAAAGTTTTGAAAAATTATAAAATCATTTTCCTTGGTACTTTTCCCAAATTAAGTATATCTATAGGCTATATAGTCACCTTTTGAAAAAGTTTGTTCTTAAGCCTTCCTCTGCCTTATTTGTGATAAAAATAGCCAATGTATCCTATTTCAGTGTAAAAAATAATGATTTTATTACTCTTTTACCAAGTCTGATACACATATACACAGACATGCAAATAAATACACACATGCACACCTATATATAAACACACATTTATATGGATATTTGCATCTAGATATTCAGAGTCCCAGGACGTATGCAAGAAGCAAAATAATTTAGTTTTCAAAATATTAGAATGATACTGATTTTCTTCTGTGTTTTATTCTAGAATCTGCTAATCACAGTAACACTGTGCAAATTCCCTTCTATTCTTTAAAATAAGCAAGGTGACTATATGTTCTATCTTTTCACAATGAAAAGAAACAACAAGTCCTGGTGATCTCAGGCTCTTTGTTTTTAGTTTTCATAGCAACTATATGCTGCATAGACAGGAGTCTTATGGCTCTGTCCTAAGAGTGGCAAGATGAACAAGCTATAATGTTTGGTAAGATGTTCAGACCCTGCAAAATGTGAAAAGTATCTATAGCTATATCTCCATCTGATCATCACCTTATGCAACTTCACTGTCATAATAACTACATACTAAGTTTGCTTAGTTATGCAAATGGAAGGGAAATGAAGTCTTGGAGAAAAGAGGAAGAAGTGGTCAGTATAAGATGAAGAACATAATCTAAGAAACGATAACCTAGAGGATAGAAGAAGTTTAAGTTTCTGTAGTCATGATCATCTGTGGGTGATATTATTATCACTGACAATAGAAATTATCTAAAATATTTTTAAAGTACCAATATTATGAAACAGAAAAAAATAAAATGTCTTTCAGTGGGTGTCAAAAATTTTTTCCTTCTACTATTTGTTTTTCTCACCTGATGAAAATTAATTATTATTGCACTAAATCCAGAAGAATTTAGACTCTTTTGCAGGTAGGAATTTGAGTATGAATTTCAGTATTCTTATAAATAAACATATGTATATATATACACACACACACATATCTTAATTTTGTATTCATTAAATTGGAAAGTGGGGTAGGATGGGGGGAAAGGCTGTGTTGATGCGATGTCCTGGAAGTAACAGTCGTGATCATCATTCCATTTATTTTACTTGATCCACATTTCCTATGTTTTGATTGAAAAAATGAGTTCCAGGTGGGTCAAAAAATTCAGATACGTTACCTATACCAGAATAAACTCAAGTGTCTTAGCTTTTTTGTCTTATGTGTTGTACTTCATTAGAGCTAAGATTGTTAGACTATCAAAATATGCAGTAAATTAAATTTAAAATAAGCAATATATGTTTTATCTTTTCACAATGAAAAGAAACAACAAATCCTGGTGATCTCAGAGGACACACATACACATAAAGATACGGATACCCCTAAGTTTTATTGCTTAGTAATTAGATTTTATCATATATCAAGCTCACCTTTTACTAAACTGTTAAGCATGTTACTAGCTGCTGAAGATGATATTGTTGTCATGGCTAATCACAATTCTATAGTTTTGTAGTTTACAAATAATTCATTTCACATTGTGTTTAGATCAAGGATCAAATATTTCTTTGTCTTGTCTTGTCTAGATTTACATCAAAGTGAATTTCCCCTATTTCTTCAATAAATTTTGGTAGCTAGGTTTTATTCTCACGTATAAAAAATGTAAATTGCAGTACTATTCTTCCTGTCAGGTTATTCACATGAATTGTGATGGATTCCTGATGAAAGTTCACAAAAATCTCTTTTGATATTACACAGATATTCCATTCATTATATATTATCACTAAATGATAATTTTTGGTCTCAACTTAAGATCTGAGTTCTCAAAAAAATAATAAACTTATTGTCAATCAGAACTTTGATTATTAAGACTGCATTTAAGGAGCATGTAGGAGGAGAATCAAAATTTTTAAAATTCAGTTTGTACTGATTTCTATTTCTACCTAATACTATTATTTAAAACAGCCCTAATGGTAGTTAACATAATAGGGAACATTGTTGAGATTGTATAGGCATTGCAACTAATTTAGAATTGAAACCACATATTTTCAAATATGATTTTATCTGAATTGTAATGCATGCCTATGGAATCTTAAATATTCACATGCAATTCATAGTATTAATATCTCTTGCTGTACATATTATTTAAGGTCCCTATTAGTAAAAGTGAATGTCATCACATATGATAAATATATGTATGTTTTTAAATACATGAATATGTAAAATTACATTGATCCAAAGGTACTATAATATGGTTTTCAGAGTTTCATTTTTAAAAATATGGTTAACCATTTTTTAAATGCAGTATTTAAGAAATCATGAAAACTTACGTACTTTACTCAGGCCTAATGTATGTATACGACATATCACATATGAGCTATCTAAAGCAGAGAGAATTTTAGAGGGATTGTCTATTTTTTAATTGAGGTCAGTAGGTAATCTTTGGATATGTGCTTTCTCAGCTTAAAAAAAGGTAGACTTTGATTCTAGAAGCCCAAATCACTACTAGTAGATCAATTTTTTTTATATGAGTTAGGTATAGAGAAGATTTTAAACCTATCTGGGAATTTTTAGTTTTTGAGTTTAAGATGCTGTGTTAAGGTGCCAATTTCTCAAGTTTCAAAATAGAGTTAAGGATTTCAAGTCTTCATTTTCTAACAGAATCAGAGAAAAACACAGCAAATATTTTTTTAGTTAATTAAAGAAATTTTCTTTTATACTATATAGAATGTTTCCTCCAAAATCTAACACCTCTTAATTCAGGCCCCAAAATGTAATGAGAACTTAGCCTTCATGTTTAGCTTACTAGATGCGCTTATTTCTACAAATAGTACTTCTTTTCTTGCTATATTTCTACTTATTCTTGAAACAGTATTTGTAAGTTAATTTTCTGTAGAAACATTTTCAACGAAATTTAAATGAGCAAATTTTGCTTCCTATGTTAACTCTTCTATGTACCTCAATAGAAATTATAAATTGTTATATTTATTTCAAAACAATTTCTCCAACAACACTACCAACATTATGGCATTATTTTCATATTTATTCATTATTTTGTATCTCCAGCATGTAAAATAAAACCTGAACATCATAGATCATCACATTTTTTTTTGTAAATGAACATTAATTGAGGTTTTTTTCCCTTTCCCCTAATTTATTGTATAGTCCAGAGGAAGGAAAGACTCAGAAATATCTCTGCCATGTTTCTCAAGAATGAGAAGCACTTTAGAGGAATTTGGACAGGTGGCCCAGATGAACTTAGTGCTGAGAAGGTGAAATTTAGAATGTGCCATCCTTGGGTCACAGTCTTCATGCATATGTGCAGGAAATAACAGTCTCTAACAAAAAAAGGAAGAATAAAATATCTTTCAAGCAGCTTTGGGATGTGTATCTGAAAAATGCAGAAATAACTGTTGGATGGTCTATGTATTTGTGTATGTATATATGGTTATAGGATATAGGATTTAGTTGTAAATCTTAGTTCAGGATAATGTTTCAATATTTCAAAAATTATTTCACCTTCAGCAAGGAGAATTTTAAAAATACATATCCATTAATCTCCCCCTCATAAATTTAACACCAAGTGTACATATACTATGCATATAGTTTTTGTGTATACTAACCAAAACCACAGTGATTTATGTACTCCTTATGATCAATTACATCCCTATGAAGGGATTTCACTTCTGTTGAGAATGCATGACTTTGAAGTACAGTTGTCCAGGTTATATATTAAGAGATAAAATGAGAGAAAGTCTTAGATCATATAAATACTGAAGTACATAATTAGAAATTGGCAGATCTGGATAGTTATTTGAATAATTTCCTATAGTCTTTATATATGTCTTATAAATATCTTATTACCTTAAAATTAAGAAATTTACCTAAAATTAAAATCACTATTATTTTGAGATATTACACTTTCCAATTCTCCTTTGAATATTATTACTTCTTTACAAATCTGTGAACAATTTATTTTCTTTCAGAGATTCATTTTATTCATATGTAATTTGAAACAATAACAAAACTTACTGAGAAGTTATGTTTATTAAATTATCAAATTACAGTGTATGCAATGTAGCATGGTAAATCACATGTGGTAGGTGTGCAACAAATATTAAATAAAGCTAAATTTAAATTATCCATCAATAAGATCTAAAAAACAAATAACTTTAAAATTAATAATAATAATAATAATAATAATAATAAAAGGTACTAATAGGATTTGGCATGTACTAAAAATTTACTACATTTTGTGCACTATTTTTAGTGCTAGCTACATATCGCCATAATGAATAATGTTAGAAACTAGAAACAGTTTCCAAGAGCTAAATCAGCTCTTCATTGTTAAAATCACTGGAAGGATTGTAATTCCACAGCAAAGACCTGGAAAGAAAATGCTGACTGGCAAGCTCTTGTGAATGAGTAGTTATCCAGCGACTGGCTTGTCAGACATTTTAAGCATTGTATCAGGAAACTTCCAATGGATTTCCTTCTACAGTATGAGAGAAGCTAATCTGAATAGCTTCACTCACTCATTTTCTGTTTTTCAGAATAAACCTAAGATCAAGATTGAGTGGAACCATCTAGGTGGAATTAAAATTTACCACGTATCTGTGGATCACTGTCTCCATTTTCCTCTCTCTTTCTCTCATTCTATTTTTTATTCTCTCTTCCTTGTGAAAGGCTCAAATTCACCTACTTTTTACTTTCTCTATGAATGTCTGCTTAGCTATATATTTTTGTCATTCACATCGATTATACTATGCATTAATTTTATGATTCAGGAACAAGAAGGAGATTTTAGCATATGCTAATTTGCATTTCTACATAGATTTCTACTATGTAAATGTATCTTGACAAAGCAAATGGGTTCTTTTTGAAGCATAAAACATATAGAATATAAATATCCCATAAGCATAGAAATTGAAAATACAGTCTCAATATTTTTCCATAGAAGCAATTAAACTTTACTTATTATATCATTTAATTTGTATTTGTCACTGTGGTTGCAAATTATTGGATTCCTGTACTTCAATTTCTCCCATATTCTTTTCAGTTTTACTTTTTCCCAATTTCTACAATTACTTATGAGTTTTTTTTTATATCAATGATGCATAATTCAGTAATCAAATATTTATATTTGCTACATCACTATTGCTGATCACTTGTTTAATTTTATTAAAGAAAAATCCTTCTTGTTTAATGTAATAAATTGTAGTTTGAAAATTGCAAGTTAAGATTTTCCCCCCTTATTTTGTATTTGTGCATTTCTCAGCTTTGACAGGATGTTTTTTTATATTTTACCACTTTTAAATATTTATAATATTATTAGGAATTCATTGGATATTATCACTTAAAATTTATTTTAATATCCTGTGCTTCACATTTTTATAATTGTCTTTTTAATGAGAATTTGTAGTTTTATAAAGCCATTTAACAAAATTCCCTTTGTATTGAATTGTCCATATCAGGTTTCTGCTGTGTGTGCTAGTTTCATTCTTAAATATTCATATTTGTTTTGTATTATACGATTACAGTTATTCTTACTGTACTTTTATGATGACTAAAATATATAAATCTTATTTTACCCTTTTTTATATTTATTGAGTAAATGAGTCAGTATATAAATAAAAAGGGACTAAGAATTGCAGGTATGAAGTAAATAACTACATTATACTGTATACGCCACAATTCTAGGTCAACAATTTTAAATTTAAGTTACATGAAATAAAAATATTATTTCAAGCATTTTGTTAAAGACAAAAGTCTATTTATGATAAATTAAGAGCAAATGTTTTCAGGGAATGAGACAGTGGAACAGGGAAAGGAAAATAAACTGTACATACAGCTAATTGTGAAGGTAACACCCAGTGACAACATCATCTCAGCTTCTAGGCCCAGGTCTGGTGTTTGGTCAGAGAAGTAATGAATTTCAGTCAGGTTAATATTGTTGCTTTATAAGATAAATTCCTGCTAAAGTCAGAGTGCTTATATCTCTTAAAATGCACCTCCAACATCAAGTGTGGTAGCAGTAATTAAACAACGGTACTGAAATATATTTAACTTTGCATTGTATTCATAATTCAGAATATTTATTTTTCACTTAAATTCAGATCTAGGCAGTGATGGTGAGGAAAAATATGACATATCAAACAATCCACCATATGAATTATTTAGAAATGTGTTTTAATTAATTTGTTCACAAGCACTTAGTTCTTGATTTAAGACAATAATTTTTTACTTGAATATAAACTGAACGAACACTATAACTCTGGGGTATAATCCCCACCACTAAGAATGGGAACAGAGCCATGTGCAGTGGTGCACCACTCTAATCCCGACAATTTAATAGATTAAGGTAGGAGGATAACCAGTTCAAAGCCAGCCTCAGCAATTTAGCAAGGACCTAAGAAACTTAGCAAGACCCTGTCTCAAAATAAAACATAAAAAGGGTTTGAGATGTGACTCAGTGGTTTAGTGCCAGTGTTTTCTATTCTCAGCAGCAAGAAATAGATAGATAGATAGATAGATAGATAGATAGATAGATTGATTGATAGATAGATAGATGGTAGATAGATAGATAGATAGATAGATAGATAGATAGATTAGGAATGGATACATTTCAGGCTCTCACTAAATGCAAATGTGTTGTAAATGTCAATGTGGATGATATATGATGGAATAAACAATTTATGATGCCATGAAATGATTGGATACTGTTTCAAAGAAAAATAGAAAGGAGAGGGTAGAGAAAAGTGAGTGGAACCAGAGAGTTACGGTAGGAGAGAAGACAGGAAGAGAGGAAGAAGGAAAAAAGAAGGAAGGAAAGACTATTATGAAATTTGCTTCATCTTATTTACAAATTATTATATTACCTATAGGGTTTGTAAAGTCTTAGCTGAATATTTTTCCCCAATTAAAACAAAAAGGATTCTTATGCTGATTTCAAATTGAAAATCTTTTTCAATTCTTCAAACAGTTGGTAAACTGAATGTTTACAATTCAAATAAAAAGTAGGATGATTTCCAAGGAGGAATTGAGTTTTTAAAATTCAGGTCTCTCAATCGGGAATTGGAGAGCAGTTCTCTGAGCAGTTTCTACAGTGTGTTGCCTGCTGTTTTCATGAAACAGTAACTGTTTTTGTTGTTGTTGTTGTTGTTGTTTTTTTCTTTTTTGAACTTTGCCCTACAAAAGTAGATAGAAAATAAAAAAAGATCAAATTAATTCAAGTCAGACAGTTGGAGTTTCAGGTAAAACTGTGGTGTTTTACCAAAAATGTGAAGTACTTAAATGTAGATGGTTCATTTTCACTGTTATAGTAAAAGCCACATTCCTTAGATTGAAGTTGATTCACATCACCACTTCCTAAGGAGCTGGAGGAACTCACCCATAGAGATGGAGAGGCAGTAAAAGCAGCAGCCCAAAGCCAGAGGATGCTGACTGGGAACATAAATCCTGCTCATATCTTTACCTGTCTCATAGAAATACCTTAATAAATAGCATCTAACAAACAACTCATGTTAGAAATCAACCTACAACAAAAATAGACAATTCAACAAATAACTCTTAAGTTGTACTTAATTATTCATCTATTTACAAGAAACTTTGCAAAATCTCTTCATAATCATATTTACCATACATTTCAGTTAATTTAAATACTATGCTTATTTTACATAAATTATAATAAGTTAGTTTGAAGAGTTGATTACAAAAGTAATTATAAATTATTCTCTAAGGTTCCTATTTTCAAACATCGTTTTGCATTTAATCTCATAATATGAACACACCCCAATCCTTTAATTTTCTAATAAATATGTGAATATATATATATATATATATATATATATATAATATATATTATATATATTATGACAAGATATTCTAATCTAGAGGTCTGGCTGAATTATGTGAAATCAAATACACTGTTCGTAGTAAAGAAATAGCTCTCTGGTTGATTTTAAAAGGCACAGAATAAGTAAGATGAGATTATGCACTCAATTTTATTCACATCCTAACACAGACATTTACTAACTTTGATATTCTGGATAATCTACTTAATTATCTCAGGAGATTTCTTGCATTTAAAAAGAAAAAAAAATTGTGACTCAGTTGGTGGACCACTTACCTAGCATGTGAGAGGCGCTGGGTTCTATCCTCAGCACCACAAAAAATAAATAAAATAAAGGTAATGTGTCCATCTAAAACTAAAAAAAAATTTAAAAAAGGAAAAAAAAGTTATGTATATCCCAGTTTTATTGTTAAATAATTTATATGTTTATAGCAGTACCTGGAAAATATTGTGAATTTTGTATTTGATAATATGCTTATTAGTTAAATTTATTTCTAAATTAAAATCAATAATTGGGGATGTGTATGGTTTTGTGGAGACATATGCAATGCTGAAAAATTTGGGCCACTAGGATATCCATTTGCTGCTGAGACTGCATGAGGAAATCATTTTCTTTTGTTTATTTTTATTTATTATTATTAGTAGTAGTAGAACCAAAGATTGAACTCAGGAGCATTTAACCACTGAGTCACATCCCCAGTCCTTTTTTGCATTTTAATTAAAGCCAGGGCCTCACTGAATTGTTGAGGCTGGCTTTGAACTCAAGATCCCCCTGCCTCAGGCTCCTGAGTGTCTAGGATTACAGGAGAGTGCCACCACCACCACCACCTGATAATGGGGCAAATTTCTGCTATCTTCTCACAGTCTTTGGTACTCTATTTAGATCTACGTGGATCCATTTATATCTAGTTAGATCTACTTTTTTAGTATCTTTGCTGTTTTCTTTGTGATTTTACTATTTAAAGTACTCCAAGTGTGGAGCTGAAGTGCTTATTAATATTCTCTAGCACAAAACAGATGTGATGTCTTATGGAGAAAATATTGTACTTGTATAGGACAAGTTTTATTTAAACTCAAGTTATAATGCTGTTCTCCGTGCATTTAATATTTATGGATCAGCAATATATAGTAAAGTAACTTTACAAAGAAACAAACAAAAAACAAGGCTATGTATTGATTGGTTGACTAAAATGTGCTAATCACATGTTCCCAGTACCTTAACTCTGTATTTCTCCTAGAAGCAATGATTCAATTTTTGCTAATGCAGAGTAGCATCTACACAATAGAATACAATCATTATAAACCAGAACAAATTGTGTATGTAATATAATATGATATATAAAATAAAAATATCAAGTACATTATTAAACTTATATAAATGTGTGCCACATGTAATGGTTAAAATAAAATATTTGAAATAGAATTTTAACTATATATTTCATACATACAAACAGTGAGGTAAAATGATGTATAAAATATGGAAAAGAAAGAAAAATGCTGACTAGAACAGAAAGCTAAATTTTTTATCTTCTATGAAGTCATGAAAATATGTTTATGGTCAACAAATAAAAGTAGTAACAATGTTATATTAAATTGACAATGTTAAATATTATGGAAGGGGTTATCTATGGACTGAATTGTGATTTTCAAAATTCATGTTTTTATTGTATCCTCAAGAAACTTGGAATGAGATCACTTTTAGATACAGGCTCTTTACAAAGCAATTTATTAAAGTTAAGTCATTAGAATGGAGAATAATCTGATGTAACTGCCATTATAAAAAGGTAAATTTTTGACACAGATAGAGAAGGCATATACAAAGAGAAGAAGGCCCTTTTCAAGCTAAGGAGGAACTAAGGTCAGATCCTTCCCTCCAAGCATCATAAGGAACCAGCCCTATAGATACTAAACTTTAACCTCCTATTTCTAGCCCCCACAGTTTTGAGAAAATATATATGCTATTTTTAGTCCCACAGTATATGGTACTTTTTATGGCAGGCTTGCTAAACCAACACAAGGGGGAAAGCATTACATTAATATAGTTCTCCTTAGAAGAGGGTAGAAAAACAGGGCCGAATTTCTCTGTGTATTTTATCCTGTCTGTCTGCCATTCTCACTCTATTTCTGTCTCCATCTCTATCTCACAAATTTTTAAAAATTAGGAAGTTATAGAAGTAGTAGAGAATGAGCTAAACTGAGAGAATCACATTTTTCCCATGGTCACTTTCTGCTTTATTTTAGGGAATATGGTGATAATAGATCTTAATAGCAATAAAATCTAATTTTATGTAAGTTGGCCCTATTATATTTTAAAGTCATTAGGATTATTAAAAATTTTTTCTCTAGATCCACTTTCAAAAATGGCCTTCATTTTTTTTAACAAATACTGTTCTCAAAATTTGTCACCAGAAGCATCTATAATTATGCTACCAAAAATAAACTGATTTCAGATCTATGATGGTAATTAAATTAAAACATTTTAATAGGGTTATATTACTCTGAATGACTGATTTTTTTAGAGCTATTGAGATTTATGTGTTGAAATGGTAACAAAATTTATGTTCTACTAGTAATACATTCATTACACATAAGAATAATTAAATTTAATACATAATCTTTTAAAAAATTAGTATCCTCCTTATTATATGGTCTCTTTATTTCCCCTTTAGTACATTTAAAAAGAATCATGTGAACTATTTTACTGAAAAGTAGTTTGTCTCTCTATGTATTTAATTTAATTTATTGTCAAAATTAATATTGTTTTGAAATGTAATCATAAAATGTTTTCCTGCTGTCCTTGAAAGTGAAAATTTCAGGGAGATATTAAGTTTTACTCTGAAAAAAGTTATCAGCAGTTGTATTAATTAAATGCTTATGTATTTACAGGATGCTAAGGCAAATAATTTTGACTGACAGAATAAATGATTTTTCTACTGGGAAAATAAAATCTCAAATCTCTGGTGATTATAACAACAAATTCTCTGAAAACGGGGGAGGACAATTTGTGACTGCATGTGCCTATGTTACTAAGTTTTATTCTAATTATTATCTGCATATGTTACTAAGTTTTATTCAAATTATTATCTGTGTATGTTACTAAATTTTATTCTAATTATTAACAGTTATTTTTATCCAAATAAAATTTGGATTATTTCTATTTCAATTTCTTTTACCTCTAAAAAACCATAAAACCAGTTATAATCTTACCAAGTCTAAATATCATTTCTTTGATTACAACAGCTATCCATATTCATAGAGTCTATGAAAAGCTTTAAATGTTCACATTATCATTTCTGTTGATCCTCTTAAATCTTTGTGTTGTACCAGGCAAGGATTATTTTTTGTTGTGGGTTTCCATGAGAATGATAGCCTGATTTGAAAATTGCCATGTGTGTAGCAGAAGAGAAATAAAGAATCCTGAGTATGTGACCATGGGGATTGTTGTTAAGGAAAATGTGAGTCAGCTTTTTATCAGTGACCAAAATAACTAAGAACAATTTAAGGAGGAAAAGTTTATTTTGAGCTCATTGTTTCAAAGGCATTTGTCCATGGCTAGCTGGTCCATTGCACTGAGTCTGAGATGAGGCAAAACATCAAGGCAGAAGGGCCAGCAGATGAAAGTTGCTCAGCTTGTGATAGCTGGGAAGAAGAGACAAGATGAAGAGAAACCCCTGCCACATTCCACCTCCTACAGTTATCACTCTGTAGCCCACTAATTTAGATTAATTAAATGTGTTAATCTGCTGATGAGGTCACAGCCCTATTCAATGCCTAAAAGCCTTCTCTGTAGCTTCAGAGATAATGCTTTCAACACATGTGTTTCTCAGGGGGCATCCATAACAGAAAATAGGCAGGAAAAGATGAGGCAAAGATTTAAAAAGGAAAAGTCAATGATTCAGAGATTCAAAGAGTATAGCTTTGGGATTTTTTTTTTTAAAAAGCTGATAAGGAAAAAGGTAGAAGAAAATCCAGACTGAGGGAGCAATCAAGGAGTCATGTAAATTCAATATAGACTTCTATAGTGCCATACAGTGTTTTCATTTGTTTCTTATTATTTTCATTGGGTTGTTCAATTACTTTTTCAGGTAGTCTCTACTTTCCTTTATTCTACTACCACTTTAGCATGTGCAAATAAATTACTTTTTGCCACACAGAGAATATGGTACAAGAAATGCTTCAACTTCCCACTAACACACATATAAGCTTAATATAGTCTTTGTGTGTGTGTGTGTGTGTGTGTGTTTGTAATTTTTTCTAAGTTACAGATGCTAATAACTTATTGAGGTATTTGAAAAATATTCCTTTTGTATCTTTACAGCATACTTTCTTAGAATCAAATATTTCCTACAAAATTATCTTAACAGCTGAACGTTGTGAATACATATTTGCCCTTATGAGATTTCTCAGAGCACTGCACATACACACACACACACACACACACACACACACACACACATAACCATGGCAGTCAGAATGGTATTAAAAATACCATAGAGTAGGTAGCTTAAACAGCAAAATACATATTCCTCAGAGTTCTAAAGTCTAGAAACTTCAAAATCAAGATATTGACCAATAATTTTTCTGTGCTTGATGCATCTCTACAGGTAGAGTGAGAGATCATCTGTCTCAGGGCATGAATTTCTTTCCTCTGGGGCTCAAATCTCATGATTTAATTACTTTCCCAAGGTCTTAATTCCCAAGACCAACAAGTTGGGATTTGGATTAGGGGAGTACACAAACCCTT
Source organism: Callospermophilus lateralis (assembly GCF_048772815.1). Classification (NCBI taxonomy): domain Eukaryota; kingdom Metazoa; phylum Chordata; class Mammalia; order Rodentia; family Sciuridae; genus Callospermophilus; species Callospermophilus lateralis. Next base: position 785,408 of record NW_027511135.1, read on the forward strand.
CAGTCCATGGCATGTTCAATGAACATTCAGTTCACTGATTGCCATTTTATGAGGTTTTGAGAAAAACAAATTTGGGGAAAACACAATTATTTAGCCCATATCCCACTTCAGAATAAATTGAATTTATGTTCCTCAAGCCTAACCATTTAACAAGCAATACAACATTACCTACTTAGAAGGAGACTGTTTAAGTGAACTTTCAAATATTGTATTATAAACACCAGACAGAATTTAGGCACTGAATCACCTGAAAATGTCTCATAAATGAATAGATTTATGTATGTGTTGAGTATTTCAACTGAAAAGTTTTAATGAAATTCAAATTGTAAAAATGTTCTGGAGATCCACAAATTATATCACCTCCTTATTCTCTAGTAGTAATGAGTGCCTATTGTCTCCACATTCATTTTGAAAAAAATGGGCATGATAGTAGAAGTTTTGAAAGAAGCGAATGAGTAAGTGGCACGAAGTTAATATCCATGGATTAGATCCTAGTATTAGTTGAGCTAATGGTAATGGTTTTTCCTGTTACATCACATAATCAAGATGCCTCCCTAAATTAATATGGAAGGAATACAGTACAATCCAATTTTTTATAAGTCTCTCATTTCAGCACTCTTGGAAGCCAATTTTCATATTCATTTTCCTGGTTCCAATAAATCAAATTGAAGTACTACAATTTATCCTTGACAAAACTATGTGAAATTAAAATATACTTTTGGAACCACCTATAACAAATTTCACATTTGTAAATTATTATTGCTGGAACCAGTTTTAAAATGCTGAAAGACTCATATGTCCTTCTGAATTTTTTTTTAATTTCTGTCTTAAAGCTATTACTGTTCATACTATAGTTGATATGGATTTTTATAGGAAAATATCATTTTTATAAACTAGTAGACCTTGAAATATCAATGTCAATAACTGTTTACTATGATGTTTGTGTGTGTGTGTTTATCTCCTTAGAATTTAGATCTACATGGTATGACATATATGTAATATTTTCATTCCACAAATGAAATTCACTAAATTTGTATAATACAAAACAACTTTTATAAATATTACATTGTTACAAGTTAAAGAAATAAATTATTACAAAGGAAATAAATACATACTTTATGTTTTGTGTCAATACTGATATGTAATAACACTAACATAGTCTGTGTAAGAGATAATCTAGGTAAGCTGATATAATTATATTTCTATTGCTAATGTGCATTTAAAATTCTTAGGGTTGTTGGTAGTGCAGGCTATATTTCTTTTCTGGCTCAAAGTTACTTGAAGCTTAGTTGAATCATAATGGTTTGGAGCAGTTCATTTTCTCAACATAATAAATAATGTGTGTGTATGTGCATGTACCTCATTCTATATAATGTTCAGAATAAAACTAATTGAGCCAGGCATGGTAGCACATGTCTGTAATACCAAATGCTCAAAAGGCTGAGGCAAGATGATCACAAGTTTAAGGACAGCTTGGAAAAAGTAGACTCTGTTCCAAAATGTAAAAAAGAAAAAAAAGGTAAAAATCATCTGTAGATATTGCTTAGTGTTTGATCATCTGCCTAGTATGTACAAGACCTGGGTTAGATACACTGGATTGAAAATGCCCCTCAAAAAACAAACAAAAAATCCAAAACTGGGCATTTAGAATTTTCCAGATACTCATTCAATCTTTTTAGTTTAATTCTCACAGCAACCTTATGCATGATTGTATTCTTAATCTCCCTTGGTAGATGAAGAAATAAAAAAAAGTATTGTGAATGCAAATGTCTCTGATTTCCCTGCTGTCACACTGATAATCCCAGTTCTAATTTATTTATAAAAAATTCAAATTATGAAATTTTGTTTTCAATGATATATTTGTTAATTTTCAAATAACTGTATTATAAAGTTATAAAATTAAGTGCCTATGTGATTAATTATGACTGCAACTGCTTGTTAAGTTTGTGAGTCTATTAATCTTGCCCCTAAAAATGTTAAGATAGTAGGTTTGACACAGCTGCCCCAAATCTGTATTTTATAAAGAAAAAGTGGAGGAACTTATTATCAAGTTGGAATTTACTTCTTGATTATTCTCAGTTTGCAGGATTTTGGGTTCCTGGACAGAGCAAAGGAATGGAGATGTTTTTTTTGTTGTTTTTTTTTTTTCTGTCAGGTGACAGGCTTTCTTGCATCTGGGTCACAGTCTCATTGGGCCTGATTTCTAAGAGACCTAGGAAAACAGTGATTTTACCTGACTTTTATTGTTAAATATTAGTTTTGACCTATCTAGAGTATTCTACTTTAGAAAAAAGATTGTACTTATATTTTAAAAAGGACATACTATTGTCTCATTACCAGTTTCTTTACCACAGTTAACTGGCCATATTTGAATGTTTACTTATTTTCAAATGAATTTTTGTATCATTTTTATCACATCATCAAAACTCTATTGATAGTGCTATTTAAGTACATTGATCATATAAATTAATTTATATAGTTAACATTTTAACCATATTATATTGGAAAAGGGAAAAATTGCAGATGTACATATTTTTTCAAAATTAGTTCCTGAAAATTTCTACATTTTCATTATAAATTTTTTTATAATTATATACTTATTTATAGGTACTCAATTTCACACTATAGTTAATAAAATATCATCTAATTTTAAATTTTCTGTACTAGTTTTTATTGATCTCTGGGACTGGTAGAATAAAATATGCCTAGAACTGCAGTTATTTAGAGACTTGATACTCAGGAGTCATCCTTCACTCTATGTGAATGCTCAATTATTCTGTTACTTGGTTGATAAGGCCCAAGATTTCTGGCAGATCTAAAATATACTGACTACACACATTTTGGCTTATAACAATAGCCTCCATATTTTTATAATCATGCATATCAATAGTAAAACACAATCATGAATCCACTATATTAGTATATTTATGCATAAATTTATGTTCATGCCAAGACACATATAATACTGTCAAACTTGCTCCTACTATTTTTGATAGAAAGTAAACATAAAAGCCTGGCAAGGTGGTGCATGCCTGTAATCCCAGTGGCTCAGGAGGCTGAGACAGAAGGATCACAATTTCAAAGTTAGCCTCAGCAACAGTGAGGCACTAAGCAATTCAATGAGACTGTGTCTCTAAATAAAATACAAAATAGGGCTGGGGATGTGGTTCAGTGGTTGAATGCCCTGAGTTCAATCCCTGGTACTAGAAAAAAGAAAGTAAACATAGAAAATGCATACTCCGAAATTGTATCTTGGCCAGATAATTTTCCCTAAACCAAACCCAGAAAAAAAATTTAAAACATACATTGTTTTCCTACAATTTACTTACTAACTAAACCCCAGTGATCTTTCAAGTGTTTATATCATACCAAAATATATTGATATTGCTTATAATATACTTCATGCATTTTAACTATTGTTCTTCATGCTTCATCATTTATCACTTTCGAGCACCTGATTTCAACATTCACATAAATAGATTGATCAATTTGAACTTTGAAAAGTTCTATTTATTCATCTTCCAGAATCTTTTTTTTTTCTTTCTGTACTTACTATCATGTGGATTAAGGTTTATATACCATTGTAAGCTCTCAAGTCATCCCTTGCTCTTGAAGATGTTAACTAAGATATTCTCTTAATGTTTTAATATAATCTTGCATATAATGTTTTGGCAGCACTCACTTCACTGTATTAGCTACAATTTTTAGATTATATTCCAGCACTTCTTGATTTATTTTTTCACAAATAATAATAAATACCATGATTTTAAATCAATGATGTAAAATCCCAGGAACTAATGAGTAGTTTCAGTCTAAAACTAGTATGCCAGAGACACAAGAGCCAATGTTTTAATTTCAATTCAAATATTGGAAAAGTCAAATGCCCCAGCTAAAAGTAGTCAGCCTTTTTGTCCTATTCAAGCCTTCAATTGATTAGGTGAGACCCAAACTACAAACAGCCTTACTCACCCTACCAAGGAAAATGTCAATCTCATCCAGAAACACACTCCCAGACATGCCTGGAATAATGTTTGGACATCTTGTAGTCCAATCACCATTACAGTGTTGTTCATGAAAATGATATAATAATTTTAAATGAAGAAACTTTTATATTGGGAATTTTATCGTGTATGGGGGCAAGTAATACTTATCTGTACCTTTCTCACAACATTCCAAATATTCTCAATATACTATAAAATTAACTGCATATAAAACAAAATTTTGAAAATCATCACTGTAGACAATTTAATTAATACATTTCTTCCTCTTTATTGTAGCATCTGGAGGATGCTACAATGTGGCAGGGTTTACACTGAATTAATATGCATATCTCTACTTTTAGGGGTGTGTAGTGTATGTTTAAAGAAATGGAAAATCCATAATTTTATACTTAAGACTCCAAGAGTAAATGGCATTTGAAAAGCAAGCAAATAAATCAAAAACCCTCAATTAGCTTCTGGCGTATCATTGAGACACAACTGTTTTTCTTAAATGGCCTGCTATGGATATTTTAAATATTGAATAATACATTCATTCATTATTCTTTAATAAAAAGCCCTAAAAAATTCATAGGTTATATAAAGTCTGTCAGTTTTACAGTTATAATTTATTAATATTATACTTATGTATTTTTGCTATTTTCCTCTGAATTTTTAAAGTTAAATTACATTAGCAATAAAAATTTTAGTGGTAGCCAAATGATGAAAGATATCTGTTTCATTTGTCCTTACAAAGTTATTTGACATTACATTGGTCTTAATCAGCTAAGGCTGTCCTAAGAAAATGCCATACACACAATGGCTTTAAACAATATAAATTTATTTCCTCAGTTTGATAGGATGGAAAGTCTAAGGTGAAGGTTCTGGCAAGGATTTGATTTCTGATAAGGACATTTTTTCTTCCTTTTAGTGGATCATCTTCCATGTCTTCACATGGAAGAGAGGAAGAATGATCTCTGATGTCCTTCCCTTTTCCCATAAGGATGCCAGTTCTAAAGGAACTTAGTATCTCATTATAACCTCATTTAACCTTGACCACTCCCTTCAATTAGTCCCTTCTCTAGTACAGTCACCTGTGGGGATGAGGCTTTGATAGTATTTTAGAGTTACATTTTTGTTCTTTACACAGGGAGAAAGTGGTCACAAAAACTTCAGCCTAATCATTAATCAATGTCTAATAACTTGAAGAGTTATTAAAAATAAGAGGATATTATTTTTATGGTTTACAAATGAGAAGCAGAAATGAACATTGAAATTACAACATGAATAAAAGTTAAAATAATTGTGTGTGTGTTTCACACCATCATGACTGTGTTGATCATTGATCCTATTATGTCCCCTTAAATTTTCCTGTGTATGAAGAAATAATTTTAAGTCTTAGTCTCCAAGGACTTCTCAATGGAAAGCACAATCTATGTATGCCTGTGCAGTATTTCTTATAAAATATACAACATTTAATGGTTGAATATCACAGAAATTATTCTTATGGAATATGTTGAAATTTATTATTGTTTAATTTCACTGATGGGTTTAGAGTTAAATTACAATAGCAATTAATGTTAAACATATTATAGATATATTATGAGCACATTATGATCCAGGCCCTATACATTATGAAGTGAAACAAATAATTCTATGAGCAGTTCAAACTGTGTTAACCTGATTTCCTAAGAACAGGTGATTATTTAACTTGCTACAGATGATCCATTACATTGGTTTAATAGTTGTTTTAGTTCTCATCATTATGCCCTGCATGAAAATGATAATTCAGTTTAACAATGAATAATGTAGATTAAAAGCCTAAAAGTGCAAAAAATTAACATTTTCATGCACTAACTTTTGCTGATCTGAAAGTAATTTAAAATGGGACTCCATTTTAAAATGAAAAAAAAAACACTAATTGTGATCCAATCTCTATTATTTATCATGAAAGAAGTAGTAAGGAAAAAAAACTGGCCTATTATGTTTCCCTTTTAGAAGTACAGGTCATAGCAATATAAAACATTGTGAGTCAGGGGTTTTAGGAGTATCTATTTGGGTTAAAATGAGATAGTTTTTTTGTTCAGAATGGGAATGATGATTCTGCACTTAAAAAGTGTGGAGAAAATGTTGAAGCTGACTTTTTTTTTAGGATAAGCTCAGATTAATGGCTTGAGAATTTTTATGATGCCAAATAATTTAAATGACATTGAAATCTTTAAGAAAACTGAAAATCTATGTAATAATAAGTCAAAAATTTTTCATGAAATTGGGTTGATTTCTAGGAGAATGTAAGACAACCTTTTAGAAATGTATGGTAATAAATAAACTATGTGTTTTAATTGGTCTTAGAAATGTGGAATAATAAACTTTGACTTTTAATTCATGTGAAAACATTTTCATTTGAGAAGTGTTTTCAAAAGATTTAATTTTTATAATTCTTATGTAATAGAACTGATATTAGAGAGATATGTGTATTTGTACAAACAGAATTGGGGATATAATTTATAATTAGCTACAAATTGAATTGTATATACAGAAAAATTCAAATGTGGGTGCATTACATATTGGTTTAGTCAGCTTTTGTTGTTGTTGTTGTTGTTGTTGTTGCTGCTGCTGTGACTAAAGAATCTGACCAGAACAATTTTAGGAGAGAAAAATGTATCTGTGGGCTCACGGTATCAGAGGTCTCAATGCAGAGACAGAAGGTTCCATTCCTTGGTGCTCAAGGTGAGGCAGAACATCATAGTGGAGGAAAGAAACAGAAACAAGCAGCTTTCTTCATGATCAGGAAGCAGAGAGAGACTCCAGTTGACAGATACAAATATGTACCCCAAAGCCACGCCCCAGTTCCCACCTTCTCCAGCCACACCCTACCAGTTCAATTACCATTCAGTTGATCCCTATCAGGGGATTAATTCACTGAATGGATTAAGACTGTTATAACCCAATCATTTTTTCTCTGAACCTTCTTGTATTTTCTCACATGTTAGCTTCTAGGGGATATCTAAACCATAACACATACCATATGATTTTATAGTATAAGAATTTTTATGTTCTTTCTGATGCTATTTGTCACTCTTTTCTATGTAATATTTTGGTGATTTTCTAATATTCACTCTGATGGAAATACTTAAATTGCAGTTGAAATGTATCCTACTCTTCAATCATGGCTGGAATTGCAGCAAAGAAATCTGTCTATACATAATGGTGAATCTCACTATTTTTAATTACTCATCTGTGTGTGAGAAATTGTGCCTATTTATCCAAAGGTGTGCAATAAGAGATTTAGTTTACAGGGGTCAAATAATATTGTGCCAACTATATGAATTTAAAAAAGTAACTTTAGCTGGGCATAATAGCACACACCTGTAATCCCAGCAACTCTGGAGGTTAAAACAGGAGTATCACAAGTTCAAGGCCAGTTTCAGTAACTTAGAGAGACCTTTAGCAAATTAGCCTGGTCCTAATGAGGTAGTGACACCCTGTCTCAAAATAAAAATAAAAAGGGACTTAACTGAATGAGAAAAATCGCCCCTGTGTTTAATTCCCCATACACAAAAAGAAAAGACACCTTAGAAATTTAGAATATAAAACAAAGGGATAGTTATGATGGAATAATCTTAAAGATTTTTAAAGGAAATTGTGTAAAATATAGCAAATATACAAAATGTAATTTCCATAAGTAGATAGAAATGTTGAGAGAAGAAAGTCAAAGAAGCTAGATTTTAAAAAATTCACATAAATTTAAGTCAAATCATCAATTTTAGGAATTAATTTTCCAACAGTTTAAAACATCAACAACATCACTGGAAAGAAAAGTATTATCAATATATTGTTTAGAGTTAATTTTAAAACACATAAAAGAACAAATAAAAATTAAAAATTAACTAGAGACATAAAAAATAACATTGTTTATGGCACATATACTTTTTCCTAAAATTTACTCTAAATAATTAATTAATTTCTTTTTTATAGATTTTATTTTTGTTCTTTTTAAATAACACATAGACTCATGGAAGGGTACAACGTATATGAAAAGAGGTCTATGATTTGGAAAGCCATTTTGGTGTAAGTGCAATTTAAAAAAAATAACTTGAGGGGCTGGTGTTGTACCTCAATGGCAGAGCACTTCCCTTGTACATGTGAGGCACTGAGTTTGATTCCCAGAACTACATATAAATGAGAAAACGAAATAAAGGTCTGTCAACAACTAAAAAAAATGTTTAAAAAATAACTCAAGAAAGAAAGTATAGTATTTGTTTAAAGAGGGAGGGAAGTAATTCAATAAAATAGTATTGTGATTACCTTTACCATAGTAATGAAAAAAGACGCAACTTTAACATAATACTGCCCCAGAAGAGGATGTAAAACATGCACCTCTAACAGACTGGCATTGAACTGGGCCATGTTACATGATTTTAATGATTAAATAGTGGACCAATTAGAACACAAACTTTGAATGTATTTGAAGATTGGACTTGGATATTTGTGCTTCTAAGGTTTATCTTGGGATATTGCTTTCCAAGGAACATAGGAAAACATATGAAGTAGCATTTGACTTGAACAATAATATGAAAGTAAGCTGTTTTATCTTACCTTCAGAAACATAGAGAAAATAAAAGTTTATTGTTATATTACGGAGATTTTATGTCTTCTTTAAAAAAAAATCACATACCATTATTGCGACAATAGATGACTAACAGAACCATGGTTATACTCGCAAGGAGAAAATGTATTTTGTCTTTATTGGTCTATGCAAGATAACTTCATTTGATTTATTTTTCTCTTTATTTCCTTTTATTCTTAAAACATCTATTTTCTATTTTTATTCCTCTCTCCCAATTCTGCACTACCAAATTACCATTATTCCTAAGTGTTTTCTAAAAAAACATTTATTTTGCTTTTTATATATAAATGTATTGTTTTATATGTATAAAAGTTGGTTTTACACATATATATTGTGCTATATTTTTATTTTGTGTTTTTTTCTTTTTCTTGTGTAATACATATATATATATATATATATAAAATGCCCCAATATATGTATATATATATACACACACATATATATATATATATACACACACACACACACACACACACACACACACACACACTTCATCCATATTGCTAGTATACCTAGCACACTACTTCAATCTGCTTTATGGTTTCCTAGACTATGAATCCGGAATATTTTACATACTCTCCCTCTTTTCCATGACGAATAGAATATTTATATGCTATGCATCACATACATTTTACTAGATGCTTTCCAAATGTTAAGTGCATGTAAAATATTTTCCTGATGATAAGAACAGTGAATCTAATTGACCAATCCTCCATTTTAACATAGTTATCTATTCTACTAGTTGGCAAAATTCAAGACATTTATTCATCTTAACAAAGTATTTACATTTAAATTATGGGAAGTAAAACTTTCAATGAAATACTGGGTAGACTATCAAGCATATATGTTTAGTAGTAGCATATTTAATGTAATCTGTTTGTTAAGGTCTCCATATTCTTAACTTTTAAAGAAAGTTTCATTAAAGTAAACATGAATGATGTATGTTACATATATGTTTATTTTATAAGTTGATAAATAATTTGCCCTATACAAGTAAGGTAGAGTCAATGGCCTCAGCTCACGTTAAATAGCAGTATGAATATGCTGAAACCATTCATCAGTTGAAATCTTACTTTCTTTCATTGTAAGGAGTTCTTGCTTCATAAAAATTAAGGTGACATTTGCTATGGTTTAGATATAAAAGCTCATGTGTGAGACAATATAAGAAAGTTTAGAGGTGAGGTGAGTGAGCTTTAACTTAATCAGTGCATTAGTCCTCTGAAAGAGATTAACTGGGGTGGTAGGTATAGGCAAGTATTATGTGGCTAGAGGGGGATGGATCTTTGGGAGCATGCCTTTGGGATGTATATTTTTCAAGCTGAGCTTAGTCTCTCTGTTTCCTGATACAAAGTCCTAGCTGTTTTCTTCTACCACACCCTACTGGCACAGAGTCCTGCTCACCTCAGTATCAGAGCAATGGAAGCAGCTATCTATGGACTGACACCTCTGAAAACTTGAACCCCAAAGTAAACTTTTCCTTCTCTAAAATAGTTCTTGTCATGTCTTTTGATCACAGCAATAAAAAAAATCTGACTAAAAATTGTAAAACTATTCTTACATTTATAAAATATACCTACTTATTTATCTTTGTAGCTGCAGGTGTTGTTTTTGTAAAACATGGTTTTGAGATAAAAAGGTTAAAAAAATATTTTATTTTCTTTACAATTCCTTACATCCAGATGAATAAAACTTAGGCTTTTTGACTTCATGTTTTGGCATAACTTTTATTAACCATAAAAGTTTTATTATCATAGACAATTTAGTTCAGTTTTTAGATTAATCAAATTGTAGTGTTGATAACTCCTAGTATGACAACAACTAGGAAAAAACAAATAAAACAAGAGCTGACAAAATCCTGTAGTGATCTCTAGTCAGGTGGTAGAAGATGCATAATGCTTGTGAAAGAGACTTATTGAAATTTTATATTTAATTCTTACTTGCCTCTTAGGATTTATGTGATGGAAAAGTTATCAAAATCTATATAAATATTTCTTCTCACTTCAGAGTTTATTGAGTCCGTGAGCTGATTTTTTTTAATATTCAAGATTAGAATAGTGAAGACAAATTTAAAATACATTTTCTTTAGAGTTCTCTTTAAATGATAATGGCATTTTGGGAGGATTAAGTCACATTTTATTTCTGCTAATGAAATATTCTTTTAAAATGTAATTAAGATAATGCCTCAAAATAAATTACAAAAAGCTAATCCTAATTTTTATATTATGTCTTTAAAATTTATAACATCCATTACTTTATTTTGAATATTAACATGATTAAAATTGGCATTCACAGAAAATAACTAGGCATGTGTTAAGCCAATGCAAATGATGGATTTTATCATCTTAAAAAATATACCCCAGCACAGTGTCTTATAATTTCTTTTTATTTGGAAAGACAACAGGGAAAAGACAGCATAAGTGCCTTGTCCCATAAACACAGTGTGTTTAGATATTTAGAAGTATCTGTACCACAGATTCTTTGGGAAATATTTATAGTGTGTTTTTTCAGTTTTTCCTAAAGAGATGGTGTCTACTTTTCCACTAAGTAAATACTGCTTAGTATGATATAAATGTGATAGAATCCTGTCTCTGTCATCATCAACAAAACAAAGCAAACAAACAAAAAAAGCTCCCATAATTTTAGTAGCAGTATGGAAGAACGATGAGGAATTGCAGCAGATATTAGTCTAGACCACTTAGCCTTTAGTCAGTGTAATGAAAGAATTATAGAGGTTATGAACACCTTAGCTAAGATCATCCAAAACCAGAGCAATGGCTCCAACTAATCCCAGAATAAACTACCAACCCCCAGAATTCTGAGTAAAATAGTTATTGCTTAAACCATTAATAATCCATAAATTTTTTAAACAGCAATAACTAAATAATATACATATATTGAAGGGTGCAGCTTCTGAAGACAGTGTATGTATGTCCAACACCTACCACATATGTGAACCTAAAGTGCCACTCAACATAAAGAGTAACTTTGAGAGAATTGACATTTAGCATAAGTCTCTGAGATGTCATATATGTTTGTTACAACACACTTTATCCTATTCTTACCTTTAAAGGTGTAGACAGAATTCATGTTAGGTATACTATGACAAGTGTTTTCAATATTAACTGGAATCTTACTCTTTCCAAACACAGTCCTAAGGGTACCTTCATTTGTTTAAATGTTTTTAATGCTTTCAGAATTGGTATCATTTATATTTCTTAACTCTCACTTAAAACAAACAAACAAACAAACAACAAAAAAAAATCACTCTGTAATCCCAGCAGCTCAGAAGACTGAGGCAGAAGGACCACAAGTTCAAAGTCAGCATCAGAAACTTATCCAGGCCCTAAGCAACTTAGCAACATTCTGTTTCAATATAAAAAATATAAAGAGCTAAGTGGTTGAGTGCCACTGGGTTCAATCCAAGAAAAAAAGAAAATCAAAATAAACAAACATCAAAAACCAAGAACACTAAAATAATATGACTAAGATTATATACCTTGCAATTTCAAAGTCCAGTACTGATGGTTAAAAAAAATTGTAATTAATTAACCACAAAATTTGTCTCAGAACAATATGAATTGAATCAAGAAAGCCAGGAAGGCATTTAATCTGTTTGCTTTTTCTCATTCCATGTGAATTAGTGCACTCTAAATTCTCTATTAGATATCATTTAAGCTTCATTTACTTATTGTTAATAATGCTTTTTTTCCCCCCTCAGCTTTGTGGCAATTACTTGGAACTGGTTGAGCTTCCATGAGTGGACCATGCCTATTGTTTATTGAATTACCCCCACACATAACTGCAATTCCTAAATCCAGTGCATGATCTTACTTGGAGACAGGGTCATTTTAAATATTAATAAGATCTAAATTTAGAAGAATTCTTAAAGTTTAGGGCTAACACTAAATCCAATTTCTGATATCTTTATAAGAAAAAAGATATAAGAAAAGATAAACACAAACAAGGATAAAGCCAGGGGAGAATGAGGGCAGAAAGTTGGAGCCATGTCTCTTTGCCAAGGAAGACAAGGATTGCCATGGAGCCCCAGCACCAGAGGGAGGCATGAATAAACACTCCTTTAGAGCCTGCAAAAGAAGCCAATGTTGACATCTTGACAGGAATTCTTGAGAACTATAAGAAAACAAATTCTTGTTGTGGTGGGGCACTCCTCTTGTGGTATTTTTTTTTTATTGAAACCCTGGGAAACTAAACCCTTGAGCTAAACTTTCCCATAATTATTTTTATTCATCTAAAACTTGGAATGCCATCAGATCTTAGACTTAGCCTTTCATTTGGAGACTTTATTCAAAGCTTTCTTAAAACCTCAAACCCCATCTCTTACCTTTTGAAATTTCAAAGCTATAACCTAGTTTCATCTGGCAAGTTGCTAAAGGGTTAACTTGTCTTATTTCCAATTTCTTACAAGTTTACCCTTCCCAGTTCCTACACTCATCTCTTGCATTTAGTATTTTATCAGATGAAGCCAATAGTAATTAAGGTAACCTAAAAAAGTTTAGTTTTCCAAATTTTATTCCTGAAGTTTTAGGTTTCAAATGTATTCATTATGCTTATGAATTTATTTCAGACAACAAAATCACTCTCTTATTAGAGTATTGTATTAAAATTTTTTCCTTCAGTCTCAATGATCATTTTCCAACACATTTAACCACTATTCACTAAACAAATTCCTGAATCTTTACATGACACCAACACATATTGCTGGCTGGGGATGTAGAAAAAAAAAGCCCTAGGACAATGTAGACATTTTTATGCTCAGGTAGATAAAAGAAACATGCTATTAAAGAAATCTAGAAATGTCTAATAATATCTATTTAAGGGTATATAGGGCTGATATTTCTGATTGGCTGATGAAACCTTGTAATATTAAAGAAAAATTAAACTCCCATCTGAACCCAATCTCATTGCAAAAACAAATACCATCTAAAAAAATTCAACACAAAAATCTTATTATTTTGTGAACAAATAATGAGGTTTATTGATATTTTTTCCAGTCATCCCAACACTTGCTATTATAGATCATATCTTGGATTACTGTGATATGTATTTTCCTCCTTTTTTATAAGAATGATTTCCTAACAGAATGTACTACAAAACATGTAAGAGAATAGATACCATCCTTTAAATTTTAGATCTCTGCAATTATTTTGCCAAACAACTAATGTACATTGATATACAATAAACATGTTTATTTCATATATATAATTGTACATATATGTGTGTACACATATATAGACAGGGGGTAGGATAGATTACTATATAAGATGTGCCTTATTCCATCCTTTTGTGTGTGTGTGTGCATATGTGCATGTGTGTGTGTGCACACATGTGATCCTCTCAATTTCTTGGAATAATGGGCAACTGTAAACTGCTACTCAGGAGAAAGATTAGTTAAATTCAATAGCATATAGTTTCAGATGTTTTGTCCCAAGGGCTATTGGATGTGACTGCTGTACATAAGGAACATAGCTAAGAAATCATTGCATCATTTTAGTAGATTACATTACAAAGAGCAGATTGAACTTCTGAATGATCAGATTGAGGAGAATTTCATTTATCTTCTGATATCTGCTCAAACAATATTGATTAGAGACCACATGTGATAACTAGCAGACAGCCCTGCAGACTGGGAAAAATTGTTAGCTAGGTCTTGTAAGATGTTCTCTAACTGAAATGTGTCCTAATTCTACTTTATACTAGGAAAAGTGAACTTTATAGAGCCAAAAAAAATCCTTAAAAAATTCCCATTTAAGTGTAGCTATACATACAATAAGACATATGTACTCAGAATATATGTAGCATCTTTTAGGTTAGTAAAAATATTTTCTTATGAGCTCATAAAAATATAAAAATTTCAAAGCAATTACACATATATGTGTGTATGCTTATGAAATATTTCTCAGATTGTAGTAAAACCATAACTGTCAGTTTTGATGACATACTTAGATTCCAGTTAAAGTTTTTTTTTACTTACCACTTAATTTATTGAATACCTCCTTTATCAAGTTTTATCTGGCAAATTTTCTCTGCTTCACTTAATAGTATATGCATTTTCAACTTTCTCTTTTCTGTGGCACCTCAAAAAAATATGTTGTAGATCAACTTTTTTTTTTTTTTTGCCTTTTTCTCAAAACAAGCAACAACAACAACAAACACTCTTCTAATAAAATCTCCCTTAATGGTCATAGTGCAAAATCCAAAAGTCAATTGTAAGTTCTCAATTTTCTTGACCTGTTTCCACTACTTGAAATATGTGATCATATTATTCTTAGGAAAACTGCCTTTTCTCTTAGTTTATCAAACACTAATCAGATTACTAACTTACTTCACTAGTTAATACTTCCTGAAATTTTTCTACATCCTCTTAATTTTCACAATTTAAATATTTTGTTTTCCTGGACACAGTCCTTACCCTTCTTTTATCCCCTTCCAATCTTCTCTCCCTGGCCTCATTCATTAGCACATAAACTCTGATGATTGATAGTCTCTTGCTGGAAATCCAGGCATGTGTTTACTACTTCCCAATTCCATTTTCATATAAATATTTAATAACATCACATACAAAGCATCCATGTGTATGCTTTTGAAATCCCTAACTCCTTATCACCAATAACCACATCTGTGTACTGTTCACCATGTCTTCTCCAAATACTCTGGTCCAAGATATCAGCATACCTTTTTTAGAAGGTTGTTATAATCATCATCTCCTGTACTTCTGCTTCTAGTTTAGTTCTTCCACAGAAATTTGGTTTCCACATATTACCCACAATGGATATTTTTAAATATAAATTCATGTTGGGACTAAAGCCAGATTTATTCCATAGAGTTTATTTGCTTTCAAAAGAGATTGTATCTCATTTATGTACCAAATATGTTGTTTTTAATATTTATTTTAATAAAGCATTAATTTTACATATTAATGGGATTCACCATGATACTTCCATATATGCCTTCAGCATACCTTGTTCATATCCTTCCACCCTTACTTCCCTCTTGGTTCCCCACTCCTGCCACCTTTCCTGTCCCCTAATAATTATTGTATAACTGTCCTATTTTAGGTTAACTTCTTTTTTTAAACATATGAGAGAAAAAACGCAATTCTTTTTCTTTTCTAAGTCTGGCTTATTTTGTGTAACATGGTGTCCTCAAGTTCCATTCAGTTTCCCAGAAATGATATGATTTTATTCTTCATGGTTGAATTGTTTATATCGATGTTTTCTTCCTCCATTTATCTCTTGATGGACACTTAAGCTTTTCCATATCTTTATTATTGTGAATAATGTCACAAGAAACAGGCATCTTTTCTATATCCTGACTTCATTTCCTGGAGTGGTATAGCCGGATCATATGATAGTTCTATTTTTAGATTTTGAAGAACTGTTTGCCATAGTTGCTGTACTAATTTCCATTCCAACCAACAATATACACGAGTATTTTTTTCCTCTGCATCCTCTTCAGCATTTGTTATTTTTTGTATTATTTATAATAGCCATTCTAACTGATGTCAGATGATTATTCATAGCTTTGCCAAAATGTGATGTTCAAGAAATTTAAGAATGCCTTTTGCTTGCCAAAAATATACTGTTAAAATGTACTTATTTCTCATAGTACTTATATATTAAATAAGAAATAGTAATTTTCAGGTGTTAAAGAATTTAGAGAATTAAAATTTCTTTTTTTCTATGTTATTTTATTTTGCAATATTTTTCTGATTTGCATTTCAAACATTTTTATATTTTTTGTTTTACATCCAAATCCTGAACACCCTCCATTAGTTTTCACAACTTTTGCATTTAATTGGTTGTAAACTTAATCTGTGATTATTAATTACCAAAAGATTTTTTCTAATACTGTAATTAAGCCATTAGTATAACTTTAAGTATAGCAAAACACAGGAGTGACTTATTGTTTATATGAGCTTGTTTTCCCTATGATATATACAGTGCAAATTAATTGAAATTCAATTTAATAATAAGATGTCATCATATCTTTCTTAAAGGGCATCTTATGTTTATTAGCCTTTAGAGTGTCTTACCAGATGTAGACCCATTCATACTCTCCTTGTCCATATTCTGTTCTTTCTTTGATCTTAGTATGTGGAACTTTCCATTTCCCTAAAATGCATCTTTTTTGTTGCCCTACCTTCTCCAATTTACTGTTTTTTTATGGTTTCTCCAAAAACTCATATATGAGACAATGCAAAAGGTTCAGCATTTAAGAGTTTTAACCAAATCAGTTAATCAAACCCCTGATAGGGATTAACTAAAAGGTAACTCAAGTGATAGGGTGTGGCTTCAGGAGGTGGGACTTCGCGTGTAGCTTTGGGGTATATATTTGTATCTGGTTGGTGGAGTCTCTCTCTTTGCTTCCTGATCATCACATGAGCCACTTTCTCTGCCTTTCTTTTACCATGATGTTGAAGAGCCTCACCTCTAGCCCCAAGGAATGGGGCCATCATTCTTTGGACTAAGACCTCTGAAACTGTGAGAACTAAATAAACCTTTGTTCCTCTACAGTTGTTCTGGTAGGGTCTGTTACTAACAGCAGTGAAACAGTTGACTAAAACAACTGTATATATAATTTTTTGTGTGTGGGTGTTAAATTCTGCAGTAAGTGTATCTGATATGAGGTAGAAGATCATGAAAGACCATAATAGAGGTTAACACCTAGGTTTCTGTTCTGAGCATCTTCATGGTAGATCTCAGGATAGGAACTAAAGCTAGACATATATATCTGAGAACTACAAAAGTTCATAATTTAAACTAGCTATTTATTTAAAATCAGAAGTATAATGGAAAAATGGTTAATGAAATGTCCAGCCTGCAATGCAGTAGATTTTAGAGTATTCCTATTCCAAAAACAAAACAAAACCCTTAAGAAATTCCATCAGATGAAGACCATTATGTGACTTAAGGATTTGACTATTTTGAGTTCTTGGGTTGAAATTAATTGATTTTAGATTTTTATGGGATAAGATATCCCAGTTTTAGTAGGATAAAAGGGGAATAGGGATAGAATCAGTTGAATATTTTTGTACTGGGGATTAAACCCAGAGGCATTCATTTTTTTAAAGACACAAAACAAGGTCAGGAGTTGTAGGACTACTGATGGTGCCTATAATATATTTCCTTGCTAATTAAAACAATGAGAATAAAAGAAAATATTGTGTTGATGCTGGCCTCCCTCCACAGTCTAAAGGAGGTACTGCACCTCACACCATGTACTGATGATAGAAGTCTTTGGTAGAAGTAAAAACTTGTTATTAAAAACATAATATTTTAATGAAAGAATGGAGGACAATTTTTGGTCTCTCCACTTTTTCAACATATCACAGTCAATGGAGTCAAGTGAATTGGCAAAAGAGCTGGCTCTAAGAAAGAGGACATATCAATATGTGATATATTTCCCATCTTTATGGGGTGACACTGTGATTATCAGATTGATGAGGATTAAATGTCATTGGAAACTTGAGAAGCTCTCATCTCCTTTCTTAAAATAAAAGTCTCAGGTAACTGAAAACAGTAAAATAGCCCTGTAAGAATAAGATCTCAAAATTCCCAGGAACAATAATAAAAGATTTGGACAACAATGAGATGTCATAATTTGTTGTCATAACTTTTAAGTTATTTAATTAATTATATTATTTTCTTCAGAGCTATTCTGGAGTTCAGTTAAAAAGTGCAATGAAAATCATTTTCACTTAATGAGAAAAAGGGCCCTGTCCATGTATTATGTTTTAAGTACTATGCCCCAAAATTTATCTCCACTAATAACCTCATAATGTGACTTTATTTGGAAATAGGATTTTTAGATGAAGTTGTGCTGGATAAGGGTGGACCCTTATTAAATGACTGTCATTTTTATAGAAGGGGACATGATGATAGAGATACACAGAAGTAATATGGCCATATAAAGGTGGTTGCAGGAATTAAATAAAATTAGTTTTGACTCAAGAATTCTAAAGATTGTCATCACCAACCAGAAGATAGGTCAAAGCATGAAAGATTCTTGCCTAAAGACTTCAGAAGGAAGATGGCCCTGCCAGCATTTTAATTTGGGAACTGAAGTCTCCAGAAATATAAGCTAACAGTTTTAACAATTTTTTTTAATTGCTCTAGGCCACACAGGTGGTTGTATTCTGTTACAATAGGAACTGACACAATAGCCATTTAGAATTAACATAATCAGTCAAAGAAAAAGACAAGAGGCTAAAGTGTGTTTAGTTGGGTTTGTTAGAAAGTGGTTATGTCATTCCATGGGTTCTAAGTTAAGAAAAAGAAAGAAGCATATTTAAGGGGAATGTTGATATTAAGAGGTGAACAGGATCTCTGGATTCTATGCAGAAAGTAGATAAAGTGATTATTGAAGAAGGATTTAAAATTAGAAAGGTACAAAAACCACCAATGACAATTGTGGCAGGATGATCCAAATTCATATTTTGGAAATATTGTAATGTTG
Organism: Callospermophilus lateralis; assembly: GCF_048772815.1. NCBI lineage: Eukaryota > Metazoa > Chordata > Mammalia > Rodentia > Sciuridae > Callospermophilus > Callospermophilus lateralis. Next base: position 804,491 of record NW_027511135.1, read on the forward strand.
TTCTAGTGAAAAATTCTAAAATATGATCATGTGAGTGTTAGGGTAAGGATGGAATAAAAAGCCATAGGGCTTTGGAAATTCAGGACAGAGAATATGAGCAATTGAATTAGGAGCCATGGAGAAATTCAGGATATAAAACATTTCAGTGAGTATAGGTTGCTGTAAAAGTGAGGTCAGGTGAGACAGAAATAAGGAGCTATTGTAGGTGGTATGCTTTAATTTTAGAACCTTCAAATAAGAGTTGTATTAGACCAAATTTCAGCAAGAAATACTATGGGTACATTTTCTACTTTTAAGTTCTAACGTTAAAATATCAAACAGTACCATTTACACATAGATAACCATGATCTACAATTTAAAATTAAAAAAAGTATCATTTGTTTAACCAAAGGAAAACATAAAGTTGTCAGGAAATTGATGATACAGTATCATCTTTTGAAACTTTAAATGCTAAGTGTATTTTTTCAGGGGTCATTACTTAATCTGCTACTATTAAACATTTTTAAAATTAATGATTGGAGTGATGAACTGGAGTGTATCTTTATTAAATTTGCTGATGACACCAATTTAGTAGGACAATTAGCACATTTAAAAGCTGGATTAAAATTCAAAATGACCTTGATGAGTTGGAGAGGAGCCTGGATATAAACAAGATGAAGCTGATTGAGTTCATGTGCCGTAATTCATTTAGCCTATTTCACATTCACAGTGGCCAAACCATCATGCAATCCTGATCGAAACTTTTAATCAAAATAGTTTGAACAATCTGTCTTCGTGGCAGTGCAGTCACAATGAAAGTGAAGTCAAGAGTTTTGTGTATCCAACTGGCATGAAACCTGAGTTATTAGTTTAATCAAAGTGATGTAGCTGCCAGGGATCTTCAAGGCATGAACACTAAGTTTTATTTCCACATAAAACTCACATGGAATAGGTCAGTCTTTCTTAGATAAAAACAACAGAAACCCGTATGTTGGAAATGCCAAAATTACCATATTACCTGACAATTGTGCTAGAAAATTAAACAATGCTACATGTATGAATAGAAGAGAGTTTGAAGAGCATGCTATGTTAATTGCTGAATGCTTTGAGGGAAAATGTCCCTAACTTAATTATAGTATCACTAATTCAAATTTGAATTATAGATGAATAAATTGTTTACATGTGAGTGAAGTGACAAAAAAAATGGATGTGAACATTTAAGAAAGTAAGAATTGACTTCAACATTAACAATAATATTCACACTTTAGGTATGAAACCTTTAAAGTCAAGATGTATAGTGAGAATCTCACAGAAATTTTAAATGCAAAGGATAAAGTTTTCACATAGATGTTAATATTCTGAAACTTATTCTTGGCATCTTTTCTTTGATCAATAGAATCATGAGTAGGCATGTGCCTGTATACTTGTGTGTATAGTATTTATATATGTATAGTATTTATATATTATATATGATATACATTACATAGATATTTTAAATGTAAACATATGTTGGTATGTAGATAAGTAGGTAAATAAAAGATAGATAGATTAAATAATATCTCAATGGTTTTCGGCTTTGGTAATCATAAAAAACCTACTTTAAAAAATAGTGCATGGTTTTTTTATAGATATAAATTTTCAGTTTTCATCTCTTTGGAAAAATATCCAGAGTGCAACTGTTAGATCATATGGTTAAAGTATGTTTAAATCTGTTTAAAAGTTCCACATCTTTCTTTCAAAGTGATTATATCATTTTTAATTCTGATCTACAGTAATTTAAAGTACTTTTCCTCCAGTCTCTCTATTTATATTGTCATCGTTTTGGATTTGGTCCATTCTAATTGAATTGTCATGAGATTTTGTTGTTTGTATAGATAATTTCCTAATTACATAACATATGATAAGCATATTTTCACATGTCTACATTTCTCTCTTCATGTCTTCTTGAGTAAGGCATCTATTCAGTTTTCTTTTTTCTTTTTTTTTTCCACATCTGGCACTCCCTTTCCTTATAGATGATTTTAAAGAGTTACTTGAACATTTTAGTCACAAGTCCATTTCCAAACATGGCTTTTGGACACACTTCCAGTTCATGTATTGTATTTTCTTTTTCTCTTAATAGGATTTTTCACAGAGCTATTTATTTATTTATTTATTTATTTTTATTTCAATCGTGTCTGCCATCATTTTTTTTTCATTAGTCCTGATTTGATGCATGTAAAAACTAACAGCCAAATTCAAGGTCATCTATATTTCCTTCTTCATTAACTTGATAAGTCTTAGATTTTGTGTACTATTCATATTTTCCATATTTCCATTTTTTGATGCCACATATAAGAAGCTTGGATATTTTTACTACTATCCTCACAATAAGAATAAAGATGAGCAATCCAAAAATCCAAAATCCTTAGTTCCATGAGATCATTGGGGTAACCAAACTCCAGACTTGAAACCTAGGAATGAAGGCAGACAGACATAGAACCAAGATTAGATATCCACATTCAGAGAAATAAAACTAAATGCCTGTCTCCTACCGGTGACAAAAATCAATTAAAAATGGACTAAGTATTTACACGTGAGATGTAAATCTGTGAAACTTATAGATGAAAATGTAGGGGAAATCTTTCAGGAGACTAAAACTGGCAAGAATTTTTTTAACAAAACACCCAAATCAAAGAAAACAAAAGCAAAACATAGAGAAATCAAACTACATCAAAATAACACCATTTTGCTCAGCAAATGAAATGATCAACAGAACAAGGAGACAATGCACACTATTGGAGAAAGCATTCCAAACTCTACACCTCACAAGGGTTGGATTCCAAAAATATACAAGAAAGTTTAAAACACCTCAAACCAAAGCAAAACAGAAATAAGCACACCAATGAAGAAACGAACGATGGACCTAAAAAGACATTTCTAAAATAAAAGACATACAAATAGCTAAAGTGTGTAAAAAAGACTTGACTTCACTGACAGAGAAATGCAAATTAAAGCCACACTGGTTTATTGTCTCAACCCAGCAGAATGGCTATTATCAAAAAGTCTAAAGATAATAAGTGCTGGAGAAAATGTGGAAAAAAGGGAACCCTTATAAATGGTGGGAAAGTAAATTTCTCTATCATGGAAAAGAATACAGAAGTTTTTCAAAAAAAATGAAAACAGAGATACTATAAGATACAGCAATGCCACTACTAGGTAAACATCCAAAGGAAATGAAATCAATCATGTCAGAGAGACATTTACACTGCTATGTTCTTTGCAGCACTATTCACAACAGATAAGAAATGAGAACAACTTAAGCGTTCAGCAATTATTGATGGATAAGGTAAATATGGCCCATATACACAATGCAGTACTATTATGCTGTAAATAAAATGGAAGCCTGTTATTCATGGCAACATGGGTGGAACTAGAGGTCATTATGCTAAGTGAAGTAAGCCAGCATAGTAAAACAATTACCTCACAGTATTACTCATGTGGAATATGAAAAAGTGGATTTTGTAGAATTTGTGAAGAAAATGATGGTTATCAAAAAATAATAATGCTAAAGTCAAGGGTATAATAGAAGGAGGGACCTTGAGTAGAGGTTGATCAGTGGATACTCATGAGTAGGAGGTCCTGGTGTTCTATTGCATAGAAGGCTGATTGATTACACATAATAAAAATGTACTGTGTATTTCATGGAGGTAGGAGAAAGGAGTTTGAATGTTCTTAAACCATAAAGAAATGATAAATGTTTGAGAAGCTAGATATGTTTAACTTGATTAAAAATTACACTATATATATCCATATATCACAAAGAACAACAAGAAAATATGTAATGTTTATGTTATGTAACAGTAAAGAATAAATACAAAAAAAAACTGGGAATGAAGGGAATTTGTTGTTTTAATATATAATTTCCTAATTATATAACATATGATGAGCATATTTTCACGTCTACTTTTCTCTCTTTAATTTCATAAAATTTGAAAACAGTATTGCTACAGTTCAACAATAATAGATATTTGATTGACCATTAGTAGCTCAGTGTTATTATTTATTAGAAAATGCAAACTAAAATCACAATGAGATATCTCTACACCTCTACTTGAATAAACAAATTTAAAAAGACTAAATAATTAACAAATCTTGATGGAGCATTCCCATACAAAATGGGATAGCCACTTATAAAACATTTTGACAGTTTTCTATAAAATTAAAACTACCTTTCTTATGGCATCAGCAGTTTCACTCTGAAGTAAATATAAAAGTAAATTAAAGTATATGTGTTAGGGTCTGTAAACAAGTCGGGATGGTGCCTCGCATTTTGCCAGAGGGAGTGGTTTGTGAGGTAGCACCAGCGAGTCATTAAGTGTGGAGATTCCTTATTGGTTGACTGCTGTATCTAGTTTATGTTAATTAAGATAAACTTTGTGGAATGTATATATACCCCTCCTGTCCTACAATAAATGGCTCCCACTCCTGCTGTATCAATCTATACAAGTTGTCCGTCACCCCTCGGTTATTTTGCTGCAGCGGAACTGCGGCATATATGTACCCAAAGACAAGACCCAGACACTTACAATAGTAGTTTTTTAAAAAATATTATATAAAAACTGGGCAAATAAATTTTTGTATATCTTTATAATACAAACCAACAATTTAAACTCATTTCTGATTCATGAAATAGTTTTTGTAAATTTAAAAGATATATTTAAAAAGTCAAAACCTGAACACTATACCTTATATAACTTTATTTAATATGGTGTCAGGAATTAGTTTATTCATTGCTGGTGTACAGAGAATATGAGGAGAAGACTGCTTATAGAAGTGCACAAAGGACTTTGCTGGTGATGGAAATGTCCTGTATAATCACTGTGGCTGTAATTAAATAATTGCAAACTTTTAAGATATCATCAAATTATAAGTTAGAAACTGTTTACATTAAAATGATACTTTAGTAAGACCTAAATTAAAATAAATAAGGAGGCAAGCCACCTAACTAAGGCCATTGCTATAGTTTGGGTAAAAGTTGCACATCAAAGATTCATATAAGAAGCCTTGGTCCTCAGGTGGTAGTATTGGTAGGTACTGTGGACCTTTATGAAGTGAGACCTTTGGGTGGGTTCTAAGTACATTTTAAGTACACATTTAAAACAATTATGGGACCCTGCTGATCCTCTTTCTCATCCTGCTTTGGTTAAAAATGTGAGTTTTGGGGGCTGGGGATGTGGCTCAAGTGGTAATGCAGTCACCTGGCATGTGCACGGTGCTGGGTTCAATCCTCAGCACCTCATACAAATAAAATAAAGATGTGTCTGCCGAAAACTGAAAAATAAATATTAAAAAATTTTCTCTCTCTCTCTCTCTCTCTCTCTCTCTCTCTCTCTCTCTCTCTCTTTCTCTCTCTCTCTCTTTAAAAAAATGTGTGTTTTTCTCTGATCTTTACTAATGACCTTTAGCATCAGCATCATGAGGTAATTTCATTAATCACTGACTATTGGTAGGTTAGTACTTTGAGCCTCTGAATTGTGCGTTGAATAAGTGTTTTCTCTTTATGAAGTTAAGTATTTCAATTATTTCATTATAGTGATGCAAACATAACCAATCTATTCAGTTATTTCTAAGGGTAAAATATTTGCATTATTCTATATTTCATTCTTTGTCAAATGCCAGGACATGAAATTATAACCATTATGGTATGTCCAAGAAAGATCTAATTCTTCAAGGCACTAACAGGAAAGTGATCCTTTCCATTATTGAAACTCTGTCTATTAAGTAACAGATCAGAAGATTCATTCCAGTCTGGGGCCACAGACAGATTGTCTTATTTTGACACTTTATATACATGATTCTAGAATTCAATTTTAGTTTTATTTGGGGCTATCCAATTTATCTTGTCTTGTTACACCTTCAAGCACCACAGAACATTCTATTCCTTTCTTAATTGCCTGAAACATGGCTTTAGTCACTGTTTCCACCTCCACATATCTAGGATTTAGGGATTCTGTGTCCTGTCATTAAAATCCTTTTATTCTATGAAAGATCCACCCACCAAAGCTTATAATTTGTTGAATATACATAAACAGAGAACTTCCAATGAAAGTTATTGGTATATAATAAATTCTTCATGTATGTGTCTGTGTGGTGTATGTGTGTATTAGAAATACTACATTTCAGGAATGAGTTATTGTTTTGGTATTTGATGAAAGGCTATCCAAATTACATGAAAACATGAATTATTTCAGGATAAATTTTACAATTTAACAAGGAAATAAAATATGCTGCTGTAAAGTTTAGATGTCAATTTAAAAAAAATCTTGCATTTTAATTCATGAATGATCTCTCTCTCTTACTTTTTCTGCCCTTCATTGCAAAATGAAAGAAAGACAGGTATTAAAAACAAAATGGCACAACTGGAAAATTTTGACTATGTAAAATGGAAGATAGAGCCAAAATGGAATGTCTTTAAAATGGTAGAGCCAGAGAGGCATTGTGTTGAACTTCATACAAAATGTCATCATTTTTTCTCACCTTCTCATAATAAGTTTTGTTGACTTTCTAAAGGGGACAAAATCATCCTGGTTTTTGGATGAAACTTACCAGGACTGTCAGAAAGATCAAATTTTCCTCAAGTATTAAACTTTGTCACAAAACTCAGAAGTACCGGGTCCCCTGAGGCAGATGTAAATAGCCTGTCACTTTTGGACTCTGTCTGCTCCACTGCTGTGTGATGCACCATCTCTTGGGAAACAGACCTGCTTCACTGACTTCTCAAATATTTACTTTGTACTACTAAATACTAGGTTAGAAAAAGTCAAGGTGAAATGATTCTTCACAATTTAAAATGGATATTTAGACTTGGGATTCTTTAACATTCTTAGTCATCAATAAAGATCCATTAATTAATTAAAAACATTATAAATCAATGTGAATAAAACAATTAATTTTATGCCATTAAAGCAATTATTGGCATCAAATAGTTAGCACTTAAGAGAGAGATGAGATAAAAAGTGTTTTATTCTCAAATAAATTATCATGGTGAAACAAATCCATGATTATTTCATTATTACAAAAATATAAAATAATTAGTAAATTTTTCAATATTTCTATTTGAGTGTAATATTACCTCAGTAAACTACCAAAAGCAAGGGTAAAAGAGGAAAGAAAATTAGCATATATAAATATAGGTCCCAATAGATATACCTCATGGCACACACTACAGAATAATATAACTTTCTTATAAGCTTTTAGACAATAGGTACCTCAATAACTGAGGAGTAGTAAATAAAACTTTCACAGAGAAATGCAGGTGTTTTGCACACACACATAAATACAGTACACAAAATCATAGCCATAGGCACAAAGTCCTGGCTTTATTCAAATGTCAAGTCATAGAGATATTTATTAAACAATTGCCATCTGTCAGTGTATGTGCTCTTTCACTTATTTAATAAATAGGGGGCACCAAGAATCATTGATTTAAATAGCTCACACCATCTTGTAAGTGAAAAGGTTGTATTTTAAACCAGATGTGACTTTATCTACGGTTCATCATATCACAGTTACCCTGCTGCTTTCTGAGAGAAAAGATATAAAAGTGAAAAACCACAAAAGAAACACAAGTACACTGGTGCACAATAATGTGGCTAACAAAGCATTTCAGAGTTTCACCAGATTGCACTTCCCTAATGAATACATAGGAAAAAAGTCTTATTTTTAAGAAGTCAATGAAGTTAAGAAAAAATTTCTCTGTATATTCTTCATATGATTTATAAAGAATTTTAAAATAGCAATGTGGATCCAGCAATATCACTAAAGTTCATATACAAAAATTGAAATAGATAAATAAAATAAGTATCATCTCTGCCATGATTGTTTCACAATTATTCACAATATCCAAGTGATTGATTCAAAATATCTATGAACAGATGAATGAATCCAGAAACAGAGAATACACAGGGATACACAATGAAATAGTACTCAGTCTTTAAAAATCAAAGAAATCCTGGCATTTACAATAACATGGATGAACCTAAAGATCATCATGTTACATGAAATAGGCAGGCACAGAAAGAGAAGCACCACAGAATCTTTTTTACATGTACAATCTCAAAAAATTAAACATCATAGAAGTACAGAGTAGGATTGTAGCCGCAAGGGTCTGACAGAATTGGGGAAGATTGAAGATTTTGGTTAAATACTACAAAACTTTTTTATATACAGAGAAATAATTTACAGAGATATATTATATAACATGACAACTGTAATTAATATCAACATATTATTCTTGAAAATCTCTAAAGACTAGAATGTGTGTGTGGTGTGAGACACTATAACCAGCGTCTCAGGCAAAGCACACAGACTTACCATTGAGTTACACAACCAGCTTCTAAATAGTAGATTTTTAAGTGCTCTCACCAACAAAAAGAGGTAAGTAGGTGAGATAATATGTATGTCAAATATTTCAGTTTAGCCATTATACACTGTATACATATTTCAAAGCATCATGTTTTACTGTGTATCTATGTTTATCTATTAAGAAAACAATGAATTTAAAGACAATGAAACAATGTTGAACAATCAGATCTCTAATATAAATAAATGAGTGAATGAATTAAAAACTAAGGTAGTCGTGTTCAAATTGGTTTAGGCTCAAATGCCAAAGCAACCGAATTTACACAATTTTTCCAATCTTCTTTTTATGATCTCTCTAAAAATTTTCATGTAGATTATTACATGACTAAAATTATTTCAACAAATTTTATGTGGGAAAAAGTTTTCAATTTTAATGAGGTTTAAAAGTTTTCAATTTTAACTAGTTTTACAATTACTGAAATCTATGATACAGTATTTAACTGTGTCAGAAATGACCAAAGTGGAAGCTGGGTGTGGCCAAGCACACCTGGGATCCCACCTACTCTGGAGGATCACAATTTTGAGACCAGCCTTGGCAATTTTTCTGGACCCTCTCTCAAAATAAAAATGGTTGAGGATTTAGATATCCCTAGTACCATCAATAAACAAAACTAAACAAAAACCATAAATAAAAACAAACCAAAAAACCCTGCCAAGAATCTTTTATATTTTAAAGCAGCTGTACCAGTTTTCATTCCTACAGCAATGCATGAAAGTCTCTGTCTTCAAGCATTCTCATCAGTACTTGGTAAGAAAAATATTTTATGTACATTTTATAGTGTATAGCAGTGCTTTATGCTGTTTATTTATGTAAGTTACTATGTTTTTTTAGAAATTTAAGGTTTACTCAGAAGTTGAATGGAAAGTAGAGTTCCCATATGTTCTGAGACATGCAACCACCAAACCACCTTGGTTCCTCCTAATATTGACATCTTGCATTATTGAGGTGCCTTCTTTATATTGAAACATTGTTATTAATGAAAGTCTATGTGAGTTTTTTACTCAGTCTTGTATCTGTGATGAGTTTTAACAAGTATATAATGACATGTATATACCCACCATTATAGAAGCATATCAAATATTTTCATTGATTCAAATGTTTTCTTATTCTGATTTATAATTTTGGTTATTGTGCTTTGTTTGCTAGTAGTCCCCTTCCCCAGGTGAAAACACTTGAGTCTGAATTTCTTAAATGCTTAATATTTCTTAATATATTCTTTTTTGATTAATTTATTTATTCAAATTTGTTAAACATGAAAGCAGAATATATTTCAATTCATAGTATACATATAGAGCAGAATTTTTATGTATCCTGTTCTTCACAAAGTAGAGTCACACCTTTTGTGTCTTCCATGTACTTAGGGTAATGACTTCCATCTCATTCCACCATCTTTCCTACCCCCATATTCCCTCTCCTCCCCTCCCCTTTGCTCTATCTAGAGTTTGTCTAATTTTCTCATGGTCCACCTCCCATCCACATTATGAATTAGTATCTTTATATCAGAGAAAATATTTAGCCTTTAGTATTTTTTGGAATTGGCTTACTTCACTTATTCTCCAACTTCATTCATTTACCTGCAAATGTCAGGATTTTATTCTCTTATAATGCTGAGTAACATTCCATTGTGTATATATATCCCACAGTTTCTTTATTAATTCATCTATTGAAGTGCATCTAGGTTGGTTCCACAATTTGGCTATTGTGAATTGTACTGCTATAAATATTAATGTGGCTGTGTCACTGTAGTATGCTGGTGTTAAGTCCTTTGGGTATAACCCAAGGAGTTGAATAGCTGGGGCAATTGGTGGTTCCATTCCAAGTTTTCCAAGGAATCTCCATACAATTTTCCAGATTGGTTGTACCAATTTGCAGTTCTGCAAGGGAATTTGACTCAGTGTTGCACTGTTGGTCTGTTTCTAGGACTCAGAACTTTCTAGACATTTGTTTAATAGCATATCACAATGCTTATTTGCTTAATTCATGTATAGATCTGGTTGTCTGTGAAGTAAGGATTGTTTTTATGGTTTCAAAGACTTTCTCACAAGGTTATTAGTTTCAGAAATTCCCTGGGTAAGAATTCTTTCAGAAAACCCTGTATGAATAACATTTACAGAAAGCTGGTTTCCAGGCAAATGATAAAATGCCAAACATTATACATAGTTTCCTCAGCTTCAGTTTCCTTAAAGAAGTTCCTAATTAAGTTTATTTAGCGTGCATGTATTTTTTTACATGAAAAATCTTTTAATTTTTTATCTGACTGAGGGTGGAACAAGAATGTTAAGCAGATTGACATATTTTTGTTTGTAGATATATATTTCTAAATAGTGCCCATTACATGGAAGTTTCTCACTCCTTCCCTAGATGTTACTGAAATACCTCATGCATTTAGTGGGCACATTGATTATTATCTATGGAAAAGTTGAGTGTAGTAGCATTTTCTACTTCTTCACTTCTCAACCACTTCTAATATGATCTTTTTAACAAATTATTTCATTAAAATAATTCCCCCAAATAAAAGTCTACAAAACCCTAGAAAACAGTACAATGAATAACTTTCTATTCTTTACTGATATTCCTCAACCATTAAAATTTGTCTCTTTAGCCTTATTTCTGTTGAAATAAATTTCCTGTACTATTATTTTCTTTATAACACTTTGTTTGTTTGAACTGGCTTGACCTTTTAGTATAATAGTTTGTCTTGCTTTGTTTCTGAATAAATTGTGTCTTTAAAATAATAATTATTATTTTTTATTTCAAAAACTTGATAACACATTTTTAACCAGAAAAAAATACTTATTTTGAAACTGTCTGTTAGGTTTAATTTTTAATTTTATTTTTTAAAAATTTATATCTTTGAACAACTCATCTTCAAACATCATTTTGTCTTTTACTAACCCTGTTGGTATAGATATTATGCTCAATTCCACTGCCAATACATCTTCTTTAACCGGATGCATTATCTTCTTGAAAGTTCTAAAGTACTATTTAGCATGTTTGCTGAGATCTGATACATCCATGTATTGATTTTAAAGTCATTAATTCTGCAAATTCATGCACTAAAAATATCAGAATTTATGGAGGATAAAAGATATGACAGAGTAATTAAAACTTTGGCAGCTTTGTAATCTGGGCTTCAGCTAAGCTTCTAACTATTATAATAATCACACAAGCATATTAAACCTCCACTTCATTTCAGCCCAGGATGAGCCAGTTCATCAGATGCAGACAATGCAGGGCTTTTTGCCTCTTCCTTGGAGACTGTCAAAAGAAGCATGGATTCTATCCCAATTAAAATTTTGATAGAACCTACATTTCTATCAATCAGGTTTTATTTAAGCACTTATTTATTGCACAAGGGAAATATTTCTGCATTTATTTTATTTCTATTTGTAGCATCACAGTATCACCAGAGAGCTTGACATCTTTGGGAGAAAAACACTGTTTGAAGCCACTAAAATGAATACCATTGCTCTTAGAAAAACACACTTGGCAGATATTTCCAGCTATAATTTTTCCTTTTCTTTTTTTTTGACAATTGTTTTTATTGATTTTTATTTTAATTAGTTATACATGACTGTAGAATGCATTTATGCACTTTGATATATCATACATTGATGGGATATAATATTTCATTTTTCTGACTGTACATGTTGCAGAATCATATTGGTCTTGTAGTCCCATATATACATAAAGTAATAATGTCTGTTTCATTCAATTATCCTTCCAATCCCCACATCCCCTTCTTTCTTCTCCCATAACTTCTCTCTACCTAATCTAAGGTAACACTATTATTCTCTAGTGCCTACCACCTTATTGTGAATTAGCATCTGCATATTAGAGAAAATATTTGGCCTTTGGTTTTCTGGGATTGGCATATTTTGCTTAGCATAATATTTTGCAACTCCATACATTTACTGGCAAATGCCATAATTTCATTGTTCTTTGAAGTGGAGTAATATTCCATTGAGTATATATACCACATGTTCTTTATCCATTCATCTATGAAGGACACCGAGGTTGGTCCCATAGTTTAGCTATTGTGAATTGAGTTTCTATAAACACTGACTTGGCTGCATTACTGTAATATGCTGATTTTAAGTTCTTTGGATATAAACTGAGGTATGTAATTTCTCCTTTTCTTACTTGAAATTTTGGCATGTGTTCTTTTATTGTGCTACATATTTTGAGGCTTAAAATCATTTATTTTTTTCATATTTCTCTTTATTTGTTATAATATTGCAATAGGAGTGTGAACATTAATAGTCTGTAAAGAAGATTTTCTAAAAAAATTTTTGCATCCTCTCTGAATTTGAATGCTATTGTAGCATACCTATGTGAAGCTATTAAAATTCATGCATTATTTCGTTTTATTTATGGATAATATTGTCTGTACCATAAAATGATTATATGGTGAATATACAGTGTGAAGATAAAAATAAATTCATTGTAAGCTTGAATATGAGTAGAATAATTTTAGAAACCTCCTACTATGGTTTATATATGGTTTTTATATGTCACCCAAAGGCTTGTTTACTAGACCTTGCACTCAGTCTGAAGATATACAGTTGGTGGTTTCTTTAAGAGTTGGGATTTAGTTCAAAGTCACTAGACCATTGAAAGTGCTTCATTTACAAGGTATAGATGCTGTACTACTAGGATCCTGGTTAATTCTTATGAGATGATTATTGTAGAAAAACAAGCCTGGCCTGCCTCTCTCTCTCTCTCTCTCTCTCTCTCTCTCTCTCTCTCTGTCTCTCTTTCTCTGTCTTTCTATAACCTGTCCCTCTCACACACATTTGGGCCATGGTGGTGATGCTAAGATTATCCACTATACACTAAGATGTGAGTGCCATGCCCCTGAAATTCTAGAAAAGTGAGCTTAATAAGTATCTTCTCTTTATACTTAAGTCACTCACAAGTATTCTAGTACAGCAAAAGACCACCATTTATTTATATATTTATTTAAGAGACATAGCTATACAAAAGTCTTGAAAAGTTTATTTGGGGCCAAGTAACTGAAGTCTAGCTATTGAAGTATAGAAAAAAGGAATATACTTCAGTTTCTAGGTTTGACTCTTAAGCTTTCCAATATATTATCCTCTTCTTCCTATTACATCACAAATTTGAAGGCACCACCAAAAAAAGTAACTTCAATCATGGGAAAGCCATATAAGCAGAAAAGTATAATTCTAACAGCTTGAAATGAACTCTGGTTGTGGAAAATTAATCGTTATTATACCTTAACAACATATTTGCACTATTTGTTTCAGCATGCCTAATATAATGACAAATTGCCAGAAGAAGAAACTGGGAAGTATAAGAGGAGAAATAGCTGATTTGGAAGCACCTCAGAAAGTGTTGACTATGTAATAATTTACATTCTCCAATTCAGTGGGGGTGGGGGCGCTGTCCCATGCCACCCTACAACATCAGAAATTAAATCCAATGCATTTTTCATATGGATATTTTTATAGCTACTGTCTATCCACAAGTTTGGTGACTCCCTATGACTTATGATAATGCTTCTTTGTGCTTTGTGGCAACTGCTGTCCTCAAGAATGTTAAATTTGCTCTATAAGCAAACCATGATTTACTAAGAGGAAACAACTTGAAACAATAAGTATTAGATTCACAATTTTTGTAAACTAATTTAGAGAAACCTGAGAAACAATTCCTTATTTCAGATGCCATAAGCCATGTGAGAGGTGGAACTTCTAACAAGATCTGTGAAGAATCTGATATTTTATATAACATGTTTAGTTTCAATTTATGTAGTGCATCACAAAGGTATTAAGACAGCAAATAGAAGGAGGTGTGTAATTGAATTTCTATAGAACAATGGCTCAAATACATTAGGATTCCTTGCTAAATCTAATTTTTTATATGTGAATTAATGTTCAGAAACTATTTTATATTTTGACATGTTCATTGATATGTCCTGAGCTTGTTTCTTAAGAGAGACTGACCCTTTAACCCACTACATTCTAGTTTTCAAAAACAAAAGAAAACAAACAAATTTTAGAAGCGACTATAACCAATATGTTATGACAAATGGGGTGATACACCCTTGAAGACTGCACACAGGAAATTGGTATGTTTAGTTTTGAGGAAGAGCTGCTCCTTAAGCACAGATGTTACAGCTCACACAAGGGAAGCATGCTAGGATAGGCAGCCACTCTCTCAGTGGGGATGGGCCACCTCAATTTTTGGAAACAGATTTTCATTGCCAAACCTAGGGTGTATTATACTCACTGCCTAATTTTCTTTCCATCAGCTGAATTTCTTGCCCTCAATAAGAATAGAACCATTTTCTTGGGTAGAAGAGTATTTATATCAACCCTAGGCCCACATATTTGAAATAAACATTCTTTTTATTGGATATCATAGTCCAGATTGAGTGTCTCACAGGATTACCCCCTTGTTCCCAAAATCATTCATTCAATGTAAGTCCAAGTCCCCAGATGATCCGTAAGACGTAGTCTTTTTTTATCTTGTGTAAAGATAAAAAAAATAGAAAGAGGCATATAAGTCAACTGGCAATCATAAGACACAAATCTAGACATATTGGTGAACAACTTAGTTTTCACTTTGAGAATGCCTTGAAATGAAGCAAATTCGGGTGGAAATGATATAGAGCTAGAAAAAATAATATTCCTGATGATGGTACTCAAACATCTGAACCCAGTTCTAGTAAAGTTTTAGTTTTCTGTTGATTCATTGGTGGGTGTGTATTTGTGTGTGTGTGTGTGTGTGTGTGTGTGTGTGTGTGTGTGTGTTAGAATCAATGCATTTGTGTCTTTAGTTTAAGTCAGTTTGAGGTTAATATTGTAGTCTGATTTTCTATGAAAATCTGAAACTTCACTTGATTGTCTATTGTAGTTTTGTTTTGTCTTTTGACTAAAGAAGGAGAGTACAGCAGTGTGGTAAACCTCCGGTCCATACAGAAGCACTATCAGGAACTATGTCATCAACCTTACCCAATATAAGCAGAAAACTGAATGGGCAAACAGAATTGTTTTGGAATCAAGAATCAGAGGTGATGCTTAGAGTGGTGGGATGCAGGCAACCTAGGTTTGGTGCAACTTTGTCCTTCTTTGGCCACAGCACTCCTAAGTACTACAAAATATATTTAATTTACCATCTGGATTCACCTTCATACCCGCATATGCATTTGCTGTTATTTCTTCCTTCTTTTAATTCCTTTAATCAAGGGTACCTCTACTGGTATCTGATATAAGAAGATAAGTGACCCTAGATTTCTGTAACTATGTTTTTAGAATTTATATCATGACACCTTCTGTCCAGTGTTTACCATCTATTTTCACCAGTTTATAAACCATTATTTCAGCTACACTTATTACAAAAAAAAATAACAAAAAGTATTGCATGTATATTAAATTTTTTTTTCTGGAGTTAAAAAGAAAATTGTCAGTTTACATTTTAATGAGAAATAATAAGAGAGAGAGAGAGAGAGAGAGAGAGAGAGAGAGAGAGAGAGAGAGAGAAGCCTGAGTTCTCTTTGAAGTTCACAACTTCTCTAAAGTTGTATATTGATTTATTGATTGCAGGGTTAAAAAGCAAAGTTTTCTTTTTTAAAGTTCAGAAAATGCTGTATAAAACTGATAATAACATTTTATACATCTTTTTGAAAACTTTCATGTAACATAATATAATTATTTCAAGACCAGTCTCTGAAATTCCTAAACAAATGATTATTGTGATCACTTCCTTTAAAATATTATATTCTAAATCCCATTATGTGAAATATTTATGGGCTTATTCATTATCTCTTCCTATAGGACTATAAATTTCCAGGAAATTGATCCTTTTATAAAATATATTTCACAACAATATATGTGAAAAGTCATTTTAATTTTCCATTAAGCATTGAAGACGTAAAAAATTATTAATATGGACATACCTTACGATTAGAATAAACTTGTTCATATTTATTTTTCTGTGCTATTAACTGCCTAAACTATTGATTTCACAGTTTTTCATTTTGGATCACATCAGTCTCAAAACAATTCCTGATTAAAAAACAGTAACAACAGAGATGTTCAACTGGGTACAAATAGCAAAATGTTTTGTTGTTTGGGAATTCACTGAAGATAAGTGCAGTCTCTGGAGATGCTCAACGTGATCCAATGCTGCAGCCTTCTGCCCAAAGAGTCTCATTGCAGTACCAATCCTGCCCAAATGGTCTCTGCTTTCACTTATTCCTAAAAACACTGACAAAAATGCCCCTCTTATAAACTCCCATTTTTACCCCGTATACAGATTGCAGAATTGTTCATAACCCACTTGAATCAAATTTATGAAATTTGATGTCAAGAGCTTTGTAATGTATTGAACAACCAATAATAAAAAAGCCCCTCTTAATATTACTCGTAAATGTGCATAGTGCATATTAGAAACTTTGACTTTAAAACAAATGATACTTTCAAAGCAGCAAATTCTGAAAATATCAATAAATTGTTTAAATAAATAATGTATTCTGCACATGTATTTTTTAATGTTCTATTTTATAATCGACAAACCTATTCACATATGTACATCCTGTTATAATATTCATTATACTTCTTTTATAATCATAATTTTAATGTTGTAATTACCAGCAAAAGGATTTTTTTTTGTACCAGGGATTAAACCCAGTTGTACTAACCACTGAGCACCATCCCTAGCCCATATATTTTGAGACAGGGTCTCACTAAGTTTTTTAGGACCTCACAAAGTTGCTAGCTTTGAGCATTTGATCCTCCTGCCCCAGAGTCCTGGGCCACTATGATTACAGGCCTGCACCACCCAACCCAGCCAGGAGAATGATCTTTATGAATTTGTGCAGATGGGATAACTTTGATAACCTTTGGTGTGGAAGAGAAGTCTTACATTACTTGTGCTTCCTGGAGAAGCTACTCTTGGTTTAGCAGAAATAAAAACCCAAGATTGAAAAATAAAGAATTCCTTTGAGTACTTGCATAAAGAATATAGGGTTCAGAAAACAGGGAAATGGAATAGAAAAATGAAAAGAAAATTAGTTGGGGCATCTTTACCTTTACACACTACTGTGGCACATGCTGAGTCCACTGTATTTCTTTCCTTATAAAGAAAATAATGTGTGAAACAATGAAGCCTTTATTTTACATTCTTCAAAATATGTGGCTCTGCATAGCAATTGAACTTTAGAAATTATAATGTAAGAAAATTTGTATATCTCATTCTGAGAATGACTGCCACTTTTGATCACGTCTTAAACCCCTTTGAAATTGAGTAGAACCTCTGAATATGACAGATGTCATTCTTGTGACTGTGGCACATTGTGTGACAAAGAGCTTTTGGGGGTGGGTTCAATGTGATCGCATGAGCCCTTTGCAGACAGTGACCTCTAGATGATGATAGAGGAGGAGTCAAGGAGATTTAAAGGCTAGGAATGATTCACAGTGCCACTGCTGACTTTGAAAATGCATGGGGCATTACATTGACCTTAACATTTCCACCAACTTAACTAACCTTTAGAAGATTTCTTCTTGACTGTGGGCCTCTGATTTACCCTTTGTTAGAGCACATATTTTAGAATTTATAATTATAAAATCTGCCTTTGCCTCATTTACATGTGAATCCTTTGTGAAACTACAAACATTGAGATGTAATCATCAAAATCATCACATTGAGATGTAATTATCCAAAGAGATGAGAAAGCATCTTTTCCCCCAAGTCTTGGAAGGCAGGATAGAAGCCCAACTTCAAGGAACAACAATCAGCACACTTGATGGCCAGATTCTACTGGCCAATCCTTCTCCTGACATCTACCACTATTCCATTAGCTCAACCCACCATTGAAAATCTTCCTAATTTTTTTTCAGGAGAATTAAATTTAGTTTCTCACCTGTATGGCAATAATGGCTTTCCCCTCTCCCAATAGTCTTGAATGAATTCTTCCTTTAATGTTTAACTGATCTGATGCAACTTTTCTTTTATACAATACAAGAACTAGACAGTGACATCTAGGAGCTGATAGGAATGAATGAAGGCAGTAACAGTTAAAAAGTGAGCTCAATTTTTTAGCCTCAAGAAATAAACTACACCAACATTCCCAAAGAGGCTGAAAGTAGATTCTTCATCAGAGTCTTCTGCTAAGAGCTAAACTTGATTTGGCCTGGTGAGAACAATTAAACACACACCTGGGCATCCAACCTACAAAACTTATTAAAGCCACTGAATTTCTGGGAATTTACTATTAAGCAATAGAAAATGAATACATTTCATTTGAATCACAGATAATTTAAATTTCCCAGCTAAAATATGCAGAATGAAATAAAAATTGAAGACCTTTGGAATGCAATTTAAATAATTTGGTCTGTTTGTAGCTACATTAAATGGCACAACTGAGGATTGTTTAGGTTTTATTTTTACATAATTCAGGTACTTCAATGTTAAAAAAAGGTCTTAAATTTTGATCAACTTTTTAAGATAACTTGTACATACAAGTCAGTTTATTGATCACTATATGCAATAAACATATATAATAAGCATAATAAAGATCAACAATAAAATAGATTATATTAAAAAATAAAACATCACATGTATTTTAAAGCTTTCCCATATTGTTAGACATGCATGCTGGTAAGATTAGTTATTGACATGGCTTAAAATGGGCAAATGTCTGGCTGTTAACTTTCATTTAAAAAGAAAATATTTTTAAGAATACTTGAAATATGTTAGGATAATCTGGTATAGATTAATTAAGGAAACATAAAAAAAATAATCAATTTTGAAAATTCTCCAAAAAGCTCCAAAATATACATGTAATGAATGATTACTGTAAATCATACAGTATTTATATATTGAAAATGAAGACTTTCAGCTGCTCATTTCTGGGTTACATTTGTAAAGAAAAAAAAAGCCATTCATCAGCTAGAGTCATTATTATACTTAGCATGTTTCTTGGTCTAAAAATGAATGTAATTCATTAGGTCATCAACTAGAGTACATTAACAAAATGATGTTTATCATAACTACATTTAAAGTTGAAATTTTATGACTGCATTCATGCAATGCAGAGCACAATCATACAAATTATTTACTGAATAATAACCTAGTTCATATTTCCAAGAGGGCAACATTTTTTTTTCCTCTTAGTATTATTATATAATTAATTCTGGGAACAATGCATTTTACAGTGTGTCATACATTTTATTACACCAAAGACAGCTGAAGTACTGAGCCTCACCACACTTTACACACTAGTGCTGCTTTGTAGAAGCCATTATTCAATCATACCAACTGCCCACTTGCTGCATAATCAGACTTTGGTCTTTGAGTTTTTCACTGATTGACATGAGACCTGGAACTGAGAAATGTTTTCAAGTCCTCTTTCTAGCTTTCATTTATTCCATCATTGAAACTTCTTAGAATATGGAGTTTCCAATCTGTTCTTAAACCTTTTGTAAAGGCTTTAATCTTACTT
Organism: Callospermophilus lateralis; assembly: GCF_048772815.1. NCBI lineage: Eukaryota > Metazoa > Chordata > Mammalia > Rodentia > Sciuridae > Callospermophilus > Callospermophilus lateralis. The sequence goes on from NW_027511135.1 coordinate 824,341, forward strand.
TCAGTATTGGTGAAAGCTTTGTCCTTAGCTTCAAAACAGAGCTCTCTTAGTGAAAGACCTTGGTAGAGCTTTTGATAGATCCACTTCTTATGTTCAACAGCCTTCTTTTTTATTTCTGATATCAAAACTATTGACAAATTGATGAAAGCATGGAGTCTATCTTATTCTAACTAACTAAATAAATAAATCTTTAAAAATTTCACAAATGGTGTCTATGACTAAAATAAGTTTCCATTTCATTTTGTACTGATGTAATTCAATGCTGATTGAATTCCAGTCATTTTAATAAGTTATATCTTGTGATTATTTTTATTGACCTACTGTTTCTTAAGCATCAATGAACTCAGAGTACTATAACAAGCTCTTACAGAGACCAACTTGTGTGCCCAGAGAAAACAGCACCTCAACAAAATGCATTTGTGGATTGGTATTGGTTAATGCCTCCTAAGAAAAAAACTAAGTTGCATTATGTAGGGTTTAAGATGACAATGAAGATCTAGCTAGAGAAAATAAAAAGAGGAAAAGTGTGCTGAAATATAGAGAATCATTTTAGGAAGTTGGCAATACATTGAATGATTTAAAAATTATATGATCAGAAAATTACTTGACTATGACTACAAAACAAAAATCACCAGTTATTATTGTTATTAAATTATTGATATTATTTATCATGAAAATTTTCTGTTAGAAGAATTAAACACTTACTTCCCAACTTGCAGTTGTGAATTTGTTTAAATATTCATGGATTCATTCACTCAGTGAAGTATGACATTTAAGTTCACTACCTACGAAGTACTCTACTGGGTAGTACAGTAAACAAACCACAGATGGTTCCTGCTTTCAAGAATCTAGAAAATAATCAGAGAAACTGACAAAATAAAACTACTTAGATAAATTAGGATATAAATCTGACAGTTTCTCTTAGTGTTAAGTGGACTATGGAAATAGACTAAGAACATATTGTATGAGAAATAGAGAAAATAGCATTAAAACTGGACTCAATTAAATGTATACTTTGCAAAAGGAAAAACACACACGAAGGACCTGCACCAAAGGGAAAGATACCTAGTACACTGTGGGGGTAGAGACATGCCAGAGTAAGAGCAGTTTTTTTCAGAATCCCAAGAATGGAGTAAAGCAAATTAAGAAGGAGACAGGAGACAATAAAGACATGAGCCTTACACAGCAGGGTGATGGTTTTAGACTTGAGGCTGAGCACAGAAAATTGTTGTAAGGTTTTAAGCCTGGAAGTGACATGATTTGTGAGGTTCTTCAGATGCAAACTTCAGATCTGTATACAAATTCAATTGTTTAGGAGTAGGAATAACTGTTTGGACAGTCTCCAGGAGCTACTGCACCTACAGAGGCATAATAAATTTGGTGGATGATGTTACCATTTACTGAGTTCTGAGTTGAGGAAAACTAAAGGACAATTAATTTGTACAACCTAAGGTATAAATTCAAATTTGGTCAATATCTTGTTAAAATGTATATGAAATACTAGAAATTAATTCGATTGTGAGTTATGGAGAGACTGTATGCAAAATCATTAGAATAGATCAAATTAAATAAGGAGACAGTATAAAATGGGATAAAGGAATAAAAAAAAGTTGTATGGTACTCATTTTTTTTAAATGAGGTATTGGAAATATTTCCATAGTGAACTAAGACTTACAGTGAATTGGTAGAAAACAAATAGAATTGAAATTAGGTAAGGACATGGAAAAAAATATGGTGAAGAGAGGAGCATCAGCTCAGTTAAAATTAAGAGTATTCAAGTAGGGTTAGCCAAAAGGTATCCAATAAATTATCCTTATGTAATTTGTTAATAGGTTTAGGAGAAATTTTAAAGAGGTGCCGTGAATTAATACATATCAGATTGAAGTGGGCCATGATTAATTGAGCAATGAGGATGTTAACATAAAATAATTACCTTTAGAAGTTTGCATTTGAAGAATGAAGATAGATAAATCAATAGGAATGGCACACAAAAGAAGATTTTGGCTTAGATGTTTCCATTTGATCAGGGTATTAGTGTTTGGGACTACTTTAAATATACAATAAAGTGTTTCCAAATTTTCTAACCAGCAGAAGGCACTCTGCCATGTTACATGACAGTAGTATCACTTTCTTTTTCTTTCTTACTTTCTTTTTTTTTTTTGCATGAAAAAAATAAAGTATGATGATTTATTGATCTCCTAGTGTTGGGTTTCAACTTATTATTATTATTATTATTATTATTATTATTATTATTATTATTCAAAACATTACAATGCTCTTGACATATCATATTTCATACATTTGATTCAAGTAGGCTATGAACTCCCATTTTTACCACGTGTACAGACTGCAGAATCACATTGGTTACACATCCACGTTTAAACATACTGCCATACTACTTTCAATTCTATCTTACTGACCTTCTCAATATTTCTGCAATCTCAAATTTTTTTCCTCTTGTATTGGGGAATCATATACATAACTATGTAGTTTACTTTTTAAGTAAGTGAGTATTCACGAATACATACAACATGATTTCCTCTATTTCAATCCCACCATGATCCCTTTCCCTTCTATCCTCCCTCCCCTTGATCTACCTTTCTTGTTCTTCCTCCTATTAGTTTACTTTTTAAATTAGTGCACTACAGTTATACATAAAGGTGGGATTCATTGTGATATATTTATGCATACACATAGCATAGTTTGATCAATTCATTTCACAGTTCCTCCTCTTTTGCATACCTCTCCCCCTTTAACCCACTCTTTACTCAATTGTTTGCCCTTATATATTCATCAGATCCTTCTTAATGACTTTCATTTTTCTAGTTTCCACATGTGATAGAAAGCATTTTACTTTTGACTTTCTAAGTCCGGTGCATTTCAATCAGCATGATGTTCTCCAATTTCATCCATTTGCCAGCAAATGATCAAATTTCATTCTCCTTTTTGGATGAGTAAAACTCCATTGTGTATATACCATGTTTTCTTTATTCATTCTTCTACTGAGGAACACCTAGGCTGATTCCATAAGTTGGTTATTGTGATTATTGCTATCAACATTGGTATGCTTGTGCCATGTTAGTATGCTAATTTTAGTTCTTTTGGATAAATACCAAAGGTTGGGATAGCTGAATCATATGGTGGTTCTACTAGTAGTTGTTGCAGTCACACCAACAATGCATGGATGTAAGTTGTTCACCTCATCCTCACCAACATTTATTTCTATTCTTGATCATTACCATTCTGACTAGAGTGAGATAAAATCTCAGTGTAGTTTTGATTTGTATTCTCTTGATTACCAAGGATGTTTAACAATTTTTTGAATACTTTTTGAGCATTTGCACTTCTTCTTTTGAGAAATATCTATTTAGTTTGTTTCCTTATTTTTTGACTAAGTCATTTGCTTTTTGTGAATGTGTATGTTAAGTGTTTAAAGTTTTTAATATATTCTGAATATTAATCCCCTAATGGGAGAGTAGCTGGCAAAGATTTTCTACCATTTTTCTAAATTCTTTACTCACAGTCTTATTGTTTTATTTGCTGTATAGAAGGTTCTTAATTGGAAGTAATCTACTTATTGATTCTTAGATTTTTTGAGCTTTAAAAGTCTTATTAAGAAATTTAGCAATATGGCAGTATGATTTATTCTAGCAGTTGTAGTGTTTCTAATTTGTAGGTCTTTGATCCACTTGGAGTTGAGTTTTGTGCAGGGTTTGAGATAGAAGTCAAGTTTCATTCTTCTACATATAGATTTCCAGTTTTCCCAGCACAATTTTTTTTAAAAAAGCTACCTTTTCTCCAGTATACATTTTTGGCAATTTTTTCAAGGATCAGATGACTCTATCTATGTGGATTTGTTTTTGTGATGACTGTGTATATATAGATTTGACTCTGAAAGTCAGACAATGATCTGAGATGCAATAATATGTATTTTGACACTTCCAGTATTTCTGACAATCCTCAAATAATTTTTTAGCTTCTGTTGATGTGACTGGGCCTTCTGTTAATTAATCTTTCCCTTTTCTATGATAAATGATGCCATTTTGAACCAAGTGTGGATATAAGTATCTTTAAATACTCATAAGTTAAAGTTTTAGTGTTATTCCAAATTTTAATGAGGATTTCCTGTCAACAGAGGCATACTGCAATTCAGAAACTAAAACCTTTATAATGGATATTAGATGATATCCCTTAATTGCCTTCCAGTCATTGGTGTTCTTTAGTTGGCCACCTGTGTTTTACTTCTTCACCTGCAACCTGCTGCAACAGCCAACCTCTTGTACCACTGATAATTTTATTGATTGTTTTCTGTAATATGTAATTAAGCCTTTCCAATGACAGACATTGAACCAAAGAGAAAAATATAAAGCAAGAGTTCTAGTTTTTGATCTCCACTTGAAGGCTCAAGATTTATCAAGCATAAGGTCATATGTGAAAATATAACTAACCTCACAAACTCCCACATTATTATGCTGAGCAGCTTTGTCTTTCAGGTGCTGAAGTTCTCCATTGACTTTTCAGTTTATGATTTAAATATCAGATTCATATAACCACAGGACCCACTTGATAAATTTTTGGCTTAATAGGTCTCACTCCTTATTTTAAAAAAGGTGAAATTGTACAAAGGTGAAAAAAGTATGTTTTTCATGTATGCACAAATATGTCACAATGAACCCCACCACTTTTTATAATACTAGTAAAATACATGAAAAAAGAAAGCAAAAATCATTCCCATGAATAGACAATAATTTCTCCATTAAAAAAAAGAGTCAACCACTGGCAGTTTAAAATACAAAATTGTTATAGTATTTCTCTACATTAAGTGTTTCATTAGGATTACAGTCCAATGTTTCCTACTTGTTATACCACCTTACATTTGAATCAGTTAGGAAAGCAAGAAAATTTTTTAAAATGTGGTGAAAAAGTGATATTCTGTAAAAAAAATAAAATAAAATAAAAACTTTTTGGTTAACGATAGAAGAAAAGTCTCTGAAAATATTCTGAGTATATAAACCAGAGGACTGGGCCTTTAGCTGAGTAGGATAGTGCATGTATGTGGTTCCATCTCCAGCATGTGCACACACACAGACACACATGCACTCTCACATGTGCATACAGGCACACACTAACACAAACACACACACAGAGAATAAAAACCAGAGAAATTTGAAAAAAAAGATAAGTTTTATTTCAAGAGAAAAAAAGAGCAGTACCAAACTAATTTATACACTAACCCTTGCCCTCAAATCTTAGAATTTATTATATTACTTTTAGTAAATCCCTCAGAAAAAATGTAAATCTCGTTAATTTACATTCTAAATGCAAATGACTAAATGTGAAAAAACAAAAGTCAATGTAAATCAGTTTAAGTATTTAAACTCTGTGTGTACCTGCTCATTGGATCATATTCCTTTTAGTTAAAATAAAAGTACACATTCATTTGCAACCATCAGCAGGTGGGTGTCATTCCAAGTATAATGGTAATCTATAAGATTGATGCTTTTACTGGAGAAAAGACCATGAGCTGCAGCCTCATTTACTCCCTCAGAATACGTGGTAATTAATTAACCCAGGAGAATTTCTTCCAGGCCATTTATTCTGACTGTGAGGTAAAAGAAGCAACTCAGACATTTCCTTTTAATTTTCATTAAAAAACAGTTTTGTTCATAAATCAAGATATCCATCTCACCATGATTACCTAATCTTCAGCATACACTTTGGATTTTCCCCACTTAATTCAAAGTGGTCTGAAAGGAACAAGTGAGAATCATTCTAAAATCTTTCCAAAACTTGTTTCACAAACTTTGTCCACCTTTTTTTTAAGACCATAGTTAGTAAGAATAGTTAAACTAACAAAATTTTGGTTTCTGGAAAGCAAAACAGTATGTTTTGAAACATTTTTTTTTCCTCTTTAACAAAACAATTAAAGTAATATTTTTGAAGCTTAATAGAATAAGCCTAAAGATATTACAAAAGACAAGTGTAGCCTTAAATTTATATTAAGGGGAGGAAATCTAGTTAAGCCACAACTCCCACCACATCAAAAATTATTATTCAGTAAGCCTGTAGTTTAGGCAGGAGGAAAGTAACTTTAGATAATGCTCTGAGTTGTTTATGGAATAAATTAGAATAAAAATTGTATTTATAGAATATTAATGAAAGTTGACAATTAAAAACCTACCACCACGAAGAGGTACTTCAAAGAAAAGAGCAGTACCAAGTGATGAGAAAAAAGATAAAGAATCTCAGGAGTTTAGAGGTCCTTTATTTAGAGGTTATTAGATAGGCTGACACAACTGAAAAATCACATAATATCATAAAAAAACATAATGAGGTCAGTGATTCTATGGTAAAAAGCAATTCTATAATTTTACTTGCTTGACAAACAAAAAGTTTACTTTCGATAGATACTATGTGAGCAACATAAATCAAGGAATGGAACTGCTCATGGAGTTCCCTAGGAACACAGGCAAATGGATTTGATTGATGTGAGCAGGTACATGTGATCTCCCAAGTTGTGGGAAGTAAACATGGTAAGTTCACTTTTACTTGGGGATTATTTCCCAAAGTGAATCACATTTCTTCTGGTCTTATGCCATTGTCCAGATGACCATAGAAAACTTAAACAATTTTTCAGAAAGTATCTTCGGTATATTTCCATGTTAAAAAAAATCCACAAAGAAAAAAATCTGGAAAGATTGTACTAACAACAACTGATGCATGTCTTAATCAACCTGTCTGCTCACTAGGTACTCAGATCACTCTTCCTTCATTCAGGTGAAATGCTCTCCAAATATAACATCTAGAGATGGAATACCACCTTAGACCCAAAGACCTATAAATGGAAAGGAAAAAAAAAATCCTTTTCACACACACAAATTAAAATTGGAAGAATCAGGCCCCCTGTTTTGTATTTTGTTTTGTTTTCATAAGTCTCTTTTTTTCCTCCTCTCACATGTAGAAAACTTGTGACTAAATGATTTGGGTGTCAATGTCTGCATTTAATGTCTTTTATCAACAATCTTTCTCTCAATGGAAAAAGTGTGTTGAGTTCTACCATAACACATTCAGAAGTATTTAACAAAGAAATTATTAATATACTTGATGACTTCCTCTTTGTAAAAGGGCTAAGCATAATCATTCCTAGTTATCAAAGTATATGTCAATTTTTAAAATTATTTAATAGTTGAAAAACCCTTTAGTTCTCTGAATACTTTGACTATTCTGTTTAGTTTCAGATTAGCCAATGGTATATTTGTTTCTGAAGTCAACAACTCTGAAAATATTTTGCTAAGCATAGAAAATGAAAGAAATACTACTACATTCAGCCAGGTATCTCAATAAAAAATAACCAGGGAATTATTATATTATTCAGAAATCAGATAATACATAGCATATAATCTGTTTTCCAACCTACTTGTTGCTACTTATGCATTATAACCTTGAAACTATGCATATACACAGACACACACTATGGGAGAATTTTACCTAGTATTTTGTCTTTACCACAGTGATCACCTTGTAATGAATTGGTATCATTTCAATTTTCATTACCATTTTCTCATTGTCCTTCTATTTGTTCTTAATTTTCCTTGAACACCTTGTCTTACCTGGGAATCATTTACATTTTATATGTAGTCAGAACTTTGCCAAATGTATAGGAAAATAAATAATAGAAAAATGAACCCAGAAATGGGTATATAAATAGTTTTTGAATCTATAAAAAGTGCTTAACATGGCAAACAAGAAAATTATCCTCACAATAAAAAACAAAACACACACACACACACACACACACAACTTCAATTTGGATAGGAGAGTCAATTATAACAGTTACTTTGCAAATTAGATTGGAATTTTATAGTAACATTGAAAATGTGCAAAACATGAGCACAAAAATCCCTCTACCTTGTATCATAATAGATCCAAATTGGAAAAAAAATAAATTTATCAATAACAAGATAAATAATGTAGTTATTACATACTTACATAATTAACAGCTACAAAACAATAAAAATAAAATGAATCTTTATACAATAACAAATAACATTCACAAATCAGTTGATTGAAACAAGTAACCAAAGAAAAATATATACAAAATAAAACACACACTATGTTATATATAAAAATATATACAAAATAAAACACACAATATATACAAAAAAACCAACACTTTGATAAGAGTAGGGATGGTTAATTAGGTGAGAGAATTTTAATGAAAATTAAGGTGATAATTATAACATGCATTGGCACAGGTAGGGTGACATAAAGGTCAGTTGTACTTTTTCATACAGATGGAATGTAGCTAAGCGTTTCCTTAGTCCTAAGTATAGTAATAACTAGGTCTTTTTATTTTAACAAGTTGAACCAGCATATATATCATCATGAATGCTTCTTTGGGTAAGTTACAATCCTAATAAGTATAGATAATATAATATAAAGCACATTCTTTGGTCATGCAATTAAATAATCCAATAATTCAACTGCATGCGAAACTAAAATCTTGGGGAAAAAGTAAGAATACAATATTTCAATGAACATTCTGGTATTCTAGAAGAATTTTCTAGCTGCAGTATGTATTAGCTGTTTGAAATTGGTAAAAATAATTTGCACTGCTGAGCTTGTTTTTAATTCCAGCAACATAAAAAATAAGGGAACTTATATCATTTGATTGTTGTGAGGAATTGATATGTGATATGAAAATTGCTTCACACTGTGGCTTATTAATATTATTATGTGGCTATTATTGTTATAAAGACCACATAGTTAATTAATAATTGAATTGATTACTCTTGAGCTTTCCTGTTTGTCAATAAAACCCTTCATTCCCTTAACATATTCTGCTTTCAGGTTCCTCTAGGGATCAGTGTAAATTAGTTATATTTTCAAAATTATAAATTATTTCCATCAAGTCTTACATGCCTAGGCAAACACTCCATTATGGTGAGATTAAATTTTAATTTTTTTTGGAAATAAATAATATCAAACAAGAATAAAACTCTCATTAAGTAAAAATGATTTCTCAATGAGTTGATGTCAATGTTTATGTTGAGGACATGATCAGCACTCACAAATCTTAAGTAAACTCTGCCTATCAGCAGAGTTAGTTTTGATGATTTACATCTCTTTGGAGATTAGGATTAATGATATTTGTAAATAGCTTTACTGAAAACTAACTAGAACATAGTTTTTTTTCATTGCCAGATATAAGTAAATACAAATCTCACTTACGCTAAAAAAAATGCTAAATGATACCAAACAATCATCAATTGGTTATTTGTCTATTCTGTCAGTTTTTTATGGTTGTAATGTTCATAATGTTAAATTCATTTTTATACAAATGGATGGTTAAGGCAAAAAGAAATGCATACTTGTTTAATTTAAAAATAAAACCATTGGCTTTTATTTTATAATAAACTTCAGCTCATTAATTTAATTTATTACATTTTCTGCTGTGTAACAAAAAATGCTTAATGGGCTCATAACAACAACAGAAATGGGCAAACTGCATACAATTATTTTAGATTATTTTGTTAAGACTTAAAATTTCCACCAGATGGCAGTCCATCCCCTAAAATAAAGAGCTTACTAGAAAGCGAACTTAAATGTGAAAATTTAACAAGAATGTTTCTAAAAATATTGAAATAATCAATTTCAACTTATTTCATCTCTTATAATACTTTGAATTATGTTTTATAGATAGGTAAGTAGATCACTATATTAACATTTAGATATTTCAATCTTGCTTATATTTCACAGTGAGAGATGAGAAGTTTTAAAAAATATTTTAATTAAAGATCACATGTTATTTTCAGGAATAAATAACAAGTTTCATTACTATGTTATCCTGAATGATCTGCACATTTAAAATATTAATCATGTATGTAAAGGTCAGTGGAGGAAAGTATGTGAATGAATAAATATTTAAAAATTGCATCTTTTTTGCAAAAAGCTCACACTGTAGTATAAAAAAACACCATGTTTATACTATAGTTTGATAATGCACTATGATTAAGCTTTTTGAGTTACAGGGGGAAATTAATTTTAGTGCAACAATTATTTGAAAGCAGAGAGAAGATTTTCACAGAGAATATACTGGTATAGTCAAATGTTAAGGAAGGTAAAATTGGCATTTTTCCATCTCTGAAATAGATTTAAGAAAGGGAGGCCAATATACATAAAACCAAGAACATAAGAAAAATCACAAGTTGTTTGCAAAAGCTGTCAGTTTAGGAGTGAACTGAGACTAAAAGGAGAACTGCAAAGTGAAGAGAGAGAAGAGTGGAAAGATAGTAGGGAATGATTCTGAGAGCCTTGAAAATATACTCAATTTTATGTAGTGTGAGCTTCAGTAAGAAAAGCACACTGAAAACTTGAAAGCAATGGAAGATTAATTAGGAAGTTGCATAGGTGGGGACAAATTATTTAGCCTGGCAACGAGCCTGGATCACACCATGGGAGGCCAAGTGAATGAAAGGAAGGTGAAAGAGACAAGAGCTCTCAAGAGTAAATGCTCATCTCACAGGTGAGGTTGCTGCACTGCCTCAGTCAGTAACACGGAATGACTCCCTGCCATGCTCAGACATTATCTATGGTGATCCTTTATCCCTTTCACCTATTTAAAATGGACAACAACCAAGTGATGGAGAAAAGGCAAGTGTTTTTGAAACTTTTGGGAAGATCCATGGGAAGATCCATGTCCTTGTAGTAGGTGTGGAAAAGGCATGGGTAAGAGGCGATGATTGTTATAAGTGGATAAAGGGGAAAAGTGGTAGTTATTTTAGATTGGACATAGTGTTCTTTTGAAGAACAACCTAATCATTCTATTGAATAGGTAGCGGGAAATATGAATGAAACTGAAACTTCACAGACATCAGGAATATAACAAAGATTTAACAGTCAAATCTGAAGAGCAACTTTTATTAAACAAAGAAAGAAGCATCTGAAGAAAATTGATATTGAAGTAGAAAGCAAATACAGACATCCTTACAAGCATGTGTGCTAACAGTAATAGTATATTAATAATATCAAATGTGTATGGAAGATTTATCATGTGCCAGGTACTCAAATTAGATGCTTTAATTAACTAGCTTTCTCACCCTCTGAACAACTCCATGATATAGGTATTAATTTTATGCCAATTTTATGTTAAAAAAATAGGCACATAGATATTGCAAAACTTCTCCAGTAACACAGCAATGATTTGACAGTGCCAGGTTCTAAGGTTGGGTCAGATGACTCTGAATTTTGAACTTTTCTTCCCAAGTTGTCTTGTACTGTAAGCCAGAGTTCTGTATAACTGCTCATGTGTTTTCCTTCTTATATCCAATGAAATGATTGGTTTTATTAATAAGCAACAAAATTTCAAAGCATTATATCATTTTATTCCTGCTTTTGATACAATATTAATCTTTGCTTCATTATTTATTGTTTCTTCCATTATTTTTTGTTCTTTTTCTCTCTATAAATTAGGTTTCATTCATTTTTCTTGTTTTTTTTTTAGATTAATTTGCTAAAAAGAAGTACTGGGAATGTAGATGGTCTTTGTATTTTTGCACCTTAGTAATTGGAACAAATGATCATAACTTAACCACAAATGTGTGTGATTATAGTCATTACTGTTGCTGCTGTGTTTCTCTTTGATTCTGGCTAGGGATGGTTTACATTTGATTTTAGACTGAGATAGGAGAAACAATCAGGGCAGAGGTTGACATTACAGGGAGGAGGAGACTTGATGACACCTTAAGGTACTAGAGAGAGCTCTATGGAAAAGATGTCAACAGGACACAGCTTGGCCTTGAAATGGTTGTGTATATCTTTCAGAAAACAAACAAGAAAAGCTAAACTACACAATGAACATGGAGACGAGTTTCTATTGAAAATATGTCTCCTGCAACAAAATTGCAATAAGCACAATGAAAATAAATATAGACCTGGGTAATTACCCAAGTCGTTTATTCCGAAAAAAAATAATGTTGATATAAACCAGAGGCAGAGAAATTTTTAGGGAAAGGTTAAAATTTTCTCTGTTCTGAAATATTATGCTATGCATCTCAAGCACTATACAATGAAGTTGTATCCAAAGCAAATTGCAATTTGGGGGAGCTTACTTTTCTCTCTCAAGAAAGTCTATGGTACTGTGGTATCCATGTTTTATTTGGAAAATGAGTAATAACAGAGCACACACATATTTGAAAAAATGTTATTGTGTGTTTACTAGTGACATTTTGATTATTGGTCATAAGTAAAAGAACAAGACAACATATAAACAAACATAAAATAAAGAATAGCAGCAAAAATGAGTGCATAAAGTACCCTACATAAATACAAAAGGTTTATATATCAACTATCTTTCTTTCCTTTTTTAACTAAGATTTACCTTTGTTCAAATTAATAACTATTGGTTATGCGTTAATCTTATCTATGCAATCATATATTGTAACCACTGTCTACTAGCAGTTAATTAATTAAATTTATCTTAGCTAAATTTAAATTAATTAAATTTTCAATAATTAAGTCCTGATAGCCACACTTCTAGAACTTTGTAGCCTCTTGTGTCTAGTGGCTACTATTTTGCCCACAGTAGTGACAATGTCTTTAACACTCAGAGCAGCCTTAATGTTCCTCTCAAAATTGACTCAACTTTATCGATGGCTTTTCCCTTCATGTAGCCTCTGATTTTGCTTTTATTGCAGCATTTTTTAGAAAACTTACAATTGTAAATACTGTCTCTGCCCCTTTTTTATGTAGGTAAATGTATTTAAAATCCTCTCCCCATGTTTACAATCTGTGAATGTCTTTCATAAGGACCTTAGAGCCCTCTTTTAGAACCTAAATATAAAGAAAGGTAAGTACTCTCATCTCTCAGTTTGTGGTAAGGCAGAAACCTAACTGCATTGGGCAGCTCACTCTTGGGAATAAGGGGAAGTTACTTGTGTGTGGGAAAGGCCAAGTAGGACACACAGTCAACTAGCTCCCTCTACCACAGCCTTCAAAGTCCTTCTGCCCTTTTAATCAGTGGAGTTATGTTCAGACTGCATTTTGGACTCTTGAAAAATGTTTTCCTTAAGAATTAAACAATATTCTCATGAAAAATTTTCTTTGATGTAATCAAAGTAGAAAATTATAGTACATAGCAGTAATCTATACTAAGACTGAATTAAAGAGAATATTCTGATAAAAATTGGCTAAGGTTAAAACACAGACAATTCTGAACTATCAAGAAAAAAATGTCATTCCCTCTTCAGATATGCTTTTTTGTTCTTTGTGATAGAGCACTTGTGCTCAGTGCAGAAAAAATGGAAGCATTTGCCTCAAAATGTAATAGATCTCATGGCATATTGACTTAAGAACAACAAGAACAATTATTCTTTAAGGTACAGTTTTACAGTTCAGTTTTCAATACAATATTATTGAGCACATATAGAGATAACCCAATTCACTTTTCTATCATTACAAACAACAGTAAATCTTTCACCTGAGGTATCAGTTTGAGAACTCCAAACCTGTTATCCTATAAAAGTAAGTGGTGAGTAAAGTCAAGGATTTTTGTTTTGGTTTTCTTTCTTGTGTCTGCTAGGATAAAATCAAATAGAAATAATAGTTGGGTCATAGTAAAACCTTTACTTCTTTTTTGGGCTTTATGAGTTCTAAAGTGAATAATAGAAAATTACAATAAATTGGTGTGCATGTGTGTGAGGTGAGTGGTAGTGGTGTCCAGACGTATGTGTTAATGGTGTGCATGTATGCATACATACATCTACAAGCAAGTTTTTATATAATTTATTATAAAACATATTTTCCATGAAGTGAAAATGCATGTTTACAGGTGCATGTTGGCTGAATGACATTTGACATCATCACCATTGCATAAAACATATGATATTTTAGTTATTATTATTAGTTCAATTTTTTCACTGGGAAGAGAGAATGGGTCAGAGCATGGTAGTCTAAGAGTGAAGACCTTTCTTATTTTTACATTCTCAGTTTTTCAGATCTCTAACTCATACCTATATTCCCTTATGTTCCATTGGTTACCTTACAATTTGATATAAAATAGATTGTAAAAATAAGAAATTCTGCTGTTTCAAATATATTCAAATTTTTCTTCATAATATTTATGTGTCATTGCTTTAATTTTAAGCATAAGTTACATAATTGGCTTTGAGGAAAAGTCATCCATATTTTGCAATTGTTAATATCATGTGCTAGAAGAAGTTATTGTCCATCTACAGGAGAGATGAGCTTCCACTGGCATTTGATGTGCCCTAGGCATCAAATTCATATACTTTACACAGGCAATGGGGATCATTGACTGGTACAGCAGATAGTTAAATGAAGAAGCTTTGCTAATAAACTTTGTAATGTTTAAAGTTAATCTATTGAGAAAAATCATTCTTACTTGAATTATCTAGATTGACTGAGTATACTAATTAAATATTTCAAGTTTTTTATAATAACTTATATAGACACAATATGGCATCATAAGAATCTTAATTCCAGTAGAAATTAGTCGATCTATTAGAATATAATTAAGACTTGCTTTTCTGCATAGTGATGAGATATATTTGAAATCCAACAGTTAACCATAAAAGGATGATATATTACAGAAACTAAATGATAGATGCCAATGTATGGCAGACATATAAAATAAAATTAGCGTATCACTTGCATTCAAATTATGCCACAATGTGAGCATTTAAGTATCTGAATATTTTAATTACAATAATACCTATTCTTTGGCCATTTGATGAGCCTCACTGCAGAGCAGGACAGGCTACTAGAAAAAAAAAATTTTGAAGTCAATGAAGAATCCGAGGCATGTGACAGGCAGCTACATATCTAATTGGCTACTAGCAATAAATTCTACTTGGTTAAAAATGAACTTTCTCCATAGTGGTGGTATATTTTTCCTTTACAAGGAATTGCATTCCCAGGTCTTTTGTTAAGAACGAGGATGCTATTCCAAATCCACAATTGTTCATGGATATAGGCTCACTGTATAGCTTGGTCTTGCTGGTGGTCATTGTGGAAAGAGATTGCCAGGTTCTCCTTCCCTTTTCTTTGGCGGGCTTCTCTTATATTATACATTCTGCTCTACCTTTGAATTTCCTGCTCCAGTTATTAAAAATACTTCAATTCTTCTGAGTTTAATTTTACCCAGTAATACTAGACATATTCCACAAAGTAATTTCTGCCTTTCCTGGAAAACTTCAATTTTCCTATTTCCTCAAATACCAGTCTCCTCAATATTCGCAAGTTATACTTGTTGCTTGTAGTCCTTGTCTGCATTGGAGATATGATTCTGACCAGCTAATGAATGTTAGTTTATTAGAGATTATGGTAAATGTCACAACAAATGAATGTCAACTAAGTTGAGACTTCATCTTAGTATTATGTCAGAATAGGATGGGAAAGCATACAAGAGAAATCTAAAGTTCTGATACCATTACAAATATTCCCAAATAATTAAATGATTGGATGGATCTGAAGACTATTGTGCTAAAAGAAATAAGCCAATCCCCCCAATCCAAAGGACAAATGTTCTCTCTGATATGCAGATGCTAACATACAACAAGTGTACGGGGGTAAAGGGAAGAGTAGAAGTTCAGTAGATTAGACAAAGGGGAATGAAGGGAAGGGAGGAGATACAAGAATAGGAAAGCAAGCAGAATAAAGCTGACTTAACTTTTTTTTAATTGCTTTTATTTCTTAAATACATACAACACAGTAAATCTCCACATCATGTACAACCACAAGACACAAGACAGGGATCCTAATTAGAGAAAAATATAGCTCATTTTGTATAAATATGTCAAAATATACTCTACTGTCATGTATAACTAAAAAGAACAACTTTAGAAAAGAATGATTTGGAGAAATAAACTTTAGAAGTCCTTATTTCAAGTTACAATAGGCCATTTATTTTTCTCTGTATAGTCATCTTAGCTAGCCTCAAAGTGTTTACTTTAGGTGTGCTGTTAGCATATTACCAGTCTCCTAAAAAAAAGCTGTTTTCAACCTATTATGATTTTGCTCTGTTATTAGAGGAAAACACCTCATTGGTAGTCTGAATCACATGAGTCTCAGAGTCTCTTACAGCAGAATTGTGGTCACATATGTGCTGATATTGTGGACAACACAAGTACTCCTGGCCTGCCCTGATTTGTCCAGGTGTAAACCTGTGATTGACACTGAGAAGTTTCTTTTGTCTCAGTGTTTGAAATTTATAGCAGTGACATCCTAGGATGGAGATATCCTGAAGCTGAATACTGCTAACTTTCGTGCCCTGAAAAAGGATTACAAAATCCCTACTCCTGAAAACTCTGACACTACTTCATTGCAGGCATTTTTAGAAAAAAAAATGCATTTTTATTAATTATTATCTTAATTTTCCTACTTATGGAGTATTGTGTGATAATTCAATACATGTATAAAGTGTGTATTAATTAAATCAAGGTAGTTAATATTTTTAGACTATTTTTAGTTGTCAATAAACCTTAATTTTATTGATTTATATGTGGTGTTGAGAATCAAACCCAGTGCCTCACACATGCTAGGCAAGCACTCTACTAATGAGCCACAACCTCGTCCCAGTAGTTAGTATTTTAATCTCCCTTTATGTTTTACAAAACTCTTTGATTAACACATAATAATTATGTACATTCTTGCAGCATAGTGTAATGTATTTCAAAGTAATGATGTGATGGAAATCTTAATGACCTTTATTTGATCAATATAAATTATAAATATTTACTGTATCATCTGGGCCCTTCTTGATTCTTGGTATTCCAACTTTTTCATTGACTTCCATTTTTCTAAGCTTCGATTTCTCTGATTTATTTAATAACATGAATGCAGTCTGATAGTGAATATTGATTGTGTTTCTACAAAAACTCTGTCCTCTGACTCTGTGGATTCCACACCTGGAGTGTTATGGTTTAAATGTGAGTGTCTCCCAAGGTGGAGTGTGGAGATGTGAGGAGGAGGAAGTAGAAGCTGCAGTGGTGACCCCCACGTTAAGAATTGCCTGTTCAATGGAATGTCTGAAGAGGAAATCTGCAGGAATGAATCAAAGACAAGACAACAGAGAAACCAGGTGGGCTGCAACAAGCAAAGTCATAGAGTTAAAGCTACACAAGACCTTTAGAGAAAACATCACAGAGCCAACTTCCCCAGTTGCTGGTCATAGAAATATAAGACTTGTTTGCTCAGCTGGATTTTAATCTTGCTTTGGTCTTATCCTTTCTTTTAATGCCCCTATTTCTTACTTTTGGAATAAAATGTTTACTCTGTGCCTTTATATATTGGATAGATGTAACTTGCTTTTGATTTTTACAGGGGCTAATGCTGGGAGTTTGCCTTGATTCTCAGGCAATGTTGGACCTGAACTTTTGTTCAATCCTGGAACTGTTGAGACTATGAGAACCCTGGGAAATGGGCTAAACATGTTTTTCATTGTGTGATGGGGAAAAGGATTAGAGTATTATGGTTTAGATGTGCAGTGTCCTCCAAAAGTTCATGCATGAAACAATGCAAGAAGACTTAGAGGTGAAGTGATTGCTTTATGAGAGCCTGATCTAATCAGTGCATTAATCCCCTGCTAGGGATTCACTGGGTGATACCTGTAAGGAAGTGGGGTATGGCTGAAAGATCTGGGCCCATGGGGATGTGCCATTGTGGTTTATACTTTATCCATGGTGTGGAGAGCCTCTCCTTCTCTGCTACTTGGTGGCCATGTCCCCCTTTCCTCTGCCACATTATTCTGACATGATGTTTTGCCTCCTCTGGAGTCTCAAGGAATGGAATCAGCTCTCTGTGGACTAAGATCTCAGAAACCTTGAGCATGCAAATAAACTTTTCCTCCTAAAAATTGTTCATGTCAAGTCACAGTGAAAACACTGACCAAAACCAGGAAATTCAACCAAACTACAGTTGAAAAATATTTAGAGAAAGAACTATCTGTACTGGATATCTATACACTTATTTTCTTGTCTTTATTATTTCAACAATTATTTATAAAAGCTGTTACTTTTACTTTGTAACAGATATGAGCAGGAATCCAAACATGATTAAAACTGTATGGAAGGTGTGTATAGATTGTGGGGCAAACACAACACAGGGCTTGAGCATCTATGGGTGTTGGTATCCAAGGAGGTCATAGAGTCCATCCCTCACAGATACCAAGGAACCACTGAGCTTCATGGTCAAGATGAAATAATTGTAGTTGAGGAAGGGAAATAGAGAATTACAGAGAAAATTTGTACAGGGGTATAGTATTGATGTGAGAGGTAATATTTTATAATTTAAGCGAACAAGAGTAAACATATTTCTCATTTGATTCAACATGCAGAATCTGTTGCAAGACCATTTGATTGCCAATGAATGGGTAGGGACTTTAAGTTTGTACAAATGAGTATAGCACTGATCAGTGGGGTAATTGTGCCCTCACATTATATTTTCTGGATATTGTAATCATGAAATCCTATATCTGAAATGCATGCAAATACACACATATTGTTAGGGTTTAGATATGAAGTGTTGCCCTAAAGCTCATGTATGAGACAATGCAAGAAAATGTGGAGGTGAAGTGATCAGATTATGAGAGCCTTAACCTAATCAATGCAGATGATTAACCCAGATAGTATTTAACCTGATGGTGACTCTAGGCAGGTAGGTTGTGGCTGGAGAAGGTGGGACACTGGGGACTTGCCTTTGGGGTTTGTATTTTGTATTCATTGAGAGCACATCTCTCTCTCTCTGCTTCCTCTTATGATATTCTGAGCTGAATTTCTCTGCCACATTCTTGCACCCTAATGTGCTGCCTCACTTTTCACTCACTAAAAATAGAATCTGCCATGTATCGACTTAGACCTCTGAAATTGTGAGCCCCCAAATAAACTTTTTAATCTCTAATTTTTCTTGTAAGATTGTGAAAGTGACAAAAAAACTAAGTAAAACACACACACACACACACACACACACACACACATATCAAGGCAAGGCACAGGACAGTATTTTCTTAGGTCAACATAGAGTTTTAAATTAGATGTTGGCCTGCATCATTATTTAATTAGATGTTTCTGAGAGATAAGTGCCATTCTATATGAAATGATCTATTTTGTGTTTGCTTTCATATGAAAACAATTTATGTTTGTAAGAAAAAGGATATATTTACTGTAAGAGACAAATATATCCACATGCATTTAAATATAATAAAATTTCATAACATAATAAATCTCTGTAATCTCCTTAGTCATATACAACAATACATATTTACTCTAGGGAAATGGCCTCAGCCTTTTTCTTTATTGTGGTTTGATTTAATTTGACTTCCTACCTAACAGCATTAGACTTTTCAAAACCTTTAAGGAGCACAACTGCATTATCAAATCAGATAAGGATTAAAGAAAATCATAAACTAATGCAAAAATGTTAGGTGAAAATGCATCTTAATACAATAAGCCAGAGATGAACAGAGTAATTCAGAGTTACATCAGGAACAAATTTAAATCATTTCACAGCATGATATGTTCTAAATGATTTAAATGAAATTACCCTATGTACTAGAGTTGACAGCAGAGCCAGGTATGTCTCTTTGTGAATTCAAATACAGAAAACCCATCAACATTGGGAAGTAAAGTCAATTAAAATGTATGAATGATTTTACTTTCCTATACAAGCAAGTGTTATTTTCCTAAAAACAACCAGAGACAGGCATAAAATTTACCAATAATAGAGAGTTGGTAGTCAAGGTAGAGTCCAAGAAGTTTTCAAAGAAGTGTAGTTTCAATTTGCATCAACATCTAATTAGTTCATTTAATTACTCCACACTGAGAGTAATTGATTTTAGGCCTAGAAGGAGAAACATGTCTACTATTGGGAAAAAAAAGTAATTTTGGCTCTTTCAATTGGAAGCTGGGCAAAGGTTGCATCTAAGAGTGTGTACTTTTTCACATTTTATCTACTATTTCAGCATTCTTTCTAGTTATCACCAACATTAAATACCAATATAATTTAGGTCTGATTAAAAAAATGCTCATATTACGGAAATAAACTTTTTATATTATATAAATAAAACAATATAATGTCATACTTGCAATTAAAGATTTAGATACTTACTTTGTTGAAAACTTTTGGGTCATTTTTATTCACAGATATTATTTTTATATGGCCTCATGTTTTATTTTAATAAAGAAAAGTTTTTGTTTCCTTCTTTTTTTTTTGACCACATTGCTTCTGATTTCAAACTGCAAAAGGGTGAAAATCCTCCCTCTACCTTAATCTCAAGTTATCCACAGATATCAATCAAATGTTTGCTTAGGTGAAAACTCACTCTTCCGTTACATCATCCTGTCCTTAAAAGAGTTTTATGTTGTGATAGGGCACTTCATGGGCCAAGAAAGAATTTCTGAGGTGACTTCCTTCAGTAACAATCAGAAGCAGAGGCTGAACTTTTTCTTAACAGCTTTTGAGGAGGGCAGGGACTCCTCTCAAAATATAGAAACCCAAAAAGGCATCTTGTATCTCTTCAAAGTGAAATGAAATGCTCTCAGATCCATCAGCTTCCTGACCTGTCACAGTGCTACATCACAAATTACTGCTACATCACAAATTAAGAAGTAAGTATATGTAAGAACTAAGTATATCACTTAAGCAAAGTAGAGAATATCTCCTCATAAAATAGTCCATTATTTAAAAAATTTACCACACCATGCCCATCACATTTTAGAGTCTGTTTCTGGGATAAATTTCACATATAATCTATCACCATTTTATTTTCATTAAAACCATGGTTATCTGAGTGAGAATGTTCTCCTTGTCTCATTGATATTTGAATGCTAGGAAAGTAAAATAGGAATCACTATCCATTCCAATGTCACAAACTATACCCCTCAGATTATAGAACATTTCATTATGTGTTGTGTGAATCTTTTTTTTTTTTTTTGAGGGGAGGCAACTGGAGACTGAATTCAGGGCATTCAACCACTGAGACACATCCCCAGCTCTATTTTGTGTTTTATTTAGAGACAGGGTCTCACTGAGTTGCTCAGTGCCTCACCATTGCTGAGGCTGGCTTTGAACTCTCAATTCTCTTGTCGTAGCCTCCTGAACCACTGGAATTACAGGTGTGCACCACTGCACCTGTCAGTTGTATGATTCTTAATGTTGCCTTTAAAATATACTTTTGCTAGTTATCAAATGACATAAGTTGAAAATTTTTGGAATCTATAGAGAATGACACAGAAAAATAACTTGCTGTATAGGATAAGCAGCTGTGTGTGATTATATCTAGATCTGGAACTTCAGCTTAGACACAGATTGAAATACCAGGGTACACTTACCCATCACGTGTCAGATCCCACGTCTGGAATATTGCAAAGATCCACTCATCACATTAATTCCCTCTGATTTTCCCAGACATTCAATTCATAGCCTTGGCACCCACCTAAGTGGTAAAATTCCTGTCAAAGGGTGATGGGGTCTCACCAGCTGCATGTGGACAAGTACATTGTCTGAAAACATCCTTCCTCTCTTCAGAGTACAGGTTGAAAATGAAGTTGGTGACATAATTCTCATTGCACTTCTCATTCTTTAACACCAAGTGCCTTTCACAGATGTTTTCATCTTTTGCACCAGATGTTCAACACTTGCCTGCAGGTCTCAAATGGTGAAGGGCTCCTCAAAAATGTTGGCAGCATTGGCTACAGCTGTGTATTCTGCCATGTAGCAAC
This sequence comes from Callospermophilus lateralis, assembly GCF_048772815.1. NCBI lineage: Eukaryota > Metazoa > Chordata > Mammalia > Rodentia > Sciuridae > Callospermophilus > Callospermophilus lateralis. Next base: position 846,075 of record NW_027511135.1, read on the forward strand.
AGTGACTGCCCACAGTCTTGAGGATAAAATGCTTGGTGCACACCGTTAACTCTTTGATCTATTTGCAGGTTTTACAGATGGTAGTGAGTGCTGTGTTAGTCCCTGTACTGAAGTTTGAGCCAGGGATGTTATCTGAGACTATTAGGAAGTACCACACATGGGATACAGAAATTATCAAACTTCTTTCTGCCCTTTATCTATTACAGACATCTCTAGCAAGTCTAAAAGTCCCCAATTAGAATAATTTGAATGCTAAGTATAGTTATTTTGGGTAGAATACTTTTCATCTCAAGTTTGTAGACTTTGATCACTTCAATTAACCTATCCCTCAACATAACTCTGAATTCCTCAATTTGACCCTTGGCCAGTCCTTCAAAGCCATCATGCAAAACCAACAGGTTTTTCCTGGATGAGGCCAATTCTCTTGGAGGTGTGGTAACAGCAACACAGACCTGTAGCAGGGCTCTCATATTCTTCATGGCAACTGTATGTAAACCAATCTTAGTGATTGGGGTATAACACGAGCTAGAAGCTTTTCTACATCCCATTTGTTCATGAAGCTACATCTTCTTGGTGACATAGCTTAATTAAATCTCTTTTTATTTATTGCCTTAGTTAAACCTTTCATCATCTGGATATACTCCACTGAGGGGCTGGCACATGGACAGGTTTCCAGAGAGGCTTTCCTCACATGTAAGAGGAGTCTGGGATTCCCTCCAAAAACACCACACCCTTATGCTACCCAGGATTTGGTCAAAGGCTGACAGTGTCGCAGTCCACTGCATGCTCCCCCACATGGTGACTCAGTTGTAATATACCTGATGTTCTACTACCAGGTTTTGATTCTTTTCTGAAGAGATTGATTTTGTAGTTCTTGTCAATTTTAACTTCAGCTAAAATGATGATAATGACATGAGAACTGCAGATCCTTGTCTCACTTAGCTGGTGACAAAGGTGTTTCACCAGTCATCATTTGGAAGATGTTCTGGAATAAAAATCCAGCCAGCTTCATAGAAGAGATAGGTTATAAGGTCTAGGTTTGTACAATAGCAGATGTCTTATTATCGCTGTAAGCAGTGTTAGTGATGGTATTTACATCTTCTATGATCTGTTGAAGGTAGAGTCAATACAGTAATATCAGTGGCAAAAAAAAATCATTGTCCATTAAGCTGACTAAACCTAGAGTGTTGAGGTAGGTGGACTTCACAGGCCCACGGAGACTACCATTATCCCCAATGACACATAAATTGATGATCCTACACTTCACTAAAGTGTGAGGACATTAGAGTTATCCTACTCAGTCCTGAAAGTTCATGCACCAAACACTTCCAATCCCTTATGAGACATCATGGAAACACTTTCCTAGGTGTTCTCCTTGAAGTGGTCTCTACCACCAAAGAATGTTTGGTAATGCTCATGGATCAAGAAGACATAGGCACAGGTAAAAATATCAACTTCAATCAGAACCCTGCCAGCACTGTTCATATCTTGGGAATCTTTACCAGAGCTTAACATGAAATGCCTTTGCAAATCCCCAGTGCTTTGACTGCCTGTACTCTTTACCAGTTATTATGTCTTTCAGTCTTAGCTTTCTTCTGTCATTGCTTGCTTGCAGATTGTCCTTGGGTAAAGACAGCAGCTGTTTTCTTTTTTCATAGTTCATCATCAGCAATATTTGAAAGAGTAGATATCAGTCTTTTCATGCAACACTTACTCTTTGGATTCTTTAAATATTGCTTTTTAGTTGTAGATGGACACAATAGCTTTATTTTATTTGTTTTTATTTTTATGTTGTGCTGGGGATTGAACTCAGGGCCTCACATATGCTAGGCAAGTGCTCTAACACTGAGCCACAACCCTGACCCATGCATTGTTTTTATATAATTCAATCTCCTAATTTTATTTTTGTTTATATTAATGCCTCTTCCAAGTCCAGATTTTTGTGATTATCTGTCAAGAGTATCAAGTTTAAATTCCCTGTAACTTATGGGGCTTGAACCTACCCTTTATATTTTTGTCATGTAATTCTCTAAATGCCCTTTAAATGATAATGGTGATAATGAAGTACAAGACACATTCATCCTGGAACTCACTCTGATGTGCTATGAACTGTATATATTTTCAGGGATATGTATCTGTCAGTAATTATGTGATGAAACCCCAAACCCATCATGTGATGATATTAGGGGATTCGGCCTTTGGGAGATGATTGTCTCTTTTATAAGAGCACCAACTAAACATGCTGGTGCCTTTAGCTTGGACTCCCCATCACCTGCCACTGTGAAAACTCTATTTCTGTTGATTATAAGTCACCGAGTCTATAGTATTTTATTATTGGAGACTGAGAAAACTCAGTCACTCCTTGTCATTTTAACATATAATAGCTGCTCTGGCATAATGACCTAAATGGAACATCTGGCATTTCTTTCCCAAAATTGCTAAATCTTCAGTATTCACCCTCTCATTAACTGGTAATTCCATTATCACAGTGTCTCAAGTCCTAAACCTCTGGGGTTATTTACAAAGTCATGTATTTTTTTCTCTATCTGATCTAACATTTACTTTAAAAATAATCCAAATTCTGGTACCTTAATACCTATACCACTGCAATCCTAATCTAAACCACCAACATTTTCTGAATTATTTTAATAGAAATGTAATTCATTATCTTGCCCCATGAGTTATTCTCTGCTTATAGACTAATTTTGTTTCAATTTTTAAATCAGATTTTCTGAATGTTATGTTCAAATTTTCCCCATGGTTTTCCATCTTACTCTCACAAATACAGTGATAAAGCAATACAGATTCAGTTGTCAGGACACTTTAAGACACTCTGCAGCAACACATTCACACTTTGTCGTCAGCTGCAGACCTGTCTTGTTTGCTCTGGTGTCCTTTCTTTCTGCAAAGTCTCCAGACACTGGGAAGTCTGAGGTCCTTTGACTTTGTTGCTTTCTTTGCCTGGGAACTTGAGTCCCAGGTTCTTCATCACTCCCATGCCATCCCTTTTAGATCTTAGCTCAAAGGTAACCCTCAAGTGAATTTTCTTAATCTTTAACACCAATCCCATTTTTTGTGCAGTATTTTTATGTATGTATGTATATATGTATGTATGTATTTATTTATTTATTTTCTTTCATTTTTTTTTTAACCAGGGATTGAACCCAGGGTTGGTTAATCACTCAACAATTTCCTCAGCCCCTTGTAATTTTTATTTTGAGACAGGGCTTCCCTAAGTTGCTTAACTTGTGATCTACCTGCCCAAGCTTCCCCAAGCCACTGGGATTACAGGTGTGCAGGGCTGCATCTGGCTTTGCCCAGTATATATATATATATATATATATATATATATATATATATATATATATATTACTACTCTGGGCAGAAATAAAAGAAAAACATATAAAATATAAATAAAATATATTTTTTAATATACATATACATACATACATTTAAACATACACTGTCATGGTATTGTGTTTGTTTGAGTCCACAGAAAAGTTACCAATTTATTTCAGGCATTTAATAAATATTTGCTTTTGAATGATGGATAAATAAATGGATATTGATAGATAATTATACAAAAAGTGGTTTTATAATCAGTAATGCAAAACAAAGCATGATAGTCAAACATTAAAATTACTTAAAATTATTATTTCATACTAATTAACATTTTTAATTTTAATAAAACACCTCAAAATATTATGTATATTAATTTTAGTACATGTTATCTTGATATATTGTCTCTTAATCTTTGAATTCAGGTCTTTACAAGCAACATAATAGTTCATGCTATCTGAATTGAATATATTGGATAAAACTCAATTTCAAAAATAGTTATATATAATCTGTGCTCTACTTCTATATTAATATCTACAGGTAGATTTATTTATTACAGAAATTCTTAAGCTTCCTTCTGTAGTAAACTGTACACAGAAAGAGAGATATATCACTAAAACATTTTTTTTCTTAATGAAAGCAAAAAAAATTGTTAGTTGTTAAAATTAAAAGTTATTGCTTTGTAGAAAATATGATTGTGCAATATACTCAGGATTGAATTTAACATAGGTAAACCAAAATAATGACCAGGAAGAGCAAAAACATGGAGAATAAAAAAAAAATAATGCAATGTTCATGCCATAGCGATATGCTGCTAAGCTACAGTTCTCTTTTCATTTAATATGTATTAAATAATCAGTAATTTTAAAATGTGTACATGCTAATATCTACCACTATGCTACCCATGACTAAATATGTATTTACATATACCTACATGACATTCCTTGCTTGCAAATGACCTGCTCTCATGGTTTTAACATACAGTTTTCAAAATGCACAGTGGCAGGTTTTCTCTTTAGTTTGAATCAGAATACATATGTAATTATTTCATATTTTCTCAGGGTTTGCATTGCACTGAAAGGAACATCACACCCCTGGAAGCATTAGGGTTATAAATGTGAATGCTATTTTCCAATTGATGGTTATCAGGAAGGTCTGAGGACTCTGTTAGCCTGTTTGGCAGCTTGTTCAATACCTTTTTCCTTGAGATTCTGAATTGAATCAATTGCTTTCTGATTGCTGCACACTGGGACTATTGCCTGCAGTCCTACGCATTGCACTCACATCACTCGATGTTGATTTCTTTGAGGATTTCCTTCTTCTATACAGTTACACCACTGCACATTCCCCTTAGAATAAGTTCATGTGGGGGCTTCCAGTGTCTATTCCCACTCAGATCCTGCCTGTTTCATGGGTAATCTCACTTCTCATTGTCTTTTTCACTATAGCAAAATGTAGGAGATTTTTTTTAAATTACACTATAAAACCATAAAGATAATGGGGAAAACAGGGCTTAGGGACATGGCATTCAAAATCTCCTTGATGATACATGAAAACCAGATTGAAACATAATAGCACCTTTTTACATATTAAATGACTAAAACATATATATAACAATGAGTGGACTGACCTTGAAAAGAACTGAAGTTGGCTTGAGAAATAAGGATCAGAAGCATTGCAATTTGTCAGTTATCTTAAAGTATTGGAAAGAAGGTTATCTGATTATGACTGGGAAGTATAATAGCAGATGTGAATGGGTTAGCTCATAACACATGCAACGAACTGAGTCACTGGTAGGTATTTGAGGTATGTGCGAATTTGGGTTTTCTGTATTCTTTGGTGGCTGTGCTCAGGTGAGGGCAATTTTCTGTATTCATCTGATGTTTCTTGCAGACAAAATTGCACATAAGCAAACTCAAAACTCACATTGTGTTTGCTGGTTTTCTAAATTATTGTATGATTTGGAATAAAGCCACACTTACAATGCAAGTATCATAGCAGAACAGTCTAAACTGATTTCTTTCAGGTGAGCCAGAATTACCTTTGAAAGGCCAAATTTTACCACAACTGGCTTTCAAAATTGTGACTTTTAAGTGGCAGCTCAGTTAAGTCAATGCTTTAATATATACTAATGTAAAAATTAAAGAAACAGAAAAAAGTCAAATAAATAAAAATTTAAATCAAATCACATGATTTACTTGATGAAAACAATGAGAAAGTATGTGTAATTTCATTTTTTATTGCTTTTTTTGCTTTCCTCAATAGAAAAGTTTTGATAATAACAATTTTATAATACTTCTTTTTGTTAATTACCTGCATGCTAAAAATAGCATGAGCAGAGTTCTTAGTCCTGCTACTATTCACATTGTTTAATCAGTTTCTTAGACATCATTTTCTCCAAAAGTAGGTACTGGCATTTTCTGAAAAATGCCTTTTTTTTCTTATGGCTTTCCTTATTTTTCTTTGTAAGATTTCCTAAAATTATCTTCACAACTGCATAAATTTGAAGTTACTGACACCTTCAATTACTGCTTCTCTATAGAATCTTAAATCAAAAATTTTCTCTGTTTGTAGGACGGTATCTACTACGTTCAAGCAAACTCTGCTTAATGTATTCTCAATTCTGGTTTCTTCAAATGTTCAGCTTAAATCTTTCCTTAGAAATTGTCTTTTTAAAATCCACTTAGAGCTACACACGTCAACATATATTTTTACAAGAGGAAGCTCAACATATATTTTAAATTTGTTGCTTTGATGATCTTAAGCAAATTTGTAGACTGCACAGATTGACATCTCAATTTTAGCACATTTGTGTACAAAATATAGTTTATTGTTGTTGTTGTGGTACCAGGGATGGAAGCTGTGGCCTCCTCTGTACTAGCACTCATCCTACCACTAAGCCACATACCCAGCCCCAAATATAGTTTTATCCAATTAGAAGCTCCATCAAAAGATTCTCCCCACAAGTTCAAGTATCCCAAAGCACAATTATACATTTCAAAATTAGTTTTTTATAAAGTTTATGCTCTTTTCATAGAGTACATTGATTTTCTTTTTGGTCATTATAAGACTTTAAAGCTGCTGAAGGTGAATAATCTGATTTTAGAGTGCCAATAATTTTGAATGAAATGCATGAAAATGTAGAGGCTTTGTGTCAGTCCTCCAGTTTAACTAGTAGGTCCATAGGTTTATTCACAACAGAGTGCTTTATGGAGCTTTCCCAGCAGGCTTTCCAACTGGGCCACAGTGTACAAAAGCATTCAGCATACTTGCTTTCTCCTCCGCTGTAGGCAAAACCATCTCTATTTCACATGTTCCAGACAAACCTCATGAGATTTTCCACATGTACCAGTGGGTCTCAGAAGTAGCAGCCCGGTGGGGCTCTTGTGTGTGAAAAGTGGCAGCAGCAGGCCACAGCATTCTAGGCGCAAGGCTGACACACAGAGTCACAGCAGCGTCAGAGTCCTCCCAAGCTTCTCTGATTATGACCAGGCCCAGGACTGCTTGGAGGTGCACATGTACCACCTCTCATATCAAGTCATATTTAAGTCATATTTACTTACTTCTTTTCAGATAGCACCCTGTACAGTAATTCTAGTCTCTTTGAATCTGAAAAGGTTCAGGAAAAAAGTTATCACCGGCCATCTTTCATATTTCCCCACAAATTTAAATTCTGCCCTCTCACACACTATTAAACATGGTAGACGCTGGAACTAAGACAATGAATGTCTATCAAACTCATCCCAAATGATTTTAATGCTAATATTAATAAGGCCTTATCTACACAAACACGTGCATTTGAAAGAAAATTGACCACAACACTCGGAGCAGCCAAAAGATCTTTATTGCAGCAGTGCAACAAAGAGAAAGGAAAGAAGGAAAGAGAGAGAAAGAAGGGAAGAGATAAACAGGGAGAGAGCAAGAGTGAGAGAGAGAGAGACAGAGAGCACGTGCAAGAAAGAGAGAGAGAGAGGTGCCTGGCAGGAGGGAGTTTTTATAGCTCAAATCTAATGGGGCCTCTGGGTCTGCAAGCTGCCTTGTTGGCCCAAGGGGGGTTGAGTGCTCAGCCTTGAGCGGGACTTGACACAAACAGGTGATAAAGGACCAGATAGAGGGGGTTTGAGTGCCTGGGCTATCTTGCAGCCAACATCTGTTCAGCCTGCCCTGCAGACAACACAGTTCAGCCTGCTCTGCACCCAACAGCATTATATTAGTTATGTTGATTGGTCTTGAGGGAGACCTAGACCATGCAAAAGATTTGATTGGCATGATAATTGTATTGATAGGGATAGCCAGCTGTGTTGCTCTCTTAAATACTCTTTTAAAACAAACCTTATTTAAATTTCACATTTAAAAAAAAAATAGGTGCCAGCTTTATTCAGTGCTATTCTTGAAAGCATGTCTTAAAATAGTCTTTACTTATAAAATGTGAAAGAAAAAAGCCTCTCCTTCAAAAATTAAAAGAACCCCCAAATATGATTCATTTTGCAGAATTACCAGCTAAGCAAGATGAAGACTTGCTAGCTATGATTATCAAGATACTGATTACAACGCTTTACCATCAACCAAAGGTCTGCCCCTCCCCCTTTCAGAAGCAGTGCAGAGTGGCCCCAAAAGGCCATCCCAGGGACAGGGAGAGGCCCAGCCAGCCCAAATCCCAGGGGGCAGTGGGTCCTGGGATGATTCCAGCCTCCACCACCATGAGCAGCAACTTTATGAAGAACCCCAAGAGAGATAAGAGAAAAAATTGTCCAGCTGAGCCCCAGGAACCCCAGAAATATAGGGGCTGACAAGGCCAGTGGTGTTTTGAGGCTCTGGGCCGGGCTTGTGAAATAGTAGTAAGTAATTTAAACACTGTCAGATGGAAACAATAAACAGCTTCACGGTCCATACATAGGCTGAGCATCCTGAATCCAGAAATCTGAAATCCAAAATGTTCCACATATGAAATTTTTTAGTGTTCCCATGACACTACAACTGTAAACTTCCATGCCCAGCCTCACGAAATGGTCACACAAGAGTCCCACTGCATTTATTGTTGCAATCTCAAAAAATAATAAAACATTTATTTCCAACCAAATTGGGTACATTAAAAGCCTAGAGTAAATGGAAAGGGAGGGAATCAAGTTTATGCTTAGAGACCTACAATCTAAAATAAAGAAGGAAGCCAGGGACAGGGCACACGCCTGTAATCCCAGTGGCTCAGATGGCTTGAGGCAGGAGGATTGTAAGTTCAAAGCCAGCCTCAACAACTTAGTGAGGCTCTAAGAAACTCAGTGAGATCCCCAATATCCATGAAAGAAAGAAAGAAAGAAAGAAAGAAAGAAAGAAAGAAAGAAAGAAAGAAAGAAAGAAGCAATCATTTTGTCTAAGAGAACACATGAAATAATAGTAATAAAAAAGGAGCTATGTTGTACATCCTTCAGGATGGAGTATGTCTTTGAATTTACTTTAAGGTGAAGTCATATTTGAATGTTAGGAGCTTCATGGTTTGAGGACAGTGTAGAGTCACCACAGATAACTGCACAGGCTGAGTACTGCACAACTTCAGGTGACATTATTCAAATGGATTGTGATGCACTTCTCAAGGACTAGAGGGCATCAGGTTGGGAACATAGTTAGAGGTTATGTTGAGTATGGGTAACAAAGGCCCCAAACAATGGTTTGATCACGAGGGCATGTTTCTCTTGGGCAACAAGAAGTTAGGGAGGCCTAGTTTATATGGTGTACAAAGCCATCAAAAACCACCCTGATGTGTCTCTTCTGCCATTCTATGTAGCTCAGCATGGTGGAACAGAAATAGGGAAGCAGAGAGCCAGAGGAAGCCAGGCTGGGGACTGCCCAGGGAAGGACAGTGGGAGGCTGAGGAACCAGATTGTGGTGCATGCATATGATTCCCCAAATTGTCCATCCTAAAGTGCATCCTGGGGAAGGAGTGCCAGACAGCCATGCAGGGCTCTGCTAGTGAGACAGGCAGTAAGACAGGTAGCAAGGTTCCTTTTGGACTTTCAGATACTGGGGGAAAATTCTACCTGAGAAAATCAATGATCTCAAAGAGGTAAATGAATATTACTTCTTTTTGGCCTATGACAAGAATGTTTGCCTTTAATTTGAGATTTGTCAAGTAATTATGTTTTGCTCATTGAAAAATTCTAAACTTTAGGGGTTGGGGATGCAGCTCAGTGGTAGAGCACTTGCCTAGCACATGTGATCCTCTGCACCTTATTAAAATATATATAAATGTATATGTATGTATGTGTGTGTGTGTGTGTATATATATATATATATGTACACACACATATATATGCATATATATATATATATATATATATATATATATATATGTATATACACAAATAAAATAAAGTGAAAAGAAATCTAAACTTTAAGGATAAAGTTTTTGTGCTAAAATGAAACTATTTCTGTCACAATGATTTTGTTTCTCAAGCTAGAGCCTAGATTTCCACATGTGGGCTCCATTTCTCACATTGGTCTAGGTTAATTTTACCCCAATAAATTTTCTCACTCCTCTAAGCCAAGGAGAAAAAACAATTCTCAAGAAAAAGGAGAAATTAACAATAAATCAATAAAGACATCTTAACGATAAAAGCAAAATTTTGTAGAAAAACAGATGTTGATTTGATGACTGAAGAATTTTTTTAAAAATGTATTTTAATGAAAATGTGTGTGTGTAAATTTAAGCTAAATATTTTAGTGTCACATGACAATTAGGCTAGCTCGCTGATTGAAAATGGAAACCATTTGTCTCAAATGAATACTGACAGTTGTTGGAAGTGACAGCTGAATTGGAAGCACCACCTCCTACTTAAGTTGGGGCACATTTAGGAATATATGCCCTTATCAGACTGGGGATAGCAAGAGCCATAACAATCTCTCTAGGGGAAGTAGTATTTATTGCATATTTCAATTTCCCCCTACTAATATTTGAAGGGATTAAATAAGTGAAATCCAGAACTACTGCTATTTATGTAAATATACGTTAAGGAATCAGTAAAACAAGTCAGTCCTTATTCAGATATTACAAATAAGAAAATAAAAATGACTGTAACAGACTTACAGACCAGCATCACAGATGCAGTGGTGGAAGATAAGACAATGCTCTAGGAATCAGTAACATAAATTTGATTTTTCTTCTGTGGACCTTATTTTATTTAATACTAACTATTAAATTAAATAGTAATTGTTTCTTTCATCATCACTGTGGGTGATCATTGGTTTAGAGTAGGGGATACAAATTTATAATTGTTTGAGTTCAGACCTGGTGAACATAAAATGACACATTTCTCAGAGGGGGAATCCTTCCTCATGAGAGCTTTTAAAGCTCCAACCTGAAGATTCTGTATACTTGACTAAGGAAGGCCAAGGCATTCCATGGAAGATGGAACCTTCTGGAATAAAGAAGAACCAGGGCCACAGAGTCGCCAGCAGAAGAGCTGCGGGGCCCCTGCAGCAGCTCTGCTCTGGTTTGGCTCCGCTGAGGCAGGAGGCTTTTGTGTCTCAAGCCAGAGCCTAGGGCTGGAGTTGTGGCTCAAGCGGTAGCACACTCACCTGGCAGGCGTACAGCCCGGGGTTCAATCCTCAGCACCACATACAAACAAAGATGTTGTGTCCACCAATAACTAAAAATAAATAAATAAATATTTAAAAAATTTAAAAAAGAAAAGAAAAGAAAGATGGACCGAATGGATCCTTCAATTAATTAAAAAAAAAAAAGCCAGAGCCTAGATTTCCACTCATGGGCTCCATTTCTCACATTGGTCTAGGTGAATTTTACCCCAATAGATTTTCTCACTCCTCTAAGCCAAGGAGGAAAAAAGTTCTCAAGAAAAAGGAGAAATCAGATAACAATACAATGGAGGAAATATTACTTGCAGAATTGGCTGCCTGTCCCTGAGAAATTGAAGATGGTTTGAAGCCTGCGAGCTCTTACACTGATAAAACGATACTGTAAATTTTAATTTATTTAAAGATAAAAATACACTAAGTATAATTTTTGAATAGGAGAAATTAATTACAAATTTTCAAAGTATAAAAATAATCTTTTCTATTAATATTATTCTCTAATGCATTTTTCTGAAAATGATGAATGCAATATTACCTCCTTTTGACTCATTGAATAGAAAAAGATTATTAAAATGTTGGTACAGAATCTCTTTGTATATAGCAGTTTGTAAAGAAGTCTGTGGTAAAGTGGAGTTTTTGAAAGAGGACTCATTTTTTGTACCAGCTTTTGGTGGAGGATTAGATTTTTGGACTCTGTGGCTGCATTGAATCCCTTAACCTGAAGCTTAGTGGCTGAAAACAACCCTTAACTATACTTCTCCACCATGCTGTGTCCAACTGGTTGCTCTGATGCCTATTGGGCCCCCTCATGCAGCTGCCCTGGGGTAGGGGGAGGTCACTGCATGTGTAGTCTAGCAGCTGAGAGACCCTAAAATCCGGTACTGGGTCTTCTTCTCTTCCTGGGGGTCCAGAGTTCCTCAAGGGCTGGGGGCAATGGGGGAGGAGGTTGTGAAAAGCTGTGAAAGCTGGTGAGGTCTATATTCTGAAATTGCCCCACATAGCTTCCTGTCACATCTTATAAAAGTCAAGGCATTTGACCAGGACAGCTCAGCATCAGAGGTGGGGGCAAATCATTGGCATAAGGCTCACAAAATTACAGCTATGTTTTTTAATGGAAACCTTTGAAAACTTGATATTTTATATTAATTCCCCACCAGAGAAAAACAAAAAAACACACATATACCATTTCTCTGTCCATTTTAAAGAAAGCTGATTTTCTGTGTTACCTTAGAATCAGGATGGTCTGATTCAAACAGCTTCCATTTTTATGGATTTAATTCTACGTACCGTTTAACATGAATAAACAGGAAAACCACAAGATAAAAACATATGTCCATCTGTACCTTTTTCAGTGTTAGATTCTGTATTTATTAAAAATTGCATTTTTATTCAATATAACATGATTTTTACAGAAGTTAAGGCTCAGAAACTTGAAATATAGTAGTTCAACAGAAACTTATAACTTTTGGAAAATATTTTGTTTGACCTCAAATGGAACATTACTCATATGAATGAATATATAACAAGATGATAGTACTTTTCAAGTTTTATAAAAAGCTTTTTTATTTTAATTAATTTGTCATTCTGACTCTGATTACATTCTTTTAATCTGAGGAGGCTAAAAGCAAATAGTTTATAATCTTCTGCAATCATGGGTAGAAGGAGCTTCCCTCAACGAAGAAAGCAGATATATTTTTGCTTAATTAATGTGCTTTAAAAATATGTTAAAGCATATGAGCATTTTGCAAAAATAATTTAATAATTACTATAACTTAATAATTGGCATCAGTTAAATCTTCTCAAGATTCATTTCTTATTTGATAGAATTTTTGTAGTGAATTGATTTTATAATTCCTGTTAGTTTAATTGGGCTAACTTTAAATAAAGTGAAATCAATGAAGAATATTTTATTACTTTTATTTTTTATGAGCATTCATTATTTGCTTCCAGAAGAATTTAGAAATACCAATTACATAAGTGTCTAGCACTTCAGTCTATAATTTGTGATGGATAAGAAAAAAGCAGGAGTTTTGGATATGTACACAAGTTACATAAAAGAAACCCTGGCACAGTTCCTGAACTTCAGGAGAACCAAGGTGCTGTCATTGGATGCCACACAGGAACACTGTGTTCCACAGTGGCCAGAAGCTTAGGAAAATGGTTCCCTCTCTTTAGGAGGTAGGACCTGTCAATGGTGAGTTTACAAGTTGGGTTGAGGAGATGTCTAAGCAAACTGTTGAAGTGAAAGCTGGTTCTTCTCTATGTTTATAGTAAAATTTGGGGGTGGGGAGAGAGAGGGAGAAACTGAGGAAAGAGCTGTCGATATGGGAAATCCTCATCCTCTACAGATGGCAAAAGGTGCTAAAAATAATAGATTGCTGCTCTGGAGGTTAGCACAAAGAGCTGAAGGGGTACAGCAGTACAGCCCTTTGCTGCAATCTCAGGAAGATGGAAAGGTCCCAGCATTCAACACCAGGGGTTCAAGTTATGCCAGTGGGTCTTCTCAGTCCTTTTAGAGAGCCACCAGGGAGCTTCTTGGAATTATCTTTCAGCCACCCCAGAAGAAGCTGAAAATGGAAAAGGAACGACCTCAGCAAGATGTGAGCACATGTTCTGTCTCATGAGGCATCCAAGGAGCCCACAAGGAACTGGGCTGTCTCATCAGCAGGAGAGCTGCCTGTGGAAACTGACAGGGACAGACCACAGGACAGGGGGAGATGCTCAGAACTATCAAGATCTCTGGCAGGAGGGGGCTGGGCAAGCCACACGGCTACTAACACAAGTTCCCTTCCATGCAGAAGCAAGAAGACACAGTGAAGCTCCCAGAGGGCAGAGATAATCCAGATAGGATTTCCCCGGGCCTGGGGACCTAACATAGAGGAATTTCCCCATTGGATTCAATTTTCCCCATGTTTAAAGAAGAATGCCAGTAACTGTCAATTTTCAATCCCCATGTAACAAATTAGCACAAAGGTAGCGACTTAAAACAGCACAAATTTTTTGGAACCTGTTGAGAGCCACAGCCACAGTCAGAATGATGCCTGGCATATTGCCAGAGGGAATGGTTGAAAGGTGACACCAGTGAACCGTTGAGATGATGATTTGAGTTAAGCTGTATATAATTGCTGTGGCTCTAGATTGATTGAGTTGTATATGGACCCTGTTGGGGGGCGGGAATAGGGCGGCTCCAGGAATCTGCCTCAGGCACCGGATACTTTGTAGTCATGTTGCAGGGCTCTTCTTTTGGAATTGATTTCAGAGTTTATTGGAAATTTTTGAATGGTGACAAGTCTTGTTCTCTAAAGATTAATTAATTTTCAGCAGTAACTAAATTTCCAAAAAGCAAAGTATGGTATATAAATTTGGGCTCAAAATTAGACAAAGGTTATGAAAGGACTAGAAATCAAGTAGACATAATTTCCCATATGGCTTTTAACTGACTGCAAAAAAAAAACTCAAGAATAACATTTAGAATAGTTGAAATCAGTTGTAACTTCCCATATTAACTTTGCTTTTATAATTAGTTTGACATTATCTTAAAATCTAAGTACTTTCATATCATATCAAACATTTTAGCAGATAACACTAACTTGAATCAGTTACTCTTAGTTTCTTTACCTACATTCATTGTATTCAAATAATAATAATAATAATAATAATAATAATAATAATAATAAATGTGTTAGGCACCATTCTGCTTCAAAGGTGTTTCTATCAAAATTTGTGTGAAATTACAGAAGGAAAGTAAGATTTTACCTTGTAGGTTGAGTTCTGTTGCCTATTATAATAAGTAATTCAGCCTCAGGTGATTCTGTGCAGAGTTCTGTATTTGCTGTCATTCTAAATTTTTATTAATATTGTCAGAGAAGCTGACAGGTAAGGGGTAAGTTTCATGAGTTACACTTAGACCTAAAAACCTTGAACTTTACTGAAATTGTTTAGTAGCAATGAATCACAGCCCTGCATCACCTGAGTCCTCTTCCCATAACCAGAACACTGCTGCTGACTGTGTAGTTTTCCATATAGGCTGCAACCAAGAGCAATCATTAATCTCCTTACTACAAACAGTAACTCTAGAGTTAAAATGTTGACTTTCAAGAGAATGGATGTGAGGCCAGAGACCTACCAGGTGACCCGATGATAGTGTACCACTCCAAACCAAAAATTTCACAGTAGGAAAAATGTGGCAGATTCCTAGAGTACAAAGTTGGAAGACATCAAATCCAACATGGTTTTTTTTCTTTTGTTGATAAACTTACAGATTTCTTCTTTAAGAAAAATTCTGAAGAAAAGAATTACCTTATTTTCATAGTCAATGTGTAACTGATTATGTTTTTCTGCCTCTTCTGTTAGTTTAAGAATAAACTTCAACCTTGATTTCTGTTTATCCTTCTCTTTACAATGAATGCTATCAGAGCAGTCAGTTACTTTTATGTTCATGGAGCATGGCACAGAGAAGGTCATGAAGAAATATTTTTGTTGGAACAAAGAAAAGAAATAAATTATCTTACTGGATTTTGCAAGCTTAAAAATAGTTTTGGAGTCAAACTTTCTGTATTAAGATTTTATTTATTTTTATGATGTTGGTGAATAAAAAAATTATTTCCTCCCATTGAACATTAATTCCCTTAACTATAATGCTGGGGTATAATTTGACCAATCTAAAAACACTGTTGTAAAGATTAAATGAGATAATACAAATAAAGTTGATAATATAATAAGTAGGTATTATATAGTGTTCTAACTGTAAATAGCTTTATACCGTTTAGCTTTTATTACTTCAAAGGGATGTCATGAATCTATTAAAGAATCTAATGGAATCCCCTAAACATCCCCTCATCATTCCATAGCTTTAGCAAGCTCTTCAAACTATCTAAGCATAATTCACAATAGCTAAATTGTGGAACCAACCCAGATGCCCTTCAGTAGATGAATGGGTAGGGAAATTTTGGTATATATGCACATTGGAATATTACTCAGCAATAAAAAGGAATAAAATCATGGCATTTACTGGTAAATGAATGGAGTTGGAGAATATAATGTTAAGTGAAGTAAGCCAATCCCTGAAAACCAAAGGCCAAGTATTTTCTTTGATATAGGATACTGACTCATAATGGTGATGGGTGGGTAGCATGGGAGGAATGGAGGAACTTTAAATAGGGCAAAAGGGAAGGAGGGAACGGGAGCACATATGGGGGTAGGAAAGACTGTAGAATGATTTAGACATCATTACCCTAAGTTCATTTGTGAAGACACGAATGGTGTGAAAATACTTTGTGTACAATCATTAGTGAAATGAAGTCTACTTATTTCATAGGGACTGATTTTATTTAGGGGGGAACGACTTGCCAAAGATTGAATTCAGGGGCACTCAACCACTGAGCCACATCCTCAGCCCATTTTTTATTTTATTTAGAGACAGGGTCTCACTGAGTTGCTTAGCACCTCGCTGTTGCTGAGGTTGTGTTTAAACTCAAGATTCTCCTGTCTCAGCCTCTGGAGCTGCTGGAATTATAGGTCTGCGCCATGGTGCCAAGCCCATTATATTTTTAACTAATATGAACAAAAGGAATGGAGTGGAGTAGAGTGCAGTGGAGTGGAATAATAGAAGAATAGAGTCTATGCTTTGCATTGAGTGGGATAAATAAAGGTAAACATTTTGTGCAACTTGCCTTAAGGTGTATGTGCATAGTATGCTTATGCGCCTATATATGTATGTTAGGTTCAAATATATCTTGCTTGATCAAGATGGCTCACACAGAGCATCCTGCAGATTTCTATGCCTTATCATTTTCATCACACTTGCTGTTCTTAGTTTCACCTTGTTTGCTTTAATTCCCAACATATAAACACAACAGCTACATTTGCAATACAACTGACCACAGAGATCACACTCATTTAAAAAACAGATTAAATCAACCAAGTGATCACATTATCAAGCGATCACAATAATTGTATGCTAGATTCACCGATAACACAAAAGGTCATGTTCAGAAGGCAAGATGCATCAAATTTTGAGTGTTCCACATAGATGACCTATATTCCAGAGTTTCTTAGACTATGGCCCCGGGAGCATGTTATACACAAAGAAGGAAAATGAAGTTGCACTCTTCTAGATGATGTCAGAAATAGTTCTAAGTCAAACTTTGTATAAGAGCATGATGCCTTACAGTAAAATTATAATGAATAAATATTCCAGATTTTTGTAAATAAGATGCTTTAAGCCAATTTATTCACTTTCTTAATTTGAAACTAGAATTAGAACGTGAATCAAATATGTCATGTGGTTTTTCTTACAAAACATAATTCCACAACTATATATAAAATGTTTTTTGTTCGAATGATATATAGTAAAGACTGTTCACAAAAAAGCTAAAATCCCTGCAGATGATGGAGACACCTTTGAAATTCTCCATTCCAAGGGCCATTAATCTAATTTTCTTCTATTTCTTCTTGAATTAATATCTCTTCAAAAAGGTTAGTTTCTTATTGAGTCTCTGAAATGCAGTGTAGCTGTTCTCCCTCATTGTTAATGTCTTGTTTATTAAACTTTTTCAAGAATTAATCTAATTAACATTGAGTTTACTTTTTAAGACTTGTATTGTTTCACAAAGAAAAGACATAAAATTATTTGAGGGAAAAATGCAAGCATTTATTGTTTTTACCTGGTGCATTTTTACTGTTTGCCACATTAGTGATTTAATTTTCACTGAACAAACACAACTTTCTCCAAGACAGTTTTATTTAATGCAGCTAAATTTGTATTTGGCAACATTGTACTATATTTAGGATGGAAACATTAGTTAAAAGAGCACATAAACAAAGTATTTATTTTTGATATTCTATGAACTCAACATTAGAGATTTTAGGAAGATTTGCCAGAAGAATTCCAGAAATTATAAGTTATTATTTATTTAACTGGTCTTCCAGGGAATGTTTGGAACTTTTCATGAATCTATATCTCATGTAGATGTTTGCCTTAAATATTGATTGGATGAAGAATTAAATAGTCAATGTGCTAGAAATTAAAAACATAACTAACCTTTTAACTTTAGCAATTCCTGGTCTGTTGACTAAGGATATATGGATGTTCTTTGAGGCAAAACATCTTTAATAAGCTTTAGAATATATATGTTTTTGAAGATTTGTAACTTTATATATATTATGTGAAGAGTTGAAATAAAACAATTAACCATTCAAACCAGATCAAGAATACCAGGAAACATGTCATTGGTGTAATAAATGGTGATCTGTGCATGCAAATTTAGGAGATAAAATTTACAGGCATAAAATAGAATTTGTAACAATGGCAACAGAAGCCAAACAACCAGAATATAGTCACATGATATGGTTCCTTAAAGAGCATTAGCTGAGCAGTCAGGAGGTCTTCATTTTATTTTCCTTGTTGTCATGACTATTCTTAGTTTGTTATCTTTTGTAAACTGAACATCTAATTATTAATGTGTGAAACAAATATAAAAGCAACATTTGTATTTGTTGTGGGACAAAACACTGAAAAGGTTTTGTTTTGGAAATAAGATACTAAAGTGGTTGCTTAAGTCACAAAGTTCATATTCAGGCAATTATGACTACCCTTTTAATTTCTGTAATATTTTTTTTTCCTGTGGATGTGTAACCGATGTGATTCTGCAACTTGTAATTGGGGTAAAAATGGGAGCTGATAACCCATTTGAATCAAATGTATGGAAGATGATATGCCATGAGCTTTGTAATGTTTTGAACAACCAATAAAAAAAATTTAAAAAAAAAATAAAAAATAATAATTTTTTTTCCAATAGCATAATTTTTTTGTTCCCTCAAATGGTGACATTCTTGAGTAATTTTATAAGCACAGAATTTTTTAAAAAAGTAAATGTTCTCCAGGAATGTTTAAAACTTTAAGTTTTTCATTTAAATGCTGCCATTCCTTCTCGCATAAAAACTGGACAAAATTCTAACTGCAAATTTAAAAAAAGAAGGATGGACAGACTCAGTCATTTTCATTTATAATCCTTTATATCCAGTCCCAGAATATAATTTGGAGTCCAAAATAAACAGTGAGGGCAGGGACCACATTTATCTTTCACTGTTCAAGTTACCAGCCCCCAGTAAGATTTCAGTTAATATAGTTTGAGTAAGTGAAAGAACAAAACTAAATCCAATAAAATGAAACATGATAAAAACCATTTGTGCTTTTAACATAGAAGAGCAAAGGCTTCTTACCAAGCATTTTTTCTCTTGAAATTTCCTATTACAAAATAGTATAAATTTCTAAGCAATTTTTTATTAATGTATTGTCCATGAATTTAGAAAAACTTGTGATTTTCAGTTTTAGGCTAATTTTCTCCACCAATAAGAAGAGGAGGAATTGATACAGTAAGTTATAATGTTTGATCCAAAAATATTGGATGACATTAGGCAAATAAAGGTCCTAACATGCAAAAGAGTGCAGGTCCTGAGCAAACCCACACTCGGACAAACAGAAAAGTTATTTTTCATGTACTCAGAAGATGTCTTATCACTCATGGACTATCTTCTCTTTAGCTGTGGTTTTTAATTAATAGAAGCACAAAAGAAAGGCTATGCGGTGGGATGGCCAAGTTTTGCAGAACACTCTGGAGATGATGCACCTGCCTATACTGTTTATC
The DNA here is from genome assembly GCF_048772815.1 of Callospermophilus lateralis. Classification (NCBI taxonomy): domain Eukaryota; kingdom Metazoa; phylum Chordata; class Mammalia; order Rodentia; family Sciuridae; genus Callospermophilus; species Callospermophilus lateralis. The sequence continues at coordinate 865,646 of NW_027511135.1, forward strand.
CCAGGGGCACCCAAATTTGGGTTGACACATTTTGAAGTCTGTGATAAACGTTTGCAAAATTAAACAATATTGACAGTGAAATGGGCTTTTTATTAAAGTTTTTTTTCAACTTTGAAACCTCATTTTAAACAGAAGTTTTTAAATAGAATATTATTGAATAGTAAATTTTGCTGTTTCCAAGCTCAAATAATTTTAAACTTTAGAAAATTGGTAACAGAAACACCTTCTGAGATTGCATTAAAAAGAAGAAAATAGAAAACATTGCAAGTGCAAGAAGAAAACATTAGATTTGAAAGGATAAAAGAAATTGAAGTTAAAATGTAAAGGACCAGGTTTTGTAAAGTTTTCAAGCTGCACTCAGAGCCTGAAATTCCTGTGGCAGTTAAGACAATTCCCGGAACTGCCTGTTAGATGTGTGTCGAAATCTTCCCCTGACCACGTAGTTACTAAATCACCCCTTCCCAGAGGCTGTGCAGCTCAGCACGTACACTTCTCAGGGCTTCAACCAATCAGTTTAAATGTATGCCTATCTTAGTGCTGACCAATCACCCCCACCCGACCTGTTCCTGCCAGTGAATGTGCTAATCATGTTTTAGAGTTGTTATTTGATTTTCCCGCAGTATATGATGATTTGCTAAAGGAGGCTATGACGTATGTAAAGCCCCTGCCCTCTCTAAAGAATGTATATAAACTCTGCTCAAGTGGCTCTTGGTGCTCTTTGTTCTCTGCTCTTCTTAAGTGAGCTCTGAGCCCCAGCATGCTGGACCCCCAATAAACCCTTTGCTGTTGCATGAGATGGTCTCTTGGTGGTCTTTTCCTCCGACGCTCACCCGAACTTTTCAGATTAAAGGAACAAATTTCAGTGTCTCTATTTACAACTGCCATTGATTGATGAATACAGAGAGTCTAGGAGTACTATGAATGGGGTTCCTTCCTCTTTTATTCATCCTTTGAAAGAATCCAGCTACCCTTGATACTTCTTTGAATAATGTCATTCAACTATACCAAAGAAAAAAAGAAAAGAAATGAAAGGATGCTTTTATTTTTAGAGAATGAAAATGGCCTTGGTTCTCAAAGACTCTTTCTATTTCATTAATTTATTCAGACCTGACCAAGTTATGATGGAAAGTCTTACAATTTATTGTATAAGTTGTGCACAAATGCAAGAAAAAAAGCAAAACAACACTTATTCCAAAATAAATTCACTCTACTTAAGCAAATTGTTATTAACAAGTTATATTGAATTTTAAACAATAACTGATGTGCCTGAATTCATTTTAAAAGAGCTAAACATATGTTAAATTTTTCTATGAGTATGATTTAACTATTAAGATATCTACTTCAAAGTTAAGAGATGCATGAAAACTAATATATTTACTTTCATAGAAGTCTTTTTAAAGAGGGAGCCTGATACTTCTTCAAAATAGATAATCCAGGGTTCCTAAGAAAGTGGTGAATTGAAGTTTTTACCACAGGATTATTTACTGTAGGATTATTATGCAAGGGCTGGAGTTGTGGCTCAGTGGTAGTGTGCTTGCCTAGCATGCATGAGGCACTGGGTTCGATTCTCAGTACCACATACAAATAAACAAAATAAAGGTCCATCAACAACTAAAAAAATAAAAAATAAATTAAAAAATATGGCCTGAGGCCTTGTTTAAAAAAAGGATTATTATGTAATTAAATTAATTTATCATGTAAAATTTTAAGTATAAATTCACATAGTTTCTCTTGGTAAGTAAATAAGCAAATAAAAATACATAAAACATACCCCAAATCACCAGTGTATTTAGGGACTATAGCAGAATCATGATACCTTTGAGCTAATGTCATTATCATATTCTCTCATGCTTTAAATTAATAATTTTCCTTACACATTTACACATACATTCACACACATATGCACACACAACCGGTTTATACACTCACATGTATAGACTTTAACCCTTTTGCTTTACATTTAGACATTTATAGCTAAAACAAACCACTATGTGCCCTATATGACTAAATAAAACTTTAAAAACTCTCCTGTGGGGAATTGTTAATTTTTGTATATCATTGGAAAATTTATTTACTGCCTCCAATCAATTCTGTAGGAGAATCAAATGAGTATAAAGTCATTTCGAAGATTTAAAAGACTGCAAACAAGTTTGGAAGAAACACTGCATCCTGAATAGGAAAGATAACATATATGTAATAATGAAAATGATACACTTAGGCAAGGGAATTTGGAAAAAGTTGTAACAATGGAGAAAATAGACAGTTAAACTCTGAGCTGGACCCTCGTATTTAGATTTTTCTTTTTAAAGTTACTCATATGTTAAATAAGGATAATAGTAACTACCACCCTGGTCATTGTGGAGATGATCAGGCATGTTAAATGACTAGCTCTGGAACAAGTATATTTATTAGAATTAGCAAATAAATGTTCATTATTATTAATGGAATTTGATGACATTAATAGTTATAATCATACTTGGTTGTGATCTTCTTCCCCAGCACCCCCCTCACAATGAAGCTTACTTTACACTTGTCTCATGATCCTTTTCACCTGTTTGATTATTAATATTGTGCTACAAGTTGTTGAACTATGTGGGGCCAAGTATTATGAGGAGCTGATGTGTGCATCCTACAAAGCAAGCTCTCTCCAACTACAATCTGGTTTCCATGATTTTATTCTGTTTTATTTTCATTAAATTTATTTTAACTGATACATAAAAACATGAAAATTACACAGATTTTGGAGGCTATCATGTAATGTTTCTGTATATGTAAACATAACTTACTTATTTATCTACTTAACATACTGGGGATTGAACCCTGTATGTTAAGTAGATAACATAACACTGAGCTACATCCCTACCATCTATTTCTCCCCTGCCTCTTTTTTTTGAGACAGTCTCACTAACTTTTTGAGGCTGGTCTTGAACTTAGGATCCTCCTGCCTCAGCCTTCTGAGCAGCAGGGATTACAGGTGTGTGCCATTGCACTCAGCTACATGTAAATACTCTCAATAATTCTGGATATAGCTGGCATAAAATAATTGAAGAGTAACTCTCACTAGTGATGTCTAAGATCAAGTGATTTAGTGTACTGCATCACTTAGAACCAATGAAGCAGAGTAAGCAATTGGCAGTAAAAGTTTTTAAAAAATAGAGAAATGGCAAAGCAAGGCAACTACCATTAATATCAACAACAACAGAAAGTAATGATCTTATTATAGACATTGTATGCCATCTCCACTCTAATTTTCACAACTCTGGATTCACTTGCCAGATTTGCAATAATGTTTTCTTCTATCACATAATTTTAACTTTAATTCAAGTGTAAAATCAGAATACTGTTTAATACTGTTTAGATCTTTATTATAGGTTTCACACTTAAGTTACAGTGTTTCATATACCCATGTGCAGTATTGATTAATACAGTTGCTTTCCTGCCCCTCCTTTTCTAATCTGAGATATAGTGATTCATTTACATATAAAAGTCTGAAGGTAAGCACCCATTAATTCATACTATGTATGTGGTAGAAAAGATTATTTCATATGTGGAAAACTCAATAGAAATCACAGAAAATTCAAAAGATCATTGTAATAAGGCCTTTTAGAAATAGATCTCAGTTTTTTGAACTGTGAGATCTGATTTAAAAATTCATGAGAATTACTTTCCTGTGAGAAGGCTCAGGGAATTATGAATATGACAGACAAAAGCAAAATAAAAATAGGAAACTCAAAAATCTGAAATTCATTCATTATGTGGGTTTTATAGTTTATTATCACTGATTAAGATAAATCTTGGACATTTTTCTTCAGTTCAAAAACTGCAAAGGAGAAGTTTTAAACTACCTGTGTAAAATTGCTTTGGAACCATGTAATTGTAATTAGATAGGTCAGGATATATGAAAAGACAATCATATGCAGTAAATTCTGTGATATTTTCTAATTGAACACAGATTCTATTTTCAACTTTTCTAACAGTGTTTATTATTACAACAGTTTTTGTTTTAAACTTAAGAGCAATATTTAGAATGTGTGTCCTGCATTAATTTTTAATCATTGAATTTTCATGGGCTTTCTGTTTTATTGCTTCATAAATAAATAATTTGTAAATTTGTCTAGTCAATTTTTGTTTCCACATAGAAAACTTGACCTTAAAAAGAAAGTTAATGTTCTAGAAATATAATGAAAATATTTGTGAAAATATAATTCATCATTAAGCATTATAATAGGGATACATAAAAGAGAAGCACAGCCTCTTTTTTCAAATACAATACAACCATTTTAGTTGTAGCAATGATTGATTTTCTTTAAATAAAATAAGTCCAATTATTATTGCATATATTCATGTACATAATGTTTCTAATGAAAAGTAGGTTAAAAGAGTGGTCATAGTTACATGGTGAGTGGCACACACCTATAATCCCTAGCAACTTTGGAGGCTGAGCAGGAGGATTGCAAGTTCAGAGCCAGCCTAGGCAACTTAGCCAGGTCCTAATCAACTTAGTAAGACCTCTATATTATATAGGGGTGAGTGTGTAGTATAAGTGCCACAGTCAATCAACACCATCCAGTTCTATGAGTAGTAATGAAATAGGGCACCTCCGCACCTCCTGCTTGTATCATTATTAATTGTGCCAGTCTTTTCTAGAATTTGGGGCTTTATTTGAAAATAAATGTTACAGTATTCTGCTTTGCACAGTATGATGCAACTATATTTAAGAGTGAAATTTGATTCACTGTGTGACACTGGTTGAATTGTTGCCTTTCTCTTTGTAAGATTTTCTTCCTATTTTTAAGAGGTAAATTATATTTTTCTGCCCTATGCAACACATAATGTTGTTTGGAAGTTCAAATGAACCTTAAGTAAAGGTTCTTTGAAAAGTGCACTGTCTTAAAGAAAAACATCGCTGTGAAGAAATTTCTAAAGAAAACCTCAGGCCTGTGTTCTCATGATCTTAAGTTCCCTATCAGTGCTATGATGTGTACTCCAGTCTCTTTCTTAGAATTTGTCTAATATTTTATCTAGAATTGGTCAAAATCCACTCTGATTTGTGCACAGTACAATTTTCATCAAATACCACAAGGCTATTATATTGCAATATAACTTCAAATAAGTATTTTGTACAGCAGAAACCTAGATAGAACTGGAAATTGAGTTCACCATTTCCACAAACCCTTAGACATCTGTCATGTGTCCGACATTGTGCTTGTCACAGGAATACAAAGAAGAGTCTGCCCTTCATGAGCTTTTTATCTAGTTGAAGAGAAGAGCAAATGAGCATATAATAATGTATTGTAAATTTTATTACTCTAAAGTGGATAAATGAGATAAATGAGAAATGTTTACTCATTTTAACAGTTTGATTTTATTTGATTTTAGGAGTTACCATATGATTCATAAAAGGAAGTTACAACTAGTAGTATGAATCCATTCCAATTATTGATTTATGCCAATTTTTCAAATAAATGCATTTTGAAGAGTAAAGTTCCTATTGAATGTTACCCACTATAATTTATTTAAGTTCTAAAAGAATAAATTTTTAATTTAATTCACTAGTCAATGTCTTTCTGGCAGTAAAATTTATGGGCTTCCCATTGAGCTAACCACTTATATTGAATTAAAGTAATATGTTTTGGTCTATACTGCAGTTTAAGATGGAAAGATTACGACAATGACCCAAAAAGTTTAATCAAGATTTTCATGTTTATAGAAATGCATACAGAATGTATAATGGATTTAATATAACTAAGTTATATAAAATATAATAAATAAACAGATGGCATTTATAACTAATTATGCATAATATTTAACCCATTTATTAATTCATTTTAAGACAATAAGGAATCCATCTATTTACAGATACTTAATAATTACAGTTGCCATCACTTTTGCTGGGAAGCCTTATAGGAATCCAAAGTTAAGACATCAATTTTTTTGATTATTCTATAATAAATAGTAATTGAGAAATTATTCTATAATAAATAGTAATTATTTATTATTATTATTATTATTATTATTATTATTATTATTATTATATAATAAATAGTAATTGAGGAATTAAGGGAAAAAATGGTTCAGCCAGAGAGATTAATAGAAGAAATGCACATTCTGGCTATAAAAACGTTTTGCTCTGAGAAACTATAGCAGCATTTCTTTATAATCTAAGAAGCACTAATGGCAACAAACTTACAAAGATATTGAAAGAAAAGAAATAAAATTATAAGCCACTGGTGCATAATAAAGAAATAAACAAAAGACTCAGAAAATTAAGACAAAGACTTTGATTCAGTCACCTCTTGTGGAGTTGAAGACAATGTGCAGAAAACTAAAAGTGTAAAAATCAAACAAACGTAAAAACCAAATCCAAGCTTTTTCAGTTAAGTTTGGGGTAAAATACAGGTCCTCTTAGAGTTAGTTCATCAAATATACAGTGGCAGATCAGCATAGACATTCCATAGTCCAAGGATCAAGGGAATATGTACATTATGAGGCACAGAGGCAAAGTGAGTTCCAGCATTGCCAAATCAACAGTCACTGTTCTTCAGGAAATCTCTGAGGTAATCTTAAATTTTGAATGATGGCTTCTCCGTCTAAGTCAGGATTTGAGGGGAAATACGATTTGTAATTGAATGCACTAGTAATACTGTTTCTCTTCAAGCATATTTATCATAATTTTTTTTAAAAAATGATGAAAGCAAGATCTGTAGGGGAGACATTCTTTCCCTCCATTCCTGGGAATTCTAGAGACTGTAGAAGGAGCATATTCCTTGAGCTTAAGAGTTCATTTCTAGCCACCACATAAATGGATCTCACCCTAGGAAACCTCTATAATGAAACTCATATTTACCACATTCCCTACACCATCCCTTTGTGTGGCTTTTCTGAATTAATTCAATAAAATTTTATTGTGTTCATGCATTATTTCAGGAGCTATTTTTCTGTGCCAGTGAAATCCCAGTAAAAAACCAAGGCCCAGACCTGGGGGACTTATATTTTGGTCAGGAGTTGAAGATAAGTAATAAATAATGAATAACATAATGCAGGTTATTAAGAAAAATGGACAGGGGGTGCAGGTGATACTGGGTCTCTTGGAACAACTCTCTGATAATGTGGCTCAAAGAAAGAAGAATGTACAAATCTGTGGGAAGAATTTCCAAAACAGGAGAAATGAGTTGAAGAGCACTAAGAAACAGCTCAGATAAGTATCAGAAAGAAGGTGTAGGTGGTTGAGCAGGGTAAGTCAGGAGAACAGGATGAACTGAGGATGGGTGAGGACACAATACAAATGACACAGATCTTGTGAAGAGAATTTGATCTGATTTGCACAAAGTAGAAATTACTTAGTGAGAGATTTTAAATTAATCCCTCTGCCCGTTGAATAATGAAGATAGTGTACTGACTGGGTTAAGGTAGATCTTGCATGTTAGTCAGAAAGTGATTGCAATAGTGCTGGTGAGAGCTGTACTGGCCATCGCTGAGAGTGTTCCTTGGGGCAACGAAGCCTGACTAGATCATGGACATATTGATGGCTGTTGGATGGGTGTGGAATGTTTGGAGAGTGAGAATTAGGCGATGATTTTGAAGTTTTAGTCTTAAACTACTGGAATACTGGAGCCATACTGAAACAGAAGGGTGGGAATTAAGAGCATGGTTTTGAATGGTTTTGAGATGCCATTTGAGTATCTAAATGGAGTTGGTATGCAGGCATTTGGATATGTAGGTCTCGAGTACAAGGAAGGAGTTGAGCTTGAAGTTATAATTTGGGCATCATCAGCATTAAGATATAATTAAAGACCTAGGAAATGACTGTAGCAAAAGAAAAGGTCCCCCAACCGGCATTTAGGGAAGATAAATAAAGTGAGCATACAATCTTGGTGTTTCTCTTGTTAAGAGATAAGGTCTCAAAAGACAGTAAGCCAGTGATCTTATAGTGCTCAGCACTGAATCATTTGCAGATAGATAGTTTGCAAGTCACTTTCACATTGATGGGTGAGACCCAAACTGTGTTAACCCCAGTATACAGAGACAGTTATTCTTTTGCAGGTACAAATTCATTAACATTTTGGAATTAACCAACATATTGTAGAATTCTAAAGAAGGAAGTGTGAGACAGAATCTTACTGCATAGGCAATAATCCAATTAAGAGTCAAATTCTGTGGCATTTCTTTGATTAAATAAAAGTCCTTTTTTCCCCTAAACTATCCAAAATTTTAGATGTCAATATCCATTGCTTTAGTTATAGGAATATCCAGCTATGATTGATCAAAATCTATCCTTTAAAACATGGATGGTAGATAAAATATAATAGCAAAAAAACTCTTGACAGTTATATTTCATAACAACTTGTTTTTAATATTTGATAATGGAAAACATAGTAAATAAATATTCATATAATACTAATAAAATGTATTCATATTGCCTATGTCATTAGGGAATTCCCAACCTGTTGAAAGAATGAGAGATTTGTGGTGTGTTGCTTAATGTCTACTCGTTCATAGACTTTTCTCCATCTGGTTTCCTAGGAGTTTTAAAACATTTAAGTTAAAGTTTTTTATTTTCATTTGTTGTTGTGTTAATATGAAAATTATTCTTGCCAGAAGCATTCTGTTACAATCTTTTAAGAAAGAAATTGAAATTAGATGTATGTGCCTGTTAATGTTGTGATAATAGTGCTAACTGCATCTGCTAACTAAATATGTAGATTAGAAAATCTTTGGTTTAGTGATCACATCAAACTTAAGGAGCTGCAGTTTAAAAGAGATTAAATGTATTTCTAACAACTGCTTCCAAAGCTGTTGATAGCAAAGGAAATGAATGACTATTATCTTGAGAAATGTCTGCAAATTTTCTTAAGGTAATATTTTGATCTTTTTTAACTCAGGTGGCATTATATCAAATGCAGGGTATTGTAAAATAGTGCTTTTGCAAGTTTAAATAATAATGTTTAAAATATTTTTCTATGGAGTCATTATCTTTTGAAATATTTTCTGAGATGCCAGAATTGTCCAGAATTTATACAGAATTAAAATATATTATATGAAGAAGCCCAGCATTCAGATAGTCACAGAATTGCAGTTTGAATCACAGTGATGTTAAAAATCAAAACTGGAGTCTAAAGTTATTGAAACTCATTACTTTGTAAAGGCTTAAAATAATGCAAATGTGAAAGACCACATTAAAAATGCAAGATTTTATAGGAACATTTTTTCACTTTTTAGGAGGATACACAGAGAAATCAACATTAGAGTTTTCCTCTGGCAAGAGATAAAATTGTATATTCTATTTGATGCAATGCTTTCTAAAAGAGCATATTTAACTATTATATGAAGTTTGCATTCTGAATGATATAGAAAAGAAATGACTATTGTTTGAACTGCATATTCTATTGAATAGGTTGACTTTTTAGCTGTAAACAGGAAATGTAAAGAAATTATTTTATATACATATAATCTTTTTATCAACTTACAACAAAAGCACCACTTGTAAATATTTCTTGGTTCTCAGTTTAACCTGGAAATGGGGATTATAGAATTTTTATTATACAAATATACAAGCTCCATTTTGAAAAAGTCTAAGGAATGTCAAGAGAATATTAAAATTATAGACATGTGATAATCATTGTCCTTATTTTATTTATGTATTCAGTATGTTGTGGCTTCATAGAATGAAATTGATAGTATATGATGTCTCAATACATGATGTCAGGTCTCCCAACTCGATTTCAAATCCTTGTCATTATTCTAACTAAGACCTCAATTTCCTCAGAGGATAAATGGATTTCTGTATATTTTTATAACCTCCCTAGGATGTAACATGGTTTCTATATGATTAGAGAAGAGCAATTCCAGTAAATTGTGTTCATAATGCAGCATCTGCTATTAAAGTCTCCCAATTTTCTATTTCAAAAAAAGAATATCTCATAATTCTGCAATTTGCTATCATTATGATATAATTTCAGCTCTATACATACAGACATGCTAAAAGAAGGGTATACCTGCAGAAAATAAATAATTCTTTCCTGCATTTGTGTTTACCTTACATCTAAGAAATTGGAAGTAGTTAAAAGAAATGAATGTTGAAAATCAGAGGCAACTACCTGTAAAATATAGTTACCACTCTGTTTAGCAAGGTGAAGTATATACACACCACACAAAGCAAGAAAATTGCTCTCTCTGGAATAATATGGGGAGTGAGAGGAGTATTCTGAGTATATCTTTTACTACTTACACATAGTGATTTTTCTTTCCAGAAATAAAATAGTGAAAAAAATTACAATTGGCCCAAATTTTCTAAATCGTGTCTTTTTTTTATTTTTTGTTTGACTCTTTTACTAAATACAATAGTACTCACCATCCACAGGGTTTTTGTTCCAAGACACTCAATGGATTCCTGAAACCACATACACTATTTTTTTTTCTATATAAACCTATCTATAATAAGGTTTAATTTTTAATTTAGGCACAGTAAAAAATTAAAAGAAATAACTGAAAATAAAAAGTAATAATTATAAAAATAAACATAATAAATGTTATTTAAATATTGTGTCTCTTTAAAAAGTCAAGACAAATATTGACATTTTTAAATTGTATTTCTCCAAGAGTAACTACACCTGTAAGTATGTGGTGACTACTACACTGAAAACCAAGATTTATTTATTGCTCTACATGTGATAAATACAATTCACAAATTAACCTGTTAAACCCTTACAACATCATAAGGTATTATCTATCATTTCACAGACGAGGAATCTAGCAAGAAGAAATCAGGTAGCCTGTCCCAAATCCCACAATAAAGAACTAGGGTTAAAATGTTGCTCCACTACCATTAGAGGTAGCCTTTGATCTTAGAAGGACTCTATGTTAGACCAGCCAATAACTTCCTCGTTGTCTGTCTAGAGTTTTCTAAGATTTCATAAAGTTCAAATGCCGTTAAATATATTTCTTCTTCTCTGGATAATGGAACAGCCTGTTTTAAAATATTCACCTCTATTTTATATAAAATGGTTTACTATCTTCAAAGATTTGACATTATTCTGTTTAAAGAAAATGTTATTAATCCCATGTATCTCTCTTACAATTTTTGTGCATTAATAACAAGGGAAGCCTATTACTACTGATTTTAGTGATTGGAAGTTATGATATAATAAAAAAATAATAATTTGTTGGTGCATCAGTTTGAAAGCCATTCACAGTGTGAACAAGAATCAACTTGTCAGTCATTGTTTCTTGGCCTCTGCCAAAAGAAGAAAAAAGCTTAACAGTAGTTAGGGAACTACTGAGTTGAAATCTCTAAGGATGTTTCAACCTATTTGTTATATTTTCATCCACCCTGTCCACGGATGAAAAGTGATGTGATCTTAACTTATTACTGACTGAAAAGCAGCGTCAGGGGCTTTTCTGTAGTCCTTGTAATGGTTCTGACTAACCATGCTTAAAATCCAATTGCTATTTAAATCAGACAGTGAGGCCTTCTTTTATTGACATGACATTTGCTAGTCTGTGACTTGAATGATTATATTTAGCAGGTTCTTAACTTTGGGATAGAACTTGGCTGTTGAACTCAAGGTCTTTGACCTAATAACTGTAGTAAGTAATGGTGATGAAACTACCTGAAATAATAAAAGTTGCTGATCATTAGTCCTGAGAGCCAAAATGATATTTTTCTTGGGATCATTTTTATAACTTTTTTTCAAACTCAGACATCCTTGTTCATAAATTATGAGACTAGAAATCACTCTATTGTTCATTACTTAACTGTAACATTACACATCATGATCATGCATTCTGATAATTTTTTTTCTTTATTTTTTCTTAAACTTCTTTTTTATGTTCTCACCACATCATTGTAATGTCTACAGCTCACCCTGTTGGTAAGTAGCCATCCTTTTATCCATTTAGCATGGCTTTTTTACAATGCTTCATAATTCATGCATAGTAGAATTTGACAGAAATATAATTATTCACCCATATTCAAATATTACTGGAGGGACTGTCTACCATAGAAATTCTTCTGACTTTTTTGTCACTTTGAAAAACCATTTTTTAATGACTTTTGCTACAAAGCATTGTGTAGGTGTCAGTTTGTCATATAAATGTATAAATGAATGATTTATGGTATAAAATGCTAACTTTTCTTAAGGGGAAAAATGGAATTCTTTCCTTTCCTTGTATGTATAAAAGAATCAATTACTATTTATGCTTGGTATTGGTTAAAACAAAAGATCATAAGATCTTATAAGATCATTTAAGCAATTCTATTACTTTCATCACTTATTTTATTTTAACCTACACAGACTCCCAGTTCTTTAGGAGTATTTTTACCTGCTACACACCTGTTATCTGCATGCCTATATAAACAAAATTAAGTAGAACGCTTTAATTTATTGTGAATAGATTGTGACCCTTAGTGTATAAGGGAAAAGAGAGCAGTGGTTTTTGGCATGAAAAGTTAATGTTTGTGTTTTTAACATATCTCATTCTTCATTTGGCTTTGCAAAATTGAAGTAAGAGCTTATGCTTGCAGAAATTTAGGTAGTAATTATTCATGAGTATGTGGTTGATAAAATATTTTCAAATTCATTGATTTACTAATCTTTTTGTGTCAGATTTGAATTTTAGTTTAACCCAAAAAATACATTTAAATAAGCGAAATATTGGTAATTGTGTAATAAGTAAATTAACAGATGGATGTGTACATGGCTGAATGAATGAATGGATCAATTCTACATATTGCTTCTTTAATATACTAAGAAATAACAAATTTTTTCATTTTTAAGAATTTTTAAATTTTTCCAGCTAGCTTTAAAACTTTCCTTAATATAATAACTTTAAATTGCTGACATTGATATATATTGATCCAAATTCATAACCCTCCCCCTATCTTTCTTTGAAATAGTCACAGACGTTATTATCACATAGTATATTGTTTCATTAATAGCAAATACCCTAAATAGAACTTTAGTGTCCCAATCTGAATTTCTGATATGCCATTTCTGATCAGTACTTTCTTATGTTAGCTCTTGAATAACTGAAACTTTCATCATCTCTTCTGTAAAACGAACAAAATAATATTGGCTTATCAAAATTGCTGCAAGACTGGATTGAGCTTATAATTGATTATGTATTTGAAAAGTGCTCTATATGCCAATACTGGCTAATGTATTCCTTGTTTCTGAGACACTATTTTGCATTTTGATATATTGAAATATGGTTATGACTTAAAGTTATTTGAAAAATAAAGTACCAGGCTATTTTTTTTCTAGGAACATTCATGTTATTTGAAAATTGTGGACTATATTGTTATAATATTTAATTTTCATTTTCTTGAATTTGAAAGAAATCCTATGAATGATAACTTGGTTGTCAATGAAATAGTATCTAAAATATGGAAGAGAAAGGGAAAATTGAGATAACAGAGAAAGACTGAGAACAAACTGACAGTAGGCTTCATGATCACTCTCTCCGATTTCCTTGTTTCAGCATCTGTGAAAACATTTTCTGGTTCAGGGATGGACTTATTTATGTGTCCAAGAAAGTATTTCATTATTTATTCATGTTGTATAATAAAATATAAGTGAAGAAATTTATACAAGTCAGGTATGGTGGTACATGTCTAAAATAGCAGCTATTTGGGGAGACTTGAGGTGGGAGGATTGTAAATCCAAGGCCAGCTTGGACAAGATTAGTGAGATCAAGTCTCAAAACAGACCAAAAAAACAAAAGTAAAAGCAGAATCATTTATATATAACAAATTTAAGGAATGAATGAGAGTAAATGTAAATATAACATTAATTGACAAGGATTAAAGCAATTTGAACTTTTTCGGAATTCTTGATAACTAAGCAATATAAATTTACAACTTTAATTAGAAATTATTTTAAAATATTAAACTTATGGATTTTATAATAAATATATAAAGATACATGATTCGATGTGAAAATTTGTCAATTGAAAGTTTGGCAATAAGTACCTCAAAATTCAATTTGATTAGGCTTAGGTATCAATTTTAATTATAAGATCATGACCTCAAATGAATAGAAAAATATCACATATAAATTATAGATTTTTATACAGCAAATTCTGAGTCTGCTATATTGTTACCAGTTAATTTATATCAAACATTTCCAGAAGATAAAACAATATTTTAATAATTTTTTTATGTATTTAAAACATTTAAGCAAAGAAAACAGTACATTGATGAAAACAATGTAATATACACAGAGTATAGGGATTTATCTGTCACCTACAAGTACTTTTAAAAGTTATTTTCATTTTTTATTCTTGTTTGAAATGATTCTTAAATTCCCATTGGACTGGAAATAAAGAATAGCTTCTTGACACATTGCATTTTACTCGCGAAAGTCTGTCATTTCATAAATCTATCTTGAATGACTTATAACAATGTTCAGAAATATGAAGAACTATACTTTATACTTGACAACTACTATTAATTTTGAAAACTAAATTTTAGATACATTTTTATTGAATTACTAAAAAAGAGACTGATAATTGGGAAATTAGACTGTTTTTTCTATCAAATTCTTACATCAATTTAAGTTTAGGAACTATAGGTCTTTGAACTTTTATCGTTAGTGGACTCAGAAGACAGTTTTTAAACTTTCAGGTGATAGTAAGAATATTCTGTAGACACCATAGACTGCGAACAGAAGCTAGTTTTTAATTCCAATATGTTTGGTGAAAAAATTTGTACCCAGCACATAAAGCTTACAGAAAATGCAGAGAGGGCAAAGCTTTCTTAAGAAAATTAGAAAACATTGCAGATTCTAGAATTCTTACAAATTCGGAAAATCATCATGGCATTACACCAGATGAAACTTCCTAATGGTCTATTGAAAGTCCCACTTAGAAATCTTTTAAAAACCCCAACTGGGAGTTTGTTTAAATGGATGACTCTTATGAGTTAAAGAATTTGCAACTTAGTACAATACACAAACACCTTCCAGACTCTACTTTGGAGATTCTATAAAACTTGTTTAAGAGGATCCCCAATGTGGAAAAAAATTGCTGAAATCAGTCCATTATACACTTGCCAATGGAAACCAATATATTCCAGATTGCATTATTCATCTGTAATGTTACCAACATCTCCTAAAGAGCCCTTTATTTCAACCTCTGTATTTATTGGTTTCCAAAAAATCTAGACCAATGCCACTTTGACAATTAAAAAGCCATTTTTACTATTTCGAAGACATTCCTTCTAAGAAAAGCACAAGTGCATTGTAGGGCATAGTTAACTAAGAATGTTGAAATGTTCTTTTGTTTATGTGGAAAACTCTTCCAATGAAGGAACTGACAAGAAAAAAAAACATGATCTAAATACGCATAAATATATTGCTTCCTATACCTGTCTGTCTTATTTTCCTATTGGAAGCTTTTCCCAAGCTTAAAAATAAAAAAGAACATCTATTTTGGAGATGGGCAACACATTTTTTCCTAGCAGCAACTCAAAACATGATGAGTAATTTGGAAAAGAACTGTCAAATCGACCAGCTGCCTTACTTGTGATGCTGAGCCCTACCTCATTTTATATCTTGTACACCATATGCTCTCTGCTTATTGCCTCAAGTAGAGAGACCAAAAAAAGCTGAACATATCAGGTGAAACATGTTTGAAATATCACAAACAAACTGACAGTACACAACTTTATGAAAAAACTTTTTTCCCAATTCAGTGATATAAAAGTATGTTCTTTTTGATAGTAGAATATAATTGGCTACAGAAAAATTCATAAATATTGAGAAAATCATGTTCTTGGCAAAATTCCACATTTTTCGATTATGATTTTATAGAATCTGCCACTAGTCAAAACAGACATCTATAGGAACATAGTTTTTCAATGTTTTAACTGCTTAAGCACAAAAGTAAACATATTCTCATTTTAGAAAGTTCTATTTTATGAGTTGAGGCAGTTTTGGAATAACATGTTCTAACGTATTTTATTCCTGAGGCCACCAAGAAATACAACAACAACAATAAAAATGAGTGAATAAAATAATAATTCAAGACAAATAATAAATCAGTTATTACTAAGGAACAAGGTGACAGATATTTTTGACACCTTCATATCCCACCCTACCTTGAAATGTGGAAACTGTAATGTGCTAAATGTAATTTAAATTAGAAGTGGAAAAATTACAGTTACTTTCAAGTAAAAAAAAACGTGGTTATTATGCAGCATGCTGTGATGTATTGTTTGTAAAAGGTGTTCTGAGTGTGTTTTGGAAGGAGACCTAGAATTTTATTCCTTGCATTCTTTCTTTGTTAGACAAACTGAACCTCATAACATGGGCTAATCTTTTCTTACCTTCAAGTTCTTGATGTTTCTTGCACCTGGCACTAATTAGCTACTTTATACAGAGTCCTGATTAACTATTACTAAATAAATATCATGTTTTTCATCACACCGTATATTTTTACAAAATTATGGGTAAAAATGCATATTCTAATAGAGTTTCCACTATGTGAAATGTTCAAGATAGCTTAAACTAATACTTATTTTTAAAGTGAAAAACAATTTTAGATTACTTCTGCTGGGCCAGTTTTAGCCTTATGTGCTTGACAGCATCTGTCCATTGTCTCTATAGGGAAGGTTAGGTAAGAATTATTGAATCACACATTTCTTTCTTTTTTTTTTTTGTTTCTCATAACTGGATGACATATTCTCTTGTTTTGGAATTGAAAGGTACTTACACAACAATTCCCTCTTGGTTGGGATATCTCTTTACATATTCTTCCAAATATATTTTCTGGATTACGGACACCAAAAGCTCCCTGAATCTATAGGATCATAATTAAGTTAATCCTTCAAGGATGTTTTCTTCTGTTTTATCTTTGAATATTTTTCTTTCACTTATTTCCTTCAGACATACTTTGTATATTGGCTTTCCTTTGTTTACATTCCATGTTTACTGACTATGCTGTAATAATTTCAAAGGTAAGAATTTTATTTCATATGTGTGAATTTTAATGTCAGTTTTCACCTT
This sequence comes from Callospermophilus lateralis, assembly GCF_048772815.1. Taxonomy (NCBI): domain Eukaryota; kingdom Metazoa; phylum Chordata; class Mammalia; order Rodentia; family Sciuridae; genus Callospermophilus; species Callospermophilus lateralis. The sequence continues at coordinate 882,649 of NW_027511135.1, forward strand.
CCTTTTTAAATTATAATCATCACGTATTTCTTCTTACTAAAATAATTTATTGTTTTTCTCTTTCTTCCCCCATTTCCTTGCTGAGCCCTTACATACCTTTCTTAATCTCATGTGTCACTTAATCCATTTACTTAATCCAATTTTATGAATTTGTTTGTTGCTTTTGTAGAAGAAAAACTTCATTGTATGTATTTTTCTTTAAAATATGGTCAACTATTCTAAAGTATGTCTGTGTTTCTTTGATAATTCCTAGAAGGTACTGGTCATTTCTCTTGGATTAATTATTTTTCCTTTTTCTCTTTAATTAAATAATTAGTTCAGTAATATATATATTTATTTTGTTTTGCATAGATCCTATTGAAACCTTATCTGGTAATTATCTAGTTGAGTGCAGAAGACTACAGTTTGCATGTTTAGAGAAGAGAAAGAGGAAAGTATGAGGGTCATTTGCTAGCCCTTGCTTGGAATGCAATCTTAAATATCTCTTTTTTTTCTTAATTTTTAAGCTTATTCGTTCTAATCAGTTATATATGACAGCAGAATGTTTCTCTGGTTGTACATGAAGTAGGGTCACACCATTGATGCAATCATGACCAAGTATAATGATGTCGGTCTCACTCCATCATTTCTTGAAATCTTCATGCTCCCTCCTCTCTCTTCCCTGTCTTTGCCCAATCCAGAGTTCCTCCACGCATCACATGTCCAACTCCCCATTATGGATAGCATCCACTTATCAAAGAGAACATTTGGCCTTTGGTTTTGGGGGATTGGCTTACTTCGCTTAGCATGATATTCTACAACTCCATCCATTTATGTGCAAATGCCATAATTTTGTTTTCTTTTATAGTAATATTCTATTGTGTACATATACCACGGTTTCTTTATCCATCATCTATTGAAGAGCATCTAGATTGGTTCCTTTATGAAAAAAATAAAATCAATTTCTTTTTAGTGTTTTATTGACTCTGCTGATAAACAATAATCTTTGTTAGGTTTGAGCTCTCTGCTTTCCCACATGAAACTACCTCCTCATCTTCCCTTTATATTCCTTTCTTCATAATGAAGATGGCTTTCAGGCATGGTAGTTTTGTATTACTGAGAGAAAATCGTCACAAACTGAGCTATTTAAAACAACATCCAGGGCTGGGGATGTGGCTCAAGTGGTAGCGTACTCACCTGGCATGTGTGCGGCCTGGGTTCAATCCTCAGCACCACATACAAACAAAGATGTTGTGTCCGCTGAAAAAACTAAAAAATAAATATTAAAGATTCTCTCTCGCTCGCTTGCTCTCGCTCTCTTTTTAAAAATAAAATATAAAACAATATCCATTAATTAAGTCAAAATTCTATAGATACAAAGAACAGACAGGTAAAAGGAAGGGGGGTTCTGCTTAGGGTCTCAACAGGTGAAAATCAAAATATATACCCAGTTAAGCTCTTCTCTGGAAACTCTCCGAAAGAAACCACTTCAAATTTTGTTTGTGTTGATGGCAGACTTAAGTTCCTTGCAGTTGTAGACTGAAGTCCCCAATTCCTTGGCTGCAAGTCAGTGTCACCCACAGTTTTGAGAGGTCACTCTTCAGCCTTCCTATATGGCTTACAGGGCCTTCAAAATTGGCAATGGTTTCTTGAATTCTTATGTGTTAATTTTGTATTGCTTCCCTTTTGGTACTAGAGAAAATCTACTTATTTAAAAATCTCATAGGGTTAAGTTAGGCCCAACTGACTCATCTTCCTGTCTTTGGGTTAACTGATTTGTACTCTCAGTTATATCTTCAGAATCTTTTTTGTAACATAACATGATCATGAGAGTAACTCCAGCAAGCGGAAGTCATGTGGGTCACCTTAGAATTCTGCCCACCACAGGACGCTTGGCTTTTTCTTTCTTTAAGTTCACCTTCCTTTCTTCTAAATTTTAGCTGGTTTTCTATGTAGTCATGTCTCTTATTTTCAAAATCATGATTAAAGGATCAAATGACTAGCTTTTGCAATGTGACAGGATATCATAGTGACATGACTAGTGATAGAGAATGGAGGCTTGTTATGCTGATGTTCACCTTGCTTCCTCTTTCTCTTCCCGACTTGAACCTGTTTAGCAGGGATACCATACAGTTTGTTGTTTTGGCTTACAGTAGCTTTTCCATATTATTTATTTCTTTTCTTATAATAACTAGAGAAAAATAGAGCAAAATATATTGACTACATTATCTTAAACCAAACATCAAAAAGTTTAAATCTCATTAATTTTAGAATCTCTCCACATAGGATTAAAATAAAAACTAAATATTTTAATTTGGTACCTAAAGTACTATAGGTTTTGAATATTGTAATAATGTAAATTCTGTGGCCTGAAACTGTCCAATAAGATGAGAATTAAGAGATTTCACTGGATATAGACAGAATAAAACACATGAACATCTGAGTCATTCCTTTAAAAAAGGTCGAAATTTTCATTTTTATACATTATTGTAATTTGTAGACAGCAAGAAACTCTATGATATGTATGTTTTCATATCCTATAAAATATATTGTGATATGTATTACACCTAAGTCTTACATGCATGACATTTAAATTAGTACACTACTTACTTAAACATATTAAAGGTCACTTGAGGGACTGGTACATAATTATATTCATTAAAAATATATAAACTAGCAAATTAAATTAAAATTTTAGTTAAAATATATCTGAATGCACATTAGGCTATCTGGCAAATATTGCTTCCAAGATTTATTGGTGATGCTATTTTCTTCTATCCTACAAAATGATTCATTCTTTATCTGCAAATATGTTGTTGTATTAATCTTTCTGCTGCTTCTAGCTCTAGCATAACACTTACATGTGGTAGGGGCATGCCAAATGTTGGCACAGTTAATTGATACACACATATGCATACATAGGTAATACTTGCATAGAAAATGTTTATGCAAGCAGCTTTAAATAGTGCCATAAAAAGATTAAGCAACATTAATGGTAACAGGCCAATCACATATTCCTCATTCTGCTAGTAGGAGATAAAATACAACAAAAAGAAGGCACTAATGAGTTAGGATGGTGCCTTACTAAGCGTGTAATTAATGTTATTAAGAAACATTGCAGTTGCATGTTAAAATTCCATTAATAAGCCATCCTTCAGCATCAGTACATTGGTTCCTGGGTTGCAAAAAATTTTTCCTTTTTCCTTTTTCTGATTGGCATCTTAATGCAATCTTTCTTTAAAAAATGAGATAATGCGATGCGATCAGCCTTCCTGATTTTCCTGGAATGCTGATGTGACAGTTCTGGCAAGTTGACAGGTTAAGTGACTGAAAGTGGATGTCTTGTCTCACCATTTACTTGAAGAGGCATTTTTTAGGCTATAGTTTTCCCCTCCTCACTTCTACCCCCAATATAAGAAATCTTATTTCCCCAGTTTAGCAGCATAGGACCTTGATATTTTTTTAACAAACTTTTAAAATATTCTCCATTTGCTGGTCAAAAATATGATCGTTCTTTTCTGAATTATGTGAATATTGTCTTGATAAACAATTAGTTCTAAAATTAATAGTATTTCATTTGCAAATCAAGAGTTCCCTAAAGAGTAAAAAAAAAATTATTCTGATAAAAAACAGAAAATATAGGGAAGTGGTACTTAGAAGTTCAAAATTCCTTAAAATGTTTATAGATGTTTCCAGAAAGTTTTCAATGTATAGTTTTATTTTTTTTATAGTTCAGTTGTTCTATGAAACTTGTATGTTGAATCAAGTATGAGTTTCTGTACTTACCTACAATCGAAATTAAATCTACTTTGGTAATCCAAGATATAATAAAGCTTAAATTTCTATAAACATGCCTGAGTTATATGATGAAGTAGGTATACTACTTATACTAATTATGACCAACTGTATCACTGGTGGAAAAGTGTCAGGAGCTTTGAGTATAATGAGATGGAAAAAATATTGCAATGTAGAAATATTTAATACCATCATAGGATTATAGAAGGCTTTGTAAAACAAGTAAAGACAATTAATATAGAAAAATATGTGGGTTTGCTAATATGATCCTTTTTGTTTAACAAACTGACTAAAAATGTGGAATGATCTAGATTGCCAGTGGTGACAAAGAAGGAGGTGAGGTTAATGGAACCCTGGTGCCATTGAAAGAATTTTATATTTCTAACATAAAACATATGTTTTTCTCTCTGTGAAGAACAACCTCTCACCCTTCCTCTTACCTGTTTAATCAATAAAAGAGAATAAAATTCTATCCTTCCTCCCTTTGTCCCTCTATAATTTCCCTCTCTCCCTCTTTTCTTCCTCTAGCTTCTCTTAGAATTGCTTTTACAGTTGCTCTACAATGCGATTAAGAAGTCCACTTTGATCACACTAGATAATAACTGGCTCACTTCATTGCCTACTCTGATCATCAGATTTGGAATAATTGAGAGTGGTTTTGGGGTTTCAAGTATTATATGAACCCTCCAAAATTGTAGTCTTCCCAAAGTTAACAAATTCCATAGGACGAAGTAAGAAATGCACAGAGTAATACTAAATGACAGCAGCATCATTATTCGCACAAGGAATGGATGCTCCTATGTATTTGACCTCTGATAGGTGAAGAGCAGGATGTGAAGTCTGATTAGATGAAGAATCTAAGACTCTCATTCATTGTGATCATTCTATTCTCTTTAACCATTTACTTTACTTTTTCAGATTTATGAAACTAGTAAACTATATAGTACTTTTCCATCTTCATTTTGATATCAGAAAAGTGTGTGTATGGGGGTGGGCCAGGCATGTTTCTGGAAGCTGAGACAGGAGGACTGCAAGTTCAAAGCCATCATTAGCAATGGTGAGGCATTCAGCAACTTAGTGAGACCCTGTTTCTAATAAAAAAAAGATGTCAGAAAAAAATATATATCTGTTTATGGTTTTACAAATTATATTATTGTCAAAAGAAAAGGTATAGATATTGGTATTTTTATCATGTAATAAGAATTTTAATATTAGCTACAATCACTCATTAGAAAAGAAACCATTTACTCATCTAGAAGAGTTGTTGCTTTGGACTCAGTAAGAAAAACAGTTAATTGGAAAAGTAAGTAACTTAGCAATTCGATCATTTATATTCCTTGGAAATAGTGACAAATGAATAAAATGTGATTAAATGGGCTTTTTAAAAGTATTATCATAAATCCTATATTCTAATTTATATTTTCCATTACAAATGCATTCTTTCCTCTGAGATGAATTATGTATTAATATGCTTCAAATCAAATATTTTATGACATTATGTATGCATTTCCAATATTAAAAGAAATGATATGAACTCAAGTGAATGTTAAATAGTAAAAAAATAAATAAAATTACATAAGTTCAAAATGTTCACTTATCAATTAGAAGTCAAACTCTACTGTTTTTAGATTGAATAAACATTTACCTCTTATTCCTAGAGTATACTGCATTGTAATGAAATGACGTCTGCCTGTTTCTTGTTGGTAAAGGCAAGTCTACTAACATTTTGCCAGGACTTCTAGGTCTGATTGCTATAAAATGCCTATTTTGTCTATATGCTTTTGTTCCTCTGGGATGGTAGGTACTTGTTTATAGTTATATAGTCATGTTCAAATTGGTTAATGATTTTTTCCTACATTTTCTGTCATTTCCCTCCATCCAAATTATTACCAATAGTATTGGTGAAAAAATCAGAAGCTTTGAGTAAAATGAGATGGAAAAAATATTGAATATTTTCTATAGATCCATTTTTAAAAATTTCCTAATCTATGCCCTTTACTTAGAAATTCTCTCTTAGAAGATTTTCTAGGCCAAATAAAGACAACATTTCAGTGCAAGGTGGTAAACAACACTTCACACCAATAAGAATGTACTACAGATCTGAGTAAGATATGTAAATGGGGGAAAATAGAGAAAAAAAGAGAGAGAAAATGCAAGCCAGGGCATGTACCTAAAATTGGAAGGAACACAGGGCAACTACAAGGTCAGGATGTGTTCAGGTTAATCCTTATTGACAAGGTGAATCAAAAGATAATCGATATCAAGATTGGTTAAGCATAAGAAAAGCCAATATATATGTGAGTGATGGAGAGAAGACTGGTCTACTGAAATTCTGGAAGTAGTCTGGGGACAAATGAGTGTCGAGATGATAAAATCTTGGGAGAGAATGATTTGCAAGCCTTGCAATGATATGCATTGTAGGTTTTTATTGCCATGTAATGAAAAGCACTGTAGGGTTTTGAATCAAGAGTTATTTGAAAGAAAGTGTATTTAAGAAAGTCTGTACTTAGAGTTAGTATAGGAAGAAAAAGATTATGGGTTTTATGCTCCTTTAAATAATAAAAACAGCTATTCAAGAAAAACATGTTATGATTTTTTAAATATTATACCTTATGGGAAGTTGTAGCCTAAATTTCTGACTCAATTATTTGATGCTAGATATGAAAAATTCTCAGTTAACCAGATTATAATTTGAAGTAAAACAAATTAAACTAGCAGTTCAGTGTTTAATAGGTCCAACTATGACATTGAAATGAAAGTAAAGTAAACCTATCTTCCAGTCTGAGACTTTAACCTTAAGAAAATTGTGTACCCTTTATAAAGTTCAGTTTACTGGCCTTTATATCATAATGGTAATCATTAAGACATAAGGTTTTCAAATTTTAAATGAAATAATGCCTGTAGATTGTTTAACATAGTCCATATCACTTAATAAGCACTCAATTAATGTTAATTATTGTCATTGTATTGCACAGTTTGTGACTGAGCAAGTCTTTGACTCAAGCAAATGATCAAAGAGATTGCATTTTAAATGTTTGCAGAATATATTAGCATTTAATAAGTAAATTATATTAAATAGTAAAAACTGTTTTCTACTCCAGTTTGTCAAGAAGTTCAAAATGTTTATTACTATTGAATCAAAAGTTTATTCATTCAGGCATGAAATTACACCCAAAGAAAGGGAGCAGCTGAGTGTGCCTGTAACCACCCTGTATCACATATTAATGTACCTAACTGCTGCATGACTATCTCCATGTTAATGCCTGCCATACAAAGTCATATTTTCCTGTAGAAACATCTTGAACATGATGTGATTAACCTTTAAGGTCCCCCTCCCCTCATCTCAAAGCCCACCCCATGCATGGCCTATGCTTCCTACTCATGTTCAGCCATCTGATTTCCATATCACCCACTCACTCTCACCAGCAAGCATTAGCATAACAGAGTTGTTGCATGACTTTGATTGAAGCCAGCTTGGGCTGAATTCAGTATCAAAGCATAATTTCACAGAAATCAAATCTAATTTGCTGTGCATTGTATTTAAATTCTCAAAACACAGTTTCAAGTGAACTGGACTAGACCTCTAATCTTGATTGACCTTTTTATAGATCAGGTCTACTTCTCTGGAAATCACACAACATACTTTTCTCATAGAGATATTGTTTTTTAATGTGTAAGTGTTGATTAAATACTGAACTGCATCACTCTGCTCCATCTCATTTCTTCTTATAGCTAAAGCAATAAGGTATAATCACTTGACATAGCAGGCAAGTAGGTTATTGCAGCATAGTTACAGGAAATTTGTCTAATGTTTTCAGGTTTTAGAGAGGACATAAATATGTATTCCATAGTCATCTGTCTTAACAAACATCAGAGAATTGCCATTTTTATAACTAGCATATTCTTTTGGAGTTTATAACTTGATATCCTTAATTCACATTGGGTTTAAATTGTGTTTTGAATTGTCATCTTGAGGACCTAATTGTGTTTTTTTCATATTTAATGAGAACCATTGTATAAAATCCCTTTTATGTATATCCCACTTCCCACTATCATGCTGTGTTGATAAAAGGCCATCCCTGTCTACTCTCTCCCTTTGGTGCCATCAGCCAAGTACTGTCTTTTCAAACCATTCTCACTGCCACCTGGCAGAGATGCGGAAACTGTGGAGTGTCATCAGAAGAATAATTGATGCTGTTTTTCATTTTAAAACCTCAAAAGTAAATTCCTTGAGCTGATATGCCTTCACAGAAGATTGCAATATAGATCTTGGGCAGAGAAAGAGAATCTACAAAAGTAAAAGTGATCATTGCAATTTTATTTGTTGGCCTGACTTTGGGTGACAAAAGGACATACATTTTCAGAGACTCAAAAGCTTTTTAGATTGTTTTGCTAAATGATTCAACATTTTTAGTTTTCTTTAAAAAAAAATTTACACCTGACAATTCTGGTTCTATTGAGACCCACGAGGCTATTGACATGAAATTTGTCTAATGTTTTCAGGTTTTAGAGAGGACATAATTATGTATTTCATAGTCATCTGTCTTAACAAACATCAGAGAATTGCCATTTTTATAACTAGCATATTCTTTTGGAGTTTATAACTCGATATCCTTAATTCACATTGGGTTTAAATTGTGTTTTGAATTGTCATCTTGAGGACCTAATTGTGTTATTTTACATTAGAAATAGAGCATATTTATAATAACTTAGAATTAAAGTATAATATAAATAGATATCACAGGAAAAAGAGAGTTTTTAGGATTGATGGCTTTTGGTTAGTGGTCTTTAAAAAATATAAAACTGGAAAAAAGTTCAAGAAATTATGATTTCCTGGTCTTTCAAAATGATATCATGAGTGGTAAATATTATGTTGTGATACTGTAGCACTTCATTTTTGTGTAGGAGTTCTGATGAAATGTTTTCTTTAGGTGCTACTCATAGCAATTCTCATTGGATTTTCTGTCTCAACTTGCCAAGGTGTTCCAGCCTTTGTCTCTGTCTTTCTAATCATCATCTCCAATCACCATCTACATTGCTTCCAGAGCATTCTTTTTAAAACCATGTATCTTATATCTATTTTGCAAAATCATCTTTGAAAAGATCTTAATAGCTTTTAGGACACAATTTTCAACTCCTTTGTATAAATTATCTGGTCTTATCAATATCAGCTCTGTACACCAGGTTTCTTCTACTTTCAAAACTCTTTATCTTCCTGTACCAAATCCAGTTCCACAGGTCTTTGCCTTATGTTTGGTGCCTTTGTTCTGTGACCTTAATTCTCTTCAACTAGTGATCTCTTACCTGTGCTTCAAAACACAGCTCATTTTCTATTATTGCATTTTCTATTATTGTACAAATTGTGTAATGGTGTGTTTGTTTCCTGAGAAATCTCTGCCATAGGACAAGTAGGACGAGAGCACCTCCTAACACCTCTTTTTTCCCCCTCTCTTTTTCTTTTATTTTGGGTTTCCTGGAGATGGAACCCAGAGCCTGTGAATGCGAGACAAGAGCTCTAACAGTGAGCTACACCCCCACTCAAGTGCCATGTTATATTTGGCTTCCCATGCCCTGAAACAAGCAGAATGTCTTAGAATTTGTATTCAGTCAGTACATTTTGAATGAATGAATGGATGAACTCTAGCTTCTCAGGAAAGTGTATGCATAGATATGGTCAATTCTGAATCATTTTGGGTGGGGGGCTGTATTTTAGCAGCTGTGGTAAAACTATAGGATGAGGATTTCAAAAATGTTTTACAAAAACACTCATCTAAAACACATTTTAAAACATTTAAGTATCAAATTCAAGGAAGTCTATAGCTATATCTAAATTACAGATAGTGATTTTACTGACATAGGTAGATGACAGATAATAAAATGCTTAAAACTCTGTTTTCATTTATGTTTTATTTGATGATTTCAATCTGTTATTGCTTTTTAAAATACATATATATATATATATATATATATATATATATATATATATATATATATATATATATATATATATATACAGATAGATAGATAGATTGTGTAAGTACCAGGTTCTCAGGTCTTACTAACTAGTTATATAGGCCAATTTAAATTTTTTCTCACCCAAAGCTGTGCAAATGAACTAATAAGCTGAACAGGCAACTTTTATTAAAGAGTGTCAAATAACTGATTTTGACTGAATTGGGTTTTTAATTTTTGAAGATGACATATAAGCTAAATTCCTCAATACTTCTGAAAAAGCTAATGTCCACATTGGCATTATTACTTTTCTTTCTAGGATTTCATACAACTATACACTGATTCTTAAATATTTCATAACATTTTTTTTTCTAGAAAAATCCCATATTATAGATGATGAAGATCAACCTTTAATCTTCTGTGGCAAAAATAATCCAGTGGTTTCACATTTCTGCTGAAAAATGAATACTGCTGTGCTTTAAAAGTTTTTCCTAAAGTAATTTTGTAACATTGATTTAAACTATCATTTCTATTAGCAAACATGGAACAAAAATCAATGTATCTGCTGATTCAGGAGAAGTGTGTAGAAATAACAAGTAGATTGTGAGAGGCCTGTAATCTTCTGAGCATGCCAGGCAACATAAACCACACTCTGTCCAAATAAAGCCATAAATCCGGATTCTCTGTACTGTTAGAATGAGTCTTCCGTTACCTTTAATTATAGAAAAGAATTTCACTTAGTAGATTTATCCCTTCTGTCCTTGGGGTATGTGTTGGATATCTTGAATTAGGAGCCAGGAAAATAGAACACCTAAAAAAAGTAAGTCAATACAAATCTCACTGAATTCTTTTTGAGAAAAATACCTCTGCTTTCACAGTGATAGCATTTTTGTTAGGATGAATGATTGGTTTTAGGTTTGGGGCACCATGTATTTATTCTGTTCTTAGATTTGCAGTTATGCACTTGAAAAACATAAAAGAAATTCAGGTGAACTCTTTTATTGGATGTTGCTGATTGTCAGAGTTCTTTAGAGCTCACCTTTTAGCTGATGTATACCAGATTCTAAAACTTAGACTAGAATTGAAAGTGTTTTTTTGGTCTTAGTTTTCTAGCATAAGCAACTAGTTAAAATAGAAACAGATGATCAGAAAAGTCATGGGATACACATGGTGTTTACAACTGATTTGGGTTTGGTGCTGAAGAAGATATCCTTGGGAACATTTCTAGCTATACATTCTCTTGCTTTTTACTCCTTTGTCTCTCTTTATCATTAGGTTCCAATCTAAATTTTTCTGTCTTAGCATTTTTACCCCATCCCTGCCCTCTTTCTATCTTTCTTTTTGTATTATATCTAGATAGATAGATAGATATCTTCTGATATAGATATAGATATAGATAGATTAAACCCTGGGGTGCTCTAATTTGATACGTTTATTTATATTGTTTGTTATTTCAAATATGTAACTTCCATCCCTTAAATAATTCAATGTCTTTAATCTTCAAATCTTGAATTCCAGAATATAAGAATTTTAATAATATGGATCATATTTTATGCCTTCTGACATCCCATTGCCTCATTCAATATCTTACAAATATTGTAATAAAATAAGTGTGTACTAGGAGATGGATTTTAAAGGAGGAGATAATTGTGTAAAGGAGTGACTCCTTTCCATGTTTTTCTATTAAAAAATATAACCAAATCATTTTTATAAAAAATGTTAGAATCATAAGGGATCAATTTTTCCATACAAGTAGGTGGGACACAGGGATATAATATAATGGACAATATTTAAAATAGATCTGCTAATAAGTTTTCTCACATTATTTCCCCAATCCCTCAGTGTTTTAAGAAATGCATACAAGTAAGTAAAAAATTGCTCTCTGGCACTGAGCAATGCACCCAGAGCCAGATTTTCTCTTTGATATCTTTTTCTTTGACAATGGTTGATATTTACACATTTTCTTTCCTTTTAAATTATAGCTCCTCCACAGTTTGTGGTTAGGCCAAGAGATCAGATTGTTGCTCAAGGTCGAACGGCAACATTTCCCTGTGAAACTAAAGAAAATCCCCAGCCAGCTGTGTTTTGGCAGAAAGAAGACAGCCAGGTGAGTGTGAGGCTTGACTGCTTTTCTGAAGTCTCTGAACTTTGCTGACTTTGGTACTCCCTGAAGCTTGCCTTGCCTCCATTTCTATCAGATGCTGAACTTATTTTATTGCTAAAAGAAAGACAAATGATTCTAAAATAAGTGAAAGACAGATGTTCTAGCACTTTTTATTTGCTATTGGTAATCTTTGAAAATCCTGCATTTTGCAAAAAACAGAGTGTAGCAAACTTATTTTAAAAATCCAACCAAACCTCTGTAAATATTTAAATCTCTGCAGGTTAAGGTGATTTTGCTTTCTTGCACAGGATTAGTCTGTGTAAGTGAGTTGGTACATACAAAGAGCTGAGAATAGTTCCTCGCTCATGGAAGATGATCAAAAAATATTTCTAGCATTTATTGGCATAGATACAATATCCCTCCACTCCTAGATAGAAAATATAAATGACTTTTAAAAATTATTAATTTAAGCCTGTTTCCACTTAAGAGTTGAAGAAATCTTTTCTTTCATTTTCCCTTCTGGATTTCTTCACAGTAGGGTAAAACAGAAATAACATATAACACAAAGAGTCAATACCTACCTTATCTTTGCTTTGCTCTTTCTGGACATGATGGCCTCTCAATGTCTTTCCCAAAGCCAACTGGATACATTACTTTTATAATTTAGCACTTGGTCCAAATTCAGAGAGTGTTTAGCCTACACCTTCTGAGGCAATGAATGGAACTTTCAGCTAAAATTAGATCAGAGATTGTGATCTTTGCATAAAAATTTGTGCATTCCTGAGAGATCCTGAATTATTTTGTGCTAGATTCTCTAAAATCATCCAGACAAGAAATGTAGTTCTTGTGGTACTCTTCCCCAGCACATTCTGATACTAGTCCAGGTTCTGAAAAAATTTCTCAGGGATTAATTGAAAATATTATTATAAGTCATAGGAAATCTGAAAACTTGGCCAGCAATAGGGAATGTATTAGCTACATTAAGAGAACCTATTGATTAGAACTCATATATGTCTGTCCTTCTGGAGAGCCTCTAGGAAGTCCTGCTCAGCCATGCTTTCTAATTTGTAGGGGTTCCTCTGCATTCCTGAACCACCCCCAAACTAGCAGTTATAAACTCTGAATGGACACCTGGTCATTCTTACTTTCTCAACACTCCTTGTTACTTCCCCTCTGAGTCAGGGATGTAAAGGCAATGAAGAAAAGAGAGTCATGCCCACTGCCATTATCAGAATTATCAGACTTCAACTCCCAATTTTTTTTATCATTTAACAGCTATAAAATGTATTTCTCTTCATAGATTTCCTTGACTATTCTTTTCAGTTTATTTCACATGAATTTATCCCAAACATTCCAGTAAGTATGAAAAAAAAGATATGATAGTTAAACACACACATGCATACACACTCACAACCTTTAAAGGAGAGGCCTTAAAGCCATTTTCCTCCTTTTTTTGTTGCACAGTATTTGTAAGTGTTTTTCAACTTTACTAAAGCTAGTTTTTATACTAATCTGAAATTTTGGGTTATACATCTTACCTCCCATGAGTTATGAAGATTTCATAAATAAGTGTAAATGTAAAAGGAATTTACATGTTATGAAGATAACACAAATTGCTATTTTGTCACTGATAGCAAACATAATGATGAGAAGCAATTTGATTATTGCAAATTCACACTTTAAGTCATGTTTTGAGTGAAATCTCATAATGTTTCCTGATATATATATATATATATATATATATATATATATATATATATATATGATTTATTTTTGTAAGATTATTTCATGTGTACATAATATCCCTCAAAATAGCTCCAAGTTAGATAAAAAATGTTTTTTTTTCCTGTATTCTAATTCACATATGGTATCAAACATTGTTTTTAATGGTTATGAAAATAGTTATCAAAAGCATTGAAGTATTCCTTTTCCTATTTGACAATGTAGCATGTAAATCCATATATACTATAGCTAAGGATGCCACAAAATTTCTACTTAGCTTCTTTGGCTTGTTTATTATCATAGGTCTAGTTACTTTCTTCTTACAAATCTGATCCCATCAGGGATCTAGAGATTGGGAGGAGGGAGGGAGGTACAGAGGGAGAGAGAGTAAAGAGAAGTGCTTGAGCAAACTGTAAATTTTCAAATCATGAATTAGAATATTAGGAAAAATAAATTGGTCTTACTGTTTGTAGTATCCAATTTCTATGGTGATCTATGACTATCCATCAGTAGAAAGAGTGAAGTACTTGGACTTAATGGTCCATATTCCCCAATATGTGCTGATAATGCCAATTAGTACTAATAGGATTCTCAGACACTTCAAGGCAAGCAGAGCTCTGTTGAGTGCCTTGGTTTTGCTTATAATCCATTTTCTTTTGGCCATGTCATACAAGCAGGGAATAAAGATGATGGGTTAACCTCAATCAAATGCCATTTTCCATGTAAATGGATCATTTAGAAGGTGGACTTATATTACATCCTAGAGGAAAAGATCCCAGAGAGAATTAGCCCATCTGATGGATTGGTGCTATGTAAATTGGTATTCTAATGGCTAATTGTAAGAAAGTGCACATTTTGAGTTATTGTATCATTTTCAAGTGCCTTTAAATTTAGACCCTTCTCTTTTGGATGGTTTATTTCTGTAATATATTTGGATTCCACGTGAGATTTAACTTGTTCTCAAATTATGTTTCATATGCATGAAAATATCTAGACTTAGATAGTAATACAAATTTTAGGAGAGGGAAACAGTTTTTTTGAAATCATATCCCTGTCAGGCTAGCAAACATCTCTTCTTTTAGGAGTTTAATAACATGGTAATGTTTATGTAAAGTGGGCTTATAGTGTCACACTTGAATCTAATAAAGTGGACATCCATCATGTTGCAATAAAGAGAAGAGCTTCTAATTAAAGTAGGACATCATTTGCAGGATTAAAGTCATTTAGCGTAATTGAAAAGTGTTAATACCCTATTTTATCCTCTTCCATTGGTAGTACTTCAAGGGTAAAAACATTTTAAGGTGAAAATGTGTCTTGTGCCTTTAATTGAATGTTATTACCTCCTGATTGCAACTTATTGAAACTGTTTAATTACAAACCTGGAAAATTAATTACTATATTGAGAAACAGATCCCCGAGGGTTATAATGTTCTTTTTTGTAAGTAAATAGAACATAAAAATTGATATGTTCTTATTTATAATCCAACTTGGAAACATACCTCAATATGATTTATTATATCCAAAAGTTTTTCTTAATTGAACAACAGTAAAGTGACATAGGTCATCTAAATTGATGTTACTGCACTCATATAAAAACTTTCAACATTTATGATTAGGCTATATGAGATATATGATAGGCTTTTTTGTGATATATAGTAAAGTGTTTTTTAAAAATAATACTTCAAAATTGTTTGGTTGAACATTCTAACTTCCATAATTTTTCTACATCCTTTAATTTTCAGCCATTGATTTTATCATGCTTAGATTAGGATTTGTCAATAGCTCTTTGGGAAGTTGTCATGATTTGCAGTGCATTATAGCAATACACTCAGCTTTGTCTGTCAGTCAAAGACACACACATTTTGAAAAATGTTAGAATTTAATTTGTTGTCCTAAAATATTCAAAATTATCAGTGACAATTGCAATTATATTTTACATTCTTTGTTTCTTGTAAGTTTAGAAAAGACCTACACATTTATTGTTACTCTCTCAATTCTTACCTTGTGTAGGAGTTAAATCATATGAGCATTATGCTGCCCATTTTATAGATGAGGAAAACTTGTTTTAGAGAGAGTAAATGGCTGAGATCAAGAAACCTTAATGTTACCCTGATTTTATCATTATATGCTGTACATATGTGTTGAATTTTTATACTGTAGCCCATTAAAATGTACAAGCATTATATATCAATCAAAACTTAAAAATTAAAGACAGATCCAGCTCTTTAAAAATGCAGGTGATCATTCCTTTAACTGAAGTATATTGAGGTCATAGAGCATACACCATGATTGGAAACTTTCCCAGTTAGTTTTCCCACTACACGACCTATAATTATTTTGAAACTTTTTTGTTTAAATCTATACATCTTTTTACCAATCATATTTTTCATAACTATAATATTTGTTGTTAATGCGATTTTTCTTGTAAATGGTAAAAAAAAAAATATTGATAACATTGTGTTTGCTTCTACAGAACCTACTTTTCCCAAACCAACCCCAGCAGCCCAACAGTAGATGTTCAGTGTCACCAACTGGAGACCTCACCATTACCAACATTCAGCGCTCAGATGCGGGTTACTACATCTGCCAGGCCTTGACTGTGGCAGGAAGCATTTTAGCAAAAGCTCAACTGGAGGTTACTGATGGTGCGATATTGTTTTTAGATTCGTCTCATAAAAAATATGATTTTTTATTTCAAGATACACATTAAATGTGGGGTTTTTCTACTTGTTAAATGGCTTAGATCAATGTTTATCCTCTAAATTTAAATCTAGGTAAAGTAATACATTTTAACAGTTTTTAATTTACCTGCCAGTATTTCCTTTAATGCCATTTATTTTCCCAAAGGCAGCCCATTTTAATCTTAAAAACATTGATTTGGAGGAAATTTTAATTTTAAATTTAAAGTAATTTTAAAGAAATGACATCAAAATTATTGTGTTTACAAGTATAATCTGAATACTTTTAGTTAGTCTTATGTTGACATGACTGCTTCTCAAAGATGTTAATAATTTTATATTTTATTGCAGAATAAGAGATATCATCTTTAATATTATCAGTGAAACAGAGAATTAGTTTTTTAGTTAGCTAATCACATTATGACATTCCTCTGCCTTTAATTATACATTCACTAAGTTAAATTAATTAAGTACTTTTGGAAGCACTGATGAATGCTAAAATTATTATTTTTTACTTGCACGTATATACTTTGAATCTTAACTGAGACACTTACATTCAGAGTGAAAGTTGAAAATGTTCTGATCTTTCCCCAAGGTTCATCACAATTGACAGTTAGGAAGTTGTAGCTAATTTTTGAGCCTCTGAGCATGAATTTATTCCCTATTCTTCCATGCCTAAAATTAAAACTTTCTATTGCTGTCTTATATTGGTGAGCTTTTTGTGTTTGTTTTCCCTTCTCATGCTGGTTACTGAGATATAAGACTTTTCATCTGTGGTTTCTCTAATTCTCTGCTGGTTAAATTTCAATGTGATTTCATAGAATTTGAATTTACGTGTAGATTAAAAGTTCATTTAAAATTAATAGAAAGGCAGTATTTTTTAATATCTGTCCATGGTATGGCCTGATTCAGCACCATGTCAGTAATGGGAATAAATAAGACAGACAAACACTGGCTGTGAAGACATTGAGTCATTAATGTCTGCACCTGCTGATGCTCTGGAGATTTATGGACTGGAGCTGAAAGAAGAAGTCAGGTTCAAGGGTAACAGTGATGAGAAAACCTTCTTTAAATAGGCAGTGCTTCCTTAAAGCCTCTTTGATGGTTTCTACCTCTTTGTTTATTTAAAAAGAGTGAAAGATAATTATGAATATTTTAAAAGTACTCATGTATTCTATCAGTAAAAATTTATAGGTATTTATACTTGGAAAACAAGATATCTGGGTCTAAACCTAAGATTTACTCTAAATTGCTATATTTCAAACATAATGCTTAAAATATCTACTATAATCTAGCTACTTGAAGCATTTTACTTGAGACTGAGCTTAAATGAATAATTTGCTATGAAAAAGCAGACCATATATGTAGAAAACAAAATGAGTGAATTAGAAGAGGTAGTGGTTTCAAATGATAAGGTTCATGAGACAGGTAGATATTGAGAATTATTTTTGATACAATGAATTGAAAACTTATGTTAGTTGATGATATCTCACAGCTAGAATATCTATTCTAGGTCAAAATTAAAAAGGTCATGATGGAGTTTAAATTTTCAGTTGACTGAGATGGCTCTGAACATTTCATTACAACTGTTTTGAACATTAATTCCTACATTGATTTTTACTTAAGCAATCAAAAAGTCAAAGTTATTATGAATAACTCTCTCTAAATATGAAATTGTGTCCTTGGCTGATGACTTCAGATTCTAGTCATACTTTAGGGTTTTCAGAAGTTAGTGATTTAATCATATGTAAGTCATCATTTTCATTTTAGGTGTACTCTTTGATAAGATCTAGGGCAATTTTGAGTCAATTGAAATTGTAAATTGAAAAATATATATCATATTCAGAGAAACAAGTGCTTATTCCATCTGTACCAGTGTTTTTGTTATATCTTTGACATTAAACTCAATTACTGAGCATATATTTAATTTAAACATTCATATAGTATTCACATACTATTGCTAATAGTGATGAAATATGTCATGTCGAGTTACAGTTGTACAGATTATGGATTGAGGTAAGATATTTCCAAATACTTAAGTTTCAAAATAGACCTCTAAAAGATCTTCTCATGGTTATTCACTTTTTTCCTTTGCCCTTATTTCAGAAAGTTAAAAAAAACTTGTAAAGAAAACTCTATGGGTGGAATGAATAGAATCTAAAAGGACTAGGAGCTGAAATGCATTTCTGTCTTATGCTGACTATAAATGTCAAACCATAATCTTACATGAATGGTTTATTAAGGATTTATAATGCATAGTTAGAGAAGACCATGGAGTTGTTCACAGATCACTGGAAACCCTAAATGTTCATTTAAACTTTGACCTTAATGTCATGGAAACCTTGTGGTCATCTTTCACCCATAACATCCTTGAAAGTGAGAATTCATCTGGCCAGGAGATTTTCAATTCACTTATTGATCGAAGTCATTCAAAAGACAATGAACCACTCATTTAGGCATTAAAAAAAAAGAAAAAAAGGCAGAGGGGAATAATTAGATGACTTTTGGCTACATCTAATGATTTCAGAGATATGACAATAAAAGCAGGTTATAAGAAATTACTGGAATTCTTATGAAGAACTTAATTTGAAGCAAAGATGTAACATTTAAAATTTGATAAATAAGTTAGACTCTGAAGACCTATTTTTCTCCCCATATTAAAAAAATCCATTGATCTAGTTTTGGCTCATAAACAATTTATGTAAAACCATTAGCTTAAATTTCTATTTGCCAAATTATTGCCAGATGTCTCAGAATTATTGTAAAATTGGGCTCCCACATTCTCTTAAGCTTCTTCATTTGTTTCTAAAATGAAGAAAGTGATCAAAAAAATCAGTGAAATAAGTAGTTCTAATTTTGATGTATGACCAAGTAATGGTTCTATGGTTTATTATAGGTTTTTTTTATTATCAATATAATAAATTCAGGTTCATTGGGGTCTACAGTGTCTTGACTTGTGGGGACCTATTATCCTAAGTTCTAATTTAAATTAAAATTGATTAGTTGTGTCATGGGTGGTTCATAGAGGCCTGGTAATTTTAATGATTTCTTCCCCAAATCTGTGAACACTAGTATAACTATGATGCATACAGATGGAGAAAGAGTCATGAAAATTGGTGTTTACAAACATGGATAGACAAAGGAATTGAGAACCTCAAGCAAAATTACTTTTCTAATTATTTACCTGGTAATAAAAAATAACTTCTTAGAGAAAAGAAACCATTTTTTTTCATCACAGTTGCTAAACAATAATTTAAATCCACTATTTTTTTTATTTTCTGGGAGGATTTTTAAATATATATCTTATGTATTGGATGTTATATGTACATATATGATATATATGATGGGTATTGAATAAATACACAAAGTAAGTTCTAAGTAATATGTTTGGCTTTGGGGTTTTCTCCTTACTTCCGATATCAGTACTTGCAGACTATTGAATGCATAGGAGTTAAAATATACTAAATATGTCTTTATTCATCAGTTCTGACAGATAGACCTCTGCCCATAATCTTACAAGGCCCAGTAAACCAAACACTAGCAGTCGATGGTATAGCATTACTAAAATGTAAAGCCACTGGTGATCCTCTTCCAGTCATTAGCTGGTTAAAGGAGGGATTTACTTTTCCGGGTAGAGATTCAAGAGCATCTATACAAGAGCAAGGAACACTGCAAATTAAGAATTTACAGGAGACCTGAGACCACCGGTAGGTCAGGCCCAGCAACCTGCGGAGGGGCACAGCTGCCCCACGCACCTGCAAGGTAGGCGGAACCGTGACCACTGAAAAAACAGGCCCAGTGGCCCGCCAGACACATTGCCCCGGTTGGGGGAGGGGCAGAGCCGCCAGCGCCTGCAAGGTAGGCGAACCCGCGACCCACCAGCAGAACAGGCACAGCAATTCGCAGAGCTGCAGAGCCACCCCCGGAGCCCGCAAGGTAGGCAGACTTGTAGCCCACCGGCAGGTCAGGCCCAACAACCTGCGGAGGGGCACAGCTGCCCCACGCGCCTGCTAGGTAGGCAGAATCATGACCACCGACAGAACAGGCCTAGCGGCCGGCCAGACAATCACCCCGCCCCGGTTGGGGGAGGGGCAGAGCCCCCGGCCACCTGCAAGGTAGGCAGACCTGCGACTCACCAGCAGATCAGGCCCAGTGACCCGCGGAGCGGCAGAGCCAACCCCGCGCCTGCAAGGTAGGCCCATCTGCCACCCACCGGCAGGTCAGGCCCAGCAACTCTCGAAGGGACACACCTGCTCCACACGCGTGCAAGGTAGGCGGAACCGTGACCACCGACAAAACAGGCCCAGTGGCCCGCCAGACACATCGCCCCGGTTGGGGGAGGGGCAGAGCCGCCAGGCGCCTGCAAGGTAGGCGGACCCGCGACCCACCAGCAGAACAGGCACAGCAATCCGCAGAGCGGCAGAGCCACCCCCCGAGCCTGCAAGGTAGGCAGACCTGCGACCCACCGGCAGGTCAGGCCCAGAAACCTGCGGAGGGGCACAGCTACCCCACGCGCCTGCAAGGTAGGCGGAACCGTGACCACTGACAAAAAGGTCCAGTGGCCCGCCAGACACATCACCCCAGTTGGGGGAGGGGCAGAGCCGCCACCAGCGCCTGTTAGGTAGACAGACCTGCAACCGACAGACAGAACAGGCCTAGCGGCCAGCGGAGGGGCAGAGCCGCTGCTCACGCCTGCAAGGTAGGCGGACCTGTGACCACCGAAAGAACAGGCTCACCGAAATTACAGGCCCAGCGGCCTGCTGGCGTGGTAGGCACATTGCCCCAATTGGAGGAGGGGCAGAACCACCGCCAAAACCTGCGAGGGAGACTTTGCAACTATACAAGAGCAATATAAATATATAGGGGGAAAAATCAATAACACAACAGTTTCACCAAACAGAAAGAAACGCGATCAGTATGAAAAGACAAGGAAAGAAAGGAACACAAGCAATGCAGGTCAACTCAACTTTAGAAGAGGTAATATCTGCAGCAGATGGAATGTCAGATAAAGAATTCAGGATATACATGCTTCAGATGATCTGGAGTCTCAAGGAAGACATTAGACAGCAAAATCAGACATTGAAAGACCACTTCGA
Source organism: Callospermophilus lateralis (assembly GCF_048772815.1). Classification (NCBI taxonomy): domain Eukaryota; kingdom Metazoa; phylum Chordata; class Mammalia; order Rodentia; family Sciuridae; genus Callospermophilus; species Callospermophilus lateralis. Next base: position 903,975 of record NW_027511135.1, read on the forward strand.
CCACTTCGACAATGAATTACATAAACAAATCCAAAAAGCAAAAGATCAATTATACAGGGAGATAGAGGTTATAAAAAACAAACAAACAGAAATCCTGGAAATGCAGGAAACAATAAACCAACTTAAAAACTCAATTGAGAATACTACCAGCAGAGTAGAACACTTAGAAGATAGAACATCAGATAATGAAGACAAAGTATTTCAACTGGAGAAGAACATAGACAGCTCAGCAAAGCTGTTAAGAAACCATGAGCAGAACATTCAAGAAATATGGGATAACATAAAGAGACCAAACTTAAGAGTCATTGGGATACAGGAAGGTATAGAGGTCCAAACCAAAGGAATGAGCAACCTATTCAATAAAATAATACGAGAAAACTTCCCAGAATTGAAGAATGAAACAGAATCCCAAATCCTAGAAGCCTACAGGACGCCGAATGTGCAAAATCATAAGAGATCCACACCTAGACACATTATAATGAAGATGCCCAACATACAGAATAAGGAGAGAATTTTAAAAGCTACAAGAGAAAGAAAGCAGATTACATTTAGGGGTAAACAAATCAGGATAACAGCTGATCTTTCAACACAGACTCTGAAAGCTAGAAGATCCTGGAATAACATATTTCAAACACTGAAAGAAAATGGGTTCCAACCAAGAATTGTGTATCCAGCGAAATTAAGATTCAGGATGGAAGATGAAATTAAAACCTTCCATGATAAACAAAAGTTAAAAGAATTTGCATCTAGAAAACCATCTCTTCAAAACATCCTCGGCAAAATATTACAGGAAGAGGAAATGGAAAATATCAATGAAAACCAACAGCGGGAGGTAGTTCAGTAAAAAGGGGGGGAATAATCAAAGAGGAAAACAAACCATGTTTAGTAACATAAATAAACAAATATGGCTGGAAGAATAACCCATATCTCAATAATAACCCTAAATGTTAATGGCTTAAACTCACCAATTAAGAGATACAGGCTAGTAGAATGGATCACAAAACAAGACCCAACAATATGCTGCCTTCAGGAGACACATTTGATAGGAAAAGACATACATAGACTGAAGGTGAAAGGTTGGGAAAAATCATATCACTCATATGGACTTCGGAAACAAGCAGGAGTGTCCATACTCATATCAAATAAAATAGAGTTCAAGCTAAAGTTAATCAAAAGGGATGAAGAGGGACACTATATACTGCTCAAGGGAACCATACACCAACAAGACATAACAATCATAAATATATATGCCCCAAACAATGGTGCAGCTATGTTCATCAAACAAACTCTTCTCAAGTTCAAGAGTCTAATAGACCACCATACAATAATCATGGGAGACTTCAACACACCTCTCTCACCACTGGACAGATCTTCCAAACAAAAGTTGAATAAGGAAACGATAGAACTCAATAACATAATTAATAACCTAGACTTAATTGACATATATAGAATATACCACCCAAGATCAAGCAGTTACACTTTTTTCTCAGCAGCATATGGATCCTTCTCAAAAATAGATCATATATTATGTCACAGGGCAACTCTTAGACAATATAAAGGAGTAGAGATAATACCATGCATCTTATCTGATCATAATGGAATGAAATTGAAAATCAACGATAAAAGAAGTAAGGAAAAATCATGCATCACTTGGAGAATGAACAATAGGTTACTGAATGATCAATGGGTTACAGAAGACATCAAGGAGGAAATTAAAAAATTCTTAGAGATAAATGAAAACACAGACACAACATATCGGAATCTATGGGACACATTGAAAGCAGTTCTAAGAGGAAAATTTATTGCTTGGAGTTCATTCCTTAAAAAAAGAAAAAACCAAGAAATAAATGATCTAATACTTCAACTCAAAATCCTAGAAAAAGAAGAGCAAAACAACAGCAAATGAAGTAGAAGACAAGAAATAATTAAAATCAGAGCTGAAATTAATGAAATCGAAACAAAAGAAACAATTGAAAAAATTGACAAAACTAAAAGTTGGTTCTTTGAAAAAATAAATAAAATCGACAGACCCTTAGCCACGCTAACGAAGAGAAGAAGAGAGAGAACTCAAATTACTAGCATACGGGATGAAAAAGGCAATATCACAACAGACACTTCAGAAATACAGAAGATTATCAGAAATTATTTTGAATCCTTATACTCCAATAAAATAGAAGATAGTGAAGGCATCGATAAATTTCTTAAGTCATATGATTTGCCCAGATTGAGTCAGGAGGATATTGACAACCTAAACAGACCAATATCAATTGAGGAAATAGAAGAAACCATCAAAAGACTACCAACTTAGAAAAGCCCAGGACCGGATGAGTATACAGCAGAGTTTTACAAAACCTTTAAAGAGAAACTAATACCAATACTTTTCAAGCTATTTCAGGAAATAGAAAAAGAGGGAGAACTTCCAAATTCATTCTATGAGGCCAACATCACCCTGATTCCTAAACCAGACAAAGACACCTCAAAGAAAGAAAACTACAGACCAATATCTCTAATGAACCTAGATGCAAAAATCCTCAATAAACTTCTGGTGAACCGGATACAAAAACATATCAAAAAATTGTGCACCATGATCAGGTAGGATTTATCCCTGGGATGCAAGGTTGGTTCAATATACGGAAATCAATAAATGTTATTCACCACATCAATAGGCTTAAAAATAAGAACCATATGATCATCTCGATAGATGCGGAAAAAGCATTTGACAAAGTACAGCATCCCTTTATGTTCAAAACTCTAGAAAAACTAGGGATAACAGTAATATACCTCAATATTGTAAAAGCAATCTATGCTAAGCTTCAGGCTAGCGTCATTCTGAATGGAGAAAAACTGAAGGCATTCCCTCTAAAATCTGGAACAAGACAGGGATGCCCTCTCTCACCACTTCTGTTCAACATAGTTCTCAAATCACTGGCCAGAGCAATTAGACAGACAAAAGAAATTAAAGGCATAAAAATAGGAAAAGAAGAACTCAAATTATCACTATTTGCAGATGACATGATTCTATACCTAGCAGACCCAAAAGGGTCTACAAAGAAACTATTAGAGCTAATAAATGAATTCAGCAAAGTGGCAGGATATAAAATCAACATGCATAAATCAAAGGCATTCCTGTATATCAGCGACAAATCATCTGAAATGGAAATGAGGACAACCACCCCATTCACAATATCCTCAAAAAAAATAAACTACTTGGGAATCAACCTAACAAAAGAGGTGAAAGACTTATACAATGAAAACTACAGAACCCTAAAGAGAGAAATAGAAGAAGATCTTAGAAGATGGAAAAATATACCCTGTTCATGGATAGGTAGAACTAACATCATCAAAATGGTGATATTACCAAAAGTTCTCTATAGGTTTAATGCAATACCAATCAAAATCCCAACGGCATTTCTTGTAGAAATAGAGAAAGCAAACATGAAATTCATATGGAAAAATAAAAGACCCAGAATAGCAAAAACAATGCTAAGCAGGAAGTGTGAATCAGGCGGTATAGCTATACCAGACTTCAAACTATACTACAGAGCAATAGTAACAAAAACAGCATGGTACTGGTACCAAAACAGGCAGGTGGACCAATGGTACAGAATAGAGGACACAGAAACCAATCCACAAAACTACAACTATCTTATATTCGACAAAGGGGCTAAAAGCATGCAATGGAAGAAGGATAGCATCTTCAACAAATGGTGTTGGGAAAACTGGAAATCCATATGCAACAAAATGAAACTGAATCCCTTTCTCTCACCATGCACAAAAGTTAACTCAAAGTGGATCAAGGAACTTGATATCAAATCAGAGACATGGCGTCTGATAGAAGAAAAAGTTGGCTATGATCTACATACTGTGGGGTCGGGCTCCAAATTCCTCAATAGGACACCCATAGCACAACAGTTAATAACTAGAATCAACAAATGGGACTTACTCAAACTAAAAAGTTTTTTCTCAGCAAAAGAAACAATAAGAGAGGTAAATAGGGAGCCTACGTCCTGGGAACAAATCTTTACTCCTCACACTTCAGACAGGGCCCTAATATCCAGAATATACAAAGAACTAAAAAAAATAGACAATGAGATAATAACCCAATCAACAAATGGGCCAAGGACCTGAACAGAAATTTCTCAGAGGAGGACATACAATCAATCAACAAGTATATGAAAAAATGTTCACCATCTCTAGCAGTCAGAGAAATGCAAATCAAAACTACCCTAAGATACCATCTCACTCCAGTAAGATTGGCAGCCATTAGGAAGTCAAACAACAACAAGTTCTGGCGAGGATATGGGGAAAAGGGTACTCTTGTACATTGATGGTGGGACTGCAAATTGGTGCGGCCAATTTGGAAAGCAGTATGGAGATTTCTTGGAAATCTCGGAATGGAACCACCATTTGATCCAGCTATTCCCCTACTCGGTCTATTCCCTAAAGACCTAAAAAGAGCACACTATAGGGACACTGCTACATCCATGTTCATAGCAGCACAATTCACAATAGCAAGACTGTGGAACCAACCTAGATGCCCTTCAATAGACGAATGGATACAAAAAAATGTGGCATTTATACACAATGGAGTATTACTCTGCATTAAGAAATGACAAAATCATAGAATTTGGAGGGAAATGGATGGCATTAGAGCAGATTATGCTAAGTGAAGCTAGCCAATCCCTTAAAAACAAATGCCAAATGTCTTCTTTGATATAAGGAGAGTAACTAAGAACAGAGTAGGGACGAAGAGCATGAGAAGAAGATTAACATTAAACAGGGATGAGAGGTGGGAGGGAAAGGGAGAGAGAAGGGAAATTGCATGTAAATGGAAGGAGACCCTCAGGGGTATACAAAATTACATACAAGAGGAAGTGAGGGGAAAGGAGGAAAAATATAAGGGGGAGAAATGAATTACAGTAGAGGGGGTAGAGAGAGAAGAGGGGAGGGGAGGGGGGAGAGGGGATAGTAGAGGATAGGAAAGGCAGCAGAATGCACAGTCACCAGAATGGCAATATGTAAATCAATGGTTGTGCAACTGATGTGATTTTGCAATCTGTATATGGGGTAAAAATGGGAGCTCATATCCCACTTGAATCAAAGTGTGAAATATGATATATCAAGAACTATGTAATGTTTTGAACAACCTACAATAAAAATTAATTAAAAAAAAGACAAGTATATGGAAAGGTAGAAGGCCTATTATCATCCAAAACAATTTCAACCTCCTCCCTAGAATGCCATCAAATTATTAATTTACCAAGAAGATCAGAGCCTTATGATCTAATCACTTCCCCCAAACCTCACTTCTGAACATTACAGGATTAGGGACCAACACATGAGCCTTTGGGAGACATTCCTGATCCAAAACATAACAGTAGCATCTCTCTTTTTTTCATATATACTGGGAATTTGTATGGACTTTTCTGCCTATTCTTTGTACCCCTTTGTGTCTGCCTCTCTCTCTCTCTCCTCTCTCTCTCTCCCCTCCACACACAGTTATTACTATTAGTCTTTTTAAAATATACTTTTTAGCTGTCAATAGACATTTTAGTTAATTAATTAATCAATTTATTCTTTTATTTATGTATTTATTTATTTACATGCAGTGCCTCCAACATGCTAAGCGAGCACTCTACCACTAAGCTACAATTCCAGACCTTATTAAATCTTCATAATGATTTAGGAATTTTAAGGATATTTTAAAATTACAAACATTTGACTTTTTTGGTTTTGTTTTCTAATTAATTGTTTTTTGCTATTTCATCTTCTTTTATTTTGCTTCTTAAGACCAATAGTTATTTAATTTGGGGGACATTTTTTTTCTGATTTGAATATTTTTCTGATATGAATATTTTAAAGTTTTACTTTATTTTGAAGCACTTCTTCAGCTAAATATTCCCAATTTTGATATATATTGTTTCCATTTATTATGGAGTATATAATTTTTCTTTTTTTATATATTTCTGTTCTTTTTCTGAGGTAATTTGGAAATACATTGCATAATATACAAATGTTTGGGGAATTTTCCATTTATATTTTTGTTCACTGATTTCTAATGTAATTCCTTTAAGGACAGAGAATGTACTTTGTGTAAATTTCATTTTTTTAAATATAGAGTAATTTTATGGCTCAACACTTAATCTTGTATGTACTTGTATTTCATAAATGTAAAGTAAACTTGGTAGTGTTTTTCTAGTCATTAATGACTTTCTTTTTTTTCTTTGAAATACAAAGAAAGGGTCTGGAAATCTATTATAATTATGGATTTGTGCATTATTTTTCAGCCTACAATTTTGTTTCATGTCTTTATTCCTTTGTTTAAATGATCACATTTTAAGAATGTTAGCTTCTAAATGAACTTATACTTTAGCATTATAAGATTTCCCTCTTCAGTCCTTGCCTCCAAACTTGCTTTGTCTGATACTAATATAGCCATATTTATATAGGCAGTGTAGTCTCTTCCAAGTATTTGCAAGATTTGTCTATTTTCCAGTCATTTATATTAACCTCTCTTTCATTGCATGTAATGTGCACTTCTGTTATTTAATTTACATATTAACAGGTCTCATTATTTATATATTGTGATTATTTTTGCCTATTGATCATGGTGTTCAGATTATCATTAGTGTATTTATTGACACTTTGGGATTTAAAATTATCAACTTGCTATGTGTTATCTGTGTTACTTTCTGCATTCTTTGTACAAACTGAGGAACTTTCAGTTTTATATTTTATCTCCACTAATGAATTTTTAAATATGTTTCTATATTTGTTTTTTGTTGTTGTTATTGTTGTTGTTTTTAGTGCTGATCAAACCCAGGGCCTTTATGTATGCAAGGCAAGCACTCTACCAACTGAGCTATAGCCTCAGCCCCTTCTATATTTGTAATGGCTTCTCTAAGATTTCCTACAAGGATCTGAAGTAAAATTTCATTTCTTTCTCTCATCCTATTTAATTAGCCATACCATTTATTTCTAAATTTGTAATAATTATCATTGTGTAAATTATAGTGCATTATTTTTTTTCTGTAAGGACACAAGCATCTTTCAAATAAATTTAAAATAAGAAAAAAAATTTGGTTACTCCTATGCACTTGATACTCTGCTCCATAAATTTAATCCCTGAGCTTTCCTAGTGCCTCCTTGTCGTCAGTTCATGAATGATCTCAGACAGATCCCCTGTTTCATTCCTGTATCTCAGAGATCACAATAACATTCTTTTTCTTATGTATTTAATCTGGTCTTGTTTGTGATGTTTGCACATGTCCCATGCCTGCTATTTCTTTCTGGGTAGAGGTAAAATTATTCAAGGAGTTATTCACTTAATATATTTTTCTGATATCCAATTTCTATTTCCTTTCTTTTATATTTTTCATTTCCCTCTGATATTTTCTATAGATTCATTCATTATGACTTTATTAACATTTTAAATCTATAACCACATTATAGCAACTGCTTTAAAACCCATTTCTCCTGATTTCAATGTCTGTGTTGTATCAAGGCATATTTTTATTGAGTATATTTTCTAGTTTTTTACCTTGGGGTATATTTTTCTAATTTGTTGTTATTGTTTGCTTATTTTTGCATGTCTGGTAATATTTATTCTATACTGATTATTGCTGATGACATTATAAAAATTGTATTATCTGTTAAAGTATGTTAATTTTGTTCTAGAATACAGTCTAGGTAAATACCTAGAATTTTTCTTTTTTTAAAATTATGTCAGTATGGAATTGTTTATGTGTTCCCCTTATTTATAGAGCAAAATCTTGGTTTGATATTTACTTTGGAGGCATGGCCCTCCTAGGATTTCAATGAAAAGTGTAATATATTTATCTGATCTCCCTAACTTGATGAAATTTAAACTTCAATCACTAAGTTATTTTTAATAGCTATCAGATGAAACCCCTCTTCAGTCTTTCATCTTTCTAGTTTTTGATTTTCATGAGATCCTTGCAATCTTATTCCTACATGCATAATTCAGGATTCACCCTAAGATTTGGGGGTGGGGATCATTTGGAGATTTGGGAATTCACTCTCCACTGCTTTCTTTTGCTCATAGTTTTTCCCTTAATTTTCAGTAAGTATTGCAGTCCTGAACTCTACCTTCTGGCTCATCATACCATTAAGAATGTGACTTTTGAGACTGGGCTCTGGCTTCCCTATATTGCATCAGCTAAGTATATCTCTAAGGTGGAGGGGGCTTATCAACACATATTTCCTCTAATAGAGCTTTTTTTATTTCTAGAGTCAAATCTCTATCAATTAGCTCTGTTCTTATTGCTTGGCAGGGCCATTGATTCTTTAAAAAGTATTCAAAATATTTTTTTCCCAGAATTTATATATTTTCAAAATATCTGTCATGCATTTGTATAAGCCAGTTAGCTTTTAGATTCCATGACCTAAGTACCTGACAGGAACAACTTTGAGGAGGGAAAGTTTATTTTGGACTAATGGTTTCATAGATTTAGTTCATGGTTGTCCAACTGCATTACTCTGGGCCTGAAGTGAGGCAGATAATTATGGCAGAAGGGCCTACTAGAGGAAAAGTTTCATCTCATGGCAGGAAGGAAGCAGAGAGTGAAAGAGAGGAGAAAAAGACATGGACAGATATAGTCCAGGCCACGCCCACATTGTCCTATTTTCTCCAGCCCTGCCCCACCTGCCTACAGTTAATACAGTAGTCTGTTAAATTTATTAATCTATCAAGTGCATTAATCCACTGATGAGGGTATAGCTTGCATAATCTAATCATTTCACCTTCTGAGCACTCTTGCATTGCCTATCACATGAGATCTTTGGGAGAGCTTTTAAGATCCAAACCATAACACCAATCCCATTATTCTCGGTTTATTTTTTGAAGTAGCATATAGAGGCTATATTGCTATTGACTAGATAATTATTTCTACTGAAAAGTATTTAATATGTATATATTTAAACTCAGTCATAATGTTGAAACATTTAGATTACCTGAGTTTTCTCTGTTTTATACATTAATAACTTTGAAGAGAGAAAGTTAAAGTATTACCTGTTCTTTAAATTGCCTTCCCTTTCTTAATTAGTTGTACAAACTGAATTAATTTCTTAACTGGAGGGAAACCTACAATCTTACCCTTCTGAGATTTTTCTAAAATAAATTGGAATAAGAAAGAAATACAGGTATACCCAAAAGGATTTAACTGATACATAGATACATATATAATAATATATATGTATATAATAATATATATATACACACACATATGTACATATTTATTTCTCTTACAGTATTTAGAAATATGCCATTAATTGTTTCCCTAAAAACTATATATGAAGCATGTTTAAATGCAATAGTTCACTGTGAGTGCCCCTAGATAAGTAAGAAACTTATTTTTTGTGTCTCTCTAATATTTATAAAACTATATATATATACAGTTTTATAGTAACATAAAGTAATAAAGTCAATTTATGTATATATATATATGTATATATAATGGATTTATTAAATATAATTATTATAACTTGAAGATAAGTAATATTACCAAACAACTATATTTGCATTTCATGTTTTATTTTTATATACTTTAGAAATAAGTATATTTCTTAAGGAAGGGCATTTTTATCTTTTCCTAGTGACTGTTTGATTCCCAATATATTGGAGAGCTATGGCTCTTGGAGGCAAAGAAAAAATAACAAATATAAAATATAACCAATCCCATGACATGACAATCAAAGTAATGTTCTGAACAGTTTTATAGTAACATAAACTAATTAAGTGAATTTAGATTATTTTAAATCAAAAAGTTTCATTAGCTTTTTAATCATTTACAAGAGACAGAGTCTCCAAATGAATAATGAGTATTTAAAAAAAAATTAGAGTACCATAGAAAGATTCAAATTTTCCTATGAAATTAAAAATATCTAGTAAATTATTTTACTATCTTCTCTTCAGATAATTAGAATATTTTGTGACTGAGGGGTAATGATAGAAGGTAGAATTATAGTAAATGAGTAGATGCATGTGCACACACACATACAAACACAAGCTGAGTTCAGCCCCCAAAAGTCTATTTGTCTGAAGAGATTTAATTCTTTTTAATATCTACTGTTGTAGTGAGAAACCTCCTAATTGTTTCTTTAATCATCACTCCATATCTACCTTCACATCTTGTCTGATAACATTATCTACACAACTGTTATTCCTAGTTGAATAGTGATGGCTAATCTCCTTTCTGTTTCAATTCATGCTCTCCTTATTGCTAATTTAGTACTGGAAACAGCATTGAAGAGACTCAAGCTCTCTCTCGTTTCCCCTTTGCTTTAATTAAATTGCATATTGTCATTTGATGTAATTTCTAGTTTCTCATTTTACATTTGTCCTATGCCAGACCAAATGTACTGTTTTATCTCTTCCCTCTCAGTTTTCTTCATTTCAAAAGATTCCATAAGGAGACCATTAATTAGAATATTGAAAAATATAATGTATGACCTAATGCAAGCTTAAAATCAGTGTTATTCTTTTTTCTACAGTTTTCCATGGGAAAGGGACTTTTATATGAAAGTGTCCATAAGCCCATATCATTCGTAAAACTTACAGGCACAAAAATGCAACACCATTTGTTCAAATACATAACTATCAAGCAATATGTCATGTAAAAATTTTACATTGATTTACAGTTTTCAGGAGTCTTGATTAGTAATATATCTATTGTCTCTCTAATCATTTGGCCTTTTCATGCTTACATTACATAGTTGGTAATAATATGTGGAACAGCTGCAAACTTTCACAGTAATAGGTACAATCAAATCTGATGTGTCTAAATAATTTTTAGTCCAACAAATTAGTTTTGTTCTTCATTACTCTCCAATGGGAGGGAGACATTATATTTCATTATATTTTTTTGTCTGCAGGAACAATGGAGCATTACAGGTCACACACATCCTTGTCTGTGCTCTAATTAGTCCAACTGATAACATTATTTCAAAAATGCAAGGAACATTAAAAAATAGTAACACACCTTGGCAAAATAAGTATTGTACCATACTAAATAATATTCTATGGACTCTTTATAAAAATGAAGGGAAATTTTTCTTTTCTCTTTGCACTAGAAGGTATTTATTTTCTTTTAGGTAACTGTTAATAGTTAAGAAAATCAACAAATCTAGTACTGAAAATGCAAGCTATTTTAAGTAAACTTTTAATTGTATTTATATGTATGATTTTTTATGGGTAAACTTATTGGAGGAAAAAGTAGCCTTATTACCTAAGTGAGTCTGGTTTTAAATGTGGAAATTAATACAAAATAACTTTGGGGAATAAAATATAAGTATGTATAAGGAAATATAAGGAGCTTCATTAAGCCTTCATTTTGCTTGTATTCACAAAATAAAAGGTCTTTATAGCCTTACTTATAGTCTAGTCTAAGACAGGTCCTCAAAATGGAAAATGGGGTTTCAGGGTCCCATATAGTATTCCAGGAACCTTGTATCCCTCCAAAATTAGCCCTATTATCTCTTAGAGATTCAGCATCCTCCAATAGACCCCTTGTCTCTGTCTAACAGGAAAGGAAACAAAAAGAGTATAAAGTATTGTTACAGAAAGTAATGGGTTAGGGCCCAAGATGTTGTGCATCATTTGTACCTACACACTATTACTTAACATTCAGTTACTTTGTTGTATTCAACTCCATGTGAGTCTGAGAGATAAAAGTTAATTTTCTGCCCCAGGAGAAAGGGGGAAGAGTGTGGTAAACTAGTCATTTACAGTTTGACTTATATTTCATTCCAAAAAGTTATTTGTATTAAAAGTAGTAAATCTATTTTTCAAATCTAGATAATTCATAATGACATGAATTTAACAGAAATGCTCTTAAAGTAAAACTCTTACCATTATGTGAGTCATAATTTTCAGTGAAAAAGATACTGTGCATCTATTAACCTCTTTATATGTATCATCTCCTTGAATCTTCCCCAAATTAATGAAATAGACAATGTTGTTGCTGACTAACTCAAACAGAGACTTAAGATTAGTTATCTTACATAAGTTCATTGCTTACCTAGCTAGTTAAGTGACAGAGATGGTACTCCAATCCAGGACTTCAAGGACCATGCTCTTTATAATAGTTACATTGCCATAAGGTAATGACAGTCCTACACATTCTTTTCATGTAATACACTGAAATGTGCCATATATTTTGCTTGCAATTCAATTTTTGAAGGTCTTTGATTAGATACTCACTAGATGTGATATTTACTTTACAATTCACTTAATTCCCAAGGTCTGAATTTCTTTATTTGTTAAATAAGTATCTGAATGTTCACTCTCTCATGATGTTTTAATTCCATGAGTTTAAAACTTATTAAAAATATAGACTGAAATTTTCTTAATTTTTTTGAGAGTTCTAAATTTTCAAAACATGACCACCTCCAGAATAATCTTTGTCTAGATTTACATGTATGTTTTAGTTATGAAGATCTTAAAATTATTTTAAAGTTGTTTCTCATATTTGATATTTAATAATTGTTAAATTAGTCAAATACATGAGATTTACCTTTTCATTAGGTTTTAATTATACATGCTGATCTCTACAAAAAGACATTTTTATGATTATAATGATTTTATATAGCAAATTTTCTTTGAGAAAGTTAAAGCATAGGTGTTCAAAAGAAAAGGGTAACATGAAATTATATAGTTTTTTATACCAGGAACATTTGAATATAAACAAATACATGGCCAAAAATCAATTGGTAAATACCTGTGTTAAATGCTGTAGTTGCTTACTTTTCTGAGAACTATTTTTAAAAATATTTTTGCTTAACTCAAGAAAAATTACTGTTGTTTAAGTTCCCAGTACTTGTGTGAGTCCTTATTTATAAGGATATAGATCAAGAAGTGGTTCAGAATTTTAGCAAACCAAAACAAACAAACAAAAAAAAGCGAGCAATATTCTTAGTCATGCTTTTAAGGATATGTCTCAATTCTTCTTTTTAAACATGCAACATATGTATGTTGATGATTGTCACAATTGCAGGACAGAACAAATACTACTTGAGCTTACAGGGATTTTCTGTGCCTTTGATGCACCCCATATGTAGTCTGCATTTATTTTTGTCTTCATATTTACTAACACTGTTGTTTCTTCTATAGGAAAAAGGAATGAAGTTGTCATTACTGAAAACAATAAGAGCATAACTGAACAAATTACTGATGTTGTGAAGCAACTGGCTTTTATAGCTGGTATTGGTGGTGCCTGCTGGGTAATTTTGATGGGCTTTAGCATCTAGTTGTATTGGCAAAGAAAGAAGAGAAAGGGCCTCAGTAATTATGCTGGTAAGAAACTATTTACAGTTAAGAAAACCTCTTATCTTTAAGAATGTAATGAAAAGAAAGAAAAAAAGTATATGAAAGAACAAATGAATAATTTGGGCTTGTTTTAAAATCTTGCTCTGTAAAATGCGATGATAAACAACCTACTTTCACATACTACTCTTGACCATATCACTTTATGACTTTAGGCAATCTTTTTGCTTGTATCTCCAGTGAAGCGTAACAAGAGTGCACAGTGATAAAATGTTCAGCTGCTTTTCTCAATTAGTTCTTCAAAACCATACGCAAATACTTTGAACACTATTAAGCCATTCTTTGAAAAATCTGTTTAGGCAACAGCATTACTAAAACACAAAAGGAAAATAAAGGAGAGATTTGGAATCTAGCTTGTAGTATGTCAGGATGCAGATTGCAATAGGAAATGTCCCAGAAGGAAAATACAAACAAGCAAAAATCTCACCAATATTAATAAAACTGATGAGGCATGAGTGGAGTGATTTACTCTTCACTTAAATGGTGTAGTCTATTTCAGTGTGAACTGCAGCCTTTTAGAAGGAAAAAAAATAGGAGATAGGAGCAAAAGGAAAAGGGAAAGAAGCAGATCAGCAGACCAAAATTAAACAAAAAACCTTGGATGTTCTATTTTTTAAAAATAAATTGTTTTTGAATCCTAGACAGAGTATTAAGGACATTAGATATTATGACCTTCAAATTATCTCCAAAGGAGGGAGGGATAAAGCAGGTGAGAGAGAGAAATAGATAAAAATCATAAAGTGGGTAAATGAGAGAAGATATTCAATGCTGAAGTTATGTTCAATTACATTTTGATCATAATTTACATTAAATATTATCTCTAACAGCAACAATTCATCTGAAACTGACAATATTTCATACTTTCTAGAATTTGTAAGTGGACCTATTTAAAATAATATCATCCTACAGACATTTAAACAGTTTCTGAGACATTATATTCAGTCTTCCATTTTATTAATCAGCAAAGGCTCTGTCAAAATAAATTATTATTAAGACATTTGTTTTTTAACAAAACATTAAAAATAGAAGATTTAATATAATCAAATACAATATGTACATAGTGAAAAATATACGACATACCACCCATTCAGTTGTATTGCATGTTATTTGACAGCATTAAACATAATAATCTAGTCGTGATATTGTGACTTATGTCTGCATCTTGTGAAGATTAAATTTATTAGTTATTGCTCAAAATAAATTCCAGGAGTAGAAAAAGGAGTATGGCAAATCCATTGAACAGAGGTTTCCATGTGTTTGACATTCTGCCATTCTCAGTTCTCAGTGGTTCTTGGCTGCCCAATTCCTTATGTTCTATCATCCAAGTGTTAAACCACAGCACCAATTAGAGATTCTTCCCAGAGAGGTGTGCTCAGAACTAACTGCTGAGTATAGAGTCTTGAACATTAAAAAAAACTAAACAGATACATGAGGTGGGAGGGAAAGGGAGAAGAAAAGGAAATTGCATGGTAATGGAGGGAGACCCTCATTGTTATACAAAATTACATATAAGAGGGTGTGAGGGGAATGGGAAAATTAAAAAGGAGAGAAATGAATTATAGTAAATGGGGTAGGGAGAGAAGATGGGAGGGGAGGGGAGGGGGGATAGTAGAGGATAGGAAAGGTAGCAGAATACAACAATCACTAATAGGGCATTATGTAAAAATGTGGATGTGAAACCAATGTGATTCTGCAATCTGTATTGGGGTAAAATTGGGAGTTCATAACCATCTTGAATCTAATGTATGAAATATAATATGTCAAGAGCTTTATAATGTTTTGAACAACCAATAAAAAAAACTCTCATATACTTTCTTGTTTTGCATTCTAGCCCTTTGCCTTCACCCATGAATGTATTGTCCATCAGCCCTTTCTTTAATCAGTTACTATGTAATATTTTATCTCTGTGAGACATACATATAAATGATTTAAAAAAATAAGGAAGAATTGATTTAATTCAAGGACAATTTTGTGTTTATCCCTTCACTTGACTTTAGAGATAATAAAAATGAACTATGCAAGTCACTTCAGTGCAGCGTTCTAATATATCCATATTTGGAATGGTGCATTTTTATACTTCATACTTCTTCATTCATTCATGACTTACAAATGAAATAGCTCTCATAGTTGGTAGGTTTGCACTTTTAGTACAATCACATTAAGCTGACTTTCTTTTTCTTCTACTACTTCTTTTTTTAACAGCCATTCTTTGCAAAACCTATGCACTTAATTTGAAAATATCTGTTGGTCTTTGAGCTTGACAAGAATAGTACATTTCCCATTATCATTTCTCATTGTGATTGATATCCATCTGCTTGTAGAAAACTGCTAACTCGGAATGTGCTATGCCCTGCAAATATTTTGGAAGAAGGCCAAGCCAGAGAAAAGCCTTTCAAAACGTTTATACTTAATTGATAGATGGCTTACTCTCAGAATGGATTTCCCTTCAGCTAGTAATTTGCCTTCTAGCAACTGCTGCTCCAGATGAGAAGCAAATGAAAATTTGCCAAACCACAGATACCTAGCATTACATGTCTGATTTGTGATATTTTCTACATATTTTCCTCCAAAAATAACCTGTCTTCCACCTTTTTAAGTTTTCACATTCTCATCCTTTTATAACTTAAAGAACAAGGGATTTTGAATGAGTAATAGAATATGTATTTATCTTTTGTTTCTATTTTTGACATTTCATGTATGAGCTAATAATCATACATGAAAGAGCAGAGAGATTTCATAAGGGCTTTTTACCTCGAAGGTCTTATAACAATTATTTTAAAAATTCTTGTGTTGGCCTTGCTTATATTTTGGTTTTCATACAGATTTCTTAGTAAGTCTTATAATTTTATAGTATAAAAACTGTGGAAGGTAATCAGAAGGAAGGAAAGGAAAGGGATATCATAAAAATAGAGAAGAGACCCAGAAGACTAGAGCAAGGGAATATGGATAGAGGAGAGAGGAGAGAGGTAAAGAAGATAGGTTTGAAGGAATGGAGCAGACCAAATTGTGAGCAGACCAAGTTGTGCATGTATAAATATATCACAATGAATTCCATTATTATGTAAAACTATAATATACCAATAGAAAAGTGAAAACTAAACCAAATAGAATTCAAGCAAAGTGACTTGATTTGCAAAATGTAGTCTGAAGTGTATATGTACTTTTTCACTACCTGGTAATATGTATGTAGTCTCAAATCTATATTTACAGTCTCTAATTTTTGATTTATGATAAAACACTTTTTTTGTACAATCAGGTTCCACTTTGAGTCAATATTAAATTATTTTATAGCACAATTATTTCAAAATTCAGTTGTGGTCATAATTAAATATTTGGTGGAATTTTCCTACATTAGAAAACATATTTTCAATGCAGCTGGATTGACTGTAAGATTGTAGACCAGGCTAAATTTTTTTCTCAGACCTCCTTTTTCCTACTTCTTCATTTCTGTTTATCCACTAGAGGAAGGAAAAAGAAGATGTTAAATATTGTAAGTACAGAATTGCTTTACAAGGTGTGATCCAAACTCTGGGTAGGATGCCTTAGCTAACTCTATGTAGGCCAAACGTTACCCATTGACTCATACTATAGCTCCTTTGGAACTTGCCATTATTACAGAAAATTATACTTGAAGACTTAGAAAAGAAACAACAACAACAACAAAAACTGCTCATCACTGTTAATACTTTCTTTTAGGTGTCAGCAGGTGTAACAGATGTATCAGAGAACAGTAATGGATTAAATTTTAGATTAAATATCAAGAATTGAATGTATATCTATATATTCATATCATCTGGGAGGAAAATCTGGCGTAAATATGTTTTGCCTCTTCACATAGGAGAAAGTAGAGGATCCTCTGAGACAATGTTACACATCAACTTATAATTTTATATCTGCATATTAATCACTTACTTAAACTCTTCAGATATAAATACACATCTCAGGTTTTGACCCATAGCAATAAGGGCAGCTGCAAGAACTAAAAGCATCTCTGTGTATCATATCCTAAGTGAAATAATATCATACTTCTATAAGCAACATGAAGCGCCATCTACCTTAATTTTCACTGAGCACTATCAATCTCCATATCACTGCCAAAGGGGGTCCTGTTTGCTCAACATATTCAGTCCTTAAACTATTATAAACAATAAAAAAAGTTGTAGAAATTTAGATAGAAAATATTAAGTGGTTTTGAATTTGAAGAAAATGTTTGATAATATCTGTAATAATTTTTGACAATAGAAAAAAGAACAATGTAAGTTTGGAAAAAATCTATATAGCTTTGATAAGGTTCATATAAATATATCAGTATAAATGTATATAACTGTATTATAATCTTTATGATAAATGCACAGTATTTTTCAAACTTCTGCTATCCATTTTTCTATTTGTGATTACTGAAGTCATCAAATTTTAATGAAAATAAATGTAATTTTCCAGAAGTATAAAGGGTAAGTTATGTTTTCTGAATATTATCTCTGAGGTTAACATTTTATGAAACTCAGTAAATATAAACAATTTGTGAGTGAGCAAATTTGAAAATGCTAAACACCTCACACATAGGTCTTATAACTGGTGGTGAAATAAGTTACTTGACAGTACTATCCAAAAGCAGCTAAAAGATTTGATGGAATTTTTATACTCTGATTATCTGGGGTGAGTTAATGCTTATTAAAAAGGATTAATATGCTTTCATATTTGCCAAATAAGCATATCAGGAAAGAGAATGAGAATTGGCTGCAAGAATTTGGAGTAGGAAAATGTGAACTACTAGAGATAGGCACTCCGAAAGCTACATTACCTCAAAATGCCAATTTACCACATAGTTACATTTTCCTCCCAGTTCTGGCAGACATGTAGTATTAATCCTGTCAGATAGTAGTAGACTTACTTTGTATATGATATAGCTTTGAAAAATCCCACTGGTATGTGGGAGAAATTTCTGGAAACATTATTAGTATTCAGTTCATTTTTGGTCAAAACTTCTATATGTTATGCCTTGTAAGCTTTTAATTTGAGATTCCACACAGATTTCTGATTAAGAGCTTGTAATAATTGTTACTCCAAATTTATTTCTGATGAGCACAAAGTTACTGCACTGTGATTTCAAAATTATAAAAAAAATAACAAGAAAAAGATTATTCACCATCGATCTATCACCCCCTCACCCCACTTTCTTTCACCTTCAAGTTAAACTTTTCTTATAAATGAGGACTACCTCAAAATAGCTTGTAGTATGCAATGGCATTTATTTTTATGTTACACATGCCCGTACACACACACACACACACACACATACTTGCACGTTTATATACACACAAAAATTCATCAAAATGCTATATGTTATTTCCATTTTAGAAGTTTTAGTTGTTCAGTCTATTTTGTAGTCTCCTTTGATGGCCTAATAGACTAAGTTACTCTTGTTCTAGTTTTCAAAATGAAATTAATCTAAATATTTTGAAGCAAAACATTAAAAAAAGAAGTGTGAAAAGATGTCCCCTTTCTTCCCTCACTTTAAAAACACAGCTAACCAGTGTCAGTAAGAGAAAATATGTGTGTGTGTTCTCTTCCTCCTCCTACTCTACTTTCCTTCTTCCTCTTTTCCTCGTCCGCCTCCTTCTTCTGTGACAGAAAAATGCAAAATGAAAGATTCCTGTGTATACTAAATTTTATGGAACCCATTTTAAGTTATTCAGGCATTCACATAATGTTCTGTGAAGTTTTTCGTATGTTAGCGGGCATGCAGAGATAGAGATGAATGACATTATAGAATATTTGACAAACTATTAGCAGTCTAGAATCCTTTGAGAAACACGTGTTAATGATGACTAGGACACAAATAAAATGGATATGTCCTGAATACTGAATGTGAAATGCTTTGAAATTAATTATTTTGCTTCCAAATTTAGCTCTCAACTGGCAGATTTGGACCATCCCATGTGGTCTATATTCTAGCACATCTGCAAATTAACCTTAATAAATTATATATTTTGATAGTATTTTGAGTGTTATGTCATACTACTTTAAACTTCACATTTGATGAAAATATGCCCTTGGTTATCTCATAGAGTTAAGTACAACACAATTTTTGTGACTCAGCTTCAGCTTCTTTTCTTTTCTTTGCTATACTTTATTCCTGTGGCAGTATCAGAAATTTTGGATGATGAAATAAAAGTCATCTAAATTAGGGAGAACTATGTGGCATCTCACATATCTCTTAAACAGCACATTTTTGAGATGCAGCCCATCAGAACCTGCTTATTTGCATATTTGCAATGATGTTCACAGCATTATCTTAACTCCCTTTTGGCAGAGTAAAACAATCACTTGATATTCCATTAAAACGCCACATAACTGGAAAGTCACATCAGATGGAAAGCTAATTAGCTGTACCACTTTCACATTGTGAAAATGCATTTTTACATGTGTGTGTCCTAATCAGGCCTTTATTGAATACCTCTAGTGCTCAATTTTTTTTTTGCATTAATTGTTTCAGATTAATTCTATTGTGTTCAAAGCAATTAATAAGAGGCACAATGTGATACAGTTGCACTGCTGATTCATGACTCCCAGCCCTGAAGTCACTCTGTAGTGATCAGTATTTTTTCATCATCTCTGCGGAGCTATCTACTGCCAATTCTGGGCAGATGTTAAGGTTTTGTCAGGATTGCTTTACAATGCATTTGAGGTGTTACCTGAAAAAATGATAAGGTTGTATATTTCAGATCCCAGTTTGAAGGCCCTTATTTATTTTACTGTCTTGAAATCCTGATGGACCCTTGGAATTATGTTCATATTGCCTGGTAGTGTCATGAAAAGTAATGTTACTAGATGACCTTTCATATGGGCCTAGGAAACAGTGCTTGGAAACTTACAAAATTTAAAGAGTTATCATATTTAATAGCTAAAACTTGAAAAGCAGAAGAATTTTGGAGAACCATTCAAATGAAAAAGTATCCAAACAATTTGTCTATCTTAAGTGGAAATATGCTTGTTTACTTGAAATATGAATTCTTTCATTAAAATTTCAGTAAATATTACTTTTAGTCACCAAACAACAACTTTTAATAGACATAATTATTCTGTTCCAAAGATAAGATGTATTGTTTTCACAACTGTGAAAAATGGTATTTTTATTTCATTCCCAGGGATTGATTTAACTCACCCTTGCTGTTTGTTTTGTTTTGATTTGATTTTAGAATTCCAAGTTTATTGCAATTTTGTAATCTGTAAGTTTCTTAACAAATACCTTGTCCATAATTTTCTAGTTAAATAATTTAGTGGCAAAACTTGATACAAACTAGTGTGAAGCTATTTTAGACTTTATAATCATTCATATTCAGTTTTCATTGGACAAATATTACATAAATTTGAGTGCAATTTGCTACTTCAAACATTATAGTATGAAAAGTATATTACCTTTCTCGGGTATGAATCATTTTGAAGTCTAAATACATTTGGCTTCAACAGTTTGGGATAAGGTGATGGCCCTCAACTGATATTTACATTCTTTGGCTGTTCCTGGAAGTCCACTTGCTTAATGTTAGCTTTGTGGAGTGGAAGACATTGAGTGGAGGGAGTGGCTTCATTGACCTTGGTTCTGTTAGATACTATTGGACATTGTTAATAAGTCACACAGTTTTGTAGAAAATTTTAACTTGTGATCATTACATATAATTGGAGTCTATTTAGTATAAATTGGTTAAAATTTTATTTTCATGAATATGCTATTCCCTATTAGTTACAGTTTACATCTACTGTAATTATACCTATTCAATTCATAATAACTATTAGCATACTTAAAAGGATCTGTGATGATAAGCAATGTGTAATAACAGTTACCTGTTTTTCTTATCTTGTTGGAAAGACATTACCTGTTAAAACTCTCCTGTTTCAATTTCTAGTATATATTTTGCTTTATGCCTTCTAATTAAGACAGTTTTATGTTAATATTAGCAGTTTGATTTGATAACTCTTCATTAATGTTGTGTCAATCTTCCAGGACTACTAGGTCCACCACTTATAATAGTGTTTGATGTTTAAATCCAAATTGTCACTTTTATTTATCCATACTTTTGACTTGAAGAAACTTGAAATATTCTATTGGAGCAAGTGATAACTTTGCCCTGAGCCAAACCACTGCTTTTTACTATCTGCACAATTATGTTAATTATATTTTGTTAAAATTCCCATAGGCTTAGTTCTAAACTGAGGTCCAATATGCAGTTGTTATTAATTGTAAGTAATATTGACTACTTGTGTGTGTACATGTCTTTCTGTTTTTTTGTGTCTTTTTTTTACAGTTACATTTCAAAGAGGAGATGGAGGAATAATGAGCAATGGAAGGTATGCTAAGGAGATTCTTTATTAGTATTTTTAATCAGGACTAGAAAAACTCTGTAGTAAGAAGCTATTATTGTGATAAATGATCACTTATAAGTCTGAGAATTCTAGGAGGAATTAAATGGCTTACTACTAGGTTTAATGATCTATCTGTTGTGCACTTTAGAAGAATCAAGTACAGATGCTTCATATCTCCCAGATGCCCCTGAAGAAATTAGTGGTAAATATCACAAGGAATGTGTTCATTTGTTAGCAGGATGTTTATTGCATTAATTAGACATTAGCAAATGAAGTTGCTGTTGTTTAAGACTCCTTATTGGCTCACACTAAATTGCTGTGAGTGAACAATTACATATAATCGATCACAAAGTAAATGATTCATGGATGATGAATAGGCTGTAGATTGATAGGACTGGATTCCACAACTTTGGATACTCAATTGAAATTGATAAAAGCTGATAACAAACCCATATATCCTCATCTATTTTCCCTTTGCCAATATGGAGATTGTAATTAGGCTCTGGTAAAAACTTCCAATCTCCCATTTAATCAATATTTTAGCAAAAAGAGATAAAGTCTAATGAGAACTAGTGGATGTAGCAAGGAAGCAGTTGAATCTTCTTATTGCAGTTCCCATAGAAACACATGTTCCTCTTAGGTATTATACCAGAAGGGGTCTATCAACAACAACAAAAAAAAGCACAATGATTATAGATGTTCTATTTCTTTGTAAATATGTTAATAACTTGGAAAGGAATCAAAATCCCATTTTAACATTAAAGAAGGGAATTCTTTATTAAATACGATGTGAAGGAAATTTTCCTTGTAGACTATACTCACATGCTGGAGCAGATCACAGGTGTCTTTTATTGCCTTCAGAAAAACACTTAATAGCCCCCTGATATTTTTCCATTTAAAGAATTTGGAAATGTGCTATTGATGGAACAGTATAAGTACTGTTCATTAATTTCTTTCAAGTTCTTTGCCTCTAAATCAAACATAAAGGCTCACAATAAGGGTGACAAGCTAGAGAGCACAGATTCATGTTGGGACTGCAGTTACTGGGAACAAAATAACCCAAAGTCCTGGAAATGGCTAATACCAAGAAGCCATTCTGAAAGATTGTTCCCTTGAGGTGTCAATTTATCATCAAACCTTGTGTGGGGTCACTACTATGGCCAATTCCCACCAGTTTCAGGGCAGACGTCTGATTTCTTGTGGAGTTTGACAGGATCCCAGGCAAAGAGACTTCTTCCACTGACAGGGTTGATCTATATATAGCCTTAATGAATTGCCAAAGTTCCTTAATTTTGAGAGCCTACACATTTTAATTCTAAATTCAATTAAAATCTTCTTAAATTCCTTAATCCTTTATAGTGCATGAGACAGGCATCAAAATCTTTCATTAAGCTCCATAGTCTGATTTCCTTTTCATTTCTGTTGTAGCCGTCCAGGCCTTCTAAATGCGGTTGATCCCAGCTATCCATGGCTTGATGATTCATGGCCAGCCACAAGCTTGCCAGTGAACAACAGCAATAGTGGCCCATATGAAATTGGAAATTTTGGGCGTGGAGGTAAGTTGTATTTTTCGAAATAATGTTGTTTTTAATTTTGTTTTTGTTTCTGTTTTCATTTTCCAGATATTTTTAAGAGATGGAGAGTATTTCTTCCATAGTTAAAAGAATAAAGCACATATACTAATATTGCTGTATATTTCCAAAATATTTTATTATAAAATTAGTGTGTCTATAATACCTTAAATAATAAAGTAAAGAAGGTCATTATTAATGTGGAAGTATCCATAATACATTTTGTTTTTAGGAATATCAGTACAAGGTAAGTAAAATAGGGAGTATACTGATAATTAGGGTTTATGCTTTTGGAACAAATACTTCATTTTTCAAAATCTTATTCAACATGTATTTATTGAGTACCTCCTATGTATCTGGCACTATGGCAGTCAGAAAGAATATAATATTGGTATAAAAAGTGATCATCCTTTACCCCATTTTATTTCATGTGAGGAAGACAGTTAACTAGATGGGGTGGCATGTTCAGAGAGAACTTTCTATTCTACAATCATTAATTGCTATTCCAAAGCAAAGATAAAACAGTGCAAAGTGGCTGACATGATAAAACCTCCAAAATTTCACGCTAAACTCCCCTCCATAGGTTTTTCTAAAGAGACAGAATTGTATCTAATATAAATAATGACTGCTTCTTCCCAAATGCACTTTTTCTTCTGGTCAATTGGATAGGTTAGTTTAGATAAAGATGAGAGGAGTAGAGAATTCCCTGATTGGCTCAGCAATTATACATAAGTTTTCTCCTGGTACAATACTATGCAGACAGTAAATGGACTTGAACTGCCTTATCAGTACCCTGATAAGAAAGGCTGAAATAAAGGCTGCTAGAAATAAGAGACTAGAAATAAGAGAGACATTGGGCTGGGGTTGTGGTTCAATGGTAGAGCTTTTGCCTAGCACATGTGAGGCCCTGGGTTCGAACCTAAAAATAATAAAATAATAAAGGTATTATTGTTGTCCATCTACAATGAAAAAATTAAAAGACAAAATGACAGACATTCAATCTTTTTAAGAAATTAATAGGAGACTGTGGATGTAGCTTATTGGTAGAGGACTTCTCCAGCATGACCCGGGGCCTAAGTTGATTACCCAGCACTGAAAGGGAGGGTAGGTGAGGGGATAAGAAGGAAGGGAAAGACAGAACTTCCTAACGGTTGAGTTCAACGATGTTAGAAAGCACAAAGGGACAAGAAAGAAAAGATGTTCTAAGTCACATTAAGAGTTTAAACTTTGTCCAGAGGGTAATCAGAAATTATTGGTGGATTTTTACGAGGAGAATGCTGAGATGTAAACACTGTTTTAAATCATTCAGGCTTTTTCTGGGTGGAGAATGGAAAAAGTAGAAAACTGGAGTGAGGAATTCGGAGATTCTTGTAAAGCAAAGCAAATTTAGATAGACACACTAGAAGATTTCCACACTTGGAGAATTAATTCGGAAGACCCAGAGCTGTGCTAAACTGTTCCAGTTCTACTAAAAGCTGCAGTGGATTTCACATGTATGACTATATAAGCATATTCACTTAAAAAGAAGGGCTGGGCCTGTGGCTCAGTGGTAGAGTGCTCACCTAGTATGGGTGAGACATAGGGTTCCATCCTCAGCACCACATAAAAATCAATAAATAAAAATAAAGGCATTGTGTCCACCTACAACTAAAAAAAAATTTTAAAAAATTTGGAGTAATCATGGATCCTTGCATTTTCTCTTCAAGATGGATTAACAATGTATTTGCATATAAAGTAATACCTCAAATTATAAAGTTACTAAGTATTTCATAAGCCTGATTTCTATGAATATCATTTCAATTAACTCCTTTTCCTTCTTGAAAATAAGATATAAAGATAACCATCATGGATGACAATATATAGTTTTCACACAGAGCTTAACTGCATAATCAACTCCCAAAAGGTATCAGATTAAATGAGAGAATACAAAGAAAGCTGTAAGTTTCTTAGACTTCCTGCTTTCTCTCTGTATGCCTTTACTGTCGCCTGGGAAGTTTGTGTGTCTGAGTATTCCCAACCAAGGAAACAGATCATCGTTCCCCTAAAATGCAGACTGATTTTTGCCTAAAGGAATTCTGTTCCCAAAGTTTTTATCAGTCAATAATAACTTCCTATTTTACACTTTGTATTAGAACATCACAAGGTTCTATCTTTGTATCAAGAGATACATGCCTCAGATGGAGAAAACATTTTCTTTTTCTGTTGGCTAGCAAGCTAAATTAACATCTAAAATATCTTAGTCCAATTTAACTGAAGGTAGAATGCAAGGTTTTTCTTCCATTTCTACCTTATTTTTATGGCATGAATATCAAGGCCAAGACAAAGTTTTTCCAGTTTCTACCCACTCTCTCTTCAATTTGATAGTAATTTAAACACTTGTGCCAGAAATACTGTAGGACATTTTTGTATATTTAAATTTATGTCTTTTGCATAATTATGAAATACATAAACATATTGACATGTTTAAAGTCAAGAGACTAGAGTTAAGCAAGATAATTTGAGAAGTGGATATAGAATGCACGTCTGGTAGATTTTTAATGCTTCTGCTATTTTATTTATACTGCTGTGTAGTCTGAAGTTGGGTTCATATGTATGATTTTATAACCACATTCACTTAGAAAAATAAGCATGGATACTGACATTTTCACTTTACAAATAGAATACCAATATATGAATGTAATGAAAATCATATTTTAAAAAATGAAAATATTAATTATCTCATAATTTTGCATTTTACCAATGCAAACTATGAGAAATGCATTTAAACATTCCATCAGCAAGTGCTTACTCTCATAACAGTAGGTGAGGAATTATAGTAATGAAAGCATATATCCAATAGGCTCCTGTTCTCAAGTAACTTATGATGCCATGAGGAAGGCAGTCCTTCATACAAATAATTACATTGGGCAAAAATAAGATAAATCCATGAATACAAATAAAGCCAAGGTACTCAAAAGCTGCACCACTAATCCAAACGGGAGTCAAGGTTTCTCGAATTCATAGGTTTCCAAAACAAATGTTAACAAGTGCCAGTCAGACAGCATTAAGGTTGGCGGGGACAGCAAGAAATATTAAATGAAAATTCCTTCCTAATGATGGCAGCACTTATTCAGAGCCAGCTTGTTGAATGGAGGGCTAGTCCAGAGTTCCAGAGTATTTCATGTTATAAGATTCTCCTCCACATACAGATATTCATGTGTGATCCTCCAATATTTCAGTGTTGGATATAATTTAATTTAGTTTTTGAAAATGTGGGAGTGATCAAATAATATTTGAAGAAAATACATGCAGACCAAAAATCAATATAGAAGCACTTAGGCTGGAAGGCTGACTATAATTTCATCTAGCAGAGAAAGAGAGATACTCTATTTCCAGAGCCATAACTTTAGTGTTTAATTGTTAGTAATATTATGTAGAATTATATTCTTGGACAACATTGTTCCATTTTTTAATTGTTTGAGCACAGAACCCTTTCAATAACATGTAACGGAAGGGACTCTGGAGAACCTTAAGTTCAAGATATGAGAAACTGAGGTCCATGTAGGAGAAACATTTCTATTCAATTAATATTCACATATTCAGCAGTGAGAGATAGGTGGAGAGAGCCCAAAAACTTATGCAAAAAAAAAGATCTGGTGGGTTTTTTTTGCCAATTTTTGATATAGTCTTAAATATTCAAGGTTCTGAGAATAAAAAAAATGATACTAATACTTGAGAATGAACAATGCTTCTTAAAATCAGATTCTATAATTATTAATCACAAATAAAGAATGACAGAAAAACAATTTTGATATTCTGAAATCCAAAAACAATTTCTTGCTTATGCAACCTAGCATAATTTAAAATGTGAACATGTGTAACAGTCTCACTGAGATGCCTTTAAAATCTTTACTTCAATAAACATCCACATATTTGTAAAACAGGTTAGTATTCCAGACTTTCAAAACTTCAGAAAGAGTGAAATTGCACACTGTACACAATATATTATAAATTTCTTGTCACTGTTGTTAATGAAGATTTTTTTTAGTATTTATAAAATTCCAAAGAAAAGCTAATACTTCTGTAAGCACTTTTATTTCAAGTACTATGGGCATTATCAAATCTAAAAGTTTTAAAGTCAGTTGAAATGTCTTATAATGAAGAGATCAAGTGGTTTCATGACCTCAAGTCCTATGAAGTAATATTTTCAGAACATACATTATTAAGGACTGCACTATAATTAGATTTATCTTAACTGTACATGATTAATACTAGAGTTAGTGATTTCTCTTTTAGATTCACTTAGTGTCTTTCTTCTGAAAAGGGAAAAGAGCTCAGGAGCGAGGTGGCAGATCTGAATTATAAAGCATCCTGTAAAGATAATTCAGCATACCAAAATGATAAATGGACCGATTGATATTCAGTGTTGTTCCTGAAGTTTAATTTTACTCTTGCTGTATTACAACGTGAAACTGTAATTCTCCACTTCTAAGTGTTGATAGCATAAATTAAACTCACTGATCACTAAAGTTGCTTTTTCTATAGTTAAATCCTGCTATATTATGGAAATGACTTATTCATGAAAATTTTCCTTTGTTATGCAAGAAAAAAGAACACATTTTCTACCATCAGTTCTCCATTTCTGCAGTTATAAAATCAAATCACATAAATGTCAAGTAAAAACTTCAGAAAAATGGATTTCAAAATCAGGGTCGTATAATTTTGGAAATTTTTGCAACTATTTAGCAGCCATATTCCATATCTTTGGGGATGAAGTGGAAAGAGCTGTTTTCAGGCACGATTTGTAGATTCCCTCTGTTCATTGCTGCTGTATCTTGCTACCACTTTCCTTGATTCTAAAACATAGTGAACAACTGAAAGCATTTTTCAGTAGTGAAATATCCCAAATTTCTCATTCCTGGTTAGAGGAAATGGGGGAAGGGATGTGTTAAGCAGTGAGACGTGAAGGACGAGCAGTAGGCCTGCCTGTCACTGAGGTTGATAGCTTGGCGATGGTTGTATATCATCTACCTTTCATTGGTTCATGAAGCCCATCTCAGCTGAAATGCAAACGTGTGGCATGACACATTTATTTTTCATCTTCAATTCTGATAGTTTTGGGCTTCCTGTGTGTCGTTAAATTGTTTCATTTCCCTATATTCATCACAGATGTGCTGCCACCAGTTCCAGGCCAAGGGGATAAAACAGCAAAGATGCTCTCATATGGAGCCATTTATAGCAGCATTGACTTCACTACCAAAACCACTTACAACAGTTCCAGCCAAATAACACAGGCTACCCCATATGCCATGACACAGATCCTGCATTCCAATAGCATCCATGAATTGGCTGTCGATCTGCCTGATCCACAGTGGAAAAGTTCAATTCAGCAAAAAACAGATCTGATGGGATTTGGTTATTCTCTGCCCGAACAGAACAAAGGTAACAATGGTGAGTCACATTCTTCTGTCCTGAGAAGTTAACTTCATGTCATTTGTGCATGAGATAGAAATTAGTATTTGTTGTTCAATTCAGTGATGCATTACCAGGTTTACTACCTAAACTAAAAAAACATACTGGCATGTATTCAGTACCTTGAACAATTCCTACCACCACGGCCACTGCCTCCACCGCCGCTACCACACACCAACACCAATCGGGTTCATCCTTTCAGCTGTTTTTCAATATAGTGATCAGCAATCCATCTGTACTTCCATTAGGACAGGCTAGAGGAAACATTCCTCCACTCTCCCACGACATCCGCTTCTGAGTTGCTAACTGCATGTTCTGCATAGGCTTGTGCTGTGAACTAATCACATGATGCCACTATGACCTCTGACCTTTAACCCTTAGCCTTACTTTACATCCCTGACTACCGATTGGCTGAGGGATTGTCTAATAGAATGCCACACAACCAGTCACAGGATTTCAGCACCACCAGCTCTCACAACAGCTCAGAAAGTAGTGGCAGTCTCTCAGATTGGTCTCATCACAGTAAGGAGAAATATTTGTTTGTCACCAGCATATGACCTGTGTTCCCTAACAACTGATGAGGAAATATTGAATCGCAAGCCACTGTCAGGCATTTATCTTTCAAATGACAATAACAGTTGATCCTGGTGAAATTATGCCTTGGTGGGGGTGGGCAATAAAAATCATTGTCATCACTTACGTACTAACTGCACAATAATGTATTGAAAGAAAAATAGTGCCATTTTACTAATTACTATTCCTTAAAGAGCAGATGAGTTCATTCCATCTTGAACCAAATATACGAGTCCAAAGAACTTTATAATAAAAAGATCATGCATGAAAGTTAATTCCAGGTCATTGATATCAAAAGATAAATTCAACTGAAATGAAAATAATCTCAGAGATGATTTCATATTGGGATGCCAATGATATAACTTCCTATTTTAGGACAACCTCTCAAATATTATGTAATAGTTATCAATTCAATGATTACTATGCTAAATATGAATGTTAATATGTGAAATTATTAATTTTTACTTCAAAAACTACAATATTTGATAACAATAACTATTTTATGCTGTCACTTTTAATATATATTTGAGAAATATCAGCTAAACCAACAAGTGTAAGGAAAAAAGCATTTTATTGGATAGAAATATATTCCTATTCTAATGAGTTATCCTCCCTTTGTATGTGAGGATATTGTATTAACCACATTGTAAATTCCACCTATTTACATCACATGCCTTTATCTGCCTACTTCTGACTGGTTCCTGACTCCACTTAGTTAATATGCTTAATTATATGCTAATTGTTTTTATGGAGTTTTTGTTTGTTTTTTTTTAAATTACATATTAATAATAAAGGATTATAGTGTACTATGATACTGTGCAGTCTCCCAGGCATCAAAACTATGAAGAGTTAACTTTTTCTTATCATTAGGGTTACATTTACTAAATTACTTTTCTCAGGAGATGGAACCTTCTCAGAATGAAAATGTTAATGCTCTCTCTTCCCTCCAAAATGAGTCATTTGCTCTTCTTGCCTATTGGTAGGATTAGGTACATTATAGAATTCAGAAAATTTTAAACATCTGTTATGAATTTAAACTGGCTTAATAATATAAGGGAATGTTTTGAATGACCTTCTATGTCATTTATGCTGGCATTTATTTATAATTAGTCCCACAATTTTTCTGAATAATTAAAAAGTAATTTTGTTGGATCTTCCTTTTTATTTCATTAAATATATGTAAAGATCAAGCAATATATGAAAAGAAATCTCCATATTGCAAGCCATGGACTCCATAAGACCTGTAAATCTTTCATTAAATGTTCTGTATAGATTGATTGTCACCAAATTTAAACGTTATCTTTTGAGTAATTGAAAGCAGAACAGGATTCACAATGGTGCTTGCTGCTTTTTGAATCCATTAATCTCTTGAGTGACATTTACATATATCCAGGAATTATATTAACTACTTCATCTACATTTGAATACAGGATTACTTGAATTGGTGATAGAAAGCATTTTTTAGTAGGTAAGAGTGAGGTGATTATTCCTTTTACAGTTTAGTCTAATTGAGTTTAATGTTACACTTTTGTTTAATTCTTTTATTTATAGCTATGTTTCCTAGGGGCCAAATCTAAGAATTAAATGCCCCATGGCTAGCTAATCATATATTATGGGATTTTTAAATTTGTGCACATTGGTGTAACCAATTTAAAATAATCACAGTGACAAAGAAAATTGGGCATTTCTGAATTATTTGAGTGAACTTCTTACCCTCTTTGAAACACTTTTATAATGCATTCAATATATAAGTTCTGAGTACTTCTTGTTAAAAATCCAACCAGTAAAAACTATACAATAAAACTCAGATGTTTTAAAATAGTATTTGAAATCATAGTTGTATGTGTATATAATATAAAATATTGGTAACAATAGCTAAATCTTTTAATATTTTTTTTAAAAATAGACCATATGTTTAATTTTAAAATGAATCACTTTTATGATTTATTTTTTTTACAGAGAAGTCATTTTTTAAGCTTTAACTATCCAACTATTTACATTTTTATTTTAAGAGAAAAGGGTCAAATATGTTTACAAGGCATCAATATCTGCTCCGTAAAAACATAATTTAGGTACTCTGGCCTTCAGATGATACAGGGTTCAAGGTGAAGCAGCACACTGTGGCTTGCTTCTCTAAAGATTCAGATCTCAAGAGATTTTAACAGTTGTCAGTTATATCAAGTTCACCTCCATCTCAAAGTGTTGTTAAGACGTCCTAAGACGCACGTGTTGATGAATAATAGTCCTACCCAGACTGATCAAATGAAAGAATAGATATTTCTCCAGAACAGGGGAAAAATAAGTGTTGGTTGTAAAGTCCTCAGTAATTCTCTCTGTGCTTCAGCTATTTCCAGAACACATTTTAAAGCCTGTTGTTGTTTGGAAGCATAATAATGAGTAGCTTTCTTGAATCTGAGCAAGGGCTTCAACAATGAGGTTCGGAGCTCTAGAAATAGTTTCAAGTTAAGCTGCTCAGTAGAAAATCTGATTGTTCTCTTGCTATGTGAAGGCGAATCACATAACATTCAGAGCCTTAGTGTCATCATCTAGAATACGGAGGTGTTGGAACTTCTTTCTTAGGCACTTGGTTCAGGTGAGATTCAAATGACATTTCTAAAATGCTGTAGAATGTGATTAGGATTGTGCATACATAAAGTTGAAAGGGAGTGATCAGGAAGAACAAATAGCTCAAGCATTCTTCTCTCAATCATTGAAATATAGTTCTGATACTGTAAAAAGGAAATAGACCTTAGTCATTGGTGGGTTAAGGAAATGAGGAATTGAGGTTCATTTACCTTAAAGACAAAAATTACATACTTATAACCGAGCAAGCTTATTATTATTTTTATTCTGAATATGAGGCCTTTTCTGACAAGTAAGACTTCAGAAAATAAGTGAAACTGGTTTTGCTATGAGGAAGAGAAGACAGGAGAAAGCAATTATGATTGGCATTTATTGAGTTTTTCTGTGCATCTGAGCACTTCATATACAGTATCTCTTATAATCCTCATGACAACTCAAGGAAGTAGTAACTTTTGCATGCCTATAATCCCAACAACTCAGGAGGATCACAAATTTCGAGGTCAGCCTCAGCAACTTACCAAGGCCTTACACAACATAGCAAGATCTTGTCACAAAATAAAAACTAAAAGGGCTGGGGATGTGGCTCAATGGTAAAGCATTCCTGGGTCCAATCCAAAGTACCAAAGAAAAAAAATTGGAATAAGTTCATATTTCTTTTACATGTATGTAAGTTAAGGCAATACCTTTTGAGTGAGGAGTTAAATTTCAAACTCAGAAACCAAACTCTTACTCACTAAACAGAGGACACTTTCTTACCCTCCTCTTAATATCTTTTGTCCTGTCAAAGAATAGAAGTGAGAGGAAAGCTGAAAGCACTTTGTTTGTAGGGATCTTCTTTTAAATATTTATGTATCCTATGTGGAAAATGTACACAACTCAATAATTGGCTGTAGTGTCTAGTTTAAGAGTTTTATCACTTTCTGGCACTCAAATACATTATTACCAAATTGCATAATCTGACTCAGCAGTTGTAGAAGAAAGAGGATGGATTGACTTCTTCGTGAGATCTAAATGGCTAGATAGCCCTGCTACAAATATCCTATGCTTAAAATTTAGCTATAAGTTGAGGTGGGATTATTGGAAGTTACTGAGTCACCCCTGAAAGGTCATTTTCATTTTGCTCAAGAAGTATTCATTCTACATCCAACTGAGGTCCATTTTTATGAAAAAGCTTTATTTACTTGATTTTTAAAAAGTACAGCACTATGCAGATGATGAATTTTATTTTTATAGTTCATTAAGCATCATGTAATCTCAGATATGGCTCATACACCCTTCATTTATGTTTTGCTAATATTTGTGCATGAATCCATTCATGTAACAAATAGTCCTGAAACTGATCACTATATTATCATTAATTTTTCCTCGTTTTTGGAATTTACAAAATGCGATAGTTAAAAAATCTGGGAAATATTCTCACTATATGCAAAAGTAATTGTGCCATTTATTAGTCAAAAAGTCTATGAAATGTATCATTGTGAGAGGTTTATAGGTATTCTCCAGATTGTACTTGATTGATTTTTATCAGTGACTTTTGAGAGAACAATGTCACTCTCCTGGATTAATTAAATTGAGCAAATTCTAATTGAAAAGTTAAGCCTGTATCCTTAGACACTGTATTTTCCACTGAGAGAGATTATGCAAAAGAGCATTTTAAACGCACTAAAATCTGACATTTAAAAGAATTTGTTATGGACCATTATTTCCTCTAACAATGAAAACGTGGAGGCAGCAGATATGAATAAATCAATAAATGTTCTTTTGATACAGCAGCCATGTTTTTGGTTTATTCAGCTCTGCAGTTAATGTAATGGGAAAGAAACAATATCATTTTGAGTGATTTATAAAAATGTGTTTCTGATTGTATCATTTCATTGTTTATAGCTTTTACCATCTCTAACATAGTGATTCTGGTATTTTGAAAACAAATACATCTTTCCACCTGATATTGCCTGTTTGTTCTGATATTCACCATCTCTGAATAAATGCATTATTATTTCCAGGTGGGAAAGGTGGAAAAAAGAAGAAAAATAAAAACTCCTCTAAACCACAGAAAAACAATGGATCAACTTGGGTCAATGTCCCTCTACCTCCTCCCCCAGTTCAGACCCTTCCTGGCACACAGCTGGAACACTATGCAGTGGAACAGCAAGAGAATGGGTAAATGGTATTTTATATACCAACAAAATGGCCCAGGCTGCATTCCACTCTCTATTGTTCTCTTTTGCCCTGAGTTCTTGTTCTTTCTTAGCTCCCCTCCCACCCTGTTCATTACATTTTCCCTCTTTCCTGTTTGCACTGTCCCTGTATTTTTAGATGATAAACACAAAACAGCACATATTGAGGACTGTGAATCCTTGGGCTTCAAGTGCCTCAGATTGTCTGCAATCATGATAATGCAGCCTACATTTATAATATTGCTTGTTAGTTTGAAAGCAAGTACCAACAGCTCTTTGAACTAAAGAGCCACTCCTGAGAAGGGCTGAAAAGGAAATTAAAATAACCTTCCTCATCATCCCTTGCAGTTCTCTAATGACTTGATGTCTGGCCATAACAGGGCGCCACAGTAGAGCGCCATCACAATGGGATAATTGTAGGGACCTGGGCAGTGGGTAGAACTTTAATCATCAGCTCTGATGGAAATTTAGGGGCAGGGACAATAAAAGAGGTTCAAGCCAATGCACACTCTGTAACAAAACCTTTTTAAGTTAGAAAATTTCCTTTGAGGACCTTTAAATGTGATCAGTTTTCTGATTCTTTCTTTTGAAACATCTAACAAGAGTTAGTGTCCTCTGTAAGCTTAAGTGTTAATTGATTTTGAACACAGACACAGATAATTTTTTATTTGAAAGAAAAAAAACAGGTCAAAAGAATATATTCTCTTTTTCTGTATGAATAAATCCTATGTCTTCCTTCACTGTTTATTTGACTAGACCTTTATGTAACCTAAAATAGAGAATACAGACAGTTTTTCTTTGCATAAATTTTCTTTACTTAGAAATATATATATATATATCAGTTTATTTGAATGATAGATTTAAATCTTGTCTTGGTTCAAATAAATATCATATGTATGTACTTATCATTTTTTCTATCTGCTTTCTAAATCTTCTGAGGTTCCCAGAGTACTTTTCATAACTGTTTTCTATGTCATAGCTTTTGTTTTCTTTCAAAAATATTATTTTCCCATATATATATATATATATATATATATATATATATATATATATATACACACACACATCTGTATAGATATAACATGTATTATATATATAAATATATATATACACACACATAGTATGTATACATGTACACACATCACACACACACACACACACACTTATCACATATTTTTGTATGTCTTTTTCTCCCTCCAAAGGACTTTATTTATTTCTCTGGGATTATAGTGCCCATATATGTTCATATTATTATCATTTATATATTTTAGAAATATATTGACCTATGAAATAGGCAGCTAAGGGTACATGCTTTCTTTCCGTAACTTAAGAAAATTAAATTTTTTATATGAACTTAATTTACCTCAAGGTATAAATGTGTTAGTATCACATGAATTGTGAGCAAAGAAATACAGACCTATAAGGGCTGAAGGTGTAGCTCAGTGTTGGAGCTCTTGCTTAGCCTGTGTGAGGCCCTGGGTTCAATCCCCAGCACTGCAAAAGAAAAGGAAAAGCAAAGATACATATTCCATAAGAAAAGATTATCACACAGAATTTTACAGTCTGCATTTTTAACAGAATCATCACAAAATGAGGGAATGAAATTTAAAAGATGAATATGAAGAGAAAGCTGTGCTATTAAAACTTTATAAGCATAAAATTGAAAACACAGATCACACAAAAATTATGGGTAATTTGAAATTCTTTCTATTTTCTTTTCTTGTTGAGTCTACTTGAAATATATATACAATATAATAAGGCCAGTTACTCATTAAAATAAAACTAATTGCATCAAAGTGAGTACTAAACTTATCACTTGATTTTGTTTTATCTAGCAGTAGAATTGGAAATACTAATTTGATAATGAAATAACACATGCTATTGCACTTTTATCTTTTGACAAAATCATTTTCAGAATATCAAGATATAAAGCAAAAACTTATTTCTTAAGGGGATTTTAATTTGTTTAAATATTCATCCAAAATGCATGATATTAAAAAATCCCTTTTTAAAGATTTCTATAATATCAACTTGATTTTTTAAATAGGTAAATTATATTTGTTGACCATATACATGTATATGTATATATCTACATGCATGTGTATATGTATTCATATGTATATTTGAAGTCTATTTAGGATGTATTTTAGTCCTTATTTACCTTTGAATTTTTATCACTTTACCTAGTATTTGCTGAAAAAAAGTCATTCTTGCTCAAAGTAATGGTTAGGTCTTAAACAGTTAATAATACTAACCACAGAATTAGATTTACTTCTATTTTAGGTTTGTTTTTTTTTTCAAAGAATATTGTAAGTTTTATTTCAATTGTTTGTGATGAAAACATATTTAAAGTCAATGCAAAAAGAACAAATTAAACTTACTAAGCTGAGGCTGATATTGTTCCTTTGCATATAATCTTTACATTTTGGTGTTTTCTAATGTGCAAACCTCACACTACCAAAAAGGAAATATTATTAGACTCAGGTTGTAGTCTGCTATTCATGAAATTAACGTTGACTATTTCACAGATGAGAACTTCTATAGAATCTTTTTATATTTTAGTGTGAAAACTTCATAATTTAGGCTTGAGGTTTTCTTCATATTCAAAGTACAGAAACTTTAGAATTAATTTTTTGCTTTTGATAATTTTTACTTATATCCATCAAGGATTCTGCAGTTATTCTACTTACAGAGATATACAGATTATGACACTTTTATTTCTAACATCATAATAGATAATTTAATCCACAAATATTTCTATCAAGTATAATAAGTGCTAAGCATTGTACTTGGAAGAGACATAGGAGACACAAGATAAATGTACAATTACTAGGGAAAACTGACCTGTGACCCAGAGGGGAAGATAGAAAGCACATTCTAGATAGTAACCCCCTTCACAACACTTATCCATCTCCATCTCTCTGTCTCTGTCTTTTTCTCTCTGACACACACGA
Organism: Callospermophilus lateralis; assembly: GCF_048772815.1. NCBI lineage: Eukaryota > Metazoa > Chordata > Mammalia > Rodentia > Sciuridae > Callospermophilus > Callospermophilus lateralis. Next base: position 940,987 of record NW_027511135.1, read on the forward strand.
TTTTGTACAATGAGCTCTTGGGGAATTTTGTATACAAAATAATAATTTGTCTACCCCAAGGAATAATCATAGATGCCAGGTAAGCAGGTAAGTCTTCAAAAAGCTGATAGCTGGAGAATATTGCCATGAATCTTGAATCATTTCTTCATAAAGAACATTGCCAAGTTGGGTGGTTGTTAGATGCCAGATATAGAGCAAAAAGTAAGGACAAAGGAGAACAAGAAATAAGTCTCTGATCTAATGGATCTTATGTACTAGAAATAGGTCGTTAATCAATAGCTGCATTGAAACAATACTAAGGTCACTATTTGAACAAATGGAAAGAAATTTCTGTGGGGAAAGACAAAATTAAAATTAATACTACGTGTGATGAGAAAATGAGAGTAGAAATAGCTCCATTGGTCTTCCTTTGGAAACCCTGCCCTATTCTAGTTAGAGGTATCTGCTTTTCTCTTAGTTGCCCCTATTCAGTACCACCCGCTTCCATGCCCTACCCTCAGCACTTTATTTTAATTACTTGTCTGCATCCTTCAGCAATTGGTGGCTTCTGTATGTGGTTTTATGAGCTTTAACCTACATTTTGTATGACAACATCTGACATGGAGTCTTAGTTTTCATCTTGAATCCTTAATGCCATAGGAAAATTCTGATTTTTTAATACAGATGATGGATTGGAGAACATAATGCTGAAGGACATGAGATTGCAGGTGGATCACATACAAGATATCATAGCATATGATCTAGAAATCATATGATATAAAAATGCTAAGGCAGTAAAATAAGACGATGAAAGTGGGTAGGTGCGAAAGGAATAGATCTAGGCACAATTCCTAGCTGATAAAAACTGTGATCTGGAAAATATAGTCTCTAGTTTTTGTTACAATTTTTAGTATAATTTCTAAGTGTTTAGAAATCAGCAATTTTCTTTCTAAGCATTTCTTGGACCAGTCTTTCTTTACAATACTAAATACCAAAAGTTATCAAAGCATTGTCCAAATAACAAAATATTTAATTGTTAATTCAATAATATGGTAACAATGCTAAATGTTCTCTCTCATCAATATGCATCTTCAGTTAGACAAAATAGTGTTAAAATGTATTAGTTCTTCACTATAAATATATACATTTTATTATAGTCATGATGCTAGGAAGCATTGAATAGTAATTAAGTATAAAACTGGTGCTTTGCTTTGTTATTGCAATTAGAGATTGGCAAGCTTTTGCTAGTGTTGAACTTTATTGTATTTTTTATTAGTAATTTGATATTTGTATTTGGCCTTTAACAAGTTACGTCACATGCGGCATTGATTTGCCGTCATCGTTATCATTATTCATCAGGCAAGACATAACATGACACCTCATATTTCACTGACAGAATGTCAAAAGAACAAGCACTTCCCTAGGAAAGGTTGGCCAGAAGAACTATGGTTTGGCATTAGAAGAATTTTTATTCATTTTAATGTTACACAAGAAAAAGATGAAATTCTACCTCTCAAATAAGATGTGTATTATAAAATGTGAAGGAAACTATCAAAACAGATGTACATTTCTATAAACTTCATAGGCACATCTGTAGTCTTTTCATCCTTCCTTAGTAGCTGCATGAACTAAGCCTAAAATATATGTTCCTCTGGAATGGATCAAGACTTGACTATTTCAGAGATGATGAACAATTCTTTGCCATTTTGATTTGCACTATATCCCAGCTTCCTTTCCTCTATTCTTTCATATTTTTCTTCTTTGGATATTCTTTCCTTCTTTGTTTATTTATCTAATGTTGGTACAAATCACTTTGAATCCATGGACTTTTCCCAGCTTTGCTTATATACTACATGTAGACTTATATATAGACTTGGTATATTAAAGTTCTAGAGTAACTTTGAAAAAGGACGTAGAAGAATTGGTGATAAAATGTATAGTATGTTAATGAGATAGGTGATGAAATATGTTTTAGTCATTTAATACACAATGCAATGCATTTACCTAGTATTAAAAATAATGTTTTAATGGTTAGACACTTCTTTGCCTGATATTATTTGAATAATAAAAATGAATCTAATACAACTTACTACCATGTTTTTTCTGTTACCTTAACACATGTGATGCATATACCATACACTTTTCCTTTCTCTTATGTTCATTTTGTGTTTTCATTCCATAGGTATATCTCTAGTAGATTATTGAAAGTAAGAACAGTTTACTATTTATGGACTACACAAATTTTAGGAGATAACTGGCTAATTTCATTTGAAAGATTAAGTATATAGTTTTTTATTTAAAAGTATAATATATATGGGAATAAACCAATGTAAGTAAAGAAAGTGCAATTATGACTTTCTGACACAAAAATAAATGTGCTCTTTTCTACTGAATTTTACAAAGTAAATGTAAATTTAATTGATGAAGTACAATGGTAAACACATTCTATACTGAAAAAGGACAATTATTTTATGATTAGCTTTCTTGTATATTTTTTGTTTGAGTTAATAATATGATATTTAAAGTTAAGTAAGAAAATAAACCTAAGCATTTTTATTAATTAATCAATTTGTGTGTTTTCATTTCAAATCAGTAAATATGCTTATAACCTACTATTTTTAAGGTATACTGTTAGGGGCAACAGAACAAGAACAGTTCCGTGTTATAACTCTAAGGTAGCTTAAATCCACTTGAGAAAAAGATACCATAAACATGTGAAAAGTAAATACAAAAATAATTTAAAGTTTTAAAGAGTCCAACATTGGAAAGAACATTAGACGGTGCATAATCAATTTTCAAATAAATGTAGAAAAATATTGTCAGCACCAGTTAAGAAGAGTAGTTTAGCAATGCTAGTTGGCCTCATCAAGGAAATCTTTATAAAGATATGAGATTTCACCTATAGCTTGAGGATTTATCAGATTAAGATAGGTAAATTTGGAGGCATCCAGTTTATTTGAATAACTTGGATTCTATAAACAAACCTACCAGAAAAGTACGTAGACAAGAGGAGACAAACCAATTTAGTTTGAGCAGAAGATTCATGTTGAGAAACTATAAAACCTATCCTAAGGGTAGACTAAAGATTAAATATATTTAATAAACAGAATAGATAAGAGAAATAAAATTGGTAGACCATTCTCATATTTTCATAGAAAAAAAATGTAAGTGGTACTCTGCTTCACCTGTGCCCATTTTTTTTTCTTTCTTTGGAAGATATTGCCAATTAGGAAACTATCTGAATTGTTCCAATACCATTTCCCTTCCACATATGTCACTTAAAATTTTCTCTTTTTAGTGATCACTGTAGCCTTGACCAACCCCAAAACCAACCCCAAAACAATATTAGGCCTTCCAAATCAATTCTATAGTACCCTGTATTTTTAATAATTTACTTAATATCAATCTACTGAATTGTATGCTATATGAAATAAAGTCAAAACCCTAACACATAACTGTTGGGAAAAACAGGATGATAAATTTGGGGTTACTTTAAAAAGAGATTTTAGTTTTATAGACCAGTTTTTGGTTCACAAGAAAATGAAGAAAAGCATAGTGATTTATCCCAACTTTCACATATGCATAATCTCCTATCGTCTCTCACCAAGCTGGTGCAATTATTCTAGTTGATGAACTTGCATTGGCACATCATTATCTCCCAGAATGCATCATTTCCCCACAGGTTTTACTTATCATGTGGTACATTTTGTGGTTTGGACAGATTCAGGTTGACATGTATCTACCATTATTGTATCATACAAAATATCTTCAGTGTTCCAAAATCCACTTTGCTTTTTGCCCATCTCTCACTCCCCAGAGTCTGGCACTACTGATGTTTTTACTCTTTTCATGGTTTTGCCATTTCTAGAATGTTCTGGAATTGGAAATATATAATCTATACCCTTTGTATATTGACTTCTTTCACTTACCAAGGTGCATTTATGTTTTCTCCATGTCTTTTTATGACTTGAAGCCCAATTCTTTTAAACATTGAATAATATTCCATTGTCTGGATGTATCTGTTTATTTATTCAACTTCTGGGGATATCTTAGCTACTTCCAAATTTTGGCAATTATAAATAAAACTGCTATACATGTCCACATGCAGGTTTTCATGATATATTCAGTTTTTAACAAAATGATTAAAATGTTACTCAAGTGAAGATATTCAACTTACAGTGGATCTATATGAGTTACAGTTTTTTTTATAAGGGAGATCAAGACTAGTTATGCATAGCTGTGATATGGATAGTTAATTCTAATTTTAGGTACTAAGCACTAGCAATGGAGAAGAGTATTAAATAGTTCTTGGACTTAAGGATCTCACAGAGTAATAGGACAAAAGAGACAGAGACAAATAATCCCAATATAACATGGGTAGTTCCACAATGTAGGTATTATAAAATTCTAATCAGTTGTATATGGAAATTGGAGAGAAGGTTCCACAAAACTAACCACCTTTGAGGTGACCAGGAACCCACAGGCAGATAGATGATTTGAGAACAGTCATACGCAGACCCAGAGTTTAGGAAAAATTAGAAAATAGGCTGATGTTGGGGAAATAGTGAGAAACAGGGCTAAAATAACAGATTAATCCATTGGGGAAGGATCTTTTAAGCCAGCTAATGAGTTTTGACTTTTCTCATATTAGTTATGATCGTAAGTGTAGGTGTGATGTGAATTAACATCCTGTTGCCTGCATTAAAGATAGGGTGGAAAAGAAGAAAAGAGAATCAGAAAGCTAGTGAACTATTTTATAGAAGGTGACTGATCAATAATTGTGGAAGAGAAGATGTAGGAGGCAGATTCAGGAGATATTTAAGATGTTGAATTAAGAAAACAATTAAATCCTTTATTATTTTTATCTTATACTTAAAAATCTATAAAAAGGTATATTAGGACTTATTTGATTTCTGAAAACATTAGGGTTACAGAAAAAGTATAAGTAGAAATTCTGCTGATTTTGTACCACAACAAAAACATATTCCTGGTCACATTATGGTCATATTCCTGGACCATAATCCCCTTTCTAGATGTAATTTGAACATGAAATATAAGTATTTAAAATAATTGTATTTTGTGCACTTAAAATATGTCAATGAGGTTCATTTCATATTAAATGTTTTACTACAATAAAACAATTTTTTAAAAAATATATATTTTGTAGGGCAAGGTTTTGAACTTCTGTTTTCTGGTTTGAATTTAACACTCAATGTAAGCAGAAGCATTTGATTTTACTGATAAAATTAAGGGAAATAAACTAATATTGAGTATAATTTGTGTCATGAAGTCTTATGACTGGAATATCAAATAGAAAGGTTGTCATAAGTCTAGAATAAAAGCAAATCAAGGGGCTGGGGATGTGGCTCAAGTGGTAGCGTGCCCGTCTGGCATGCGTGTGGCCCGGGTTCGATCCTCAGCACCACATACAAACAAAGATGTTGTGTCTGTCAAAAACTAAGAAATAAAATATTAAAATTTTCTCTCTCTCTCTCTCTCTCTCTCTCTCTCTCTCTCTCTCTCTCTCTCCTCACTCTCTCTTTAAAAAAAAAGCAAATCAAGTTCTCTGATTCTTCTTATATGGTCAGTCAGCTCTATTGATGTATTCTGCTGGTGCATAAGAGAAGGAAGCAGTTAAGTCTACAAGCACTAAATTCATTAATTGTCTTTAATTAGCTTTAATTTCCTGAACCTGCCATATAGGTCATTCCTCATCCTTACCATACTCTGGACAGCTTCAGCATTAAGGGAGTGGAGGAAAGGGAGGACTCTTTCATCCCTGCCTTAGTTTCTGAGAGTTCAGAGGCCACTCAATTCAACCCATAGAGGTGCTAAAGGGATTACAGCCTACACTCCTAACAGACTTCCACAAACTGGGTACCCAACCACCTGAGACCTGCTGTTCCACAGTTCTCGAGCAGGAGTCTGCAGGGCTGGTTCCTCCTGAGATCTGTGAGGGAGAATCTGCTCCATACTTTCCCCTGGCTTCTGGAACCTCTGGCATTCTTTTGCCTTCACAGTCATCTCTATGTCCAAATTTCCCCTTTACATAAGGACACCAGTCACTGAATTAGTGGTCACTCTTATGACATCATTTTAATTTGGTTAATGACCTCCAATGAAGACTACCTGCAAATACAGTCACCTTCTGAGGTACTAAGGCTTAGGATACCAAGAGATCTTTTTGGAGAACAATTCAACCCATAGAGGTGCTAAAGGGATTACAGCCTACACTCTGCCAACGCTGCGAGGGGTAACATTTGACGTCAGTTTTTGAGAAGCAAAGGGAGGGGAACTAAAATCACCTGTGCAGCACCCAGGGACACACTGCCAAAAGAGCCTAGGGCAGCCTACTTTTCTCCTCCCTCATTCCTAGCAAAACCCTGGTGTTATGCCAGGCAAGATAATGTTATGCCAACCAAAAGCCACAGTGCAGCCTTGTTAGAGATGGTTATTGTCCTGTAGCTGGGCCCTGCTCAATGAACTAGAGACCCTTTCTTCCTTCTCCTCCTTCCTGCTACCTGGAACACGAACAATTGAGCTGGAGCCCTGGTTGGCATCCTGGACCACAAGGTGACTCTGAAGATTGAAGCCATAAACCAGCATAGTGGGTCAGAAGACAGAAAAGTAGATGGGTAAGTCCAGGGAAAACCACAAGGCTCCAATGCAGACCACAGATACCTATCATCTGGACTTCTTCAGTTGACTTAAACTGTTACTTTGGGTGTTCTATTACACACAGCTAAGACTAATCCTCTAGATTATAGATCAAATCCAAGCCCTTGAGTATCAAAGCTGCCTGTGAAACATCAGCATTTCACCCTCTATACCAACAAAGGTATCCATGATCCAATGTCTTAAATGCACCCATGAGTTTGAGGGCCCTGACAATCATTTTTTTGTGTATGTATTCCTCCACCCTTCTTGCCCTTATAAGATTCTGCCACATAAATGTATTAGACACAGGAATGCATGGCATGCCACTGTGCTACGCTATATTTATTTGGTCTCAACTGCTGATGCACTGCTGATGGTGGATCTGGAAATCCGTCACTTCCACAGCCTGGATAAGAGAGGGCTATGACCTCCTAATTCCAGAACTACAGAAAGATGCTCAAAAAATGTTGGTATGGACGTGCTAAGCAACATGTAGTTGGCCACATGTCGGCATATGTACTGGTTATGACGGAGATGACCATTTCCTTCATATTAACACTGGACACGAAGTTCTGTTATCTGTGGTAGAATTTGTCCTTTTCCATTCTGGATAGAACACAGAGAAAAGCACTAAGATTGGCAAAAAGAATGTGTATGATTAAAAAGATTTTAACATACTGTTCTCCCCAAATAATTTCTTGTCTATATGATTTCAATTACTCAAAAGAAATACTTAAAAAAGGCAGCTTTTGCCTGAGCAATGCAACTCTCGTGTTTCACAGCATTGTAGTTTACTGTGTGCCATGACCCTTTAACTCACCTGAACTCTGGCGGATACTGCTTTACGAGCCAGACTACATCAAAACAGTAGTTGAACTAGACAAGGGAAAAAGAAAAGCAGCTAAGCCATAGGTGATTCAACCAAGCAGTTCTTAAGAACTGTTTGGTTATAAAATTGAAAGAAACTCTAAAATAATAATGTACTACACATATTTTTTATAAATCTACACAGTTACGGTACAATACTCATGAATAAACTTAATTTCTGTCTTAAAGGAATAATGTGGCTGAAGAACCCCACATAAATGGATCCAAACACACAAGAAAATAGGTTCTATGGAAATTACCTCTGCACGTCTTGGCAGTGTTTATACTTCTCAAGAGGGTGCTCTTATGGTGGTTCTAGTAGTCCTGAGGTTAATTTAAATAAGGGGGCTTATAAATGTATTCTTTTCCTCCCTAGATGATAATAAAAAGACAGATGCTCAAGAAAAGGAGCCCAGAACTATTGGAAAAAGACATGTCCCTTCAGCCTGACTTACTGGATAGCCTGGTACACAGGCACCTGGGACTGCACATGCACTAGGCTTATAAGTCCCATCTTGACGACATGATCTTCTTGTGTCTGGGCAGTCTAGCTGAATGCCTGCAAGTACACCCCTCATTCCACAGAGACTAGGACTCTCAGGGCCAAACCAAACACAAAGGCCACAGAGCACTCGTCCTGTTATGATTTATCACACAAAGGGACCAGCTCAGGCAGGCAGGAGCCATGGAACTTATAGTGAACTCCTAACTTCTACTCACTTCTTTTTGGTAGATGCAGGGAATTTTGCTTTTTCCAAATCAAATCAAACTTGCACTGGCTCCACCACACCTTCCCAGAAGGCTGCATGAGTCCCATGTGATCATCAGTGTCCAAAAGAGAAGTCTTTAAGGCTGGACAGTCCAAAGTGAATTTGTGGCCTGATCAAGAGTCAGATGATTTACTGAGAGTGACAGTCACATGATGTATTCTATGTCCATGGCCATACATTCTAAAACTTGCTGTGGGAGGCCAGCTTCAAGGAACTTACTATCTTAGGGATCTGGATAGGACTGACATGTGTCCCCACCTCTCATATTTTCTTATAGTTATTTGTCTTTTTTTACCCACAAACTCACCTGAGCTGAAGAAACAAGTGTCCCAAATAGAGGAGACAAAATATCTATAAAGACAAAAACATAAATATAATTTGTATTCAGATAATAATCCTCTAGTTATAACAATTATTTGACAGTCACTGACCAACATTTGGTTCAGAAAACAGTTAAGTGAAAAGTTATTATAAAGCTAGGTTTTAATGTTTTGTAAAATCCAAGAAAAATTTCCCTATGCTATTTAATATATATATATATATATATATATAAACATATTATATATATACTAAAATATACAAAACTAAAATCTACAACTTAAGTACCAGACGAATGGCCATTTTTTGAAGTCACTCATACCTGTCCTTTCCAGGATTTCTGAGTCCACCTCCTTCCAGTAGTCATCCGAGTCCCCACTGCCTCCCTCCGAAGCCTGAGAGCTCTTGGTTCCCAGCATTCTAAACTCATATCTGTGGTGCTCTGATCACTTTATGAGACTCCACGTGGCACTCACTCAAGCTTTACTTTATCTCATGAACTACACCAGGATCGTCACTGTCTTCGATCCTAACAGCTGCACCTGCACAGGGCTTCCTAGATGCCAGGCACCATTTTTGGTATTTTCGGTGTATTAACTCCTTCCTCCCAGTCATTTTGAGGGAGGGTCTGATATTCCTATTCTGTGGAAGAGCATTCTCCATAGGAGGCTGCCCAGGGCCACACAGTTAGGAAAAGGCAGAGTCCAGGTTTGACCCGGGACATCTGGCTCCAGTTTGCTCTCACCCCCAGGTGGCCTCTGAGGACTAAGAGTGGGCTCATTCACTTATCTGACATTCACTTAGTGACTTCTGTCTTCTAGACATTGAGCTACCTGCTGGGATACAAAGACTTTGAAAGAACATGAAAATATTCTTAACCCATTATGTTCCATCGTCCTACATAGAATTGAAAACTTGAGACTTAATGGATTAAGGAAGTTCCTAGCTTATTGGGAGAGCTGCACAATTAAAAGAACCTGTGATACATCCTTGCCCGCCTCCACCCAACACCTCCACCTTCTAAACTGTTGGTGCTGAGGAGCAAACCTGGAGCCATATGCAGAATGGGTGAGCACTCTATCCATGAGCTGTATGCCTAGCCCCTTTTTCCCAAACCCTATGTATCTTTCAAGGGCCGGGCCACTGATGCCCCCTCTTCTATGAGACCTTCTAGACAACCTCCAGTGATGGCATGTGTCAGCATGGTGTATCTATTAGCAGGGACTTGGGTCCTGAATGCCTGGATTTAAATCATAGCTTTACTATTACCAGCTTTGTGATCTCAGACAGTTCTTAGTTTTTCTAAACTGCAGATCCATCACCTGTCCAGTTATAGTTCATCGTTGCTGCTGGACCATCTACTCTGGACCACCTACTCATAAAGTTACTGTGGGGTTACAATAAAGGCAGAGTTCCTCTCATGATGTCACCCACCCACACAAGATCTTGGTGCTCACAGTCAGTCTTTTTCATTTTTATTATGGAACCCAAGCTTTGCAGAGTTCCCCATTTCCTGTGTTGCTCTCTCTCAAAGAAGATAAAAACACTGACAACTATCTTATCTCTTCAAAGTACCTAGATAAAAGATTCTGAAAATGAAAATCTGTAGAATCCAATTTGCTACAGTATGGAATTAAATCCATCAACAATTATACATCACCCAGAAGAAATTGAATATGCAATTATATATTTGACAAATAAAAAAATTACTGACAGTGAACGTAATCTATTCTTGAATATGAACCAGAAAAAAGTTAACCTTAATGAAGGGGAATTATGCTTATTGCATACATCTGCTGTATAAATATACTGTGCTGGTCACATCATGCATTTGCTTCAATTTCCCTGAATCCCGAGCCTACAGCCATACTTGTCAAAAAATTTTTTTCCCTAGAGTAGTTAGGACCACAAAGGAGGGTTCCTGGAGATCATTCCAGGCTGCCTCCTTGGTTCACTGAGAACACTGTCAAGGCCAACTCCACAGCTCCTGATGTCCGCATTCTTACCCTTGATGTGGAGGGCTTTGGAGTTGTACTTGGGCTTAAATCTAGTGAGATAGAACTGGAAGGGGCTCCCTTTGTCTAGCATGTCCCAAATGTCTTGGCCTTCCCCTGAGGTCTCATACTCATCTTCCTCTCTTTTGTGCCTGTGGCTGGCAGGAAGGCCATGGTTTCCAGTTATCTGGGCAGCACCATCTTTGGGAGAGGAGAGGTCTTTTTCCTCTTTGACCTCCACATTCTCCGCCTGCTTCTTCTGAGTTTCTGGTTGCAGTTCAGCATCACTGCTGGAGAGACACCAGCCTAGCTCTTCTTGGGAACCACTTTTCTGCTTTTTGGGAGGTGGAGCCAAATCTGCACTGCTGAATTGCACAGGTGATGTCTGCCTTCTGTGAGCAGCTTTTCGAGCTTCGGAACAGTTGAACCGTGGCTCACTGGATGTTCCCTGCCCAGCATGGTAGAGAGAGGATGTTGATGGCTTGTCCAGTTTGGGCTTCTCATCCTCACTTTCATCGCTACTGGATATGGTCCACCTCCCGTAACTGCCTTCCTGAGACATGCTTCTGGAACAGAAAGGCAGAAATATCATTTCCCATTCACCACGCCATTGGCAAAATGACTTCGCTGCTCTCAAATTCCTTATCAGATGAGCTTCTGCAACAAGCAGCAGTTATGACACCTCTCAGAGGTTAAGCCACGTAAATGTTAACAGAATCTGCTACAGGAAGTTGACAACAGCAAAAATCCTAGTCACTATCTCCTCCTCCACCCTTGTCTTAGAATCCAGACCTTGTTTAGATCCCCCAGGAAAGGGGGTTGGAGCCAAATTCCAAAATAAAACAAAATGTTCATTCTTAACTCTGAAACTTCTACTCACTGGGTGCTTGGGGTTAAGGCCAATTTAAGGAATTTTAAGAATAATTCTGACTGCTCAAAGTTTTAAGGTCAAATTGGAATTCACTCAAGAACAGGTACCCATGGGACCTCTGTCATCATTTAAGTCTTACTTTCCCAAAGATAAGCCACTTAGCATAAGCATAGCAAAGTCTTCAAAAGGAATGCCAATGACCACTTTTGTTGGTGTATTATCTATACTTACCATGAGGACCCAACTAATGAGATAATTATCTCACAGCCATGCCATAAATCCAACTAATAAAACCTATAGAAGAATTTGTACTGAAGCAAAACATTATTTTCTAAATCACACTATTAGTCTAATTTCACTTTCTTATTCCCAGAAAACGAAAATATGTGAAACATGTATTTTTGGTATTACCTATAAAGTGTGGTCAATTCAATGGTAAAGGGCTAAGTAGATTTCCTGAATGACTAAAGACAGCTCTGTGGTGTGACACTTCTAACAAAGTACAAAACCCAGAGGAAAAAAATCATAAAATTCAAGTTGGTGCTCAGATTGTTAGGTACCTTCAAGTTTTTGCTGTTTGAAAGAGGCTGAGTAGGTTGTATTATGTAAACCAGGACAGATGGTGGTTACTCTGTTGATGTAACATAGACAATTCCTTAACAAAAACGAAACCCAAAAAGCCTTGGTTCTACATCAAAAGATTTTCAAATGAATATACATTCATACTTCAAAGTAAAAAAAAAAAAAAAATTTAAAGTGCCTATCATTTTTCCAATTTCTCACCCAACTTTTTCAATTTGGATGGGGCCACTGGCTCCTGTAATAAGTGACACCCTAGACTCTGTCTAGGTCTCTTGAGCCTAATATCTGTTTCTAAAAGTTTTCTGTTAATTTCTACTATTTTATTATCTTCTAGGGGGTTGTGAAGACTCAGTGTAGATATTTTCATGAACTATTTCTAATCTGCAAGGTTAAGCAAATGAGACAACTAAAATTGTTAGAAGTATATTGTTATAGTTAACTTGGTCTGAATGCCAGGTTCTCCAAGAAAGACATCCAGAATGATCTGCTGTTTAACTTCTACTTAAAGCAGCTTAGACATATTAGTTAACTTGTTTTTATTTACTTATTGTTTTTTAAATGTAGGATCCCCTAGAGTTCTAGATTCTAAAGGATTGCTAGCTAGGAGTATCTAAGGTGTCACAACTCACTTTCAAAGAATAACTTTAGTGGCTACAGTTGTGTGACTATTAAAAACAAAAGAGCCATCTCAGGAAAATTTACTCAGAATGTAAGATCTACTTTCTTTTGAATTCTTAAACTATGTGGTTCATGTGCAGCGGGCAGATTGGATAAAGGCTGAGCCTCGTTTTCCTCAGCTGTGAAATAAGCATCGTGCTAACCTACCCCAATTCATTGACATAATACACGCTTATTGAACAGATACTGTGTACTGAGCACTGGGAATAAGAAATCAACAATATACAGTTTCTGTCCTGGGAGAGTTTGCTTCTAGAGTGGAAGAGAGATTAACAACATAAAAATTTAATTAGCTAAGGTGATTTCACACACTCTTCACATTTTACAGGGATGACCTTACTTAGGAACAGTCTCTGAAGAAATGAGTGGGACCCGGAGGATAAAACGGACGCAGACAGCTAAAACATGAAGTGAAGAGCATTCCGGGGAGAGGGAACCCAACCGGCAAAGGGTGAAAGGTAAGAACAGGGTCATAGAACTGCAGGATCAGAAGAAGGATTTATGCAAGAAAGATAATGGTCTGGGATGAAAGGAGTGGGGGAAGAAGGCATGTTAAAGACACTACATCTTATGCTAATAACTGAACTTCAATATTAAAGGGGAGTAACTTGACTCGATTTACCTTTTTAAAAATATTACGCTGGCTACAATTCCGTATGGTGAATGGTTTGACGGGAAGGTCCAGCAGGGACTGGGACCTGTTTGAAGGAGGTAGGCGTGGACTGTGACCGTCCCCCTTTTGAGGGAAACAGCCAAGAAAGCTCAGGTTCACTCCCGCAAGTGGTGCGCGCTCAAACTGCGCTCGCTACAACTGTCGGGGACCGCACCCCGCAAGGGCCCAGGGCGGCAGAACCGAGAGGGGGCTTCGCACCCACCCTGCGGGCAGGAGTCGGTCTCTGCAGCGCTTGCTGAGCGCCCGCTAAGAGGCGCTACTACTGCAGGAACCCGAGGCCGCGGGCAGAGGACCCCGAAAGAAGTCCTCCGGCGGCGCCGCTTCTCTCGCGGTCAGCCTCCAGCCGGGCCGCCACGCGCGCGGTTCTCCGGACTCCAGCTCCCCCGCACAGCGAGCGGGGCAAATGCGGGACGTAGGACTAGAGACCGCGCGCAGTCCGCGGCCGCAAAACACGTACCTGACCACACCGCCTCCGCCACCGCCTCGGCCCCGCCCCGCGCGACGTCTGCGCCTGCGCGCAGTTCAAACGCACTTCCCCGCGGCGCGCCCCTCACCGCCCAGCCGCTTCCCCTTCCGGGAATCTTGCCCCTGGGTCCTAAAGACCCCCATATCCGAAGGGACTGACAGGTTTATTCCTCAAAGGGGGCAGATAGGAGACCTGACCTCCTCTCCCTCCCAGCTCACCTACTGGTGACTTAAAAGAGGGAGAAACAGAAAGGTGGTCAACCCCTTTATAAGGGTTCACATAGCTTCAGGTTCCCAGGGGTCAGCGGTGTGTTTTGAAAGGCGGAGAGAAAGAGAAAAGAGAGAGAGAGAGAGAGAGAGAGAGAGAGAGAGAGAAAAGATGAGCTGAGATTAAAAGCAGCTGCCAAATGGAAAATCCGTGTCCGGGGAAGAGCGGGCTCGGCTGGGGCTCAGTCTTTAAAAACCTGCTGTAAAATAAAAAGTTAAACAAGTCCACATAAGACTCAGAACCTCGAATGCCTGCTTCTTTCAAACAGGCATGCGAACGTTCTTTTTAATTTATCGATTTGACAAAATAGAGGGATCAGAGATGAACCCATCTGGGAAACGGAACTCTCTCCCGACGTTCGTCTTTTATAAGGACTAACTAGAGGCAGTTACAGTAGGAGCCAGGGTGTCATTTTGACTAGAGGAGCTAGGCTATTGTGATGAGAAGGGTGTAGGAGTACTTTGGGGATGTTGGGATGAATTTTGCCCTGGTGTTTTACTGGACGTGGTGGTGGTAAAACAGTGGTGTGATCATCAAGACCAGAGGGACTGTGATGCCACCAAGTAAGAAAATTCAGATGGAGCAGGTCCACAGGGAGCTGGTTCATTATAGGGCATGCCGAGTTTCAGGTGACTGTGGGAGTTTCAGCTGCATTCACTCATCAGATGCTATGCTGATTGTGGAAGTTATGATGGTGAAAATATCTCAGATTTTGCTACCTCTCTTAGATGTAGGAACTGAAATTTGGTGGAGAAGTGAAGGCTAGAGATAGATTTTGGACTCCTTTGTGTATAACAAGTAGCTCAAAACACAAGGGTGAATGGAATTACCAAGGACGATTTTGCAGAAATCTTGTTTGAGGAGCAGTGGTCTGAGGAGAGAACACTGGGGATGTCAACAGTTAAGGGTAGGTGGGAGATTCCATGAAGAATATGGAGTGGGAGCCATTTGGGAGGGCCAAGAGAAGCCAGGAAAATGCAGGGACTCTAAGACTGGAGAATTCCAGACTGAAGGAAAGTATGTCAGATGCTCTAAGGGTTCTATTCCCCCAAAGTTTATAAAGCCCTTGAACAATGTGGGGAAATGCTTCATTTTAATACACTGGTGAAATCAGGTTCTCAAACTTTGTCAGTGTGTTCTCAAATGTTTTAAATCACATAGGGATTAAGAAAAAAAAATCTAGGCTAGACCAAAATGCTAAAAGTAGTTTTTATTGAAGAATTAAAAAACTTTTTTTTCTTCTTCATAATTAAAAAATCATCATTTTCTATATCAACCAGGGATTACTTTTATAATCAGGAAAAATAAAAATAAGGCCATGGAGCCCATTGTAACAATTTCTTGCTTTTGTCTTAAGCAGAAAGGTTGCCTTACAGATTACCATCTATATGGTACAGCCAAATTGACTATATGTGTTTACACATATTGGTCAATGTTATAAAGTTTTGAGGTCTGTTAAAATCTGTAGCTTATTGATGTTGACAAAAAAGTAAAATAATGATTATAGTTGCTGAGCGACTTGTTTGCTGGGTTCAATAAAGATGGTTTCTTATAAAATAAATCCCTTACCCCAAGATTAAGAACTTGCACTGTTAAAACACTTGATAACTTACATGTTATTACTCTCTCCTTTCTTCTAGATAGAAGCAGATTCTGTGATGTCTTCAAAAAATTCCAGTACTTCTGGTAATATAAATGTTAATTTTAGTTTTAGTACCTTTATTTAGTGACTCACAAAACTAAAATCAAAGGCAAGAAAAAAAATAGGTACTATGTGTTGTGTTAAGCACATCTTTATTTTATTTCACTCAAAAGAAAGTTTTGGGTTTTTAGATTTGATTAATTAGTTTAAAACTAAGATGTGTTTACAGTAGGAAAAATTAAGCCATTGAAAAGCATAAAGACAAAAATGTCACTCATAATATTTTTTGAGCAACTGGGTGAATGGAGGTGACTCTGAATGGGAAGACTGGGTGAGAGTGTTTGGGGTGGGGGGAGACTAGAAGTCCAATTTTTGTTATGTTAAGTTTGAGAGATTTCAATCCATTATGTCAAAATAAATTGTGTCTGTATGAATATGGAACTCAGAGGAAAACTGTGAACTAAAGAAATAAATTTGGTAGTCATCAGCATGTAGATGGTTTTTAAATTATGGAATGGATGAGACTGAGAGAGATTGGGGGGGAAGGACTGAGAACCTTAGGAACTGTAACTAATAGCACTCAGAGGATGAGGAAGAGACTACGTGACTTAGGAATGGCAGTGGGTGGAAAGAAAATCAGCAGTATTTGATCAAAACCCAGGGAAGTGGCTGTTCTAGTGGAGAAACTATGGTCACCATTACCAATGCTACTGAAAGGTCAAGTAGCTTAAGAACTGAAGGGTATCTGTTGGAGGTGGTAACCTGAAAGTGTTGGTTACATCAGCAAGAGGAATTTCAACATGTGGTGACGGTTGGAGGCCAGGCTAGAGTGGGTTGAGGATAAATGAAGAGTGATAAAAAGTGGCAACAAATAGGTAAGTTTTTCAGTAAGTCTGGAATGGCTGTAGATATTTTATTTGTTTTTTTTAATATATTTTTAATTGTAGATGGACATAATACCTTTATTTTATTCATTTATTTTTACATGATCTGAGGATCAAACCCAGTGCCTCACACATGCTAGGCAAGCATTCTACCACTGAGCCACAACCCCAGCCCTTATTTGCTTTTTTATTTGTCTGGTTTTTTTTAAAAAGTAAGAACAGGTTTTTAAGCTTAACAGAATGATTTAGTGAAGAAGAATAAGAGAGATAAGAGAGCAAAACCGTTTATGTGAAGGGGATAGGATCCAGGATGTCTGGAATGGCTTTTCAGTAATGACCTGCATGTGGAAATAAAGCTTACACAGAGTTGCAAAATAAAAGTCATAGAGTATACCTGTGCACTCTACCCAGATTCACTTAATGTTAGTGTTTTCCCCAACTTCATCCTCATCCACAGTCCATAGTGTGCATAATTCTGCATACTTATCTACTTCATAAGTTTATATCAATGCTCCATTTAAATCTAATTTACCATCTATATTCTATTGTTGTCAGTTGTTCTGGTTACATTATTCCCCCTTTACTCTAGGAATTAGTTTTTGGTTTTATATCTCTTTAGCCTTCTTTAATTTGAAATGTCTCTGCAGTCTTTTTGTTTTCCCTTTTTGCTTTTCTTGTAACATAGATATTTTTGTAGAACACAGTATGCCCCTTACCTTTTTGTCTTTATTTTTAAAGAACATTCCTCATTTTGCTCAGTTGGTATACTTTGTGATTAGACTGGGATCTTGCCTTCCTGGCCAGAATACTGTTTAGATGAATTGCTTTTCTTCTGGGTAATCATCTGAAGGCATATAGTATCCATTTGTGTCTCAAAGATGACATTCATTTCATCACCAGTCAAGATATTGTTTAATTTCTCCATTGTGTCATTTATTTTTTATTGTCTTCCATTGCAACTAATTGGTAGTCTGTGGAAAGACACTTTTAAGTCAATGCAAATATTCTTCTTCTTGTCAGAATTTCTCCCTAGATTTGATATCCATTTATTATTCTTGTCCAATCTAGTTTTGCTGTAACAGTTGGAAAATAATGATTTTTCTTCTCCCAAAGCCTCCTTCTATCAGCCCTTGATATTCTACTATCAAGAAACTTCTTCTTTATCTGTCTCTCTGTTATCAGTGTGGACTAGTGGATTTCTATGTTTTTAATAATTTATAACTCATTACTGTATTTAATTATTTTAGTGCTCACTTCTCACAGATTTGACCAGTGAGTGCTCCTTAAGCTGGCTCCTGTGTGTGTTTGACTGGTTTGGCATTTTCTTTCTTTTTTAAAAGTCTTTATAATAAATGTTAGATTTATAGAAGAGTTTTAGAGGTAGTACAGAGAGAGTGCCTGTCTACCTTTAATCCAGTCAGAAGAAGGATTGAGAGATGGAAAACATTTTAAAAGGTCCTAATCAAACTTTAAAAGATAAAAACAAGTGAATTTGAAAACAATAGAAACGAACATGAAACACAAAGAGGAAAGAAAAAACTTAATAAATAGCAGTGAGTGAAATGACTTCAGGGAGCCAAATTGCACAAATATAAGTGTAATTGGAACTCCCATTGGAAAGGAGAGAGAGAGGTAGGGGCAGAAAAACATAGTTAAGTAAAAGGAAGGTTTTTCTAAAGTAAGTAAAGCTATAAACTTCAGATTCAGTGAAACTCAATCAGAAGAAACTTGGGGGAAAAAAACTATACCCAGTCACATAATAATAAAATAACTTACAACCAATGATAATGTTAAAAAAAAAAGAACCATGGGTGAGGGAGACACTTTATATAAAGAGGAACAAAGTTGACAGCAGACTTTTTATAGGAAATTATTTAAGTCAGGAGACAATAGAGATTAAAAAAAATAAAAGAACCTAGAATTCTATGCCAAACAAAATATCTTTCAAAAATGAAAGTAAAATCAAGACTTTCAGGGCTTGGTGCAATTCAGTGTCCCAGCACTGCTTTAAAAAATAATTAAGACTTTAAGCTTTATATGCTGAATTTGTCAAGAGGAGATTTACTTGATAAGAGATATTAAAGGAAATCACGTAGGCAGAAGAAAGCAGTACCAGATGGAATTCTGGATCTTCCCCAAGGAATGAAGAGCACCAGATATAGTAACTATGTGGTTAAATACAAAATACTTTTTACTATTTAAATATCTTCAGAAGATAATTGACCAATTAAAGCAAAAAATAATCATGAATTATGCAGTTCATAATGTTTAAATTAATGATGATAACATCACAAAAACCAGTGGACAAATAAATAATGTTGAAAATGTGGGTACAACACAATAATACTGGGTAACTTTAACATGCCTCTGTCACCCCTGGATAAATCCTCCAAACAAAACCTAAATAAAGAAGCTATGGAAGTAAAAAATACAATTGATGGGGCTGAGGTTGTGGCTCAGCAGTAGAGCTTTCACCCAGCATGTGTGATGTGCTGGGTTTGATACTCAGCACCATAAATAAATTAATTAATTAATTAATTAATTAATGTATTATGTCCAATTACAACTAAAAAAGTTTTAAAAAAATACAATTGATAATTTAGACTTAACAAACATATATAGAATATTTCATCCATCAATGACTAAATACACTTGCTTCTCAGCAGCACACAGATCCTTCTCTAATATAGATATGTAAGCTATCACATATGTTGGCATACAATTGTAATATTACCTTAATGTAATTTTAGCATTGGTATGGTTATTTTGATAGCTCTTTCCTTTGATATTAATTTTTGTTTTCTTGCTTTTTTCTTGATTAGACTTGTTTATTTTTATCACATTTTAATTATTTCTTTATTTCATATATTTCTGCTCCTACTCTTATTTTTTTCTGCCCACACAATTTGAAAATAATTTGTTATTCTAGCTTTTTTCTGATACAAGTACTTTAAGTTTTAAATGTGCATCTGAGTACTGTTTCATCCCAGAGATCCTGATATTTTAAGTTTTTGTTATCACTTAGTTCAAAGCACTTTTTATTTATTTTCTTCCTTGACCTCTAAAATATTTATAAATTTGCCATTAATTTTGAAATAGTTTATGTGGGGGTGGGGTTCTATATATCTTAAGGTGATTGATTTCTAATGTAATAAATCATGCAGGAAACAGTTTGCATGATTTCAAATTTAAAAAATTAATGGAAATCCTTTTTACATTGATTATAGTGGTTACATACAAGTCAAAACTGATCAAACTGCATACTTAAAATATGTGAATTTTACTGTGCTTCAATTTTACCTCAATAAAGCTATGGGGGGAGAAAAGAGAAAATGGAATATAGATGTTTATTGTATACCTGAGTGGTGTTAATATCACTTGAGAATAGTTACATTTTGAAGATGTGGCTCCTAATAAAGTAGCCAATAAGAGAATACAGCAGAGTTTAAGACAGAAAAGGAAATAAAATGAAATAAAATATTTTATTCAAGAGAAGGGCTCTTTCCCATCTTGTAAGATGGTATGTGAAAAGGTTGAGAAGCCAGACACTAAGGAGAAGAAATATGGAGCCCAGAAGGCTGATGCTGTTGGCAAGGTTAAAAAGGGAGAACCTACAGACAAGAAACCCAAGAAAGGGAAGCTCCTCTGCAGCCGAAACCCAGTCCTGGGAGGAACTGGCAGATACTCCAGGTCTGCTGTGTATTTCTGAAAGCCCACATACAAGAGGAAGTACTCGGCTGCTAAGTCCAAGGCTGAAAAGGAGAAGGTTCTTGCTACCAGTCAGTGGTGACAAGAACCGTGGTTCCAGGGTGGTTAAGCTTCCCAAAATGGCACACCTGACTGAAGATGTGCCACGAAAGCTGTTGAGCCACCACAAGAAACCCCCAGTCAGCATGTGGGAAACTGGGAGCCAGCACCACTCCTGGACCATCTTGATCATCCTCACTGGGCGCCGCAGAGGCCAGAGTGGTTTTCCTGAAGCACCTGAGTAGTGACTTGCTATTTGTGATGAGACTTCTTTCCCTCAATCAAGTTCCTCTGCGGAGAACACACCAGAAATTTGTTATTGCCACCTCTTCAAAGATTGATATCAGCAATGAGAAAATCCCAAACACCTCACTGATGCTTACTTCAAGAAGAAGTGTGGAAGCCCAGATACCAGGAAGGTGTAATCTTCAACACAAACAAGCAAAAGACAAGATTATAGAGCAGCGCAGAAAGTTGTGGACTCACAAATTTTACCCCAAATCTAAGCCATATTCCTCAGCTCCAGGGCCACATGTGATCCATTGTGGGTTTATCCTTAAAAATTTGTATTCTAAACTTCTTACCAAGAACCTAATTAAATAACTGAAATATTAAAAAAAAAGAAGATAGGAACTAAGAATAGATGGAAATAGACAAATAAAGACAAATAGCAATATAATAGAATAATACCTAACCACATATACTATTTTTATTACATGGAAATGGTCTCAACAGTTGAATTAAAAGGCAGATACTGTCAAGTTGGACAAAAAAAAGTAGGACCTGTGTTGCCTGCAAGAAGCCTACTTTAAATATAAAGGCACATAAAGGTCAAAAATAAAAGGGTGAAAAAATATATGTCATACTAACTCTGATCAAAGGAAAGCTCAAGTAGGTATGTTAATATCAGATGAAGTTGACTTCAGGAAAGGGAATAGTACCAGGGATAGGGAGAGTCATTTCATAAAGATAAAGTGTAAATTCATCAAGAGGATTAAACAGTTCTAAACCTTTATATCTCTAATAATGAAAATTCAGAATACATGAAACAAAAACTGAGAAGAAAAATTGGACAAATCCATAACAATAGTAGGAGATAGCAACATTTCTATCAATATAAAGCAGTTAGACATAAAATCATTAAGTCCATAGAAGACTTGAACAAGACTGACAAGTTTCCCTTTCAACATCAGAGAACACATTCTCTTTTTAAATTTTTTTTTTAGTTGTACATGGACACAATTCCTTTATTTTATTTATTTTTATGTGGTGCTGAGGATCGGACCCAGTGCCTCACACATGCTAGGCAAGTACTCTACTCCAGCCCCGAGAACACATTCTCTTTAAGTCCACACAGTCATAAGTTTGATCATAAGCTGATCCATTAAATATAAATGTGGATATTTGGTGAGTAGCATATTTCTAAATAACTCATACGTCAAAAAAAGTCAAAAGGCAAAAATTAGAAAGTTCTTTGACTTAAAATGAAAAGTCAACATTTTTCAAATGTTATGGGATACCTTAAAAATAGAACTTGGAAAGTCATAACACTAATAATTTCTGAGACACTGGTTATCTATATCCGGAATGAGAGATGATATTGTGAATTCCACAGTTATTTAAAGGAAATGGCATTATGAACAACTGTATGTCAACAATTTGACAACTTAGATGAAATGACCAGATTTCTTGAAAGATTAAAAATGACTAGAGCTCACTCAAGGAGAAATAAGTAACCTGGGTAGTTCTATCTCTATAAAAAAGAAATTTAATTTGTAGTTAAAACCCTTTCCACAAAGAAGACTCTAGGACCAAGTGACTTTACTGGAGAATTCTACCAAATACAAAAGGAAAAATAATACTGACAGTGTTTCAAAACCTTTGATTCACATTTTCTGTTGTCTCTCTTCTAAACATTTATTAAGTCTGGGTGCTGTTTCTCTGGGTATTTGTTACAATTATTATCTCTGCTTTTGCATATTGTGAAATTTTATATTTAAAATATTAAATGTAAAAAGCAGTGATGATGTTTTCTGCACATAATACTTTTTTTGTTTTTGTATATAATGAGTACTGCAAGTTATAATTTCTTTCACTTAGACTTGTGTTGTTAACAATTGGGAATCTTGTTTTGGCAAATTTTATGTAAATATTAGTTGCATAGATTATATTTGCTGATGGAGGGATCATTGAAAACTTAATGTCAGCCTTGTTTCTTTACTAAATGACCATTTCACTTACTATGTCAAAGTCACTTTTCTATTGCATGAAACATGGTGGCATGATATATTTTTAAAAAATATTTTTTTAGTTGTAGTTGGACACTGTACTTTTATTTATTTATTTTTATAGTGCTGAGGATCAAACCCAGTGTCTCGCACATGCTAGGCAAGCACTCTGCCACTGAGTCACAACCCCAGCACCAGCAAGATATTTTTAATCTGGTTAAATATTACTTCATGTCTAATATATCAGATGGTAGGATATCTTATTGTATATAAATTGGAAATTCATTATGTTTGTATACAAGTTTAGAGATTCTATATGATATGACTTTTATAATATTATTACTAGAAGAATATGTTTTGGACATAATCCCTAATTTCTCCAAACTTTGAATTTACTGAAAATTTTGATACCTTCAAATATTCAAAATATTTGATGTTCAGTTAGTTTTAACATCTTTGTGAATTATTTTCTACATTTTTTCCATGGTGTTTGTATGTGAGTATTTCCAGTCTACAAGGAGTTCTGACTTCTGCAGAAGAATTTCCCACATTCTTCATGTTGATAGGGTTTTGATTTTTAGGAGCCCTTCTCCTGCTTGTTATATGGTATTTCTCTGTTGGTGACTTCTCTGATGTGTTGCTGAAGGCACCCACCTTATCATTATTCTCAAAGATTTTCTTTCTTATTTATGATTTCTTTCTTTCTTATTTCTTTCTGATTTTGAATTAAGGATTTCATTGAACACTGAAGATCTTTTTTCCTTAACTCTGGAAGAGTTAATATGAAGGTTAACTCTCCTTTCCTTAGTTCTCTGCTGTGCAGAAAGGAGTGAGTCCTGGAAGAAAGAGTTCCTCCATTCTTTACCCATGTGAGTCTCTGATGTAAAGGTTGATTCCCTTCAGAACTTTCCCCCCATTCAATCTATTCATAGATCTCCTCATCACATATATACTCTTATGTTTAGTAAGACATGACTTCGTGAACACGCTTTCCCACACATATTGTGTTCACCCAGTTTTCCTCTGGGATGAACTCTGAAGGGTCAAATTTGGCAGAAGTTTTCTCATCTTTGTTGTTTTCCAAAAGCTTCTCCTATGCATGAGTGTTCTGATGTAAGGGCTGATTCTTGGGGACTGAGTGTTCCAGGTATGCTGCTGATATTTATTTATTTATTTTTTGTTTACAAAATTCCCCTGCATTTCTTTTTTCTTATATTGGAGAAAGGTTTGACTAGTAGCTGAAGACAGCTGATGTTCATGAAATTCACAAAGTCTCCTCTCCTTTGAGAGTTCTCAGCTTTTATTTTGCTGTCCTGCAGAACTATTTCTGACATTCACTGCACTCATCCAGCTTCCTTTTGATGAGTTCCCAGTCAAGACACCTCTCTACGTTTGGTATGTTCATGTGATTTCTCCCATGCCCGGGTTCTCTTACATATAACGAATACTGCGTTATTATGGAACATTTTCTCAGATTCATCATGGCCAAAGAATTGCTTCATCTGTTTTTTGTTGTTTTTTTTTTTTTTTTTTTTTGCACCAGCAATAATCTTCCTGTGGCTGAGGGCTTTCTGACTTTGAAGACATGCTCAGGGACCTGCTCCTTCCCACATTTTCTTGCATTTAGTATCAAAGAACAACTCTCACATCCATTTCTCAGTTAGATCATTATGATGCTTCCTTTCTCAGCATCTTTTGCGAATAATTAATTTTAAAATAGATTTCAAAAGGTTAAAAAGTAAATTAGTCATCCGAGAAATTCAGGGGCACTATCAGAAGAAGGATTAGTTTGGAGGAATGAGATAAAATGTTTATGCTTAGTGCCTTGTTCTAGAAACACTGTGAAAGAACCTGCCTTATGTATAACCTTCCAGACTTTTCCATTTTAATCTTGATTAACTTTCTTAAAGCATCACTTCCAGGTTAAAGGAACAGCTTTATGACCAGGGCATTAACTTTCCAACTAGCTTTAATTCACCTTGACTTAATGGGGAGCCCAAGACCACAAACATTCAAGCAAACAGTTAAATAGCCATCCAGCAGTGAATCGTTACTGACCTCTGCTGCTAACATGAATTTTTTTCTATTAGAACCCTTCAATCCTGAACCAATTTCAGACATGGACTTTATCTCTTCCCTATGAGTGACATGAGTTACATTTACATCATGTTTCTTTCGAAGAAGAGGGTTCATGCATAGGTTATGTTTCTTCAAACATTTTCTTTCTCCTTAATGTTTTGATTTTGGAGAAAAAGTGAAATGTTGGTCTTGGCCTCCTGGAAGCTAATCATTTTGGTAATAAACTTTCCAAGGTTCTTCTGGTATCTGTGACTTGGGAATTCTGCTCTCCACAGCTGATCTTACCTCAAGACAAGGTCAGGCCTGGTGTCTGGGTAGGGCTGCATGGTGCATGGGTGAGGTGCAGACCCATGTCTTGGGTTGACCTTGACTGAGCTGCTCTTAGGCCAGGGCAGTGTCCTGAAGATGCACATACTTTACTCTGGGTTTAGGACAGTACCTCAGTACCCAGGTCCTGCTTCTCAGGTGCTTGTCCTCTCAGAAGTACATCATTTCTATACAGGTTTCTTCTGAAAATTAAGAGTTAAAAATTACGTCAGAGCTATTAGAAATATGAGTAGAATGTGGGTAAGAGAAGTACATGCTGAGAGATTCTTAGGGTAGCCAGCAGTAGCCGAAGAAGTGCTACTCATTTTTTAATTTGAGAAAAAGTGAAATATTGGTCTTGGCCTCCAAGTGAGTGTCAGCAAAAACTGTTTAGGGTAGCCAGGAACAAGGAAATATATTAATGGAATAAAAAAATAATCCATCCACTTATTTAAGGAAGCAACAGATTGCTGTTGAGAGTGTTTTCAGAATACAGTATTGCTTCTTCTTTCAGAGAGTTTTATTACAATCCTTGTTCATAACTTCTGTTAAGTATAGAGAAAGAAGGGGCAGGGATATAGCTCAGTTGGTAGAGTACTTGCCTAATATTTGCAAGGCCCTGGGTTCAATCCCCAGCACCACACAAAAAAAAGTACAACTAGAAGAAACCAAGGAAACAGTACATGCTGAGAGACTCTTAGGGTAGCCAGCAGTAGCCAAAGAAGTGCTATTTATTTTTTAATTACCTGTAGCCCAACAACCAAGTGAGTGTCAGCAAAAACTGTTTAGGATAGCTATGAACAAGGAACTATATTAATGGAATAAAAAAATAATCCATCCAAAAGGGGACAGATGTGTCCCCTGTTGAAAGTAAGGAAATGGGGCTCTAGAGAGGAATAATAAAAGCAAATAGAAGAATGATAAAAGAATATTTGCATGGCAGACTCTTTGTTTACAAAATTCTTTCAACTGTCATAAAAACATGTCTTGTTGTTATAAATATGAATTATAGCTGTCATTTCCTACCCATGTGCAGATCTGCGATGAGCATTGCAATGGAGATTATATTTAATACACTCTATACTTTGATGATTATCCACATTTGATAAGTTTTTTTTAAATCCTGGAGAATAAAAAGGTTGAATAATTTGCCTAGAGTGGCACAGCCAGTTAGTAAGCAGCGGATCAGAGCCATTTGACCTCCAGCTTTACCTTCCTGACCTATTGATAGGCCCTTCCCCTGATTTTTAATAATGTCATGGGTCATATTCATAACTGTGACAGAATTGAGGCCAGCGTTCATTCCCCTAAGGAACTTAATTAATTAGCTGGTGAGTTGAAGTCAGGAGTGGGGACATACACAAATGGACAGTCACCAGTTTCTATATAGTTGCTGGCAGCTGAGTTCAGATTTGGTTCTAAGCTACCTAGAATCCAGAACATGCAGGGAAACGCAAGCAAGTACAGTAGTCAGAGTTCATACAATTAGCTCTTTTTTCTGGAGGGATGTAGTCTTCCCTGGCCTGTGACAGTTCTTCATGACGTCTTATGGGGAGAGAATGATGAATCGATACCAATTTCCCAAATGGTTCAATAAATGTAATAGTTTTGTAGGGCTTCCGTGTAGATCCATGTTTAAGACCAAAACCCATCAGGACAGTTCTGTGAAGGGCAAAGACCAGGTGCTTCAAGTGTGCAGATCTGGCTCTGTTATGGATAAATGGTAGGCATTTCATATGGATAAGGACAGCTAAGATTTATGCATCTCTTTCTCTATGCTAAATGCTGCAAGAAAGAACTGAGTGAGCATTGTTCCCCTGAATTGTCACATAGCTGTATGAGTTATTATTTCAGATCGATCTAAAATATGCCCTAGGAAAAACTAGGAAAGAATACCTCAGAATTTTGCTTTCACTAGATGATCAGATTGAGCAAAATTCTTTCCTGTTTCCTTGTATTATTGCTCTTTTAAAGTAATCACATATTTTACTTTCATACTTAGAAAAGCAAAAGATTTCCAGGAACTAAATTTTAGCCTTCAACTTTGAATGATGGAAAAATCAAAGGGATTGATTCATCATAATGGTAATTATGGACTGTTTAACTCAGTCATGCTACTCAGTGTAAGTTCAATTGAAAAATAATTTGTGAATGAATAGGTTAATGGTCATCGTCTTGTATGCTTTTATTTATTACTGTCTTGTCTCACTTGTTAGTTGACTATTAAACATGTTATTTTCCTAAATTTAAATTTCCATTTGCTGATATTTTAGAGTCTACTTTAAAACACCTGTAGTTGAATATGTTTTGGGTTTTTTGGCTTCTACTTTCAGAGGAAAGGCCAAGGCGTAGCAAGGGTGAAGGTTTTCAGATTTCAGTTAGCATCTTAGTTCTTCTCTATAATCAGGAAACTTATACAAATTAAGGTTATTATATTCTGAAACTGTAATCATAGGGCCAATTTGTGGTTTCACCCAGAGAAATTCACACATAAATTTCATTATTTAGTTCTTCATTTAGAGAATGGCTAGTGCATTTCATTGCAAAGACAGGAATTAGGAAACACAGACACTGACCTATGGACCATTTAAAAACATGGCTTGATAGAGAAGGTGAAAAAGTATTTTCAGTTCTTTAATGGGCAGATTTATTTGAATACTGTAGGCAAGAAAACTGGTAAGACTTTGGAGGAAGGCAATGCTCCATCCTAGACAGATGTGGGCCTAGGGCTAGACACTGGGGATAGGCAGGATTTGGAAAAGTGGCAAAGCCAAGAAGAGAACATGGTAAAAGAGAGAGAGACACCAGCCCCATTCCTCCTTCTGCTAGCTCCTGTGGCCTCTCTGCCCTGCAGGGCGGGGGGCGCCCCCCCCCCCCGGAACTCAGCAGCGATTCAGATGCCTCACCCACTCCACTGCCATAAAAAAAAAGCACTGGAGGTGGTAGAGACTGTCCTGAGTCATTATCACTCACAGTCTCCCACTGGCCATGGATCAAGCAGGTGAGTGCTCTGTCCTAAGGGCCCTTTCTGCACTTAGACCCTCTCTTAGACCCTCTTACCCAACCATGTTGTCACTTGGTATCTGGCGTCTCTTCCTTCCACATCTCTCTCGCCTCCTACAGCACCCACCCTTTGTCTCCTCTTAGAGTTGCATACCTAAATCTGTGGCTGTGATGCTATTTTGTGGGGTACCAGGGATTGAATTCAGGAGCACTCAACCACTGAGCCACATCCCCAGCCCTGTTTGGTATTTTATTTAGAGACAGGGTCTCACTGAGTTGCTTAGTGCCTCTCTGTTGCTGAATCTGGCTTTGAACTCACGATCCTCCTGCTTCATCCTTCAGAGTTGCTGGTATTACAGGTGTGTACCAGTGCACCTGGCTGTGATGCTGTTAATAAAGCATCTGCCCCTAAGTATAGTTCCCTCCTTGGGATATCGTTACCTCCTGCAACATCAGGGAGAAGAGCAGATAACTATAAATTATGTTCAGCCAAATCCACTGACCTGATGGGACCGAAAATTGGGAAGGGGTTTAGGGCAAGTTTGCCAAGAAGGAAGGACGAGGTTTCAAATTCCAGAGCGAGATATCAGGGCTTTGCACTATTAACACCTAGAAACCTTGAAGTATA
The DNA here is from genome assembly GCF_048772815.1 of Callospermophilus lateralis. NCBI lineage: Eukaryota > Metazoa > Chordata > Mammalia > Rodentia > Sciuridae > Callospermophilus > Callospermophilus lateralis. The sequence continues at coordinate 969,626 of NW_027511135.1, forward strand.
ATGAGCAGGAGATGTATATAATAAAAAGGGTAATGATTCCTGTCCATGTTTGATAGAAATAAGGTTTTATTGGTTCTGATATCTCTATTCAGCTGTCACCTGTTTTTACTCATTTTCCTCTCAATGATAGAGTAAAACTTGATTTTTTTCCATTAAGGTAGATTCTTTCCCTTTATTCCCCTACTTTTCTGCAGGCAACTAGAAGAAACTATTAGTCTTCTGAATTTACTTATCCATCTTACTGTGACAACTCATCATTGTCAATGTCACTTTCACTCTCTGTCCTTACAGTCTTTCTGTGTAAACACATTACAGCCCTTTCCCCCCATCATAGCCTCCAAAAGACATAATCTGTATTTTATTTCTCAAATTAGAGAAGGCCAGCATTATACATTTTAAAAGGCCACTTTGTTCTTTTACCCCACCCCCCTTTTTTTTAGACATTCTTAGTCCTTGGGAAAATTAATATATGGCCCAGGGAACACAAATCCCCCTTTGCTGTTAAATATGGGACAAGGCTTACAGTCCAGATAACCTGGCATTTTTGTTGTTTTCTCCTTCACTCTCCTGGGTTTATTACAGTTTCTAATTTGAGCTCACCGTGCTGGCCAGACTCTAGACTACTTCATTTTCAAGAGGATTTCTTGTTGTGCACTGACACTTAGAACTGTGAACCACAAATATATATATATATATATATATATATATATATATATATATATATATATATATATATATATATATATAATAGAATTTTCAAGTAAAAATAATATATAGTATGATTGGACTTTATGAATATATTTGCTCCTGTGGTGAAAGATGATTACCCTCCCAGGAAATGGCTTAAAAACAAAAACAAAAAAAAAGTAGAAAAAAGTAACAGTCCCAGGCTCTCTATATGGCATATCTATATCACATATATTAAGTAGTATGGAAAGTAAAACTTTAAAATGCATGTATGTTTTCATTATAGAACATGAAAAGAGTCATTTTGCTAAGGATAATTTATAAAATGGAAGATGTTTTCTAGTTGTATGGGAAATGCACAGGCTTGTGGAGTCAGGTCCTCTTAGGATTTGGATCTTAGCCATTCCCCGAAGGCCCATGTGCTTTGGGCAAGTAGAGGAACCTTTAGGGGGTGTGGTCTCATGGGAGGAAGTTGGGCCATTTGGGGTGTGCCTTTAAAGGGGACTTTGGGATTCCATCTTGTCAGTCTGTGATGAGTTTCCTCTACCACATGCTGCCACCATCATGTACCCTGCTGCCACAGGCCGAAAGCCACAGGGCCATGTAACCAGGAACTGAAACTGTAAGCCAAAATACAACCTTTTTCTCTTTTGTTTATGTTAGGTATTTTTCACAGTGACAGAAAGCTGGCTGATACATTCTTAGCAGTCTTTAAGCTGTGGTCCTCAGCCCTGGGTCCTGTTGGGATACTCCTGGGGAAACAGTTGATCAGAGAAGTGCACTGAGCCCACCTCTCTTCAAATGGAATAGCCTTGCCTTCACGTCCTCTACACATCGGACTGTGCTGGTTTATAAAGAAGGACTTTCCTAAGAGGCATTAAAAAAACAAAAAAAAAAAACACCAAACAACAACAACAACAAAAAAAAAAACAACAGTCTGCAAACCACTGATAGAGTCCAAATACACAGGCAATTTCACAACACCTTCTATAGACATTAATAAATGCAGGTAAACACCTAGATCTATGTGTTTTCTGATGATGTTGTGATCCTAATGTGTAAGTATTGTAAAATGTGTTTTAGTTAACTTATTGGAGGATTAGTGTACATAGAAGATGCAAGATTGTGTTTGAAATTAGAATTTCCTGAACATATTCTTTCACTCCGGGGTGGGGGGACACAGATAATGCATTTCTCATTGGGTATGAAATCTGATGTCAGTAGAATTATTGAAAGTCTTTGTGAAGTGGTAATTTCAGGTTTGACTATTTTGACAGCAGGTGGAGCTAGTTGTAGCAATTCTATTTCTAGGCCATTTAAAAACCAGCAAGATACATAAAACTTACATTAATGTGTTTGCGTTACAAAGCTGTAGGAATAGTAAATTATTAAGTATTAGTTTTGGAAAGCAATTGTATTATTACAACAGCAGAGTCAAGCTGAATAAAAACTTCTGCATTTTTTAGAAAAGGGGCTTGCATTTGGATGTGTTTTGCCTTGGAAGATGACATGAGGGCATGTGGAGAGGGGTGTGTTTACCCAGTGTAATATGTAATCGATGCCTTTGACCCCTAGATATTGACTTGAAAAAAGACGTTATATGACTCTGTGAGAAAATAGCATGAAAGAACGATTATACACACAGTTATTTGTGTCTCTCTTTTTAAGTGGTAATAAACAGAATTTAAATCCACATACATTTCCTCCTAGTAAAAACCAAAGAATATTTGATTTTTATTCTATGAGATTGTGGAGTAAAGACTTGAATGCTTTATAGCTCCAATACTGATGTGTCATCTGAACATGTAATTTAAAAGATAGCACCACTCATATGGTTCTGTTTTTCAAATGAATCACACATTGAACCATGGAATGGAGCTCCCCCACATCTTTTCTGTAAGTCAGATGCAATAATGAATAAAGGACAGATATTATGCATGCATTGCCTTTCTCTCTGAATTTTGTTTGTTTTTTTCACTAGGTCACTATGTATTAAAATAGAAGTTTTTCCAGTTAGAATGGCAATCATCAAGAATGCAAATGCAGTAAATGACGGCAAGGATGCAGGGAAAAGGAACTCTCACACGCTGCTGGTGGGAATGTAAATGAGTACAGCCATTATGGAAATCGGTATGGAGGTTCCTTAAAAAGCTAAAAATAGAACAGCCATATGATTCAGCTATACCACTCCTTGGTACTCATCCAAAAGAATTAAAGTCAGCTTACTTGAGAGACACCTGCATACCCATGTTTATGGCAACACAATTCACAATAGCCAAGTTATGGGATCAGCCTAAATGCCCATCAACAGATGAGTAGATAAAGAAAATATGGTATGTATACACAATGGAGTTTTACCCAGCCATAAAGAATGAAGTTATGTCATTTGCAGGAAAACTCTAATGGATCTGGAGATCATAATTTTGAGTAAAATAAGTCAGAAAAGCGTCATTTGTTTTCTGTCATGTGACAGCAAGAGAGGAGAAAAGGACACCAGGCAGGTTGAAGGGAGCACATTAGGGCAGAGGAAGATTAGGGTAGGGAGGAAGGAAAGGGGGGAATGTGTTAGTGAAATTTATCAAAGGATGTTTTTGTATGTATGAATATGCCCAATGAAACCTGCCACTCTGTATAATTAATACGCACCAATAAAGACAGGAGTTCTAAAATGACTGCCAATTTTGCTGGCTATGTGAATAAAAAGTGACCTACTTTGAGGCACTAGTTTACTGAGTTATAAGATGACTTAAAACAGGCATTTTAACTTTTTGCCCCAAACTAGAAATCATCTAGAAAACATCTTCATGGTCGTTCATACTCATTCATTCTTATTCATCACATTACTTTTTCAGCAAATGCGTGATGAATGCCTGTGTATGAAGTCTAGACACCATGCTAAACTTGGGGCTGAAATTTTTAGCAATGCATACTGCATTCCCAGGAAGCAGACCTGTCTCCAAAAAATTACCAAAGATTCTAATTAATTTGACAATTGTGTGTGAACACTGGACTGTCAGTCACAGCAAAGGGACCCAGTCAAGAGGAATTAGAGAAGACTTCTAAGAGGAGGCAGCACTTGAATTTTATGTAGAAGGAGTTGTAAAAATTCACTAGGAGAAATAAAGGAGAAGGGACTTTCCAGATAGTGTGTTTACATGTGCAAAGTTACTGGGTGCTAAAAGCCTCTTTGGAGAGGTATAAAGGGTAAGATTGTGATGTATCTCATTGAACACGCCATCATCAGTGGATAAAGTTTTCATGAGTTTCAACAACTCTAGATGCTATTTAAATAATTAGTTTTGGGAGTTTATGAAACTAAAGTTATAGATATGAACTTAAGGGAACATGCATTACCTGACTTCAGTTTTATCCTCAGCTAGCATTCTGAGGTATGTTCTCTGGTCACAGTGTGATTAGATGGAATGGAGCAGCATCAATCTCTAAGCAACTACTGGGGGAAAAATGTTGCATATGCTGATTCAGTGCAGTACTGTCAGCCCTCTGCATCCGCAGGTGCCAAGCTTCATTCATCCACAGATGGAAAAGATTTTTTAAAAATTGCATCTATATCAAACATGTGCAGACTTTTTTCCTGCCATTATTCCCTAAACAACACAGTAACAACTATTTATACAGAGCTTCCATTGTATTAGGTATTGCAAGTAATCTAGAGATGACTTAAAGTAAATGGGAGGATGTGCAGAGGATATATGCAAATACTGTGGCATTTTAAATGAAGGACTTGAGCATCCTTGGACTGTGGTATCCTTGAGGGGTTCTGGAACCAGTCCCCGACAGATACCAAGGGATGATTATATGTAGGAATACCTGCCAGACGCTCCTCTAGGTGCCGGGACATGTGCCTTGTTGCCTAGAGGAAAGCCAGCTGCCGCCTCCACGTTTTCCTCCTCTTTGGCTCCAAAGCACTGAGCACTTCACACATCCTAACACAGCTCCTCATCTCACCCCAAAGCCTATCTTTCCTCGTCTTTTTATCTCTTTAAATGACTTCTCAAACTACCTAGCAGTCGGTCCAGAAGCTGCGGGTTATTCTTGACATCTTTCTCACCTGCCACATCCGATTCATTATCAAGTCATGTCATTTCTATTCTAGAACATTGTGGACACCTTCTCCTTGTGCCCACCAGCACCCCAACAACCACATCTCTTGCCAGTAATCTCCTAACTGGTCTCCCTTTTTATATTTTTGCTTCTTCCCCAATCCTTTTTCCCAAGACAATACCCTGAAAGATCTTTTGAAAATATAAATGAGATCATATCACTTCTTAATTTAAATCTTTGACTGACTTTCTACTGCAGCCTAAATAAAATACAAATTATCTGCTGCTGCCCACAGGGCCTGTGGGAGTCCCTGCCCTGCCTCTCTCACCCACCTCATCTTGCATTACTCTCTCTTGCTCACCATGGTCCAGGCAGGTGGCATCTTCTCATTTCCCCACCTGGCCAGCCCACCACCTTTGCACATGTTGTTTCCACTGCTTGAATGGCTCTTCGTCTCCTCCTTTAGCTAGCTGGTATCATTTCATGATCTAGCTTAAATGTTTCTTCCTCTTGAGAGTTTTCTCCTCGACCAGAGTCTGTGCTACAAGAGGGTTCCTGGGACTCTCCTGACAACCTCCTGTTTCTTTCTGGTTGCTGCAATCTGCAATTATGTGTTTGCAGTTGAACCTGAATAATGGTGGTCTCCCCACTAAATAGTATTACCCTTGAAACTGGGGCCATGTCTGTTTTCTTCTCCCCTCTACTTTCAGAGCTTAATACAGTGCCTGGCACACAGTGGATCTTAAAAACTTGTCAAAGAGGGCTGGAGGCTGGGGTTGTGGCTCAGCGGTAGAAGGCTCACCTTGTACATGCTAGACCTAGGTTCGATCCTCAGCACCACATACAAAAATAAACAAGTGAAATAAAGGTGTTGTGTCCAACTACAACTAAAAAATAAAATATTTTTTTTAAAAAAGAGGGCTGGGGTGTAGGTCAGTGGTAAAGTATTTGCCTAGTATATGTGAGGCACTGGGTTTGATTCTTAGCACTGCATATAAATAAATAAAGGTGCATCGACAACTAAAAAAAATTGTAAAGTTGTAAAACAATCGGAATAATTTAAAAACATAAAGCTTGATTGATTTTTTTTAAAGTTTATGAATCTTTACAAATAAGAAAAGCATGAGAAATTAAGAATATTATTTCAACATGTTTTGAGCTATAGGAACTGTCTTAGGAATGACATAAGGCACAATATTAGTTACCCCACCCAAAGGAAAAGGTTACATGTGGTTATAGTATGATTTAGGGCTATTTTTAAAACAGAGTGGTAACTTTTTTAATGGAAATCCTGCATTATAAAAATGAATTGCTCTTTTTATATATTTAGAATGCAGTTCACTAAAATGTTTAAATTCTTGGCTCTGCTTCTTAAACCTACTACAAAGATCACATTAGAATTCATTTTAATAGACATTGTAAGCACAGTATCCAATCTCATATCATCATGCTGGGTTCTTTTATTATGAGAGTCGCAGGAAGCTGAGCCCCAGGCTGCTGAACACATTGTGGGGTGTATCCACGGCTGGGGATGGTGCCAGCTCTATTGTTTATGTAATATTCTCTTTACCTTTATCTGTGGTATGCAATTGGTATTGACTTTTGAGAAACTACTTCTCTGACCTGATCTCCCAGTTGGAATAAAACCTGCCGAAATGACATCTGGCTAGGAAAAAAGGGATCAAAGAAGCATAAGGAAAGAAAAATTATGAGACATCGTTAATGAGTAGTTTCTTGCCTGTCCTTTAGATCTTTTAGAGAAAAGAGTGTTAAACTTTTTCAAGGTCACCATTCCTTTGTCCCTTGCAATGGCACGGTGGACCCCAAGGGTATCTATCATTTTCACTATTGATTGCTAGGGCTGGATTTACTTAGCATGTAGCAAAATGTCTTTTTGACTTTGTTTAGGAGTAAATACCATTTTCCAAAATTAAGGTAAAGTTTGATTATGATATTTATTACTGTTCACGTCTGTTTTATTTTTTCTAAAGAGGAAGACAGTCATCTTTGGCAAATTGTCTTCCCCAACTTTTAGGTGTATCGCTTGAGGAGTTTTTAAATATCATAAGGAAAAAGAAGGAAGTTCAACTATATCACAATGAGATAAGACACATCTTCACAGCTTTTGACATGCACTGTAAGTGTCTTCAGAGTGTTTGAAGTGTTTTGATAAGAAGTTTCTGCTAAGAAATTGTGAATGAGAATATATACTCAGTAAACCAAATATACAGTATACTTGGAAGATTATTTTACTGTAGTCTTTAGCTATTACCTTAGGTGTTGGTGTGAATTTTTTTTTCTACCGCAATCTTAAGTTCTTGGCATATTCTAAGGATGAAATAATGTTTGTGGTTATGTAATTGTGCTTAGATACTGTAATGTGTACTCACAGATTGTACCTATATTGTGCAGTTGGCAGCAAAGTGTTGGCTGTGTAGGGATATAGGTCACAGCCAGCTGGGGAGTATGGGAGACCCTGCAGCTGTCTCCTTCAGCTCCTGCTTTGACTCACACAATTGGAAGAGTTGTCTTCCCACACTGGGCTTGGCTGAGAAGGGTGGCCACAGACCCCCCCCCCCAGCCCCACAGATCTCACCCAGGAGGAGAGGACTTATGGATTAAAGTGTCTCCCCTGCTATTATGAGTTTCCCCACAAAACTAAAATAAAATAAAATTTGAAGACTGAACAGTTTTGACAATTCACAATGACTCAAAGCCCAATTCCATTATTGTAGTCATGTCTGCATCTGGTCCTTTCCCCTGGACTTGGAGAATCAGCAAAATGGCAGGGCTGGAAGTGATGCGAGATCACTGGGACTGTGCTGAAGGGAAGAATATTGCTAGATTTGCAAATTCTTCCATTGAGACAACCTTAGATTATCTTTTTTTTAAGAAAAAAAATATTTTTTTAGCTGGGCACAATATCTTTATTTTATTTATTTATTTTTTATGTGGTGTTGAGGATCGAACCCATGGCCTCACACATGCTAGGCAAGCGCTCTACCACTGAGCCACAACCCCAGCTCAACCTTAGATTATCTTATCTGTAAATTCAAATGTTAATGTACTGCTTTTCTCCCAATAATATATTAAAATAAAGTTTCACATAAATATTAAGTGTGAAATAATAGTTCACAGGGTTTATAAAAGTAATTGAACATGATATATTTTGTTTTCAAATAGATCATGGATTTTTAACTTTGGAAGATTTCCAAAGAGCCTTCAGGCTTGTGGCTCCCAAATTACCTGAAAGGACTGTTCTCGAGGTATTCAGGTAAAGCACCAAATCTTTACATCCATCCACCTTTGATTTACCTTTTGCTTCATGAGTTTTCAGTTTTTATGGAAAACTTTTACTTGTGCAGATTTTTCACTTTGGGACATTTCCATGTCATAGCACTATGTTGTGATGCAGGAAGAAAGCCTGTATTTAAGTATGGGTCCATCCACAGCTTGAGGATGGCCTTAAGGTGGGTGGAGTGCTGCTCACCTGGCAGATGCTTGAGAACATTGTTGGTAGTGGCAGGAAAGGAGCAGGAAGGAAGCAGAACTCCATATATTTATGTGTCAAGCAAAATACCAAAACTTTATTTCTGTTTACCAGGGACACTAGTGGTCTCCTATGGTCTGTATTTGTCAAATGCAGATTATGCGTGGTTCTTGACTTGTCTGGAAGAAAAGCAGGAAGTGCCTAGTGATGGCCTCCTCATTGATTTGCTTTCTAATCTGCTGACAGAGGTTGTAGTTTACACTAACCTGGTAAAGTCAATTTAAATAATCTATTATGTAGTTCTTAAAAACTAATTCTGACTAAATGGACGAGTGGCTCAAAAGCAGTTCCTGTTAGGAAACTGCAGATTGAAGGTTATGTTAATGAGGAAGCACCTGTGGATGTGAGGAGATGGTGGAACTGTCTGTGCTCTGACACCTAGCATGAGTGCTTCATCAGGCCATCACCAGGTGTATTAATAAGGGTTCAGCATACCAATGAGAGACAGAAAACCCCGAATACTAGAAGCTCAAAGAGATGTAAATATATTTCTCTCTCACATAAATACAGGCAACTCAAGCCTGAGTGATAACAACATAGATATGGAGGACCTGGGTCACCCTTCTTGTTGCTGTGACTGCCCTAATAATGCCTGGCTTCTCCTTCTTGCTTCAAGATGGTTGCTTAAGTTACAGCCTTCAAATCTGAATTCTAGGTAGTTAGAAGGAAAGGAGGCAGGAGATCTGCCCCTTCTTCTAAGGCTATATATTGTTCCTACTTACATCCCAGGACTTACAATGTAGATTCAAGGCTGTATCTGTAAGGGAGAAAGGAGGAGGGCCTTGGAAAATGTGAGGTTTGCTCTGGAAAGTTATAGGCCAGTTCACAGGTTCTGATACTGAGGAAGAGGGAGAGAGAATGGATACTGGGAGACATCTGGCAGATATTCCCATTTGGGATGAAAGCAATTTAATGGAATCTGTCCAGAAGCCAGCCCTACTCAGTAGAAATAATGAAGCAGGTTATTTGAATAAGGATTTGCACTCATTATCATTAACAGTGACATATATGAGATGCGTTGGCTGCAGCACTCACAAACAAGCTATTGAATGAGCTATTGAAGAACAAAGACATTAAAGCCAGATGCATACACAGTACCATAGGATAATATTACTTAGTTGGTTGTGTGCAAATACGTTCTTTAAAGTATGCTAGTACCTTTTTATACACTTTATAATGAGATGTGTAATGAATACCAATATATTTCTCCCACACAGAGGTTGTTTTTAATAAGAGGGACTATAAATTGTTACCCATTTTCCTTTTGCAGAAAGACAAGTTGTCCAAACTAGGTGACCTTGATGTGCTAAATGGTTTTAGTAGATGCTATCTTGCAGAGATTTTTTGAAAAATATACTTAAATATAGCCCTTCAAGGTAGAAGCAGTGTTTTGACAATAAGTGAGAAAATAACTGCTTCTGGAAGAAACCTGTTACAAGGAGAGCATTTTCTGAAAGTAGATGTTTGTAAATATGATTTTATTTTTAAAAATAATGTGTCACCTATTATAACTCTTCACATCTACATGTTTGCTAATATGTAGATGGAATATCTACATATTAGATATGAAAATGAAATATCCTAACTGGCTTTAAAAAAACTTGCAAAATATCAATGGCTTTAGGACATAATTTTTTAAAAATATAAGAATTCAAAAGGTTAATAAGTTTTCAAGAGCAACAAACTGATATCAAATTGATATCAGGAAATATATTAGCTAAATTTCAGTTAGCAATAACAAAATAGTAATAATTAAAAATTGAAAACCTCTAAACCTTTGCCTTAACAGAGGATAGAATTAAAAACTGAGGCTATTAGGGCCCCGATGACTTTTTCTCATTTAGATCTACATAATTTTATGAGGTATATTTAACATTTGTTAAAATCATGTATCAAAAAAAATTGAACTTTAAATTGCTCAGTCACAAAGGATTAACCAATATGTTCTGAAATAATAAATTAGCTTAAATCACATTATTCTTGTTAAATATCATTAATAATTTCTAGTGACAGCAAAAAGTTATTTGTCATTACTAAATAAAAGACATCTTTAAAATTCTTGAGAAATCTATATTTTGAGCTATACATAATGTATTAATATAGTAGCACATGTACATATAATCTATAACTACATATACTGTACAAATCTTGTACTACTACTGAGAGTTGAGTGCTCAAGACATTTTGCAGAGACCACTATATACCAGCAAAATAAAGCATTTTAGTTGATTGAACATGCTCTATTTAAACTCTCAGTTATATTTGAAAATTATATTGCTATCATAATCCCTTAACCAGAATAAATGATGAATATAAAAAGTATTAAATGAAGTTGGGAATTCAAAAAGGAGAGAGAAATAGTTCCCCTTTGTGTAAATTAAAGCAGGCCACAGAAACAGATGTCTAATATACACATATACACTCCCCTGCCCTGTTTCAGTGATGTGTACAGTTTTCCAGAATAAGAAAATAAAAATCAGCTGCTGAGGCTATTATGATGCAAAAATTTATAATGCTTCTAAAGCTAGACTCACTTTTTGAGGAGCCAGAGTAGCTTTTGATGGAGCTCACCACCTAGGCCCATAATTACCCAGAATAAAAGCTTGATATATGAAAAGCACCATAAGAAAAAAAAAGAAGAAGAGTGAAAATTTTTTATTAGACCAGAGTTCTCTGTGGTTTAAGTGACTAGAGAAATAAATCTTCATACCATTTGAGTCAGTGACTGCCATGTTCTCTTCAAAGGAATTGCTAAAGATCAAGATTGGTCTTTTTCAAGAGTATTTGCCCATATTGCATTTTAATTTAGTAGACCAAACCAAACCACAACAATAAAACCAATCAACCAAACAAGCAAATAAACATCAAAACAAATAACTGAAGAGAGAAACTTGGAAAATAGAGAGATTCCAAATAAATAAGCTTATGCTCCACCTCAAGGCCTTAGAAAAAGAAGTCTAAACTAATTCAAAAGCCAGCAGAAGACAGGAAATAATTAACATCAGAGTCAAAGTCAATGAAATTGAGAATAAGAAAATAATACACAGGATCATGCAATAAAGAATTGGCTCTTTGAAAAGATTAATAAATTTTTAGCTAAACTAACCAAAAGAAAGAGAAAAATCAGTGAGAGGTGAAAAAGGAGATATTACCACAGAACCTTCTGAAATCCAGCAGATTATCAGATCCTATTTTAAACATTTTACTTTACTACACTGAAAAATCTAAAGACATTGACAAATTTCTAGACATATATGACCTTCTTAATGAATCAGGAAGATATAGAAAATCTAAACAGACCAATGTCAAGTAATGAAATTGAAACATCTGTTAAAAGCCTTCCAAAAAAGAAAAGCCAGTGATTAGATGGATTCTCAGCTGATTTCTAGAAGATCGCTAAAAAGAACTAACACTAGTCTTTCTCAAAGTATTCCATGAAATTGAAAGAGAGGGAAATTCCCAAATAAATTTTGTGAAGCCAGTATAACCCTGGTACCAAAACCAGACAAAGATGTATCAAGGAAAGAAAATTATATGCCAATATCCCTGATGAAAATCCTTAATAAAAATTAGCAAAACACATTTTAAAAAGACATCAGAAGATAATATACCATGATCAAGTGGGCTCTTCATTCCAGGGATGCAAGTTTGGTTCAACATAATGTAACTCACCACTTAAACAGAATTAAGGACAAGAATTACATGATTATCTCAATAGATACAGAAAAGGCTTTTGATCAAATTCAGCACCCATTCATGTTACAAAAATGAAGCTAGGGATGGAAGGAACTTGCTTCAACATCATACAGGCTTTTTATGACAAACCCAAAGCCAACATCATACTGAATGGAGAAAAACTAAAAGCATTTCCTCTAAAATCAGGAACAAGACAAGGCTATTTACTCTTTTTACCACTTCTATTCAATATAGTTCTTGGAACATTAGCCAGAGTGATCAGGCAAGAAGAGGAAATCAGAGGGATACAAATAGGAAAAGAAGAAGTCAAACTACCTCTGTTTCCCAATGACATAAACCTATCTAAAAGCCCCAAAAAATTCCACCAGAAGACTTCTAGAGTTTCTAGAGTTTATAAATGAGTTCAGCAATGTAGCAGGATGCAAGATCAACACCCATAAATTAATAGCTTTCCTATACTCCAACAGTAATTCATCCAAGGAATAAATCAGGTAAACCATTCCATTTGCAGTAATGCCAATTTTTTTTTTTAAATTGAAAAACTTGGGAATTAATCTAACCAAGGAGGTAAAATAGCTCTACAGTGAAAATTATAGAACACTTGAAGAAAGAAATTGAGAAGACCTTAGATGGAAAGACATCCCATGTTCTTGGCTAGGCAGAATTAATATTGTCAAAATGGTCATAATACCAAAAGCAATATGCAGATTCAATGCAAGCAACATCAAAATACCAATGACATTCTTCACAGAATTAGAAAAAAATAATTCTTAAATTCATTTGGAAGAATAAGAAAACCAAAAGAGCAGAAAAGTGAAACAGGAAGTATAACAATATCTGATCTGTAATTATTCTACAGAGCTATAGTAACAAAAACAGCATGGTGTTGGCATCAAAACAGACATGAAGACTAGTGGAACAGAAGACACAGAGGAAAATTCACATACCGACAACCTTCTGATACTTGACAAAGTACCATAAATATATTTTGGAGAAAAGACAGCCTTTTAACAAATGGTGCTTGGACAACTGGATAGCTTTTATGTAGAAAAATGAAACTAGACTCCAAAAAGAAAGGGTTGGGGAGACTCCATCTCTCCCCCTGCACAAAACTCAAAATGGATCAAAGGCTTTGGAATTACACCAGAAACCTTGCAACTGCTATAAGAAAACATAGGGTAAACCATCATATAGGTGCTGGCACTAATTTCCTTAAGAATACCCCCAGAGTGCAAGAAATAAAAACCAAGAATCAATAAGTGGGATACCATCAAACTAAAAAACTTATGCAAAGCAAAAGAAATGATTAAGAGAGTGGAAGAAAATCTTTGCCAGCTACTCCTGATAGGGGATTAATATCCACAATATATAGAGAACTCAAAACCCTTAACACTAAAAAAAGATCAATAAATGGAAAGCATTATGGAGATTCCTCAAAAAACTAGAGATGGAATCACTGTATTACCCAGCTACCCTACTCCTTGATATTTTCCTAAAATATCTAAAATTGATTAATCAGTAATATATGTCTTTTAAAAAAATTTTATTCTTTTTATTTATATATGACAGAAGAATGTATTTGACATATCAAACATATATGGAGTATAACTTCCCATCCCCCCAAAAATCTAAAATTGGCATATTGTAAAGAAATATCTACCTCAATGTTTATAGCAGCACAATTCAAAATAGCTAAATTATGGAGTCAACCTGGGTGTCTTCAATAGATAAATGGATTAAGAAATTGTAGTGTGTGTGTGTGTGTGTGTGTGTGTGTGTGTGTGTGTGGTTGAGTTCTACTCAGCTATAAAGAAGAGTGAGACTATGGCATTTCCTGGTAAATGATGGAAATGGAGAATATCATGCTAAGTGAAATAAGCCCAACTCAGAAACTCAAAGATGGAATGTTTTCTTCATTTGTGGAAGCTGGAGTAAATTAAAGGAAACAGGAGGGAAGGATAGGCTAAGATAAAGATAAAGGGAAGATCAGTGATATAGAGGAGGAGATGGGAAGGCAGAATAGAGGGATGGGAAATGGCAGGCAAGGCAGAATGAGTTTTTAAAAAACTAAACCACAGGGAGTTTCACCTGTATATAAGTAAAAAAAAAACAATCAAATATAAATAAATGAGCAAAAGGAAGTCTAGTAGAGAAAGGAGAGGGAGGATGGAAGGGAGGATGAGAGGGAAAAGTGAGGAGGAATTGGGGGGATTGTGATCAGAAATCAAATTCCATGCATGTGTAACCATAATACTCTTAATAAAAATAATATAATAAATGACTTTACATCCAAAAAGAAAGGGTGGGGGAGACTTGGATATAAGGCATCAAAGAGTCATTTCACTTTATAACGTGACAGCAACACTGGCATAACCATTCCTTCTAAAAGTGTTGCAAGCACTTATTATTTTTTAACTGTTTGGGTGATGTTTACTTTAGTGATTTTATCATAAATAAGACCAATGTGATTTTTATATATAAACACATATATTGTTGGGGTTCATAACATTCACCTTCTGTTCTGCGATCGTCTCTTCCTTTGTTGTCATCTTACTTCTACAGTTAAATGAATTCAAAGCTACCTCCACACCTCGTGCCATTGCTGTTGCTTAGCTGAAGTTAATCCTTTCTTAGGGTCCTAAGACCTGTATTCCCTGTTGTCTTTCATATTCAAAGATAATTATTTGGGCCATTGTACTTAAATAAAATTATATAATGTATCAGAGCTGACTTTTTTGAGTCACCTTCTTTTTCTTTGGAATGCTGATTTATGCTTATATTGGAAGTCCTTTTAATTTTTAATCTCTATTTTTAATTGCTTGCTTTGCTCACCATGTCTTCTACTCTGATTCTGCAATGCCTGTTCTCCTTTGTGCTGTGCCCAATGTGGCGCCCCCATCCCCGTTTCGGTTTAATTTTTTCTTAGATTTCTTTTTGAGCAGTATTTGCTAATGTTTCATGTGCTTTTGTTAATTTGCTGTATCATGTTATTTTATGGTGTCTCTTCCAAGCCTTTCTATATCTATTTCTAGCTATTATTTTATAGAGGCATTTGCTTTATAAAAATGATCTCTTAAGATTTTATTTTTAGTGGGTCATTTCTTAGGGCATGCTAATTATAACTGCCCATACAAATGAGTGAGAGCAAATTTTTTTACTTAAGGAAAGATTGTGAGGGCCAAATTACTTTCTTGAATCAAAGGACAGCTCACGGAAAAATCAAAACCAAAAATTGGTAAACTTCATCTCTAAAAATATCATAAAATTTAACATTTGGATTTCAAAATTTGAGACTCCTTTCAGTGTTTGAAACTTTTAACTTTGCTTTCCTCATATAGCTGGTAGTCGTGATGAACACACGTGGGTAAAATAGCTGAAATAGTACCAATGATTGTATTTCATTATTATCCTGGAGTTTTTAGTGAATTCTTTTCTTGAAGGTTTTTTTTTTCTTCTACACATTAAAAATGGCAAAAGTACAGAGATGTAAGAGCTGAGTGCACTTTTGGTGCTGTGGAAGTCCTATCAGTAGGCTGTTTCTAGCACCCAGATTAAAACAAGAAACATCTTTCCTCTTTAACACCAATAGAACTTGTTGAAAACTTTGTGGTGCTTTTTATTATTATTTTTATTGTTCAAAGAATCTTCATTGATTCTAATAGCTAAGTTAGAACTCTTCATCTTGACTGTGCAACACCTTGTCCCTGTTCCAACATCTGCTTCCTTTTCAGACTTGTCTTTCTTTAGTCCCAAATTCCCATTTTCCCTTGGCATAATCCTTACTCCTTTGATTGTGCAACGTGCGTTTATATTTCATTCATTTCTCTTGCCTGGCAGCGACTCTCTAATCCCTAACTATACAAATTGGGACTTTCTTTTAAGGTCCTTCTCCATAAAACCCTTTTTTTCCCTTTCTACTTTGAACAGCCTTGTCTCCTTTTTCTAAATTTTGAAAGTATTTATTGCTACAAATTACTTTAGTCAGTTACTTGATAAATACAAATGCAGTATTTGTGACTGTCTCCATAAAATGCTACAAGTCCTCTGAATTTATAGTTTTATCTCCACTGTCCTTGGCATGTTGCTTTATGCATTATAATAAATAAGTAATTGTTGGTCCATTGTCACTTATTCTAAATGCCCAGTGATAGTAAAATCTCATGGTTTTCTTCATGGCTTAATTTATTTCTTATAACTAGGAAAGAGTACTTTAAAATGCAACCAGGAATGTCCACATGTGGCTTCCTTATCTATTGTCTCTTTCTGTATGTGATTTTCATGAATTAATCTCTGACGGCCTTGCTTGGCATTATTTGGGGAAAATTTTAGTTTATGGTATAGCCTCAGCTGTCATCAGGGAGCTGGCTTAATGTTCTTTTTTGACTTTGCCATCAGCACTCTGTGTATGTCTGGCCTGTGTTTTTCTCTGCATGGGTATGTTGACTTCTGCTTGCCTAGAGGCCTTCTCCATCTATTGTAAGCACAGATATTTGTATATTCCCACCACCTGTCAGTTGGCAAAAAGCACTGAGAAGCTTCTTCTGCTTCCCAGGCATGAAATGAAATGTGGATGTGCAGAAGGCCCCATGGCCTGACCCAGCAGCCAGGATTCTGAGGAACAGGCAGATTGCCACAGGCTAACGTACAGTGAAAATACGGAGGCATCAAAGTGCTCTCCAATCACATGTGGGACATTTAAAGTTATACCCTGATATTTTTGGTGTAAGAATTCCCCTCTTCATATTACATGTTGGAAGGTCGAAGTATATAAAAGAACATCTAACTCTCCTTTTTGGAGTACTAAATATTAGTTGAAAATAGAAGCATGATGACTTGTTGAGTAAGAAATAATCAATGTCAGAGTTTAGTGAGGGTTAGGGGCTTGAGAACGCAATTGTAAAAAGGAGTGAGGGATACTCTTGGCAGAAAAGTTGTATCAAATAACTGACTAAAATAATTTGTAGCAATAAATACTATCAAAATTTAGATTATGGCCAGTCTATTGGAAAGGATTGTTATGAGCTGGGTAAAATGAACTAATAGGCATTCTTGTACACTGAATGTAAGTCTTACAGAACCAGCAGGCCTAAAGGAAGGGATAGCACTTATTTTTCTAAATCATTTATATCCCTTTTGAAATGTCATTCCTCACTGTGTTCTTTAGCTTCCCATAATTCCTTTCTGTAAGCAACCAATTTGTTGCATATGTTTAATAAGAGAAAGTTTCCCAGTTATTTTGTGTATCAGAATGAGTCTGAGTGTGGCCATGGGGCCTCAGGAAGGTCACAGCTGTTATAGTGAATACCTAATTTGGTGAATGTGATTATTGATCTGTAAGGATCTTCATGCTTCTGTATATAGGAAAATGTAAAAGATTTGAGATGGGGGCTGGGGTTGTAGCTCAGTGGTAGAGCGTTTGCCTAGCATGTGTGAGGCACTGGGTTCAATTCTCAGCCCCACATATAAATAAAATAAAGGTACACTGACAACTAAAAAAATATTTAAAAAAAAAGATTTGATATTTTATCTCATTCTTCATAGCACATGTAGCAGTCATCAGCTGTATCCACTTTGTGAGTGTCATGGCTAGAAAAATAGACTTCTTGAGCTTCTATTTTTTATTACTATGATTTATTATTAGGTACTAGGGATTTAACCTAGAGAAACTTAGCCACTGAGCCACAACCCCAGCCCTTTTTAATTTTTATTTTGAGACAGGCTTTCACTAAGTTGCTTAGGCTGGCTTTGAACTTGATATTCTCCTGCCTCAGTCTCCTGAGTGGCTGGGATTACCGGCATGCACTACCACTTCTAGTTTTCACTTCATGAAATTTTGTGTCTTCTGTACAAAGTAATGCTTTAATTTTTATTTAAATTCTTTTGGTTCAGCATTTTATGGTCAGAGATTCTCCTTTCCGATTATCCTCTTATGTTTACTACATGGGGATTATGAATGTGTATAAGCTTTTCAAGATGACCTCATAATTTTCTCTTTGTGGGACCCTTAGGGACTTTCACATGTAATATAGTGAATAAAGCTGTTCTTTAAAAAATCAGCTATAAAATTGTAATTGTTTGGGTGGGGCTTGTGGCTCAGTGGTAGAGCACTTGCCTTGCGTGCATGGGGCACTGGGTTCCCTCCTTAGCACCACATAAATAAATAAAACAAAGGTATTATGTCCATCTACAACTAAATAAATTTTTTTTAATTATAAATGTTTGAGGTGATAGATATGCCAATTACTTGATCTGGTCATTACACATTGTACTTATACATATGTTGAAATATCACACTATACTCCATAAGCATGTACAATTATTAGGTGTCATTAAAAATTTTAAAAACAAAAGTCCAGCTATATAAATAATTATGTGCTAGTTATTTCCAGGAAGTGCCAGTTTTTCAGAGGGTTCTTAAGTGATTTTGCACCATGGACAAAAATTATTCCTTTGTAATTGAGGATAGTCCTTTTACCAGCATGAACTTTAGACCTGGTGACACGGAACTGAAAGCTTAGGAACTGGATCAAGAAGCAAGTAGAGAAGAGTGATCACTTCACTACATAGATTTTCGAATAGAATGTGTTATTTTGATTTCTGCTGTTAAGCTAATTTACTTCATTTCATCAAGTATCCCTTACTTGATATGAAGGAATACTTAACCCCGCCCACATTTAGGATATCCAGATTTTGTAGTCTCCTCTTAGGTTAGACCTACCCCGATGCAAATTCTACTTATCTTTCAAGGCTCAGCAATTTAAGATATTTCTTATCTTGAAAGCTGTCCCTATCCTATACCTTTTACCCTTCCATCCTTCAAAAAGAAAATTGTCTCTACCTTTTGCTTTAAACTCCTAAGCTGTCATGAATATCTTTGTTGATGCAATTACGTGGCTGTTTGTATTCATATACCATCTCCTGCGTGTGTGGTCAGGAGCAGTGGAGGCTTCACCTCGCAGCCCCTGCAGCTCCTGGTGGCTTTGTACTACATTTGTCTACGTTTCATGTAAATGAATGGCTTATGTAGCGAACAGGCGTTGTACTATGGTTGGTTTTGTTTTCGGTAGCTCCACTCCCCCAAGGGCAAGCTGGTGCCACGGAAGGGTCACGAAGTCCAGCTGAGTCCCCAGCTGGGAAGCAGGAGACTCAAGCACTAGTCCCAGCTCTGCCACTGACCGGTCTTCCACAAGTCACTGAGCCTCTCTGGATACAGTCTTCTCATCCCGGAAGTGAGGGTGCTGTGTTATGTGATCTGGCAGGCGTCTTCCAGCTCTGAAATTCACTGGTGGGGTTATTTATCATGGAGAGTGGCATGGCAGACTCCTTTATTTTCTCTGTATACCACAGATATTATTCAGAAGCCACCACAGCATGAATACAGATGTGGTCTGTCAGTATGACAAAGACTGTTCTCAGGAGGAAATTACTGGGTTTGACAGCCATCCAACCCTGGGTTTAGTTTTTGAGATGTCACGATAACAAGTGTTATGGCCACCATATCCAATTCCTCATCTACATATGTGGTTGAATATGCTGTTCTTGCTGTAATAGCACGAGGGCTATTTTTCTTTTAATTCAACTGTCACATAAGAAACTGCTGCCATAATTTCTCTCTATGACCAAATGTTGCTAACCCTTTCAGTCATCCTTGAATTATTAATAGCCTCACATCATGAATGTATTCATGCCATTTTCCTTTATAGAAAAAGGAATCAATTTCTTGTGTTTTTTTCCTTTGTAGTAGATAGCAAACTTCTGGGTGGAAATCTTAATAATATTGTATGCTATATTTATAAAATAAGAGAAATTTGTATTTGCTAAAAGATCTTTATATTTTATGAGATATTTAAAATATCATTTAAAAATGGTCTGGGAAAATAGGCTCAGAATTAAGAACTACATTAACGTTATTGTCCTCCTTATATAGAGCCTAAAATAAGGACCAAACATTTTCCAGTACTCCCTTTTCATCTGTGACATCTGTGTCACAGGAGTTTGCTGCCTTAAGGCTAGACATCCTGTCTACCCACCTCCTACTCAGCCACTCTCCTCCCTCAGGCTCCCACAGAGAGGTTCACCCTTGTCACACAGAGTCCTCCAAAGACCAGCAGCATCAGCGTCAGGGAGCTTGCCAATGCCTAATCTCAGCCCCACTCCAAAGGTCCTGAATCAGATTTGTTTACTTTTATATGATCTCTGGGTGATTCATATGCACATTAAAGTTTGAAAATCACTAGTCTACCCTTCTAGTTAAATTTAGGATAATGAGGGTAAATTATCATTACATTTTAATGTTACTTCCTGACTTCAATAGCCGCTCATTGCCTGCCATAGAACATCTACATTTCTTTGCCTGAAATACAAGGTGCTATAGACAGAAACTGGTGAGCCTTTTTCAAAAGTTGCTGGCAGGCCCAGGTCACACATTTGACCCACCATTTGGTGTGCTTGCCCTATACCTATCCTCTCATTTCTCTTCCACATTTTTGTTTGTGCCAGGTTCACTGCTTTCTCTCTTCCTCCTCCCTCGCTCCATCCCATCTAATGGGTATCCATTCCTTCATTGAACACTTCTGTGAAGCTCTTCCTTATTGTTCTGTCTCACAATATCTTCCCTCTTTCTTAGGACTTCCGTAGTGCTTGCCACACTAACATAGTCAATGGTATAACCATGACATGAGCAGTAACCACCATTTCCTGAGGTTTCACTCTGTACCAGATGCCATGCAGCATAGACCCTCACAGGAGCCTGTGTGTTAGACTGTTCCCATTTCACAGATGAGGAAAAAAAGTTGGAGCAGTCAAAGGATTTGCTCCAGGCCACCAGCGGGTTAGGAATGCAACCAAGATTCAGACTCAGGTAGGCTGGCTTTTTGCCCTGTGCTTCCAATCACTGCCCTATTCCTTTCTCACTTCTTTTAGCAATACACATGTTCTGAGGGTAGGAACCGTGTGTTCGTATCCCTACCATGCCAGCCATAAACACGAGGAAGCCACACGTATTCACCTTGATAAAACGATTGCATAATTCTGTAGGTTTTCTCTGTTCATGTGAATGGCTTTGGTTTGGAGTGTTATCCTTGAGATTTCATTTGATTACCTAAAACATAAACAAAAGGAACTGTTTATGAAAATATACAAGAGGCTGCTGATGCAGCATTTTAGCCCCTGGAGCTGTAGCAGGCATTGCGGGGCAGGCTGCGTGGACAGGAATGCACGTGGCATGCTTCTTGCCTAGAGAATATATCACAGTGCCAAAATATTTGCCAAACAAACTGTGGAAGCAAAAAATATTTAAAATTGATGAGTGGAGTTTTATTATATTTTTAACTGGAATGAGGATGCTAAACTAAATTCGTATTTTTTATTCTAAGGTAGGTTATACTTTCGCTTACTTCGAGGACTTTTAATCCATTGCTGAGTTCAGAACTGGTTTATCAGTTTCACCTTGCCCCCCACGCTCTTTGCTCCTCTGCCCTCCTTGCGTATAAGCTGCTGCTAGAGAAAATCAGGCAGAGTAGTCACTAAACCCTCTCGGCTTACTGTGATTCCTGAGTTCCTGCTCTTTCCCCTGCTTCTGCCCTCCCACCCCTTGAACCTACTGGTGACTCTGGTTCACCCAGTTCCTAAGCCAACCCCGGAGACCCAGGACAGGTGCTAATACTAATAACCTTTGCTTTCCCCTCTTCTCTCCCACTTGCCACTCACTTCCACCCTCCTCTCACCTGTGGAACTCAGACCGTCAGTATCAGAACTGGTTTCACTTGGTTCCTCTTAGCTGCTAAGCCCCAGGAACACTGATACTACTTTCCCCTCCTTAGCCTCCTGTTCTTTGCCAAGGCTTCACCCTTTTCCAACCCGAGGGCAGGGACTAAGCTGGTAAGTGGGCTCTGGTACTTGGACCTGCTCTCTGCCAGTCTGAGACCTGAAGCTTCCTTATGACCACTGGCCTTCCTTCTGCAGCAGCCTAACTCTTGCCCCAAACGCTCTTTACCCATTCTACAGTCGGTCAGTGCTCTGCTCTCCACCTTCCTGAAGCCTCTTGCTAAATTCAAGCCAAACTGGAGTTAATTCTCAGTTATTTTATCTTTTGGTCAAAGAAAAACAGTCATAGGAGAATTATAGTCAATAGGAGACTGACAAATTATCCAAAAGTTTTATTTGATAATAATCATGTTGCAGATCCCTGTCAATGGTCCAGTGTTTTGTCTTGTGATGTAGGAACACACTGCCTAATAATAATGGGGAACAGACTGAGCTTGCAGTTAAAGTGTCTGCACTCCCGTGTTCAATGCAGCATCATTCACAGTCACCAAGACATGGAAGCAACCCAAGTGTCCATCGATGAATAAATGGATAAGAAATGATTGTGTGCACACACACACACACATGCAGTATGATGGGATATCATTCAACTTTGAAAAAGAAGGAAATCCTGTCATTTGGAGGATCTTGGAGGACATTATACTAAGGGAAACAAGCCAGACAAAGAAAGACAAATACTGTATGATATTAGTTACTTGTAAAATCTACAACAGTCAAAACTCAGAGAAACAGAGGGGTTGCCAGTGGCCGGGAAGTAGGGGGAGAAAGGTATTGGTCAAAAGGACAAACTTTTGTTATAAGATGAATGAATTCTAGAGATCTAATGTATAGCAAGGTAACTATAGCTAATAACACTGCATTATATGCTTGAAACTTGCTAAAACAAGCACAAATGAATTCTGTCAATTGATGAATATGTTAATTAATTCAGTAGTGGAAATTGTTACACAAGGTATATTTCTATCAAAACATGATGTTGTATAATTTGAATATGTACAGTTTTTCAGTTTCTTAGTCATGTTCAAAAATAGTCTTAACAAATTTAGCATTAAGTATCATTCAAGAATCCTATTAAAGGAGATATTTAGAAACAAAAATAAATAAAAGTTACAAAATGCTTTCCTTAACCCAATCTTACTATTAATGTTCCTCATAATCCACTCGTGTCTTCAGAAAGAAACCTTTGTATTGGAGATGGTATATGGGGACTCTCATTCAAAGAGAAGAAGAGACAGTAGAAATCTCACTCTAATTTGTTCCTTGCAGGAATTTAACTGTGTTTTGTTGGAGTCATTGATGAATACATGAATGAATGAAGCAAATAAGTAAGAATAAGAAGTTAATTTGATCAAAGTTTGTATGTCCAAATCATGTGTTAAGGACTACCGCTTTTCTACCCTTCTTAATTATCTGTGCCTATTACAAATTGTTGTCTCTACTAGACTTTCAATTGCAGATTCAGACTCAGAGGCTTTTAAAAATTATGAAATTGACTACACATTTATTAGAGTTTAATCTGCTATTATCACAAAATTACTACAGTAGTTTTAAACTCTGTCAGGAAGCTTTTAACTGAACCCTGTCATCAGAGTCAAATTTGATTGTTGGGATGAAATCTTTTCATTTCTTTCTTGAACATTGTCTAGTAGAGAGGTCTGCAGTGACCAGATTGGCCATAGTGTTGCCATTCATTCTGCAGGTTACAAATTTGTCATGAGAACAAGTGGCTAGATGTACTTTTCATAGACAGTGGGTATACACAAATTGGTTCTGGGGAAAATTAGATTTAGTTCTTCAAGGTTACTTACTTTCACAGATTGATTCATTGAGTGGAGATCACTTTTGTACCCTAAGGGCTCAACTGTGCTCTCCCTTACTGGTACCCATTGCTAGGTGGGGTTCAATTAAACAGGAAGGAAAGAAATGGCAGTGTATGTTCACATGACAGATGAAATGACAATATTCACCTTTGAGACAGGTATCTTGGAGGAAAAAGTGCAACTTTTTTTTTTTTAAATGTGAAATTATCTCCTCGGTCATTTTTATTTCCAGTCAAACCAGGGTCTGATAAAATTTGTATACAAAGCATAGTCCTCCATACCATTTATTCTAGTAGCTTCTAATTTTAATTGTAGTTCTCAGTCTTTGCTTTTTGACTATGAGTTTTAAGATAGAATAAATCAAATTAGCTCTAGTGGTTAGATATAGTTTTTGCTAATGATTTTTACTAACCAAAATATACCTCCTCCTTATGTGAAAAAGGCAGCGTGAATGATTATTAATTTGACTGACAAAGAAAGGCATTTCTATTTTATTTAGTTACTGAAATAAATTACTTTACCATAAATTAAATGTGAGATAAATGTATGGTCCTCTCTCAGTGAACAAAACAGATTTGAGTGCCAAGCACATTTTTGTAGTAGATCTCTTTATCCAATTGGTGGTGCTAAAAACTCTGATACGAAGCTAATTGAAAAGAGAAGAGGTGAACCTGGACTCTTTCTTAATAAATGTTTTTTATTAGTTTTTGAAAAATTAATATCAAAAGCATATGTACAAATTAGTGCATTTCCTAAAGTTAGGAATCAACCCAAATCCCTCAGAGAGCCAACAGAGTACATTGATAGTATGCTCCTATAGAAGTATGTTAGTATTCCCAGGGGAAGTTGTGTGGTTTGAATCATCTGACTCCATCCTGGATTAGACTTGCTTGTTAGGGAAGGGAGATGTGGGCCATAGAGCAGTAGAGTTCTATTTCTGGTTACTATTCATGTGCCAAATTCAGATTTCAAAAATTTTGACTTGTTATTACTTTACAATTTTTTTTAAACTGTAAGTGTATTCTGTGACAGCAGAATCATTGCTTTTGTAGGATTAGATTCATTTAACCCTTTGTGGCCCCCTCCTTATTTTAGCTCTGAAGAATCCAAAGGGAGCAGTAGTCTGTGCATGACGGCACCCTGAGATACAGTCAGGGGCATAGGCTTTGGGGTCAGAGAGGCCAGGTTTTGACTTTCCCTACATATTCATAACTGTCCCTTAGGTACTTAGATTCTTCATATCTCAGTTTTCCCAACTTGTAAAACGGTCATGATAACAACTTTCCCCACAGTAGGTGTAAGGTGCTTCTGGGGTGTTGTTTACCCTGTGCTTCCCTAGGTTGAAGCTGACTCGGTTCTTTTTCAGTACCTAGCACACCATGAGGACTTAGGATGTAGGCTTTGGGGCAGGGGGTCCTCTTTGGTTCAGATGATGTCTCATGGTCCACTAATAGAAAGCTATTTCTGGTTAAAATTCTACAAAGATTTTATAAAGATTCACAAAAGAGATAATCATATAGTTATATCTTGTTTCCAGAAATTTGCCAGTTTAATCCTAAGAATGTTTATATGTTGGTCAGGAGCTGCTTAAACATTTAAGGTTGGAGAGTGGAATACAAGGTTGCTGGAAGGTATGGCAATGGTGTCATACGAGTTTGTTCGTCTATCAGTTTTTTTTCCTACAAACTTCTATTGAGCATTGCTATCGCTGGGCCTCAGGCATATCAAGTTGGACTCCAGAAGAGCCTGGGCATGTCTCTGAGGACTCAGAACTTCAAGAAGCAGGTGCTTCCCAGTAGGCAGTCCATATTACTGAAATTTAAATATTCTTTATGTTATAAAAATTATTGGATTATCTATAAAATTGAAAAAAATTAAACTGATAGCTTTATATTAAACTTTATACATTATCTTTTGTGTTTGGAAGGTTGAAATAAGTTTTAAGAAGGCTTCTGTGGAATGGTGAAATATCTAAACACTACTAACCAGGAGTTTTAGCTGGTAAAGAATTTTAAAATATACCTGTCAGGCATGTATGTGTGTGTCCACATGCACATGTGTATATAAATGTGTGTACGCCATACATACACACCTTTGCCATACCTTCCATATACACATACATATGCATGTCTGTGTATAGATATTGTTTTTAGGAATAGCACAGCTCTCATCTTTAGTTGGATCTGAGGGATGCATCAGGTCTTTGAGAGTTAGAGACTGAAGCATCTTGGAATTAGATGGTGGGAGACTTGTAGAATCACATACACCATCTTGTCTTATAGCTAAGAAAATGGAGGCTGAGCAAACTTTTATGGCTTTAGCCAAGATCCATAGGTCCGGACCAAACTCGGGTCCCCTGACTTCCACTTCCATGCTACTACATTATTTTCCCATACTGACCTCTGCATGATGAGCCATTTTCAATGTAAATAAAAACAAGGGTACACTTGTTTTCCTTCAGTAACCTCTCACACTAAATATGGAGTGTGTTTCTGCCCAATTATCAGAATCAGGACTTGTTCCTGAGGCAGCTGACTAAGTAGCTCCTGTATTGTGTCAGAGCAGGTATAAGGGAGGCAGGGGACACCAGACCTGGGGTGTGCGCTTCACACCAGAGGCAGGCTGGGTTTTGGCTTGCTGTCTGCCTTCCTCGCTTCTTGTTTCTTGCCAGATAAATGGCATCATATGCCACAGGTGTATCAGTAATTTCTGAGTTTTTTCCCCACTAAAAATGACCTCATTGTTTTGTGATTCTTTTCTATAATTATGCAGTAACAGGAAAATAAACCAGCCCTGAGTACAGCCCATAGCAGAAATCATGTGCTCTTTATGCAAGTTTGATTTATAGACGTGTACTGCAGAGCGGAGTGACTATGAAACATTCATCTTCCCATTGCTGGTTACCATGGAAATGGAGTACACAGAGCAGTGTCATTCCAGTCCTGGTGATGCCTGCAGTAGTTTATTCCTTTGTTGTTCTCGTTTCTTAAACAACTGCCTAGCATTCTTTCATCATTACAATTAATCATGCACACAAGTTTTTATCTTTCATCGCACATAGAAACTACTAAAAATGTATGACAAAAATAGGGAGAATTTAAATATTCTTGTGGCTTTAAATATGCATTTGTAATTTCCCCTCTCAGTCCCATTGGAAAAATAGGTCATGGAAAAAAGAAAAGCTCATCTTAATGTACAGAAATTTCTGCTGCGCCCCTCCCCTGACTCAGGCAATGGCAAGGCCCTACTGAGGTGGATGGTGCAAGGCGTCCATCCTCTGGAGGAGCGCAGTATGTTTCTGGGAATGGGCTAATTTGTTTTTGTATTCCTTTAATAAGTATACTTGTGACTTCTCATATGACCATTAAGTATGAAGGAAAAAAACATGACTTTCCCAGTTAATGCAACTACTTCTAAAGAATGGATCTGTTTGCTCTAAATGCAATGATTCAGCTGTGGAGTGTAAATTGTTAATGTCTAATGAAAAACTCCCTGTATTCCTGCCAAGGAAGTTTTTGAGAAATTAAATTAAAATCTAGAGAAGAAAAATTAATGTTAAGAAGACAGATTAGTGCTTAGTACTGGGCAACTTGTTCTTGTTCCTGTGCACAATGGTTTGTGCTCTTACTCTTGTTTGATTAAAATTAATAACAAGTCAACCACTTGCCATAACCATGGCACCGGTTCCAGTCAGTAAGTCAAGAAAGAATAGTCAAGGTATAGGCCAATAGTTTGGGACATTTGTAATTATTATTAAAAGTTAACTAAGCAGAAACAGCTCAAAGCAAAACACGAACTGAAAGTACAAATGTTTGCTTATGCACAAGCCAAGATACATTCTTCTATTCTGATTGTAGCTAGGTAATATTTTGTTTCTTTAAATAATGATTCCTGTTTTGTAACCACAAAGTACTGTGAGCCTGCCAAAATGAAAAGTATATATGATCAAGTTCACAAGTAAAGATTGGGATAAACACCTGCACTTTGGTGTCTGTGTTGTTTCTCCACCCCTCTTTCACCGACTCCTCACCATCCGTTCGTCTCCTGAGACCCCCTGTTGGAGCTGGTCTCCGACAAATTTCAATAAAGAAAGCAATATAGACATTTGAGGAAGAAGCCAGGAAACCATAAGGAACTTGAGATTCTGAGGTTCCCTGGTGTTTGAATCTAAATAAGCCTGCATTCTGGGTGATGTCACCCTCACTACTCCCCCTAAACCTAGAAGTCCCTGAGCCATATAGAGTCAGCTCTCCTTTGGTGTTATTTTGTTGGTCTCTTTAATGGCTTGAACAACCTAAATATTTGCTGGATAGACATGGTAGATATGAGAGTGGGGATCCTTTTTTTTCATTAAGACTGTTAAAGTTCAAGACTTTATTACAGTGCAAGTAAAGGAAATTCTAGCTATTTTTCCTTACTTTTTAATGAAATCATCTCACTCCAGTCTTATCTTACATGGTTCGTATAACATACAACAAGTAATAAATGGGTGTTGACCATCTACTGCTGTCTTCTGCTGGACTGTTGGCTGCTCTGTTGTTTTCAGGAGTGTGTTCTGGAATAACTGGGTCTAAATCTGTACTCCATTACTTATCACCTGTGAGATCTTTGAAAACTCTCAACTGGCCTTCTTTCCCCCATCTGTAGTGTGAGTAGTTATAGAATTAAGATAATGGATTTTTGGTAGGGGATATAATTCATACAAGGGGCTTAGCTCTTGCTTGGCACAAGATAAGTGCTCCGTCAGTGGAGACTCTTGTCATGGTGGTGGTGGTTACTATTGCTATGACCCCTCAAGGCCAAGAACACTGTGCTCCAACCTGGGAGTGAGACTCAGTTCATTGACATCAGCTCTGGCCCCAAAGCCCAGGGACTATTACAGGCTCTGAGTTCACAACATGATGCCAGTGGTTTGTCAGACTTGAGCTACATGCACTTATTTCTTCTCAACGCTGGAGGTATTAGGATGGTAGCCCAGACGTTTACTGTGCCTCTATATCTGGAACTCCGGAGAGAAGACTGCTCCAGGCAGTCCTGGACGATGCAGATTTCTCAGGTGTGACCTGGATTTGATCTTAAAGGAGCAGCGTGTGCAGCACCTTGGAAGGGAGGGAGTTGTCTGCAGGAACGTGTCTTGGGGAAGGTTCTGGCGCTTGCCCGCGGAGCCCACATTGGCATCTGCTCTGCTGCCTTTCCTTCCTCATCCTCCCCTTGTCACTCAGGGACTGCGGCGTCCCTTCATCCTTCCTAGAATTGAAGCTTCCCGAGCTGGTGGCAGAGCTTTCTTTGTTGAAGTTCAGTCTCCTTGGCAGTCCTCCAGGGCACATGGCAATTCCTATTTATTTGATTTAACCTTTGTTTGGTTAGCCTTGTATTTTGTCTGTTTTCTTTTGTGAAGTTCTTTTTTCCCCCAAATTTTCATGTTTAAATTCCTTGGACTTCATTTCTATTTATTTTGCCAGCTTGCTTCATAGTATTGCTAAAAGTTGTTTGCCTTTAGCTATCACAAACAAGTAGTCTTGGATTAATTTGTCTCCCCCACGTCTGCGCCATCACGTGGGACTAGGTATAGCTTGGAATGATTAAAGCAGAAGAGCTTTTCCAGCTTGCCCTTTGCCCAGGCCACACTTTCCTGCTTCCCAGTCTTCTTTGTTTGGCTCTTTGTTTCTCCCTGTCCCAGACTCATGTCAGTTTTGAAGAGAGAGAAGTAGTTTAATTTTCTGAATGCTTTTGTTCTCCCTCCTCTTCAGTGGAGTTTACCAGATGCTTCATGACTGATCATCCCTGAGTTAAAAATGAGTCCAATTTTGTCTTCCAATGCTCCCACTTGGGTATTCTGTATGTACCCTTGTGTGTGTGTGTGTGTGTGTGTACACAAATCAGTGACTGAAACTTTGAGTCTCTGTGGACATTTTCAAAGCCTCCTGAGAGCCCAGGTTTTCTGAGTGGTCTTGACCTCACTTAAGGTGTCTGGTGTGCGCTCTTGTCTTCTTTGTCCTGCAGTGACTCTAGGAGGCACCTTTGCCCTGTGTGCTTCAGTCTCAGGTTTCTATCTTTCTTTCTTTCTTTTTTTTTTGGAAACAAACATTTCTTAGCATCTTTTGCATTGCAGACAGTGGGAGTCTGTGAAAATAAAGAAGACAGACACTGCCCTGTCCTCTAGGAACTAACACTCTGGTGGGGGAGATAGATGGTTAGAATCCAAGATAATTAATCCTGAATGGTGATTCCAAAATACTGTGGGCAGGAAGGATGCTTCATGAAGGCTAGAGGGGCCCAAGGATGGCTTCAGAGTAAATGAAAGCCAGTGAGAGACCAGAAGCGTGGACCCACCAGGTGGAGGGAGCGTGTGTGTGGGCAGTGTGAGTCTGCAGAGATGGGCGGGGGAGTGGGCACAACTGGGAGCTTAGTAGAGCTAGTCTGCCCTTCAGTACACTGGTTTTTGTTGGGTAGATGAGTTGGTGGGGTCAGAAGGTGAATGCAGAGTAATAAAGTTTGAGAAGTAGGCAAGGGCCAGATCATGAAGGCCTCAGAAGACTTACCAAGAAGTTTGACCTTTATCCTGAGGACCCTGGAAAGCCATTGACATGTTGTAAGTGGGGAAGTGACATGATCAGACTTGAGACCTACACGATCTCTCCTGTCATAGTGTAGAGAATGGATTAAAATGTGACAAGAGTGGCCTCTATCCGTGTTGATCCTAGGGACCACCTTCCCAAACTCGGCCCTTTCTTAAATCCACAGTGTTTGTCCAGCTCCACATGTCCAGCTTCTGGCGTTTTCCTGATTAGTATGAGGGCTTTCCCACATTTTAGCTTTCCCTTTCTAGCTTTCTGTCTTGAAGGCCAGGAATCTGCTTTCTCCCAAGCTCTGGGCTTGTTCTTGCTCGAGTGTGAATGTGCATCTGGAGCATCCCTGGGTCCCCATTGCCCTGAGTCCATTGTTTTGCCCTCCAGCTTGGGTCTCCTAGGAATTTGGCATCAGCCTGGGTCTAGCCAGTGCTCAGTGATTTCCTAAATTCAATGCAGTTCATGTGGTTGGCTCTTCCCATGCAGCCAGGCGAGACCTGCACCTGAGGAAGTTCCCTTAGCCCTATTTTTCCCACCAGCTGTTGAGATTCCCAGACAGTTCACCATTGATCCTTACTGCATGCCCATATGGAACAATTAATTCAAGAAGACTGATTGAAATAAAACGAGTTGTACTAACTCATAGATCTGGGACAAGTTATTTAACCTCTCTATGCCCATTTTCTTCATTTGTAACTGCAGAGACTGAGAGCCTACATCCCAGAATCGTTTGGAGCACTGTATATGCAAATGCACATTTAAACACTAGGCCTGGCCCACACTAAGCACTCAGTGTTTATTGTTTTACTAAGATGTCTTGACTTTATTCTAGATCAGGTGGCAGGAGAACAGGAAAATTTCCAATAATTTTCAGGAATAATTGGTGACAGCCAAATGAGTATGAATCTTCAAAGACCCTTTCCTCTTATTCACAATGAACAGTAGAGAGATGAGAGTAACATCACATCCTGCCCAGCTGGAGGGCTGTTATGGTGAGTGAGGAGATGATGTGAGGGTGTTATGGCTTGGATGTAAGATGTCCCCAAAAAGCTGACTTGTGAGACAATGCAAGAAGGTTCAGAGAAGAAGTGATTGGGTGAGCCATAAGAAGAAGTGATTTAAGGGAGCCGTAACCCTATCAGAGAATTAATCAACTGATATGATTAATTGAGTGGTAACTGAAGGCAAGTTGGGGTGTGGCTGGAGTAGGTGAGGCATTGAGGGCGTGGCTTTGGGGTATATATTTGTATCTGGTGAATGGCGTCACTCTCTCCCTGCTTCCTGATCATCATGTGACCTGCTTACCTCTGCCACACTCTTCTACCATGATGTTCTGCCTCACCTTGAGCCCCAAAGAATGAAGCCTGCTGTCTATGGATTGAGACGTCTGAAACTGTGAGCCCTCAAATGAACTTTTCCTCCGCTGCGGTTGTTTTGGTCGGGTCTTTTAGTCATAGCTGTGAAAAAGCTGACTGAAACAGAGGGAGGGTTGAAAATAGCCAACACATGTTGAGTGCTTACTGTATGCCAACCCCTATTCAAAATGCTGTACTGATATTAACTCATTTGATCCTCACAACAACCCCACGTGAGGTGGCTACTGTGATTACTTCCATTTTACAGATGAGAAAACATGTACATAAGGCCTAAGTAACTTGGGTAGGATTACATTATCTGATAGAATTTGTCTTTGACCCAACAGTCTGATTCTAGATTGGAAATGCAAATAAGTACCCCCATTATACGAGAGGGGTCTTGACCTTTCCCTCTGTACCTCTCCACCCTACACCCCTCCAGGTATGCCCTTGACAGAGGACTCTGAGTCTCTTTATCAATCAGATCTATTATAGTCTGCAGATTTAAGGGCCTTTCCAGCTCAATTTCAATAGAATAAAGATCTCAACAGCATATAAATTTTCATAGTAAAATATAGAGCCATATAATCTATGGCCACAACACTCTCATGGCCCTGAGGTGGTGAATGTATAAGAACACTTCAGTGGAATTGTACATCTTTTCATAAAATTCTGATTTTTGATAATTTGGTCATAAAATCTTGTGATAAAATATCAAAACCCTCTACTGCAATACTGTAAAATGGGATTGTGTTAATGGCAGAGAAAATTTGTATCTTAGATTGTCATGAGCTGTTCAAACATTATAATGGGAAACATTTATGGCTTACATGATGAAAGACCATGTTTCTCAGAGTCATTTGCTCATCTCAACCTTTTGTGAGGCCTACATACAGATCACTCCATAACTCTTTCTTCTGCATGATGGGGTGGTGGGATGGCATAGGGATGTTGGTCAGGTGTTAGAAATTTGGATTCTGTGATGCAGGGGAAGTGACTTACATAAGTCTGTCAACCTCCCTGAACTTCAGTTTCCTCTTCTAAAGGTCTTCATGGCTTTAAAACACTAAACCTTGATTCCCTATTTCTATTCTTTTTGTTTATTTACTACTTAAAGCATGTTATACTAAGTAGTAGTATAGGCATACCTTGGAGATAACTCTGGTTCCATGCAAACCATTGTGATAAAGCAAATATCATTTCATTATAACACAAGTAATATTATTTTTATATAAAAGTCATGTTTATACTCTAGTGTAGTCTATTAAATGGGCAATAGCATTATATCTTTTAAAACAACATACATAACTCTAATTTGAAGTTTTGTTGCCTTTTTTTAAATGCTAACAAACCCCTGAGCCTTCAACAAGTCCTGTGGCTTTTTGGGTAGAGGGACTTCCTTCTCTGTGTGGATGCCTGCTGCCTGATCCTGGTGATGATTGCTGAAGGCTGGGTAGCTGTGGCAGTTTCTTAAATTAAGACAGCAATGACATTTACTTTGTGGATTGACTCTTCCTCTCATGAAAGATTTTTGTTTGGTAGCATTTTACCACTAAAGTAGAACTCCTTGCAAAGTTGGAGCCAATCTCTCAAACTCTGCTGCTTTATCAACTAGGTTTATATTGTATTCTAAATCCTTTGCTGTAATTTAACAGTGTTTGCAGCGTCTTTGCCAGGTGTAGATTCCATCTCAAGAAGTCATCTTTTTTTTTTCCTTCATAAGCTGCAGCTCCTGGTTCATGAAAGTTTTGTGGTAGCGATCCAGTCACGTCTCAGGCTCCACTTCTCACCCTAGTTCTTTGGCTCTTTCTACCACATCTGCTGTTATTTCCTTCACTGAAGTCTTGAGCCCCTCAAAGTTATCCATGAGGATTGGAATCAATTTCTTCAGAACTGCTGATAATGCTGATATTTTGCCCTCCTCCTTGGAATTGTGAATGTTCTTAATGGCATCTAGAATGGGGAATGTTCCAGAATGTTTTCAGTTTACTTTACCTAAATTCATCAGAAGAAATACTCTCTGTAGCAGCTGGTTGGCTTATAAAGTATATTTCTTAAGTAATCGGACTTGAAAATCAAAATTACTTCTTGATCCTTGGGCTACAGATGGATGTTGTATTAGCAGACATGAAGCAACATTAACGTCATTGTACATCTCCATCTGAGCTTGTCGGTGACCAGGTGCATTGTCAGTGAGCAGTAATATTTGGAAAGGCTTTTTTTCCTGAGCAGTAGGCCTCAACAGTGGGCTGGGGTTGATATTTGCAAGGCACAGGAAGAGTACAGTGCATGTAATTCTTAAGGGCCCTAGGACTTTCAGAATGGTAATTGAGCATTGGCTTCCACTTAATGTCACCAGCTACATTAGCCCATCACAAGACAGTTTGCCTGTCCTTTGAGACTTCGACTTCTGTCTCGCTATGAAGGTTCTCGATGGCATCTTCTCCCAGGAGGAGGCTGTTTCAGTGGCATTGAAAGCCTGCTGCTTGGTGTGGCCACCATCATCAGTGGCCTTAACAGATCTTCTGCATAATTTGCTGCCGTTTCTACTTCAGCACCTGCTGCTTCATCCTGATGTTGAGATGGTGTCTTTTCCTTAAACCTCTGCCAGCTTCGAATTTTTCTTCTGCCACTTCCTCTCTTCTTCCTAAAATTGAAGATGGTTGCAGTTTTACTCAGCATTCGACCATGGCATAAAGGAATGCAATGACTCTGATCTTCTGTTCAGGTCACTAAAACTTTCTCCATATCGGCAGGAAGGCTGTTTTGCTTTCTGATCACTCACATGCTTGCTGGAGTAGAACCTTTAATTTCCTTCCAGAGCTTTCCCTTCGCATTCTCAACCTGTCCCATTGGTGCCAGAGGCCTAGCTGTCAGCCAGTGCTGGCTCTCGACACGTCTTCTTCCCTAAGCTTAACCATTTCTGGTTTTGATTTAAAATGAGTGATGTGACTCTTCCTTTCACTTGAACACTTAGATGCCATCATAGGATTATTAATTGGCCCAATTTCAATGTTGTTGTGTCTCAGGGAATAGGGCCATCCCAGGAGAGGGAGAGAGATGGGGAACGCTGGTCAATGGAGCAGTCAGAACATGCACAGCATTGATCACTTAAGTTCAGCTTGTACATGGATGCAGTTGGTGGCCCCCAAAACAATTATAATAGTAACACCAAATATCACTGATTCCAGGTCTCTGTAAAAGACATAATGATAAAAAGTTTGAAATATCATGAAAATTAACAAAATGTGACACAAAGACATGAAGTGAGCACATGCTGTTGGAAAAATGGCACCTATAAACTTGCCATGGACTTTCAGTTTGTAAAAAACACAATATCTGTGAAACACAATTGTGAAACTCCATAAAACAAGTTTGTGGCTGTGCAGTGATATGATGGCAAGAAGTAAGAAAAGAAATGATTTTGTTTCATTAAATTCATTCAACATTATTTAGCAAGAGGTTATTAAGTACCTACTATATACATGATTACTACATACTAGTTACATTTCATTGCCAGTGTTGTTAATAATTACAATGTTAAACTCTCAGGCTTACTTGGGACTTATCTTTCCTCATTTCCACATAGCTATTTTATGTGGAATAAAATAATTTTATTGCTGTAATTTTAGACTCTTTAATTTTGTTTTCTTATACCCCAAACAAACAAACAAACAAACCTGTCATCTCAAAGGGATTCTTAACATGTTGCAAATTCCTATTAAGTCGTGCACAATACTCTTCTTTTAATTTTTCAATGTAAAGAAATGTTTAAACCTTCTAGGCTATGTTTCTCAGGAAGGAATAAACATAGCCATCAAATGTTCAATTCTAGCCCAGATGGGTCAGTTGACATACTAGTTTTAATGAGTTGCAATAATGAAGTTGTCATTAAAACTGGAGGCTTCTTCAGGTTGTAAATTACCCAGGCCCAAATGCTGTAGAAAATTTACAAGGCCTGCCGTTAAAATAGACTGTTTTAAATTATCTCAGTTGTATTGAACTGAAACCAAACTTGATAAAAGTGTATCAGGTAGTCATGAGTTGATATGACAAAAAAGAGTTATTGGGCTATTCATCAAATGATAAACTAGATAATGATGGTGGCAAAAGTTATCTGTCATTTTTTAATGCTGTAATGAGTACCAGGCATTGTCATTATCTCATTTATCCTCATGATAACCTAATGAGTTGTACAGTATTACTATAATTCCTGTTTTTCAGATAAGAAAACTGAGCTGAAAGAGGCTAATGTTTCCAAAGTCACATACTTTTAAATAGTTTTCTGCACCTGTCATTTTACACTAAGTACATGCCACTCACCTGATGTTGCTATACAGTGCTTCTCTCTTAAAGGTAGATAGAGCTGGGGACCAGTCCCCCTACCATTTGGGCTGTTGCTCTGAACCTAGAAACTGCAAGTTCCCATGTACGTGTGTGAGGATAGGATTTTTTTTATAGTAACTCTCGCATATACTGAGCTAATTGAGTTGAGATCTCCAGTAATCCCCCAAACCTTGTTATTCAAGTCCCATCTCACTAGAAAAGAAACACATGCATTCTCAGATACAGCAGTCAGTTGATTGCAAAGATGGCCACAATAACTCCTCTCACCCCTATGCCTCTGCTCTTTACAGTGACTTGACTGTCCTTCCATCAATGTATAGGATTTATTTCTCCACTCCCTGAATCTAAGCTGACCTTTTGTGTTTGACAAAAGATGTAGCAAAAAATAACAAGTTATCAAACCTAAAGGTGTTTTGGGGAAGCACCCCAACAGAGGATCCCATATGAAGCCAAACCTTTTGCCCCACTGCCCTTGAATTTGACCTCATTGTGGGCACATAGTAAATGTCATTGGAGATGCTTCTTTAACTGGAGTTTGAACGCATTTTACATAGAAGTCATCTTAAAGGTCTATAATACATTGTGATTATTCCCATGCATTTGTCCTATGATTTTTAAATAGTTCTGTTTTGTATCTTAGAGTTTCTTAAATATCTGATATTTTCACAAGTTAAAAAAAAAAACAAACTTGCATTCTTGTGTTCTTGGTTTGCAGACACCCAGAATTGCCCCTTCCTTTCTCTCCTACCCATTAGATGGAAGCAGTCTGTATTTGCCAAATAGCAAAACAGACTTTACTTGACAGTGTATATTTCACTTATGTTCAAAAGCTATATTCCAGTAACATTTTCTTTCATGGAAAATGACCATTTCTTCCAGGAGCATATA
This sequence comes from Callospermophilus lateralis, assembly GCF_048772815.1. NCBI lineage: Eukaryota > Metazoa > Chordata > Mammalia > Rodentia > Sciuridae > Callospermophilus > Callospermophilus lateralis. Next base: position 1,006,425 of record NW_027511135.1, read on the forward strand.
ATTTTTTTCAAATGCATGAAGTTTTAAAAATGAAACTTCATATCAGACAGAATGATCTTTGGTTTTATAAAAGTGGAATATTTTTTATAGTCTGTGGCTGTTCATTATTTTAAAACCTATTAGTTATAACAGGTACAGTTGAAAAATGAAGAGGTTTAAATTTAACTTAGAAAAATACCTCATTGTAGTTAGATTCTGAAACTGTGCCAGTAAAACTGTGTTTGAATGATTCTTGAATTTATTTTTTAAGGGATAGCTTTCTGCTCTAAACGTGTATTCAGTAAAGCACGAGTTATTCAAATTCTAGTAGATGTGTACAAGAGCCAGATCCATGTGTAACGCAAATGTGGCGTTGTTTGCTGGGCTTTTTACACCTAATGACTGACCTAATATGTAATATTTCCTTTTTCTGGCTGATAGAAGAAATCACATTTTATAAGCATTTTATTCAGTAATATATTCACATTGTGTTTCGCTTCTCATTATGTCTCATACTACAAGAATACCCTGTGACATGCTGAGATAGCTGGTATCACTGCTAGAAAAGTATAAGGTAATTTGAATAGAAAAATAATGTAATAGCTTTAGTAACAGACTATAATTAAACTAGTGCCTAGAGTAAAAATAGTGAAAGGACTATTTTTAGTTTTTATTGGGCCAGATCACTAAGATTAAAATACATAAATAACTTTCACTTTGAGGTGTTCTTAGTGCTATCAGATTTCTAATATCTAAGTCTAAGTATTAATAATTTTATCTAATCACAGTATTTTATTGTTTATAGCTCCCCACATTTTAAAGTAAACTCAATATGTAAAATTTTGAATATGATTAAGTAGGAAACACATTTGTTACATTTTTGGAAATCTTGGGATTAAGGAATTTTAAATTGGGCCACTATATTAATCAGCTTTCTGTTGCTCTGATAAAATATCTGAGAAAGTAACTCAGAGGAGGAAAGGTTTATTTTGGCCCACAGTTTCTGAGGTTTCGGTCCATGGTCACTTGGCTCTCATTACTTTGGGCCTTTGGTGAGACAGAACTTCATGGCAGGAAGCATGTTGTGAAGCAGAGCTGCTTACCTCATGGCAACTGGGAATCAGAGGAAGGGATCAGAGGGAAGAAGAGGAGAAGTGGAAGAGAAAGGGACAGGGACGAGATAATGCCCCTGTTGACCCGCTTTCTCCAACTAGGCTGCCCCTCCTACAGTTTCCACCAGCTCCCAGTAATGGGTTCATAATTTGATGGATTAATCCCAAGATAAGGTTAGAGCCCTCATGATCCAGTCACCTTCCCGAAGGCCCACCCGAATACTGCTGTGCTGAGAACAGACCTGCAACACGCGGAGGACATTCAGATCCAAATTACAACAACTAGCTGTATTTGTTCACCCACTCGGGAGGTGACTGTTCAACACCAGTGTGCCCAGCATCTTTTTGGTGCTGATGATAGAGCCACCTACAAAGCAAGCAAGGTCCCTGCTCCCAGGGAACTCCTGGTTTCCTTGTAGAAGGCAGATAACTGAGCAGGCTGTTTCTGTTAGGGATAGAATACCACAGGGAAAGTAAAGCAATAGGTGGCAGCAAATGAGTGAGTGTGTTGGTGGTGGGGGTGTTAGATCAGGGAGTTGATCAAGGTGTCCTTGAGGGGTGATAATAGAAGTAAGACCTAAATGACAAAGAACTGCTTTCCATCTAGAAGAGCCACCAGAAAGAGGAAAAGCAGTTGCACAGGCTTGGCATGCGTAAATACTTGCAGGATTGAGAAAGTAAAAGAAAACTGTAGTGGCTGGTTTGCAGTGAGCTGAGGCAGCAAAGTCGGAGTGAGACTTGAAAGGTAGTCGGGGACGCGACCGGCTCTTTCTGCTGCTGCCCCAGTGAGTTTATATGATCATGTGAGTTGTATCCTGTATTTCACTATGCTATATTGTGATCTCACGCCATATCATGTATTTATATTGTGATAGTATAATGTATTTTTGTTTATATTCCATGTAAACAGGGAGATGAAGAGCCATAAAAAGGCCTAGAGTCCTTGGGATAGGTTTTCTGATATTCCCAGGGTTCAGAGTCATCTGGTGGGTGGCAGCATCCCAGGGTCAGTCTGTACCACCTCATTCCTGATTGTCAGTTCACTTCAGCAGATACTATCTGGTACATACTGGGCCTAAGAAGCCCAGGGGCTGTGAGAGTTGAACGCAGCAGAAGCTGTGGTAGGCTTTCATTAAGAGACAGCTGTGCTGGACTGGATTGTATTTCAATCACTCAGCACCTACCTTTTCTACCACCTTATTTATCCTTAGGTTACAAACTGTGAAATGATCGATAGTAAGAGCCAAATCTCTCATCCAAATATCAGGGATTCATAATTTAACAGTCTTAATTTGTTCTTCCACGTCAGACACATGGAACATGAAAAAATGATTTCAAGGCCTGCACATGCATAAGACCAAGAAGTGTTTATCATCTAAATCCCTCTCTTTTGAGAGGAACAAAGGAAGTTTTTAAAAATTAACAGTTTAATAAAATGTATGGAAGCCTAAAAATACATATTTTTGACCAAATAATTTGAATTGATTAACTTTACACTACAAGAATTTAAAAGATACAAAAGCATTCCCTATGGAGCTCCAAAAAATGACTACAATAAATGAAGGAAAGTGATCAACAGCCCGCCAGTGTATAGTACAGTCAGTTAACAGCGAGCGCCACAGGTCATGTGTCATCTTCCACGCTTGACCTTTTTTCCAAATGTAAAGGCAGATTAATCCAAACTAGCTCTGTTAGCTATTAGTTTAGACTTCCACCTGAAATCATCCTTTGAGTGGAGCATGAATCATTGCTCATACCTGCACTAGTTTTCTCCTGGCAGCTAAGGAATTTACCAGGTGATGCTCATAAAAAATATATATTCTTTTAAATGAAGCCAGGCAGATCTGAAGACTCCATCCTGTCATTGTGGTTGTGAGTCAGCGTCTGATTTAGACCAGGGCATCAGGAGACAACATAGACTTTCCTTTCTTAGTGTCTTCAGACCATGTGTAGCCAAAATATACTGACTTAAAATTTCCACTGAATTAAACTTTCCAGTGATTTCTAAGTCATTGAAATGCATTATCAAGAGCACTTATTGAATTTCCCTTCAGAGATAATTAATAAAAGTACTTTCCTATTAAAAAAGGGAGGAAAAAGCAATAATTTATGTTTTGTTATGGCAAAGTAAGTTCTAGAACCTTTCCATGATTTACTGATAGCAGTTCCACTCCTTGGATACTTAATTTGCTTTATTCTTTCCAACTCGCCCCAAGTCTGTGGTTTAGTAGATTTTCCTCCTGTTCAGAATGAAGCTGTAGAAGCCAGCACCACATTTAGTATCCATCTCCAGGCATGGCCAATCCCTCTTCCTCCTGGCTGTATTCCAGAGGGTTCTGGAAAAGTGTTGACAAAGCCTGAGTGTGACCGGGCAGGACATTTTAGGCAGTTCTCACAGTCTTTTCAGCTTTGCTTCTTATTTTTTCCTAGATGCATATGTGGTGTGTGTGTGTGTGTATGTGTGTGTATGTATGAAATATTTGATGCAAGAAAAAATCCATATAGGTTCGTCTCAAGTTTAGAAAGAACATTCCAATCTAACCCTGGTTGAAGCCCCCTGAGTAGCTTTGGCTCATTGTATTTCCCTTCCTCTGCCTCATAGACAATGAATTTTTAAAAATCAATCATGTGTATCTTTATATTTTTTGACACAGATTATGTATCTTAAATGATATATAGCATTATTTTGCTTATTTTTAAGCCTTACATAAATGTAAATTGCTTTTTGTTTTATCATTATATTTTACTACTTATCTGCATCGATACATGCATCTTTCATTTATTCTCCCTGATTTGTAGTATTGTGTTGAAGTTCAAGGGGGCTCAATAACTACCCTCTTTTACCACCCTGAGTTGCTGAGAGAAACAGTCTCAAATGCAAGAGAGTAGTAGATAGAAAAAATAATTTTATTAGAGAGGTATATTTATCAAAGGGGTGGGCTTGCTAAAAGGCAGCTCAAATTAAGCAGACTTACTCTTGCAGTCATAGACTTTGGAATTTACCAGGGCTCCCCTCAGGTGGACCTGCCCCTCCAGCCCTGTGAAGGGAACAGGAGTAAAAGCAAAGGCCTTCCAACCCTGTGAGACTTATAGGCCCTTATAGAGAAAAGGAGGAGGGAGCACCAATTAGACACCACCTCTCTAGGGTGAGTGGTGAGGCAGAGGTAGGCTGGAAATGTTATTCCAAAAGAGGTCCCTCTGCATGGAAATAGAAAAAAAATAGAAAGTTTCCCCAGATCATTTTTCCATTTTATACCATAATATGTGTGTGTGTTTCTATTGACTGGCTTGTTTATTGTTTTCACAAGTGGTGCTGCAGTGACTGCTCTTATTAGGTGTCTCTGTAGCCACCTGTGGGAGGGATTCTGCAGGGGCACAGTGGCAGGGGCACAGTAGCAGGGGCACAGTAGCAGGGACTTAGCCCACACTCACAAGCAGCTCCAGTTGTGGGCTCTTGCCCTGTGCCCTGCAGTTCCTTTCTATCCACAGCCTCACCAATGCTTATAACCAAATTCTCATTTTTGCCATTTGATAAGTGTGAAGTGACATCCTTTTATAACTTTAATATCCCTGATTACTAATAAAAATTCAGTGTGATGTCTCCTAAGTATTTGAGTTTCCTGTTATGTCAGTTTCCTATTCATATTATTAACCCACCCAAAAAACACTGTGCTGTCTGTTTTAAGTTGCTTTATATGGGTCTTTATATATTCCAGGTGCCAATTCTTTGTCATTTATAAGTCATTAACTATTGGTGGTTTGGGGGGAATGAAATATCTTTTGATATATATCTGAAGAGATGTTTTTCTAAAGATTTTCAGAGAATCTGAAAAAAAGAGAAAGTGTAGGACCCTTTGACATATCCAAAGTCTACAATTTTGTGGAGAATCTGGCCGTTCTTGAACATGCTGATAGAATGTACTTGACCATTTTCTGCCTGTTGGAGACTTACATTATCTTGGAACAATTGCTAATCTTTCATTCCTAGGTTAGCCAGTTTGAACAATGTTTATGCAAGATTTGTCTTACTTTTTAAATTATTTTACATAATAATTTAAATTGTGACTTTCGCCTCAGTCTCGTTGCATGAGAAGGCTATCCCATAATTCACCTCTGAATTACCACAGTGTGTTTGCTCGTCACTTGGAAATTCTGTGTGTTACACACCTTGTCCATTTTAACCAGTCCCTTGGTGATGCTAGGTTATGACTTGGATGTGGTTTTCCCCCAAAGGTGTGGTGCTGGAAGCTTGTTCCCCAGTGTGGTAATGTTGGGGTGGTTGAGGCTTTGAAAGGTGGGCCCTAAGCTGAGTGCAGTGACACATACCTGTAATCCCCATAATGTGGGAGGCTGAGGCAGGAGGGTCAGAAGTTTGAGGACTGCCCCAACTTAGTAAGACCCTTAGTAATGTAGTCAGACCGTGTCTCAAATTAGAAAAGTTTAAAGGAAAAAAAAAAAGACCAAAGATGTAGCTCAACAGTAGACTGTCCCTAAGTGCAGTCCCCAGAACAACAACAAAAAGGTGGAAGGTAATTATGCTGGAGGCTCCGTCTTCACATACACTGGTCTCAGTTTTCATAGGCATGAATTAGTTCTTGAAAAAGCAGGTTGTTCTGTAGCAAGGACTCACATGTTTGGCCTTTACAACAGGCAGCTATTTCCCTTTCCAATACCCCACCATGTTGCAATGCAGACAGGGAGCCTTACCAGGATGCCAGTACCAGACTCTATACCCTCCAGCCACCCAAATTATGACCCAAGTAAACCTTTTTTACTTTATAAGTTATCCAGCCTCAGGAATTTTTTATAGCAAGACAAAACAGACAGAAATATGCTTCATTCTTTCATTTTAACTTGTGGATGTGGTCTTCATCCAAAGCCACTTCATACTAAATTCAATTTGATGATACTTGTAATAGGACATTATATCAAGATTTTACTAATTCTTCATAAGAATAGTTTCTTATAGGATCATAGACTTTCGTCAACAAAAAAGCCTTGAAGAACCTATGGCATAATCTCTTGTTTATCACATTGAAATTAAATGACACATCTGGCATCACACACCTTAGAAATAGAAAAGGTTTAGGACCCAGGTCTCTCAGCCCTTGACACAGTGTGTTTTTCACTGCAATGGATTGTAGAATCACAGCTTTATTCTCTATTTTCATGCAGTTAGTATATATTTCTACAGTTAGATTTCCTGGACTGATAGATTTCAGTGCATTTGGATTTTTGTTTATGGAATCTTTTTTGTCTCTTAATACTGAAGGAACTGTTTATCATACTTTCTTAAATTAGCTTTATGGAAGTAATATATAGTGATTCCCTTCCTTATTTTCAACTGTATTTACATCTAGTCTTTCCAACAGGTTGTATAAATAAGTTAAATGTTATGGTAAATTATTCCAAAATGGCACATTAACAGTTTGCATAAATTAAAACTATGGTGCAATACTTTGAATCAGGTTGTAAATAGATGTAAATTTGTAAATGTATGTAGTTAATTTTTAAATATAATTTCCCACACATGACTGTATTTATTTTATTTATTTAAGTTAGTGTGTTTAACAATAAAATTAGTACTTTCAACTCAAGAACCAAAACCTCCATTTACTCCATTTACATCTCCGTGCCATCTCCCTGCCTTCCTCCACAGAAGCCACTTCCAGAATACCTCTGCTTTGAAAATACAGACATATGTATGTGTATATATGTATGTTTGATAAATATACACATATAAGTCTTTTGTTAATGCATAGTCTTCCTTGTTTTAAAACTTTATGAAAAAGAACCCCAAATGTATGTAGTCCTTTGTGAATCACTTTTCATTCACCAGTGATCCTAGTTATTTATCCTTATTTTATGTGTAAATCACTCAAATTCTATGTACATAGCATTCACCTGTGTGGATTACCAGAGTTTATCTATTTCTTCTTGATGGATTCTTAGTATTTTCTTCCAGTTTTGTTTGGTTCTGCCCCAACTAATGATACTGTATGAATATTCTTGTATCTTAACTACCAGTGCTCATGTGCAAATGCCAGCCTTGGATAGATATCTACTTAGAAGTCAAAATGCTGAGCTGTGAGGTACATAAATGTTTACTTAGATAGTGCCAATGTACTGTGTTATAATGCCAAATGATATTTCCAACCATTGATATCCACTTATGCTCCTACCAGCAGTGGGAGGTGCTGTTGTTCACCCACTTTTGGTATTGTCAGACTTCTTACTCTTTTCCAGTCGAGGGGCTAACCAGCCTCATTTTGGGCTCTCTTTGTATTTCCCTGATTTAATGGAGCTATCTATCATCTTTATTTACAATTGGTTCTGGGATTTTCCCCATTATATTTCCTATTGACTTGAAAATATTCTTTATATTCATTATTGATACAAAGATTTTTCCAGTTAACAAATATCTTTTCCCACTTATGGCTTGTCTTTTTACTTTCATGAGTATTTTTAGAGACATAAACAAAATTTTAATCTGGTTGAATTTATGAACCCTTTTCATAATTAGAGTGTGTCTTACTCAAAGAGAAATATTACCTGTATTTTCTTTATAAAATTTAGAGTTATCCTTTTGAATTGAATCCTTAATTCTTCTAGGACTGATTTGAGTGTGGCATAGTGTGCAGGAACTCAGCTTCACTTTTTTCCCCATATGGACAAGATTTTCAGCTCTTTTTATTGATAGTGCCCTTTTTTCTCTACTGTTCTGCATGCGGCCTCTGTTCCTGTGTTTTCAGTCCCATTTGTCATTTTATCTGTGCCTGTATAAATCTCTCATTGTCCTCATAAAATCTTATAATAATAAGGTATGTCTGCCTCCTTAGTTTTCTTTTTTAGCAGTTTCTTGGTTATTTCCATTCTCCACTTATTCATATAAATTCTTGAATAGATTTGTCTAGAACCTAAGTTCACATTAATGAATTACAAATGAATTTCTGGAGAGTTGACATGTTTTACATATTTATTTTATCTTATGGTTTTTATTGGTGTATTGTAACTGTATGCAGTAATGGGATTCACTGTGGCATATTTGTTTATGCAAGTAATATAATTTGATCAATCTCATTCCCCAATATCTCTTTCTTTCCCTCCCTTCTCCCCTTCTTCTTGATCTTCTTCCTCTACTCATCTACTGCTCCACTTTTTTTTATTAGTCCATTATACATAAAAGTAGGATTCATTGTGGTATATTTGTCCATCGACATAGATGATTTGGTCAATTTCATTCCCACGGTTTCCCCTTGCCCTCTCCTCCTCCTCTTCTCTCAATCTCCTTCCTCTGGTCTTTTGGCCTCCCTTATACTCCTTTTCTTTTTTAACTCATTGTTTTTCTCTTTATCATCTGCATATGAGAGAAAATTTTAGACCCCTGACTTTCTGAGTCTGGCTTATTTTACTTAGCATGATGTTCTCCACTTCCTTCCATTTACCAGCAGATGACAATTTCATCCTTCTTTATGGCTGAGTTAAACTCCACTGTGAATATAACCACATTTTCTTTATCAATTTATCTGTTGATGGACAGCTAGCCTGGTTTGATAACTTGGCTATTGTGAATTGCACTGCTATAAACAATGGTTTGTGTGTAGCACTATAATATGCTGATTTTGGTATTTTTGGATAAATTACCCACGAGTGGAATAGCTGGATCATATAGTGGTTATATTCCTACTCTTTTAAGGAATCTCCGTGCTTTAGAGAAATCCATACTGATTTTCAAAGTGGTTTTATAATTTGCAGTCCCACAACAATGCAGAATGTACTCTTTCCCCTAAATTCTCACCATTTGTTATTTGTATCCCTCTTTTTTCTTTCTTTCTTTCTTTCTTTTTTTTTTCCTGGTAGCAGGGATTGAACCCAGGGGACTTAATCACTGAGCTACATCCCCAGTCCTTTTTTTAAAAAAAATTTTTAGTTGTAGATGGATATAATATCTTTATTTTTATTTATTTATTTTTATGTGGTGCTGAGATCAAATCCAGTGCCTCATGCTTGTGAGTCCAGTGCTCTACCAGCCCATCCCCAGTCCTTTTTATATTTTACTTAGAGATAGGGTCTCGAAGAGTTGCTTAAGGTCTTGCTAAGTTGCTGAGGCTGGCTTTAAACTTGAGATCCTCCTGCCTCAGCCTCCTGAGCTGCTGGGATTACAGATGTGCACCACCAAGCCTGGCAGTTGTTTGTATTCTTGATGACTGCCATTCTAACTGCAGTGAAATGAAGTCTCATTGCAATTTTGATTTGCATTTCCCTCGTTGCTAAGGATGTTGAACATTTTTTTAATGTATTTGTTCTCCATTTGTATTTCTTCTTTTGAGAAATGTCTGTTTCATTTGCCCATTTATTGATTAGGTTATTAGTTTTTTTAGTGTTAAGTTTTTTTAGTTCTTTATATATTCTGGACATTAGTCAGAAGTGTAGCTGGCAAAGATTTTCTTCCTTCTGTAGGATTTCTTTTCATCCTCTTGTTTGATTTGCTGTGCAGGAGCTTTTAGTTTGATGCCACCCCACTTAATGTTTTTTGGTTTTATTTCTTGAGCTTTAGGAGTCTCATTAAGGAAATCGATACCTGTGTGTTGGAATATTGAGCCTGTTTTCTTCTAGCAGTTGCAGATTTTCTGGTTTAATTCCCAAGTCTTTGATTCACTTTGAGTTGACTTTTCTGTAGGGTTAGAGACAGGAATCCAGTTTCATTCTTCTATGGGTGTCCAGTTTTCCCAGCACAATTTTTTTAAAAGGCTATCTTCTTAATGGTATTGCTTTTTTCTTTTAATTGGGTATTCTTTAAAGCCTTTCAGATTGCAAGTTGTTGTATCATCATACCTCTGCTCTCCCCTTCATAGTCCTGATGGTTTTCCCAGTGCAGTGTCTCCTGTGTGCCAGGCTCCATTCTCTTACTTTATGTTGTCTTTACTACGACCTAGTGAGATGGGTCCCACATTGTGAGACATTGCTCTAGTAAACCAAGGCACTAACAGGTTAGTTGACTCACTGGAGATCACATGGCTAGTCAACAGAAGAGCCAGGATTCCGTTCCAAGGTTCCTTGGATTAGAGCTCATGCTTTTAAGGCCACACGCATGCCAGGCGAGTGCGCTACCACTTGAGCCACATCCCCAGCCCCCTTTTTTTATTTTTTACACAATACCTTTATTTTATTTATTTTTACGTGGTGCTGAGGATTGAACCCAGGGCCTCGCACATGCTAGGCAAGCGCTCTACCACTGAGCCACAACCCCTGTGTTTTTGAAATTTTGTTGGATTTAGTGCCTACATATTTTAGTTTTTGTTGAAGCTATAAATGGTAGCTTTTGAAAATTATGCTTTTAAAATTAATTCTAGAAGCATAAAGAAATGAAATTAATTTTGTTCATTAATCTTATATCTAAAAACCTTGATTGATTTGTCTATATGTTTTAAAGGATATTTCTACAAAGCTAAGGTTATCAGTGAAAAACAGTAACCATTTTATTTCTTCCTTTCTTATCCTTATGTTTAATTTCTTTTGCTTGACTTCTGGCTTGCACTTCCCATGGGATAGTGTCTTGTTTTGCAACTTAGAGGATTTTAACATTTTACCATTTATTTGATCATAGTTATAGGTTGTTTCATAGTTAGCTTCTTTATCAAATTAGTGAAGTTTCCATCTAACCTAGTTATTAGTGGATTTTTTAAAATCAAAAATATGCATTAGCAAAGGTGAGGGAGGGGAAAGGCAGTATGAGGGTAGGAAAGACAGTGGAGGGAGACGGACATTATTACCGTAAGTACATGTATGAAGACATGAATGGTGCAACTCCACTTTGTGTATAACCAGAGACATGAAAAATTGTGCTCTATATGTGTAATATGAATTATAATGCATTCTGCTGTCATATATAACAAATTTTTAAAAATAGGCATTAGATTATATTAGATGCTTTTTCCATAGCTATTGAGATGAAATTATTATCACATTAATATGAATTATGTGTGTATTTATATATAGTTTTAATATCAGTTCATCTTTTATTTTTTATCTTTGGTATTAGGAATTAAACCTACAGGCACTTTACACTGAGCTATATCCCAGTCCTTTAAATTATCATTTTTAAAATTTTGAAACAGGGTCTTACTAAGTTGCTTAGGGTCTCCCTTAGTTGCTGAGACTGGCCTCCAACTTGCAGTCCTCCTGCTTCAGCCTCCCAAGTTGCTGGGATTACAAGTGTGTGCCATCAGACCTGGTTCCAGCTTTTATATTTTTGGTCTAAACCTAGTTGGGTTATGATGTTACCTTTTTAATACCCAGTAGGATTCCGTTAACAATATTTTAATATTTTTCTTGGGGGTGTGTGTGTGTGCGTGTGGATATATTTGTGTGTATGACCAACATGGAGCTGTAATTTTCTGTTTTTTAAAAAAAATTTATTCAATTAACTAATTAATTTGTATCAAGACTATACTGGCCTCAGACAGTAAGTTAGGGAGAATTACCTCTTCTTTTAAATTTGATGAAAGAACTGTTTTGACATAAAATATTACCTTGAAAATTTTCTAATTTTTGAATTATAAACATAGATAATCAGAAAACTTTTGCTTTTGAAAATGCATTGTTTCCTATTGTTTTAGAAACTGTAATTTCTACTATAGTATCTCAAACTCTTAAGTATTCTAAATGAAGGACTCGCCTTGCAGTGGCTTTTTTGCTCTGGCCAGACTCCCAGAAACACTCTCAGATCAGGGTCAGGTTGAGACAGATCCATGGGTGGAAGTTTCTGTTTTCACTCAGTTATGCTCAGATCCAGGATACCCATCTACATGAGCGGCATGGGTCAGTCGATAATCATAACCTCTTAGGGATGGAAATTCATCCTTCCTTCTTTCCTCCCTCCCTTCTTCCCTCTCTCTTTTTCTTTCTCTCTGCCTCTCCCTCTCTTTGCTACTTTGCTAAATAATAGGAAAGTTTCATGCAACACTTTGGGTTTCAGGTTAATCCTGTGAGATGATCCATATTGGGCAAGCTCTGGATCTTGACTTCTGGCCTGTTCCCCCATGAAGCTACCAAACCAAAAGCTGAATGCAGGACACAGGCCATTGTCTCCAGGGTAAACGTGGCCCTGGGGAGCTGATTTTCTACCATTCTCTCTGGGCTCCTTCTTCCCCAAGTTTTTTTTTTTAATATTTATTTTTCAGTTATCATCGGACACAACATCTTTGTTTGTATGTGGTGTTGAGGATCAAACCCCAACCGCATGCATGCAAGGCGAGCGCACTACCACTTGAGCCACATCCACAGCCCTTCCCCAAGTTTTGACCTGGCAGTTCTCCACTGCCTTTTAAGTTCTTTGGTAATTTTTAAGGTGATTTTGTATTGAGTGTCTTATCCAGCATTTTTAGTTTGTTCAGGGGGTAATTGATTGTCTAAAAACAGAAAGTAATATGAATTATTAAATATTTTTATTCAAAACTTAAAAAAATATTTTCCAAATATGGGTAGACTATTAAATATTAGAAGACTATTTATAAGAAATGTAGGAAATGTATAAAATTACCAATGCATTTCTAAAATTCAGTAATTTTGGCATTTGACTTGTGATATATCTTCTATTTCTGTTTGAAGCATATGAAGGCCACAGCCACTTATTGTTCTTATATAGAATATCATTTAGAAGCCATAAGCTAAATATTGATTTTCATGTGACATAAAAACATAGTATCATAAGATAGTGATGCAATTTAATGATTGTGCTATTGAATCTCAACTTTATTATTTCATCCATTATTTATGAGAAAAACATAGAATGTTTTCCATTGTCATGAAGATATTATATTCAAGGTATAAATATCTAAAAATCTTATTTGTTTATTTATTTCCATACTGGGGATCAAACCCAGGGCCTCACACATGTCAGGCAAATGCTCTGCCAGAGAGCCATATCCCCAGCCTTTGAAAATCACTTTTTTGTTGAACTCAACTTCAGGATTTATTAAAATGCATTCTTACTGTATTTATATCTAGTGTAAAATAATTGACTGTCTTTGTCCACGTGTGTCCAGAGATAGCATGTACCCAAATTCCAGACTCCCAGAAGGAAAACATGTGTCCAACATGAACCATATCATTTGCCCAGTTGCAGGCAGTGATCCACCCTTGTCAGTTAATGGCTGTGTGATCCTTCTGATGCCAGGCAGAGGCCAGCCATGGGAGCGGGGTGGCAGTCAGACCAGCTGTGCTGCCTCTTCTGCACGTGAAGCTGTGGCTGGGGTTTTATAGCACTTAGTATGTGACAAGTGCTGTCCTAGGCCCTTTACTCATTTTCTCCTCATGACAGCATTTCGTAGATGAGATATTGAGGGCCAGACGGGTTAAAAAACCTGACCTGGTTAAAAAACCTGACCATGGTTGCAGGACAACAGATAGTAATACAGGATTCGAAACCAGCCCTCAGAAACCATGATTTTATCAAATACTTTTGGTTTTTTTAAGGAATTACTTTTCTGACTGACCTCATGGATAAGATGCTGTATACATCCTGTAAAACTGTCATTAAAAGAAGCAGTCTTCATTCAGCCTCTTTCAATCTGCATTGTTGCTTCATGGCTCTTTATTTTCAGATTTGGAAATTATTCTAATTACCCTGTGCAAACCTCCCTGATCTCCTAGGCTTTTCTCAGCCTTTGTTTTCCTGGATTAGAGGATCTGATTTTTTTTTCACTCTTTGTACAGAAGGGGTTTCTGGTCCTTGACTATTAATTTACTTCGACTATTGTTTCTATATTTCCTTTTGTTGTCTTCTGAAATGTAGCAATTAGAACTGTAAACAGAGAAGATGTAGTGTCTCTGTGGTCTGTAAACAAAGACAAGAATTGGTCTTTGTCCATTTGGACTGTTGCATCAAAAACACCATCAACTGGGTAGCGAATGCACCACAGAAATTAATTCCTCACACTTCTGGAGGCTGGACAATTCAAGAACAGGAGACTGTTGATCGGGAGTCTGGTGAAGGCCTACTTTCTGCATCCTCATATGATGGAAGGGGAGAATTTTTATGAGGCCACCTTAGAATCTTAGAGCCTCTTCTAAGGGCACTAATCACTTCCCAAAAGCCCCCCTCATCCCACCATCACACTGGTGATTAGGTTTCAACATTTGAAGTTTGGGGGGACACATGTTCAGCCCCTAAGCAGTGTTTCCTCTTTCCTTCCTTCCAATTCTCATGCCTGTCTGGGCCATATTGTGTACCTGGGAATACTGGATGGTGCCCACAGGGTGTATGAAGTTCAAATCTCTTAGGTGGCCATCTGGGATACAGCTGGCAATGAGGAGTTCGGCTCTCAACAAGAGCACTTAGGTGATTTTCTTCTGATTGAAATGAAAGGATCTACTATTTACTATATCCATTCACAAGAAAATACATTACAGCTTCAAGAAAAGTTTGAGTGTTAACACAAATGCTGAAATATAATACAGATGTTTAATGTCTTGCTGCAATATTATTTTACTGTTCACAGTCACCTGCTTTTTTGATCCCTGTCTATATTTGCTTTCTTTGTTTCATAACACTTGTTCCTGAGAATATATTTTCAGTCTGTTGTTTTTTTCTAAATGGATGGCACATGTTAGAAAATGATGATTCTTACTAGTGTCTTTCAGTAAATACCTGAGGACTCTTGTTAATTTTGTTTTCAGTACTATATTGTTTTTACTTAAATACCACATAAGAAATCATTCTGTGTCACTGGATTATGGTACTTATTTAAATGTTTGTAGAGAGGGAAAAAATTTATTTCTAGTTTTAACTTTTAAAAAAGAATTCCCAGACTTCAAACCACTGCATGATGATAAATGTCCTGTATTTCTACAGGCTCAGAGTGCTTACGTGCAGTTTATAATGCTCATGTGGTCATGTGCATATCGTCACCTGAGATACTTGTCACCTTCTATTTCAGGTTTATACATATACAGTTCCCGTTTTAAGCAGTACATTATCTGAGAAGTGACTTCCCTCATCTCCTACCCCCACCCCCATCATCTCTGCTACCACATCTTATGTCAATCAGAGCACTTTCCAAATCTCTCCTTCTTTGCCTATTGTGTCCCTCTTGCTGGACTATAAAGCTTTATGAGAACAGCCTTGACCTTGGGATGTTCAGATTAGCACAAAGCACATAGTCATTTACTTCTTGTTAAATGAATCAATGAATTTATTAAAGACTGCACAAAACAAGCTATTTATGTTAGAAATGACATTTGATCCTTACTAATTTGAACTCATGAAATTTTCTGTGGCTTACTTAGGACTTAAAGAGAGTATTCATGCTGACCTTATGTTTAGGTTCCAGTAATTAGCTAATTAAAATGTTAACGATGGGTATATTTAATCTCTAGGCTTGATTAAGTTTTCTGAATCTTTGGACTCTAAGGATTGTGTATTTGCCATAAACTATCAAAAGTACAGTTAAGCAGAACTCTTGTCACATTTTCAAGAACACTAAATACATGCATTGGTCTTTTGGTGTCCATTGAAAATATTTTAAACACAGAAAGTGTAGAGAATAACATAATGTATAACTGGCAGTTATGCCATCTAAATTTATCCAGTTTTAACATTTGCCATATTTTCTAAAAAATTTTAAAGAAATAAAATATCACACATAAAATTTAAAATCCTTGTTTTTTTCTTCCTTGATTCCTTCCCCTCCATCTAGAATCACAGTCCACATTTTGATATTTATCAATCTTATTCCTGTTCTAATATTTTGGCATTGAATTTATTAATAAATAATACATCATCTTCTGTGGCATATTTTCAAGTGTTATGTACATGGAGATGTTTTGTACTGGCACCTTGGTTTTTTCCATCCAACACTAAGTCTTTGAGATTCATCGTGATGATATGTGTAGCTCTTGTAGTTCATTCATTTTCATTGCTGTGTAAAATTTCATTTTGTTTTCCTGTCTCTGGTGGAAGGACACTTCAGTTGTTCTCAGTTATTCACCATGTGATTAAAACTGCAGTAAGCTTTCTTGAACCTTTCCATTTGTGCACATGTGCCAGAATTTCTGCAGAGCAGTGCTTCAGGATCTTTTTCAACTACAGCCCTCCCGGAGTATTTATAAAGCACATTTAGGTGAACAGACAGATTGCTTCTGAATGAAGGCAGCCTGCCTGCCTATCTGCCTGCCTGCCTGCCCAAGAGATCTTGGGGCTGCACGTCTTGCCCCAGCTGTAAGCCAGCTGTGGTGCAGCTTTGGGAAGCTGTGCTCCGGTGCTGTGTTCTTTGTGTTTCTCGGGACAGAGTCAAAGACTATGCACTTTCATGTGTATTTTTACATTGATAATAAGTTCAAATGGTATCAGAGCATATAACTTCCAATATATTATAAACACAGACACTTAAAATTAACATATCACCCTTTTTAATGTGTCTGGTGGAATCTAAACACCACAATGATTTGACATTCATCATTTCACTTTAGTAACGTGAAAGGTATGAGACCAAGTTCCTCAACAATTTGAAGTTTCACAAGTTAAAATATTTATATTTCTTTTGTTATTATTCCCACATAAGATTTTATCCTAATGTAATTTTTCATCTTTCTGGCTTTTACTGTCAGTATTTTTCAATTAGATTTATCAGGGTATAATTTCCATATGGGATTATATGCATTTTGATGGCTACATGCTTTTGTAACCAGGGACACAGTGGACAGAGAATATCCCTTTCAGTTTCCTTCCTCTGCTCCTGGCCTCCAGCGCTTCTGATCTGAGTTTTGTCTGTGTTACTCCCCTTTGCAGAATGTTGTGCAAGTGGTCACATGATATTCTGGCCTCTGTACCGGGCTTCTTCCACTCACCATAATGCACTTGAGATTCACCTGCCCGCCTGCCCGTTGGGGTGTGCACAGCAGTGACTGGTTCCTTGTCATTGCCGAGTAGTGTTCTGGGTGGGTAAAAGCACCTCTCATTCTTCAGCTGGCAGACACCTTCTTCCATTTGGGGATGTTTGTGAACAATGCTGCTGTAACACCTGTGTGCAGGTCTTGGCGTGGATGTTTGTTTTTATTTCTTTCTGGATGAATGGAATTTCTGAGTCTTATGGTAAAGATGTGTTTTAAATTTGTAAGAAACTGGAACACCATTTCTTTTTTATTTATGTATCTTCACTGACAAAAATTGTATATATTTATATATAGATAACATAGATGCTGCGAAATATGTGTACTTTGTGGAATGGCTGATGGAACTATGAAGCATCATTACCACACTGGCTTGTCAGTGTGTGCGCACGCACCTGATGAGCATGCTTTAAATCTGCTTTCCCATAGAGCTGTTTTCCCAAGGGCCGAACCATGTTTTCATACTCACTAGTGAAATACGAGTGAGCCAGTTGCTGCACGTCATTGCTGGTCCGTGGTCTCTCAGTCTTTTTGTTTCATTTCCAGTCATCTCTAGTAGGTGTGCGGTGGCTATCTAAGTTTTAATTCACAGTTCTCTGATGACTAGTGACTTCAGCTATTATTTCTTGATCTTAACTTGCCAGCCATATTTCTTTAATGAAGTTGTGTTAAGTCTTTTGCCCAGTGTTTTAATTGGTTTTAAAGCCTTGAGTTGTAAGAGATTTTATATTTTCATGTACAAGTTCTAGACTATGCTTTTTGTTCACTTCCTTAACACTTCTTTCAAAAGTTCTTCTTATTTTAATGAAATCCAATTTGTTGGTTTTTGTAATCATTCATACTTTTCTTGTCTTACATTGTAATCTTTGCGTTACCTAAGTGTGATGCTTAATTTTATGTCAACTTGGCCAGGCCACATTGACCAAGAACTGGTTTATGCTGTGAAGGTGTTTTAAAGATACGATTAACACCTGCATCCATGGATTTTGGTAGAGCAGACTGCTGTCCACAGTGCCTCATCTTGTCAGCTGAATGCCCTAAAGGACTCCTGAAGAGGGCCTCTGCCTGCAGACCGCCTTCAGGTCAGAGACGGCAGCAGCAGCTCTTTCCTGGACTGTTATATTGCGTTGGCCTGTTTGTCCTTGTGTCACACTTAATTATATGGCTTTATAATAACCCTTGATATCAAAAATAAATAAATAGATAAATAGACCTTGATAGCAAGTAGTATAAATAGTATAAATTCTAGAACTTTGTAATTTCTTCAGAATCAGCTTGGCTATTTTTAGTTCATTAGAGTTTCTTACGCATTTTCCGTTTCTGTCAAAAAAAGGTTTGCTAGGTAGTTTGAAAAATTTATATTGAATCTCTAGTGTAGATTAAGTTGAGGAGAACTGAAAATGTCAAATATTCTGAGTCTTTCATCCATGAATGAGGTATACCCTTTCATTTTTAATGTCTTCTTTAATTTTCTTATTGTTTTCTTATTTTACTATAAAACAAGAACATACTTTGTCATATTTGTACATATTTTGTCAGGTGACTCCTGGTTATTTCATTTCTATGTTGTTATATGATTTAGATTTTTAAATTTTACATTCAACTTAATTAATTAGACAAACATTTAGTTTTTAATGCGGTGACAGCAGCACTGCTAAATGTTGTAGTCTGCTCTGGCTGCTCTAACAAAATATTGTTATTAGACTAGGTGGTTTAAATAACAGTTCTTGGGGGCAGGAAGTCTAAGATCAGGGGACATACCAGTCGGGCTCTGATGAGAGCCCTTCTCCTAGCTTCAGATGGCTGCCTTCTTGCTGTAGGGAGTGTGCACCTGGAGAGAGACAGAGTGTGGGGGAGAGAGCTTTTCCTCTTCTTATAAAGGTGTTAATCCATTATGAAGGCTCCTCCCTCAGTACCTAATCACCTCCCAAGTGTCCCCCTCCAAATACTATTCTATTGTAGGTAGGGCTTCAACATAGAACTTGGGAAGAGGACACGTTTAGTACATAATATCAATTTATTAATTCTAATAGTTTATCTTACTAATTTTGACAGTTGGTGTTCTTTTAAAAACTTTCTAGACATACAATCATGTCATCTTCAAATGATAATTTTATTTCTTCTCTTCCAACTTTTCTGTTATTGATTTTCTTTTCTAATTGCATTGGCTGGGGCCTCCTGTACTGTGTTGAATAAAAGTTATGCTAGTAGACATACTGTTTCTTTCCTGTCTCGTTTCCTGCTTCACATCAGGTGTGATGTTTGCAGTAGTGTTTTGCATTTTTTAAATAGAATTTTTTTTTATTGTAGTTGGACACAATACCTTTATCTTATTTATTTACTTTTATGTGGTGCTAGGATCAAACCCAGAGCCTCGTACATGCTAGGTGACCGCTCTACCACTGAGCCACAACCCCAGCCCCTGCATTTTTTTGTGATCTGGGGGTAGATATATAACTTTCATTAGATTAAAGGAGCTCCTGCTTTGCTAGAAAACTTTTTATCATAAATAGATGTGTAACCGATGTGATTCTGCAATCTTTGTAATGTTTTGAATAACCAATAAAAAAATAAATAAATAGATGTTGACTTTTATCAAGTACTTTCTACTTATTATGGTCATGTTTTCCCCTTTTATGAATGTGATGAGTGCAGTAGTATTTTAAAGCTTTATCATCACTACAACTAAAAGACCTGACTGGCACAGTTGTAGAGTAGGAAAAGTTTATTTGGGGCCTCACGGTTTAGAGGTCTCAGTTCATAGATAGTAGACTTCATTCCTCAGGCCTCAAGGTGAGGCAGGACGTCATGGTGGAAGAGTGTGGCAGACGGAACCAGCTTACATCATGATCAGAAAGCAGGGCAGGAGAGAGGGAGAGGGGAAGAGAAGGACAGAGGAAGAGAGGGATATTCCACTTGCCAGATAGAAATATGTGCTTTAAAACCGTGCTCTCAGTTCCCCACTTCCTCCAGCCACATGCCACCTGCCTTTAGTCACCACTCAGTTAATCCCATCAGGGGATTAATTCACTGATTGGGTTAAGATTCTCACAACCCATTCACTTTTCCTCTGAACCTTCTTGCATTGTCTCTCTCTCACGTGAGTTTTCTGGGGACACTTCACATCCAAACCATAACATTCTGCCCCTGACCCCAAAAGCTCACACTCATCTAAAATGCAAAATATATTTAGTCCATTCCCAAGGGTCTCAGAGTCTCAACAGTTCCGAGATTGCTCAAAGTTCAAGTCCAGAGTGTTCTCTGAGGCGCAAGGCAATCTCACATTGTGAGCTCCTGCAAAATCAAATGCAATTTAAAAGTATCCGATATATAATGGTACAGAGTAAAAATTTCCATTCAGAAAAATAGGGGCATAGAAAGAAGGGATAGGATCAAAGCAAGACTGAAATCCAGCTGGGCAAACAAGTCCTGTAGCTCCAAATGTTCGATATCTGGGGCACATGGCATGGTGATATTCTGTCCAAAGGGCTTGTGTAGCTCTGCCCCTGTTGTCTTGTTGTTTGTAGTCCGATTAGGCTTTCTGTTGGCTTGTCTCTGCTTGATTCCCGCAGCTTTCCTAGGACCATGTCCTACATAACTGGCATTTCTTAATCTCAGTGATCTCCACTGCAACCTTGGTTTCCTTCTCACATCTCCACATGTTGCCCTCTGTAGGGCTGACTTCAGGGACTCCAACCCTGCTGCACTTTGCCAGGCCTCTAAGGCCTTCTGTTGAAATCTTGGTGGAAGTCTCCATGACCCCCTAACTTCACCATTCTTGAGTCTTGAAGAACTAGCACCATGTTGTTTACACCAAGGTCTTCTGCCATCTTGAACAGTAGCCAAGCCTCCATGGACCATGGCTGCAACTGCCTCTGAGTGCCTGGGTAGCTGAGCATATTGAAAAAACTTTCTAGGTCCCCTTGTGTAAGAAGGGTACCCCACTGGTCTCTTCTCAAGAAAATTTTTACTTTTACTTTTTTGAGTCTGAGATGGATATGGTCTTGCCAATTCCTGAGAGGCCTCAGGCCATCTTTCTTATACTCTCTGGGCAAAGTCTTTAGCATTACTTTAGCAGCCATAAAAGTCTTTAACAACTTCAACTTCCATAGCCCCAGTTTTACTCTGCCTTTCAAGTCCAAGTTTTTCAAATCTTTCTGTTCTGCTTTGTGCTCCTGAATATCACAATAAATTTGGCTAAAAGCCACCAGCAATACCCATGTCACTTCTTGAATGCTATGCTGCCTAGAAATTTCTTCTGCCAGATTAAGAAGTCCATTGCTCACAGAAATTCTCAGGACACAAGCAAAAGGGAGACAACTTCTCAGCCAGGACTTAACATGAATGGGCTCTAGTTCAATTACCAATAGTGTCCTCCTTTTCCTTTAAACCCTTTTGAGCCCTGTCTTCACTGTCCATGGTCCTATTGGCATCTGGTCTTCTGAGCTCCCACCAGAATTGGCCATTAAGCTCCTCTTACAACAGTCTAAAGCATTTCCAGCTTACAATTCTACACATCTCAATATTTATTCCTCCAACCAATTCCAAAGAGCTCCAAATGCTTCCAAATGCTTCATGGTCAGGTTAGTCATAGCAGAAACTCCACTCCTGGTACCAATTTCTGTTTTAGTCATCTTTCTTCACCGCTTTGAATAAAAGACCCCACCAGAGCAATTGTGGAGGATGAAAAGTTTATTTTGGGGCTCATGGTTTCAGAGGTCTCACTCCATAGGCTCCATTCCTCAGGGGCTCCAGGTAAGGCTACAAGTCATGGCAGAATATGGAGGAGGAAAGCAGCTTACATTATGATCAGAAAGCTGAGAGAGAGAGACTCTCTCAGATAGAAATATATATCCCAATGTTATGCCCCCAGTTACCCCCTTCTCCAGCCATTCATCTGCCTTTAGTTACCACTTAGTTAATCAGTTCACAGATAGTAGGCTTAATCCCATCAGGGGATTAATTCTCTGATGGGTTAAGACTCTCACAACTCAATCACTATTCCTCTGAACCTTCTTGCATTGTCTCACATGCAAATTTTGGGGGGACACTCACATCCAAACCATAACAAGTAGACATTAACAGTAAAATTAGAGAAGTATTGTACCATTAATGAATATAAGGTTCAAAAAATAATGATTATATAATGGTTTTTTGTTAATGGCATTATTTATAGTTAAATGTGCAATATAATCCTGTTAAATTTATCTGTATCTAACAAGTAATTGGTAGGAAGAAATAAATGAATAAGAGATGTGGTTTAGAAGTGACAGGTGACTTGGGATTTATGACTAAGTAAAAAGTAAACATATTTATATGCCCAGTCATCTTTTGATGAAGGTTAATGAAAATGTTTCTTTTATGATTCTAAACAAATTTTCAAGAAACCATAAAATGTTCCTCTGTTATAACATCAGCTCTTTTTATTCTGGGATATACAGACTATTATTTTGTTAAGGTAACCTCCATCTCCATCAAATCATGCATTATATGTAATTGAGCCATGGACTGAAAGGCTGGTGAATCAGAATATTCAGCCTTTCCTCACTCCTGAGGACAGTGAACATTTCCAGAATGCCCACTGTGGAGCACATTGTTATTTTTCATCATCTTGGATGTAAATCTTAAGTTGGATGGGTGATGAATGGATGAATAGAGAGATGAAATTTGCCTTGAGTTTTTCCCTGGATAAATAAACCATCACAGCTGTTTCTTACAGATGGTCTCTTTGGCTTGCTCTCGTAAGACTTTCTCTGGGCAGTGCACTCTTTGGCATTGGTTGGGGAAGTAAAGTCAAGATGATGACATAAAAATTACCACCATTCTGAAACATACTTTAATTCAGGGCATTTCAACACACACCCTACACACCCTTCACATCATGTGTCACCTTTAATAGAAACAAAAAGTCAGACAGGAGTGCCTGAGCTTCTCAATGCAGAGTTTGTTATGCACTGAGTGAAGGCTTCACTGACATTGTCTCTCTGGCATGTGAAAGTCTTCAAACACCCAAGAAACACAAGTATAAGATGCATTTTGGGAAAGAAATGTGTCTTTATGTTGTAAAGTAGAAGAGAGGTGCTTGAAGAGAAACTGGGATCAGAAAACCAGTGTCAGTCCACACAAGTATGTTCTTGAGCAAACCAGTTTATGGAAAGATTATAAATAGAGGTGGACGCTCTAGTTGTTGAATCCCTTAATGCCACCATGCTGTGTACCCTAGGCATATGTGTTCCTGCGTTTAGTACTAGATATGATCTGGATTATGAGCTCAGTTTTGAAGCTGTTATATTCAAGGGAATGCCCATCTCCAACTTTATACCTCAACTCATGATAAAGGTAAATTTAAGAAAAGTAAAATAGAAAAGTTAAAATTTTGGACAGCGTTTGTAGTAGGATTTCCAAAATATGTAAACAGCTCTAAAATTAGTGTAGATAAAACTTAAAAAAAATGGATAGTGAATTTTGGAGAGGCTAAGGTTTTTTATGTTGATGTTGGTAAAGAGCACAAGTATATTCACTTATTTATTATTTTTTAACACGTATTTATTGAGGCACTTGTTAACTTGCTTAGGCAAGGCAGTGGACATGATGTGATGTGAACTAGGTTTTTTTAACATATGATGTGAAATGGCAAAAAACACACAAGCAAGTAAATTATAACAACAATAACAATGCCCTCAATTATTCTAAGTGCTAAGAAGTAAAGAAATAGGTTGATTAAAGCAAGTAGTCAGGTAGTCACTGTAGATAGGGTGCTTGTGGAGACCAAGTGGGGGGCATGCATATTTGTATTTTGAGTGGTATCACCCAGCAGTGGACCTTATGGACCATGGGCCTGACCCATGAGTTGAATCCCAAGAAGTTATGCTCTCAGAAGAGGATATACCTAGGGGAAAGGGCAAGAGAAGTTCTGAAATAGTCTCTCCTTTACCCTGTGAGTCACTTCTGTTTTTTTCCCAGTTTATAGATGGGTAGAGTGAGATACAGAAATTCAGTAACTTTTCAGATATGTTTAGTTAACTGTGTAAATCATAGAGTGAGTGTTCAAACCTACCTGTGCTGGTTCAGAGCTTACATTCTTAACCACTGTGGTCTAATATTACTTTCCCCACAAGTAATACTAGTTTTCATTTTAGTGAAAGAACCAAGAAAAGAATCAAGCACACTAACCCCAAAGCTTATACTCTTGTCAACGACATTAAATGTCTTTCATTAAGTCAGAGTTAAGCATAAAGATACCTGGTATGTTTTTATCATTCATTTTCTATTAAGTAATTAACATTTTCCCCATTTCATTATTTGATTCTTATTTTTAACTAATTATGAACCACCTTGGAGGGGGGGAAAGAAAATTGGTAGGAGATTCTCAGTTTAGGATCAATTAGGAAAGTGATATTAATTTTTTAATGTGATACCACATTAATGTGATACTCAATTAATTTAAGCCCTTTCATCTAGCTATATAGTCCAATATTTAAGAGAAAGAAATCTGTTGTGGTCCATTCAGGCTACTATAACAAAACACCATTAGACTTTATTGTCCATATCTCATAAACAATAGAAAATTATTTCTCAAAGTTCTGGATGCTGGTGAGTCCAGGCTCAAGGTGCCAGCAGATCTGGAGTCTGGTAAGGGCCCACCTTTTGGTTCATAGATGGTACCTTTCTCCTGTGTCCTCTCAGTGCAAGGTGGCTCTCTGGGCCTCTTAGGTTGACATCAATCCCATATGAGAACTCTGACCCCATGATCTCATCTCCTGGAGGCCCTCCTCCTAATGCCATCACATTGGCAGATTAGGTCAACATGTGGCTTGAGGGGAGGGCACACAGACGTTTGGACCATAGTAGAGCCATACACAAATATTAAGAAAGGTATACTCACAACATTTAGAATAAATGGAAATCAAAAAATGTGTGATAGTCTAAAATATCAAGGGCACCCATGTATATATCTGACATTTCAGGTAGAAAAACCTTGTTCCAGAGAGTTTAAACATAATGAATTTTACTTAAATTTTTCTGTATCTCTGTGCCATCCCCATGTTGTAACGGGAGAAGCAGCAGGACTGTTCCCTTTTTGTAATTAGAAAAAACAGGACTCACTTGTGGATGAGTCAAGCTGAATCTCAGGTAAGCTGAGAAATTTTTGTCTCCAGTTATAAAAATAGGAACAAGAGTTTAGCTGTGCGAGTTAGCCTTCAAGTTAATTTTGGCAAAATGAAAGTGTGCTCTTAAAAATATTTATTCAGACAAGCAAAAGAAAATGATGGTGTATGTTTGAAGTAATGGAGGTGTTTGTTTTTTGTCTTATTACTTGGATTTTTTTTTGGTAGCTTACCATAGCTAAATAAATTAGATGCATTGCAACTTCTTGAAAAATAGTTAAAGTGTAATTCATTGAAACAAATTTAAGTTGAATAAAGAATGTGTTTTTATAGGATTATGTCATAGTTAATATTATACATTCATAATAAAAGGTGTCAGGAAGAGAGTAATGCATGGCTATGGTACTGGAAGAAACCAACATCTGGACCAACAGAAGTGATAAAAGAAAAATAACAGGAAATAACCTAAATTTCAGAAAAGAAGAGGTGTCTGATATCTTGAGATACAAATGAAGGAAGACAAATAGGCTAAAAAGAAAAATAGTTAAATGATGTAAGAGTTTGCCCACCAGATTTTAACAAGAACAGTGGAGAGCAGAAAATTCTGGGCTAAATATTGAGTATAATAGGTACTGAATAATGATCAAAGAGTAGGAGAATAGGGAATGTTTTGATAAAAGGGTCAAAAGGAGGCAGAAAATATAGTTTAGGTCAATTCAAATAAGGGTAAAGTAATAGAGGAAAAAAATTCCAAATAGATGATGTTCAAAGATGGTGAAAGTATATTCTAATGTTATGCACATTGCTTAGCAACAAGCAATTAAAAATGAAAAAGGAAATATAAAAAGCAATTAAAGGAAGAAAGAGACATATGCCTTGTAAAGTAATCAGATACAAGGTGAAAATGAGCAAAGCCAAGATGGAAAGTAAATTTAGACCTCAAAGAAGTTTAAGATAAATGTTCACATTTATGATTGTCTCCTAGCTCAATTTTTAAAAGATTTAGACATTGAATTATAATAATAATTGAAATAATTGCTGAAAGTTATTGACATTGGTTGCATACTCCTTATATAAAGTAGTAAGAATATATTCAAATATTAAAGTGATTTAATATTTTAAAGATAAATGTTTTAATACAATATAAGAACAAATCTGTGAAATGGTGAAAAATATGATTTAGGAAGGCATTTGGTGATGATTTCATTTTTATTTTGGGTATGAATTGTTGCTCTGTACAAATCTAATACCTTATTTTAAATATTTAGATAGTGGTTAGTATCCAAACTGTTTGTAAAGTACCTTTATATAAATAACAGCTTCTAAAGGCCAGTAGATACATTTTAAAATAAGTAAATTAATTCATCCCATATCCAGCAGTTAAAATAGAATGTATTTCCAATACATGGATTTAGATTTGACCTTGTAAAAACTGAAAGCAATATACCTCATACCACCCAAACTCCCCGTACCACTATTTCCCCAGGCCTCATTTAATAAAGGGAATCCTATCTCTATCTCAGACTTTCCTCAGAACCATCTTTTGGTCTGTCCCATCTACAAGCTAGAGTCTCCCCCCGCCCCATATGTCTGTAGAGCCTTGATTCTTTTCATCCCATTTAAGTAAGTAAGCAGCATTTCCTGGTGTTGGAGAAGAGGAGAACAGACTGAACAACAAACGTAGAAACAGTTCAACAAAAGTGGTCATAACCAGCCTTTCATTACTGAATTCCGGGACTTGAGTGTCATTCCTCATGATAGAGCTTAACAGTGCTTTCTGCTTTCTTAGGGTTCCTGTAGCTCAGGTTTTCAAGGCTGAGAGAGATCAGTTACAGTGCTGATTGCCTCCAAAGCAGTTAGCCTGTGACTTCACACGAAAGGTGCCTTCCACGTACTCTGCTTTGTGTTTTAATTTACCCATTGCTAAAGCCCAATGCTTTTAATTAAAGCAAAAGATCAGAACATCTGCCCCACCTTTTCATGGACTTAAAATACCATTTTTCATTGAGTTCGAGATACCACTTTTTCTAGGAGCACCATCCATGTACCACTAGTGACAGAAAATATTCTACTTGTTAAACTGACACACTGCTTGTAAAATGCATCACTATTGAGGGAAAAAGTATCTGAGAATTAGTGAGGTAATATGATGTGCACTTAGCCACCTCGTTCTGAATTATCTTCAGTATCATATACCAATTACAAATTTCGTTCTGCCCTTTAAAATATTCTTGCCCTATTACCCTGTTTCTATACATGTAACCTTGACTTTGCTCAAGAATAGTTTGAACTATCTACCCCTAGAGTTTCTCTTTGACCACCTTAGTTAAACATCCCTCTCCGACCTCTACTGACCTTGTGAGAGGATGCAGGGAGAGCTGTGGATACTCAGTGGGCTCATTCTTGCCCTGTAAGCATGATCTGGGCATCAGGACAGGAAGACCTGATCTCTACACTGCCACTCAGTATTGGTTGGGCTCCTGCTAGATGCCCAGCATTGTGAGGGTGTTCTAAGTTACAGCACTGAACAAGACATGTTCCCGTAGGCAGGGAGCCTGCTGGGAGAGAGGCTGTGTAAGCAGGGACCAGAATTCACCTACATTTAGCCAGGCCAGGCAGTACTGCCAGGAGCTAAAGTTCCTCTTCACCTTGACTTATAGTCTCCCTCTTTTATTTTCTGATCCAGAGTTGGCCCTTTGTACTAGCAAATGAATAGAACCTACTGCCTCTACATTGCATAGAAGGCCACCAGGAATTCTCCCCCAGGGCTGCCTACACCCATGTGCATACTTTGAGCAGGAATTGCTCTACTCCTCATGAGCTACTCCAGATAGGAGCAGGAACAACTTATGGTAAGGATGATGTTAGGCTCCATGTTGGAGGTAACATGTCAAAGAGGCCCAGTACCCTGTGATGTTGGATGTGACCACCATGACACAGTCTGTGTGGTACCATTTCCTGCTCCTCCACCAGCACCAGCACCACTACTACCATCAATGATTAGTCCCATCGTGAGCCCTGGAGCACCTCTAATCAGCCAGGCTTCTTCAAAAAGAAGTCTGCTTGCTGTTTTCACTTCCAGTCTCCACTTTCCAAGTGAAGCACAAGGCAGCACAGCGCAGCTTTCCCTCCAGCAGCTCCACTGAATCATCCTGCTGAGTTCACCAAGAGACTCCTGCCTGCCTGAGTCAACAGAGCTCTTCAGTCCTTGACCTCTCTTGGGGTTCAGCACTGGTGATCGTTCCTTCCTCAGAACACTCTTTTCCATTGGTTCTGTGACGGTGCTGGCCTGGGCCTGGGCCTGCCTTAGCCCTTCCTTTCTGTCCCACTGTCGTGGTGGCCCTCGGTGCCTTTACTCTTCTCCTTCACCAGCATTCCTCTCGGGGAGACTTCATCCTCAGACACTGTCCCCACAGGGAGGCCTCCTGGTTCTGTTCCTTTCCTTCAGTCTTGTTCCTCAGCTTCAGATCCCCATCTTGAGCTCCTTCTGAATCTCTCTCTAGATGTCCCCCGCTGAACCCTGAAACTCCATGTGCTCTAAATGTCTTATATCATTTTCACCTCAGACCTGCTCTCCTTCTCTTTGCTTACATTATTTTGTTCATGATATCGCCACATACCAGTTACCCCCATCAAGAAGCTTCAAGTCAACTTCTTTTCTTAATCTCAATTCTGTCCAATCTGCCACCATTTGTCTCTGTTTTTTCCACCTCACCATCATTGATCCATCTGTTATTAGATGCTATCCCAAAGCACCACAGACTGGGTGGCTTAAACCACAGATTGATTCTGGAGAGTGGAAATCTGAGAACAAGGTGTGGCAAGGTTGGCCTCTCTCAGGGGCTTACTGATAACTGCCTTCTCCCTGTGTCTCCACAAGGTCTTCCCTCTGGGTGTCCCTGTGAGTATGAGTCACACTGGACTGGGGAATCACCCTAGTGACTTCTGCTTAGTTACCTTGTTAAAAACCTTGTCTCCGAGTACAGTCACATTCTGAGGAACTGAGGGTTCAAACTTCCACATGGGACTCTGGGGACACACAGTCTCATCTCCTTACTAGTTTATGGCTTACTCTCCTAGCTTGTTTTCTGCATCCAGGATTATCGTATGTAGGCATTCTAATATATCCTTCATACCACCATCAAGGAGATTATTCTCACTTCAATATGAGCACATTAGTCTCCCTTGAAATTCTTAAAGGCTTGACGTCAGATGGAGTACGGCATCCAGCTTCCTGCCCCTGGCACTCCTTCAGGGTGGACGTGGCCACCTTCCTGTTCAACCATTCTGAGTCACTTAAGTTTTAGGCCTGCACCTCTGTACTTGCAGTTGTGGCTCTCTGTGCCTGGAATTTCTCTAACCCTGCCTCCCTCTGTCTCACAACTGGAGCTCATTTAAGACTCGACTCAGGGAGTGCATTCTGCAGGAAGTCTTCCTGCTCAGTGACCAGGAGGTAATGCAGCAAACAGCAACAGTACAAATGAAGAGAAAAATGCTAAATTAATACACGAAAAACACCTTTTCCATGACACAATTCAGTTTAAGATTTGGGTAATGTAAATTAATCTGTTAGGGAATTTTTCTCATTCTGTGAAGCCCTTGAAACTTTCCTTTAAAGGGACAGATTTTAGGGCTGGAGGTGTAGTTCAATGGGAGAGTGCTTGACTAGCATGCACAAGGCCCTGGGTTCTATCCTCAGAATCACAACAATAAATAAATAAATAAATAAATAAATATCCTTTTCATCATCCTTAACCATCAGCTCAGGGCCCATCTCCTGGCATTAAATTACCTCCTATCACTTCCTAAATCAGGAGCCTTGTCCATAGGACTGGACGCCAGAGGCCCCCCTCTCTGCAGTCTCTGTATTTCACCATAGACACATAGCAGCAACGCAGCTTTAAAAAAAAAAAAGGGTGCAAATTGTAAGAAATGCAGTACAAATTGTGAACTGTCTGTACATTAGTAGTGACATGGGGAATCTGACAGAGTTGGGGGAAGAGGTGTAAATTGCAGGATAATATCAAGGAAAGGTCAGCATGTTAGTGACGTCGGGGACATGATGGACTTCAAGAAAAGGTATAAATTGCAGGGTAATATACAGGGGAGGTCAGTACATTAGTAACATGGAAAAACTGACAATTTGGGAGGAAAAGGTGCAAATTGTAGGATAATGTAAAGCAGGGCCGCTGTGAAGACGAGCGCTGCTCACACCAGGAAGCCCTGCCGGCCAGACTCACTGGCTTCAGCTTTCAGGATTTTTCCAGTTCTGTCTCACAGCAGATCTTTGTATTTTATAATCATTAAAACCATTTCAAACTAATATCACAGAGCAAAATATTGTTCTTGCTTAATAGAGGAAAAAACTGAGTCAGAAAGATTCTCTCAAAACCTCTGAAGGCCCGAACTTTAAATGTCACGTGTGTTTACTAATAAGTGCACAAATTTTGGGGAACCCTTGCTGTCTACAGACACACACTCCTCCAAAAGGTTCTGTGTGTGTGTGTGTGTGTGTGTGTGTGTGTGTGTGTATGACTCTTGTTTACAAGTTTAAACTAGAATTTAAAATAGTCATACAATTTTTAGAAATTACTTATGTTTTGAATATAATGATGAGAACTATGCTCCTCGACCCTCTATTAATTCTACATGGCTTGTGGGTGAAGCACTGTTTGCTATATAAATGGCCTGGAAGGAAAGTTCCTTCCAGGCCATTTATATCCTTCCAGGCCATTTATATAGCAAACAGCCTTGGGAAGACAGATGGTATCTCCTTCCAGAGCAAGAGGTTCACAGACAACTGCTCCAACCGTGTTTGGGTTGTTGCTAACTCTCCTCTGAGCAGGAGGACTTGCTCACCAATATGGCGATCAGCCTCAGGCCCACCCACTGAAATAATGTACAAAGATTTGTCCTGGGTGGAGAGGCTTAGTTACTGATACTACAGTTTGGATGTGATTTGTCCCCCAAGGGTTCATGTGTTGAAGCTTGGTCCCCAGTGTGGTGATGTTAAAAGGTAGCAGGATCTTTTTAAGAGTGGGTACCTAGTGTGAGATCATTACTGGCCCCTCCCCTCCCCTCCACTCTGGTTTCCTATCTCACTATTTAACCTCTTCCCTCATATATGCTCTCACCATTACGCCATCTGCCATGATGTGACACAGCCAACTGGGCTCTCTTGCCAGTGCCATATTATTTGTGCTGTCAGCCTCTGAAACTATGTTATAGTGACAGAAAACAGACTAATGCACTGAGCACTTAAAAGGACCCAGATACTCAGGCTGAAGTTGTGGCTCAGTGCTAGAGCACTCGCCTGGGTTCTATCTTCAACACCACAAAAAATAAATAAATAAAAATAAAGATAATGTGTCCATCCACAACTAAAAAAAAATGTTTAAAAAAGGATCCAGGTACTCTAAACTCACGTCTCCTCTTCTGTAATGCACCCCTGTTTGTGTAGAGCACTCATTCAGGCCCATCAGCATCATCCCGTAAGACTGACACATTGTGCTTATGGTCTTGCTGCTTGCTGTGCCATGATAAAGCCCTTCATCTCTGATCCAGTAGCCTTGGCCTTCTGCCTCACATGGGAGCCTGTGGCCTTTGGCAGCTTACAAGAAGGCTTCTTACAAAAAATCCTTCACATTTTTTAAAGTTTTTTCAATAAATATGGCATGCTGACCCCCATAACTTTCTGGAAGGAGGATTAAGAAATCATGGTCCTTAACAGGATTTGAGGGAAGTCCATGGGAATTAGTACCAAATATGTTAAACAGTCTGTACGGTCAGCCAGGCAGTCATGATCCTCTGTCTTATTGCTTGATGATGAAGAGGAAATGGGGAGGTGGTTGCAGTAGATTCTCAGACAGTGTCTGGGTCATTGCCAACTCTCCACCAGGCAGCAGGACTTCTTCACCACTATGGCGATCAGCCTCCGGTTCATCCCATTGAAACAGGGTACAAGATTCACCCTGGGTAGATAGGATGTTCTCCCTTTCAGATAACAGTCACTTAGGTGCTCATACTGAGTGGGAATGAAAAGAAACTGGTGATTTCTAGAGCAGAAGCTGCAGGAGCCTTAGAACTTTGGTTGTCCTCAGGATGAGGCTGGGGCATGTGATACATCAGGGAAGAATAGTGACAGCTGCACCTTCTTAGCTCAGCCCCACCTACACTCTGTCATGCCAGTCTTATTTGGAGAAAAAAGATCTCAAAATTTTTTTCAGTGTTTAGTTAAACTAAGCAATATGCATTTAAAGCTGGAAGAAGACTAACTTGAAAAGCAAGAGAATAATAAAATCAAAATTACAGAGAACAATTACTTCTGAAGATGAGCTGCAGGACTAGGGTCAGGGGGAAACACACAGGTAGTATTGGTAATTTTCTAGTCTTTAAGTTGGGAATGGGCTCATAAGTCTTGTTTTTATTATTATACTTCATAATGTGCCTATTTGTTACACCTATTTCTTTGTATGTATCAACTATTCGATAATAAATTTTTTGCAGTCATCTTTCTGGGGAGATGTACTTTATAATTAAAATTACTGAATTGCTATGAAAGAAACATATAACAACTGTTAGATTCTTATGTGGATTTTAGTAGAGAGCATGGTATCTTCCTTTAAAAACCCTATAATAGTCAACAAGAATGTCCCAAACAGGAAAAATGGTATATTTATATACTATCACAGGAGAAATACTGGAGATGGTCAGTGTTTGACCTATTTGAAATAGTAGATATATCATAAAATCATTGCAAATAAATTCTCTGGTATTTGCCTAAGCTAAGATTAATTAAAAATTATTTTAGCTTGATGTCTAATTCTACATACAGGGGATTTTTATAATTTCGGAAAAACTGTAAACACCTACATTTATGATGTGGAGGGGTTGTTGCCCAGGAATTTGAGAAATTTGAATGATATTATCTTAGTCTTCTACCAGCTTCACTGTCCATGGAGAATGAAGTCCATCTTATTTCCCTTTCCACCAGTTTATTACACTTTGGATCTTAAATGTCCCCTAAAGGCCTATGTCTTAAAGCCCTTGAAGGGAATCCTGGTACCCTGGACTTACTCCCCCCTCCCTTCTCTCTCTCTTCTCTCTCTCTCTCTCTCTCTCTCTCTCTCTCTCTCTCTCTCTCTCTCTCTCTTCTCTCTCTCTCTCTCTCACCTCTCTGCTTTCTGGCTACCATGAGATGAGCAGCCTCCTCCATCATGTGCTCCCACTTGCTGCCACAGGCCCAAAATAACAGGATCAAGCACATGGGCTGACACTTATGAAACCATGAGCCATAATAAACCTTTCCTCTTGTTAAGTTGATTTTCTCAGGTATTTTGTCACAGTGACAGAAAGCTAACTAATACACATTTTTATCTAGTCAAGAGAGAATGTTTCTTCAATCCTTTCTTAGGTGGTAAAACCAAAGAGAATTTTGTGCTTTTTATGGCTCCTGAGAATGACTGCATCTCTTTGATGACAGCTTATTCAAAAGAAGGCCTCTGGTGTCTCTCCAACCCTAATCAGATTGCAGGAGGGTAGCTTGCTGCTTTGGTTTAGCTGACATTGGGAGTTAAGACACTGGATTCTTCATGATGTCTTTTATCTTGCTCTCATCATAAATAATACTAGCTAATATTTTATCACCTACTGAAGACCCAACACTTTCCATGCTTTGTTTTATTTATTCTTTACAATAACCCTGGGGTGGCTGCTATCAATGTTCCCATTTCTGTTGAGGAAGCAGTGACTCAGAGGGAGATGAAGTCACTTCTCATAGTTTCTTAACCAGAATACAAACTTGTACTTTGGATTTTATTTATTTTTTCTTGCTACCAGAGATTGAACCCAGGGGCATTTAACCACTAAGCCACATCCCAGCCTTTATTTTTTCTTTTAAGACATGGTTTCACTAAGTTGCTCAGGGCCTTACTAAGTTTCTGAGGCTGTATTTAAACTTGTAATCCTCTTGCCTCAGCCTCCTGAGCTGCTGGGATTACAAGCATGTGCCACTGTACCTGGCTTAATCTGTGGATTCTAAACAGTTCTAGACATTTAATTCTAGTAGTATAATATGAATGTGTAGAATTTTCTTTTTCTTTATTTCTTAGCCTTGTGAAAATCAGAATGCTTACAGTTGTGATCACAAGTTACATAGTACAGACAGGTCGGGTAAGCTCTGACCTCCAGGCAGGAGGGAAGACTGCATTTATGGTTGTTGAGATCTTTCTGTTTACCACCCCCCCACCCCCAACCTTAAAAATACATTCCAAACTTTTTCTTCCAAATTGTATTGTCACTATCTGATGGTTAATATTTTGTATAAGCTGGATGTAACCTAACATATGATGGAGAAGGAACAAGCATGTTAGAGAGGCTTTTATTTTGTCAGCCATAGTCACGTTCCTTTAACACACAGTGAAGGGAGACCTAGTATGCACATAGTTGGGTCTGTAAGCAAACAGGTAGGGTTTGCACATGGGGTTGGTGTCTAGTATGCTCAGGAAAGGTATGAATGTCATTTTTCTCCTGATTGATAGTTGGTCCCTATGAAGGAAATCAGTTACTTAATGTGAAATGGCCTTCAAAGGTATTTATGAAGTGTATTTATCCCTAGCTTACAAATTTGTCTTTATTCAGCTACCAAAATAAACAAACAAACAAAGGTTTTAATGTGACTTTCAGAGCACTTAGAACAAAACCACAGTGTTTAATAGCAGGGTGACCCTCCCCCAGGACACCACAAGCCGCATGAGTATCATCTCATTCGGGGCTTAGAGACCTGGGACCCCAGTTACAATGTTTACAGGGGAGTCTTTTACAGAAAAAAAAATGCTGATTAACTACAAGGAGTTTGTTTTATCTTGATGTGTATTTGTAAATGACTTACTTTGGTGGGGTGTGATGGCAAGTCAAATTGCCTTTCCTTTTAGTAGCAATGTTTTGTAACCTTACAAACTTTTTCTAGGAATCACACTGTCCTGTATATAATAAAAGTTAAAATATAGTGCATAATTTGAAATCTTGCTCACTCTAGCTTGCATACTGTGTCAGCGTCTGTGCGGATGATCATAAGAGACCTTTCTTCTAGTCCTTCTACTCTTGCTAGGATTTCCCTTCAGGGACCACATTTTTTGCTTTGTTGATCAGATTGCACACTGTTGATCTGTCCACTAAACAGGTGTTTCTTGATGTGTTATATACACAATGGAGTTTTATTCATCATAAGCAAAATGGAATTATGTCATTTACAAGAAAATGGGTGAAACTTGAAAACATTATGTTAAATGAAATAAGCCAAACTCAGAAGGTCAAGGGTCATGTTTTCTCTCATGTGGACACTCGCTAGAGGGGAAAAAGAAAAAGAACGGCACAGGGCTGGTGGGCGTAGGGGTCTCATGAAAATTGAGGGGAGATCAGTAAAGTAGAGGAAAGGGATCGGGGAGGGAGGAGGGGAGGAAAAGGGGAAGTGCTGGGGACTGATGTTGACCAAATGATATCGTTATATTGTGTGCCTGTGTGACTAGGTAGCAACAAATCCCACCATTATGCATACCTACAGTGCACCGATAAAAATGTGGAAAAAACATGTCTTTATCACACATTTATTAGGAGCTCACTCAGATCTTTCCCTTCAGAAGAAACAAAGGAAGCATGGTCCCCAGTTAGGAGTAGATTGGTTTCCATGTGTTTTGGGAGATGAATCTAGAATCTGGGATGTAATGTCCAAGAAGGTAATAAGTGACATGTAGCTTCCAGGTTGAGCTCTAGTGTGGTTTACTCATGACCTACTGCCTGTGGCTCCTGTTGTGTTAAAATAGAGAAAGAAAAGGGTCAGGGAGCCTTTCCTCTGCCTTCCTAAGCTCCAAGCTCACCTTTCTTAAGTGTCCTTGTGAAGCACCAATCCAAAATCACCAGCAGCTTCTCTTCTTCCCCAGCCTGTCAGAACTCTTTCCTTGGTTTAGCTGGTCTTAGATGTTAGTAGGGAAATATCTTGATTTAAGTAATTCATAATAATGTGCATAAGTGATAGTTCCTTAATTCTCTCAGAGACATGTGCATTATTTAGAAAATACTGATTAAATGTTTATTAAGTCAAGCAAGTATAGATTTTCCAGCCTGCAGATTAAGGATAAATCAAAGAATAAGGCC
Source organism: Callospermophilus lateralis (assembly GCF_048772815.1). NCBI lineage: Eukaryota > Metazoa > Chordata > Mammalia > Rodentia > Sciuridae > Callospermophilus > Callospermophilus lateralis. The sequence goes on from NW_027511135.1 coordinate 1,042,666, forward strand.
AGGCCAGGCAAGAGATGTTGGGCTGTGGAGCCACCCTGCAGGCACCACAGCACTGGGTGGACTTTGTTCCCTTGGGATAGCTCCCCAAGCCGGCCTGCTTTTTTTTTTTAAATCACCTTTTTCCTTTTACTGTTCATAAACTTAGGGGTTTTGGAAAAGGCCACCTGTTAACATGGTGGTAGCAGTGATGGGAGCTTTCTTGATGGAGGTGAGTTTGGGGAAGGGCTAGGGTGCTGGCTGTCATCAAGGCCCAATTTTAGGTTGAGTTCCATATAAGCCAGGTAATAATTAGGTGAGAAGCTGCTGGTGTGAGGCCTGGACACTGACCTTAAAAAGGAGACAAAGGGAGAGAGCCTGGAAATCGTGGAATTGTATGGAATGTCAGACCCAGATCTGGTGATGAAGGGAGACCTGGTTTCTGGCTTCATCGGAGGCTTAGAGTCTGGTTAGGAAAATAGACCTGAAGTAGAGAATTATACTCAGAACTGGGTCATTTTAAATTTCTCCACCTGCCGTCCTAGAAGAGCAAAGTTGTCAGGACTAATTACAACCAGAGGCCCTGATGGAGCTGAAGAAGGGGACTTTTCTGAGGAAGCCGTGTTTCAGCAGAGACCTGGAGATAGAGTCACGGTCAACCGAGTGACCAGAGCTGGGGGGCATGGAAGATAGTGTGTGTGGCCCCAGGGAAGGAACCTTCTTGGTGCCTTTGAGGAATTGCCGAGGAGGCCTGAACAGCAGCGCAGTGGGTGTGGGAGGGAAGCCCAGAGCAGGCCCGGAGACAGCTTCATCCTGCAGGCCTCATGGCCACATGGAGGGTTTAGAAAAGGGAAACCCATTAGTGAGAGCAATTAAGGTCTGATGGGGAAAGCAGAAGAGGCTGTTGTCACACAGTGTCACTTGAGGGTGCCTGGCAAGGTCCCTGTCCCAAATAGCTTTCTGATTATCTCTGATAATATGTCTAAAATCCTATGATTGAAAGCTTCATCTCTTTTACAACTCAGGTGTCCTAACAGCCAGGCTAACTTAGGAAAAAAACACAGCATGAGGAACATTTTTGAAAGCCTTTCTATTCAAATAAAGTTCATTTTCCTTTTCTTCATGGCATTTCCCCCCTCAGATGCCTAGGGCTCATATGGCAGTCTCTTAAATAACACCTGATTTTAAGAAAGACTCTGCCGGATATGACTTAGGTTAACTTCATGAATCAATTTTGAACTAGTCTGTTGCTTTCTCACAGAATGTAACTCCAGTTGCCTTAAGTGATAAAAAGAATTTGTTGACTCTCAAAACTGAATCATCAAGAGTGGGGACTGGCTTTGAATATAATTCCAGTGGCCTCTGACTCCACATCTCTGGTTTTCTTTGAGCCTTGCCCTTGCCCTGTGTCAGCTGTGATCGGGGGCTGACTCCCCTCAGGGCTGTTACACTGACCACCACAGCTCCAGGCCTCATACCCACACCCTCACAGTCTGAGCTGAGAGTGTGCTCTGTTCAGCAGGCTCAGAAGTCCTGGCCTGGTCTCTGATGCTGTGTGTGGACACCTCTGAGCCAATGATCAGGGCCTGGCAATCTGAGAGGGTTCACCAAGGACAGGGTGGGTGGCATCTTGCTGACCCGCAGAGCACATCTCTGGAGCTTCAGGTGGGATCCTTCCTGCCTGCACCACAGGGATCCTGGAGGCCCCGGATGGGGGCAGGGCCCAGTGGGTCTTAGGAAACTAATACAGAGGATTTGTAGTTTAAGCCTTGTGTCTGTTTGTATAATGTTAAAGAAAATCAGCAGCTATAGGGTGGATAGTGGGGCTCTTCAAGAGTCATCAAAACATGCCCTCCTTGCACCAGCCTTGCCCTCGACATTCATTCTGATAGTTGCTTATTTGCCAGTCTGATTTTGTTATCCAGTTATTCCATCTCTGACACACTCTTGCGTCAAAAGGAGGACATTTAAACCTGTGAGTCTGGGACATTTAGAATAGGCTAGGTGATTAGGATATATAGTGGAATTCAATAAAGATGTAGATCCTATTTGTTAGGACAATTTTGCATTATTTAGAATTAATTATTTAAAAATTAAGCTGTTTTCCATTAGATGTATTAGAGTAATTTTTAGAAACTGGAATTTAGCAGAAGGGAGAAGAAGGTGCAAATAAAGATTATTGGTTAATAAAAGGTTTGATGATCTTTTGTTCTCTGTGTATCTAAGTTTAAAGACATCTTAAAATTAAAAAATGAATTTTACGGTTTTTAAAATGGGGTAGTTTTATTTCTCAGTTTTTACTTGTCTAAATAATGCAAGGCTATATTGAGTTCTTTAGAATAATTTACCAATCAGGCAAAATATATAGCATTTAGAAATTTCAATCCTAGGTCCTTTCTTTTCAACCAGCCATATTCATTAATATTCACAGAAATATTCACATAAACATGAGCATATGCGTCCTCATCAACAAACATTTATCACGTGCCAGGGTGCTTTCCAGTTGCTGGGGATATGGAGGAATAGAAGGCATACTTCCTTTCCTCAGGGAACAGTGTATGATCTGTTTGGGAAGAAAAGCAAACACATGGAAAATAAATAGTAGCGGGTTATTCACTGCCTCGTGCTGGTAGTCGAGACGATAAAAAGGGAGGAGGTGCTGGGGCGAGGGTGAGGCCCTTGGAGGCCAGGGAGGCTCCGATGTTAGCCAGAGGAGAGCAGCCAGGCCGTCCAGCAAGTTTGCTTCTGCAGTCGCTTTTTTTCTGTTTCCCACAAACTTATTACTAAAGCATATTGCTTAATTCCAAGAATGTCATTATTGTACAATATTTCCTGTAGGAAAATGACCATATAGATCACTTCTGACCACTTGTGTGTTTTCCACATTTCTGTAATGGTTCCCTATTATTCTCTCTGAAATGTTTTATGATGATAAATACAATTATAAATTTCTTTTCTAATGCTGAAGAAAGTATTGCCAAAACAAATTAGGAAATAAAAGTATGAGCTATTGCATTTTTTATGAAGTAAATGTCGGGACAGTTTATCTATAGGTGCTGAAAGTTGTCTCATTCACACAGTTGCTCTTTTGTAGAACCTTCATAGATTCAGGACTGTTGCTTCCACTGTGTTGGCTTGCTTACTCAGACATGAGAATGTCACAAAACCAAATATAACTATGATCAAGATGGCTGGCAGACTTTTTTCCCAATACTTTTATTTTTATTTATTTGTTTGTTTGTTTATTTATTTATTTTTATGTGGTACTGAGGATCAAACCCAGTGTCTTACATGTGCTAGGCAAGTACTCTACCACTGAGCCACAACCCCAGCCCTAGATGGTAAACTTCTTAGCTGGCTTCATTTAACATTAAGTTTTTGGGTTATTAGTTTAATCAATTTAGGATTAAACTTAAATTTTTTCATTTTATGTTTTTTCTTCCTTTTTGGTTATTTCTTGTTCTTTACTTTTTATTTTTTCCCCCACCAGGTCTGTGAGCCCCCCCATGTTTGGCTCTGAATTCCTTTTGGACAGGGATCATGAATCTCTGGAGCTTCAGACAGTGCCTAGCACATGGAAGATGCTCAATAAATGCTCAGCAAATGAATGAAAATGTTTCATACATACATAAAAAGAAATAATACAGAGGAAATTAGATAGAAGTACATAAGCATGATTTTAATTTGCACATGTCAATTCACAGGTATTAGACTTTGCTTGTGAAGGGAAAAGTCATGCCAGGTGAGGGGCACTGGGACTAGATTCAGCAAGTAGGCACTGATTCTTGGGCAAGGAAGTGATATTATAGCAACTTCCTGCAGGTTTTCCCTAGCCAGGAGCCAACCTTGGTAAAAAGAGGGGAGATTTTCAGTCCAGCAAGGTATTCTTGAGTATCCATTATTTAATAAGACAGACCTGTTATATGTGACACATTAACACATTCGATGATGTGGGTGTTCAAATTTTAAAAGATCTTTGGGTTCCTCTTCTGCATAATTAAATTCTTTTCAGAACCACTTTCATCTTATAGATTCTGAGTGTGTGTTTCCATTAGTCAACACAGCTAAAATCTGGTCATGATTACTAGCTTTTCAAAGCCTTCCTTCATTTCCCAGCAGGCAGCTTCCTGTCAGAATTCATTTCCCATTTGGAAAATATCTCTCTGGCCCACGGTTTTCTGGACACAATTCATCCTTCACATATTTGAGTCTTCCTATTGTCATCAATCCTTAGTTTCTCAGATGCCAAAAGACCCCTTATCAGAGTGATAAGATCTATCTAGAGCATTAGAGGAAACTATCAAGAATGTTTTAAGGATTTTGTTCCAGTGATTTTTCTATTTTAAACAACAATGCTTTTAGTATCTGTTTCTATTATTACTATTTAAGAAATAAAAGTAATAACTGTTAAAGTTGAAATAAAATGTGCTTTCTGTTTTCCCTCAGTCTTTATATAATTAAAATTAAACTCTCGCAGAGCTGCAGTATAATTCATTTCCATTTAGCAAACATTTACTGAGATCTTTCTGCTGACCTCTTATTACTCTGGTCTCCCTAGAGACTGTGACCAGATGTGACAGCCGAGGAAGTTAAAATTCACTGTGGAAGGGGATTAGGTGGGGGAAGGCATCATTCAAGAAAGAATTTCACGTCAGCTCTTGGGGAAGGTATTGCACTTGGCTTGTGAAGGGAAAAGTCATCCCAGGCAAGAGCTGATCCCCAGGAAGCCATTGTAACTGACCAAGTTCTAACGGTAAGGTCTTGTTTCTAGGGTAATGGAGATGGACACATCCTAGGCATGATAACACAGAAAGACTCAGACGTCTTGTAGAGCTGATTAAATATTGGGAAGGAACGTTAAGAGAGCTGTCCGGGTTAGTCCCAGGGATGGGGTGTTCAGGCGAGTTGGAGAATCATGGTGCCCTATTAGTGTAAAGGGGTGGTTAGAAAGAGAAGGGTAATGGCTGCGGGTAGGAGGGAGCCCAGACACAGAATGGTCAAAGGAGAGCCAGGAACCTACAGTTTCATGGAAACATTGGAAAAAATCAAGGTTTTAAGGTGGCAGGCAGAATAGAGAAGTCAAGAAATAGAAGTCTGAGTAGTTTTGTGAAAGAGAAATATAAGATGTTGACCTCTGAGGAATCCAGAACAGTGTAGATGTGGTCACCAGACGACGAGGACCCTGAAAAGGGAGAAGAGTTTATGCCATTGCTGGAACTGTATCCCAGGTGCTCAGTCACTTCAAGTAATAAACCCCTTTGAAGGAAATCCACTCCTCAACTGACTAGTGTTATGTAACAACGTGCCAGTATATCATTAATACCTGTAGATTTAAAATGTACTTATTTCTCCATTGTAGTCCAAAACCATTATTTTTACAAACCATTTGGAAATAACATTTTGATGTTCTTTGATTCTACTCTTTTGAAATTTCACTTATCCCTCTCTGAGGTTTATTTCTAGGTCACTGATTCCCAAACTAGTATTTTCTCTAAGCTTATTTTAATGCTACAAGAGTTTCAATTCAAACATTTTCCAACAGTAGCAACTGAAATAGCTTCAGAGACATTTTCTGCTTTTTCACATCTACCTTACTTTTTCTTGGTTGATTATATCTTTTCAAAAAGTCCCAGATTGATGGTACCTGAGAGAGCAGCCCGTAGTGACAACACTAGCTTTTAAGAATTGATTAAGAAATATACTTTGGCCTTGTCCTGGTTCCTGAAGACATCTTTCAGCCCTAAAAGGTGCCAAACAAGGAAAAAGTCCATTAGAACTGGATTCGTAAGACCTGGGTTCTGTTCTCTTCTCCTATGTGACTTTGGGGAGGTCAATTTCTATAATTTCTCAGCCGTGAAGTGAAAGGAGTATATTAAAGGGTCATTAGGTCTCTTTCAAATAATAATTTTAAAAATGTCCAGAATCCATGTCTGTACTGTTATTCTTTCATTTATTAATCAAATCTGCCACGTGGTCCAGTTTCACATGAAAAGATGTGACCAGGCTGTTCCTCAGGCCCTGTCTCTCCCTGCTCCCTGGAGGTTCTCCGTCCTCTGCCTATGATGGGACAGCCTTGCCTCTCCCCTCGCTGGCTGATGGTCTGTCTTTCTAACCTTCCCTATATTTTGGCACAGCTGGCATCCTCAGCACCTACCACCCCACTACAGATCAGGTGCTTAGGAAATATTTGAGGATAGAGTAAATGGGTTTTATTGTTATTATTGTCCACGTTGGTGGCTCTCCACACTGACTGAGCATCAGAATCAGCTATGAGTTTAGCAACAGTTGGTATTTGATTTCCTAGAAATGGGCCTATGTATCCATATTTTAAAATATACCTACAAGTCATGCTCAATGAAAAGCACTGGTTTACTCTCTGTGAGTTCCTTAAGGTCATAGAATAATGTTTCTATCCTTTTGGTTTCTGGCCCTATGGTGATTTCTGGTAGATATTAGATTTATAGAAAATGAGAATAAGTGACTTTTAACTTTTGAGAAAAGTAATAAGTTATAACTGAGAATAAAAGTCCCTTTCTTCTGTTAGCAGATATAACACTGTGGTCCTTTAAAGACTGACTAATCCAAGCGGATTATAGGAAATCATGTTTCCCAACAAATAAAATAAAATACTTAAGTGTCCAAACCACCAGTTCTGATAAAATTCAAGACTCTTTTTTAATCTAACAATTAGGGCTAGAACTACTTTGCTTTTTTGTTCAAGTTTTACAATTTTGTGGGAAGTTGCTTGTTTTCATTATATCACCTTACCATTGACCTTATTTCATGTTGTTTCTCAAGAAGTCACAGTGCTGGAGAGGGATATATTATATTGTTATTTTATCTGCATATGCCAATATGTAACAACAGATCCCACCATTATGTACAACTATAATGCACTGATAAAAAAAAATTTCAAAAAAGTCACAGCCCATCTCTCATTTTCACTCATATAATTCTAGTATTTAAAGCTCTAGTTTCTTTCTTTGAGGTGGGGGATGCAAAGTGGTAGAATAAAGTAGAACAAACACTGGCTCTCTGTGTAGTGTCCAGCCCACAGTTGTGCATATTGTATTTCTATGCTCCAGAGGAAGAAATTAAGAGAACTGTTTTTTAAAGAAAATTATTTTTTTTAAGAAAATTATGCTCTCTAGAATACAAAACCCTTGTCATTGATGCCCTGTTGGCCTGTTGTGGTTTGGATGTGAGGTATCCCCTGGAAGCTCATTTGTGAAACAAAAAAAGGTTTAGAGGAGAAATGATTGGGTTATGAGAGCCTTAACCTGATTAGTGAGTTAAACTCCTTATAGGGATTCACTAAGTGGTAACTGAAGACAGGTAGGGTGTGGCTGGAGGAGGTGGGCATTGGGGCACGGCTTTGGGGTATATATTTGTATCTGGCAAGTGGAGACCTCTTTCTCTGTGCTTCCTGATCATCTTGTGAGCTCCTTCTGTCTGCTACACTCTTTTGCCATGAAGTTCTACCTCATCTGGAGACTAAGGACTGGAGCCAACTATCTATGGACTGAGACCTCTGAAACCGGGAGCCCCTAAGTAAACTTTCCCTTCATTACAATTGTTATGGTTTGGTCCTTTAGTCATAGCAGTGAAAAAGCTAAAATAGCCTGTGTCTTAGTAATCTATTGCTGGGGAAAACTGACCCTGACACTTAGCTGATTAAAACAATAAGCATTTAGTATCTCACTGTATTAGGGCTTGGGCATCTGGGAGTGGTGAGCGGGTGGTCCTGGTTGCTGTCCTCTCATGAGGTTGAACTCGGGCATTGGTCACTGGAAGGCTTGGCCAGGACTAGTGGATTTGTTCCCAAGGTGGCTTACCCAGAGGCCTGGCAAGTTGTGCTTGTTGTTTACCAACCACCTGGTGCTCCTGTGAGGAATGCTGAGTGTCTTCATGACGTGCCAGGTGGCTTCTCCCAAAGCAGGTGGTCCAGGAGGAAGGGAGCCTAGAGGAAGCCCCAGGCCCAGATTTAAGGTGATGGCCATTTGGCTTCCTCTTGAAGGGACATCAAAGAATTTACAGATATATTTAAAAACTTCCATAGTCTCTAATGTAAAACACTGTTCGCCACCTTAGATGTTTTTTCCAGGATCCGAAAGCATCTGTGATCCGAGTCATTCGTTTAGTTTCATATTCATGAATAGAAGTCGGGTATCAGAATTCTGGTTTCCACTTTACTATTTCTCGTGTCTACTTCCTCTTTATTCTCTTGTATCAGATAATGAGGGACAGGGGTAAAAAACATGAAGTGTTAGAATCAAAAGATGTCATTTTCTCTCTGCATTCCAGACTACTAACTTTTCCTGTCTAGACCACAATTCAGAACTTATCCTCTCAGAGAAATCTTCTTAATGAAGGTGTTAAAAAACTTAAGAAACCTGCCCAGTTTCCAGATAAGCCCATGAGTGTCAGTGGCATGGCTAGCGTGTATGATGACAAGAGCAGGAGCAGGGGCCAGAGGTGACCAGCTGCGGAGGAAGAGCTTCTCCAAAAACAGAACTGGTGACCATCGGGTGTGTTGTTGTCAATATAAAATATGAACTTTCAGAAAGACAAGAAAAAGAGCAGCTCACTAACTGCTATCAGCCCAAATGGGGGTGGAACAGTTTAAAAAACAACCAAAATGTATTAAGTGAGCAAGGCATCAGGGATTTGTGTTTTTACATAATATCTCATTCCTGTTTCGATTTTTTCCTCTCTAGTCTAATCGGCCTTTACTGCTTCAAGCATCTTAGCTATAGTACGCACCTTGCCATGTTGTTATAGTCTTTGGCCTGGGTCTGTGGCCCCACAAGACTGGCAGAGCCCCACAAGCAGAGCTATGACCTGTATCTTTGAATTCCAGGTGCCCAAGGTAACATCTTGCCCTTAGTTGATCTCCATTGTTGATGACTTTAAGGAGTCCATAGGTAAATACCACATCATCTTTTTCTTTTACGAACACTCAGAGGATTGGGTATCTTGGCTGTAACCCTGCAATTAGTAAGTGGAAGGTTTTAGCTCCAAAGCCAGGCATGTATTTGCTGCTTCAACTCAGATGCTGTCAGGAAGATGAGGAGGGAAATGTTGGATATCCAAGTGGCATCCTTGCAGACCTCAGCCGGGAGAAATTATTTAGGAGGATTTTTTTACCCAGAATGAATCACTGATGTTTAAGAGACTACTGGAAGGAAGTCTGTCGGTTTGATAAAAGGGTCTTGAAAGTTGGCTGTCCTTCATAAACCAGATATCTGAGAGACTAATATCCAAAACTCATAAAAGTCTGACAACTCAATAGTAGAAAAACACCCAATTTTAAAATGGGCAAAGGACCTGAATAGATATTTCTCCAAAAAGGACATGAAAATGGCCAACAGGTATAAGAAAATATGCCTGACATCATTAATTACGAGGGAAACACAAATCAAAACCACTGTGAGATACCACCTCACCCTACTAGGATGGCTGTTAGGCAAAAAAATCAAAAGAGCAAGTGTTGTGAGAAAGTGGAGGAAAGGGAACTGCTGTGCACTGTCGGTGGGAATGTAGGTTGGTGCTGCTGTGGAAAACACTGTGGCAGTTTCTAAAGAAATTAAAAATGTGGCACATACCCAGAGGTCAAGACCATTCCTCATGAAGATGACGCACCCTTGTGTCCACTGCAGCATCGCTCACACTCTGGAAACAGCCTATGATGGGCAAATGAGTGAGTGAGCTGTGGTGTGTGTGCTCACTGTGGAGCATGAGTCGGCCTTGAGAGCAAGGGAGACCCAGCCTGTGCCACAACGTGGGTGAGCCTGGAGGACACGGCACCAGGTGAAGTGAGCCAGTCACAAAAAGACAGTCACCTGATTTCACTTACACAGAAACTTTTAAAAATCCAAAATGTCAGTTATGCAGAGAGAATAAAACAGTGGTTACCAGAAATTTCATGGGATTGGGTGAGGATGTGGGGAAGTGGGAGATGTAATCAAAGGGTAGAAAGCAGCAGATGTGAAGGATGCACAGGCCTAGAAGTCTAAAGAACACCCAAGGACTGCAGGCAGTGAAATCGTGCTGTGTTTGGGATGTCTGCTAAATGAGTAGATTGTTAGGTTTTCTTGGTAGAAAATTTAAAAATGGGTAAGTGAGATGATGGATATGTTAATTTGCTTCATTGTGGTAAAACCATTTTACTGTGCATGTGAATTCCATGACATTATGTTATACACCTTGAGTATATAGAATAGAATTTATTTTTTAAAAACTACAAAAGAATTTTTGGTGCTGCCTTATGTTTTTCATTCTCGAAACTTTATGTGAAAAATTCCTCACACCTAAAATATTAAGGGAAAGACCTCCATTTCTTCCTGATTTTTCCAGGGATTCTACCCTGATTGATGTAAGAATTGAACATGGTGTTTAAATAGGAAGTTGGATTTCAGCAAATGAGATTGTGTGTCAGACCCTCTGCCCAAACTACTGAGACCCCTGGTCACTTTTAAGAGGCCTTATTTTTCAAAAGTCTAGGCCCCAAAAGAAGGTAGTAGTGAAAAAGCAGGTGCATTCAAATGAAGTTTCATACCTGTTCCACAGGACTGTGGTGACAGGAAGCACAGTGGAGTGACATGGAGGAGTTCAAGATGGCTCCTCTGGCTCTGGTCTGTGTGTCTGAGCTAGTGGTGGCTCCATTCAGTATGACATGGTGTCCTAGAGGACAGCCAGTGTGGGGTTTGTGACTATGTCAATTTGGGGGCATGTATTTAAGTCTCAGGTGTCTGTGTGACAGACAAGGCAGGCATTCTGTCTAGCAGTGGGCATCTAGATCAGAGTGTTCCTTGAAAGAAGAGCTGCCTGGGATATCTGGAGAGAGCCTGGGTCTCAGGCATGTGTTTGATGATGTCGGTTCTTGGATTGTTGGTCCAGGAAAGAGCTGGACAGTGCAGGCAGCCTTTCCTGGTCACACACTGCTCTGTCGGGAATCTTGGCTGCCGGCTTTGCCTCTCCACATCCTGGCTAAGGAGGGAGCCATGAGCGCTCTTGGTAGTGGACATGGAAGAAAGTTACCACGCTGGCCTGCGGGACAAGGGCCTTCTCTCTGCCCGCGGCTCCCTGGGCTTTTCCACAGAACTCAATTCTACTCATGATTTGGCAATCATAATGTCTGCTTTTAAAAAATGGTTTTATCTGTTTTGAAATGTCATTCATATTTCTTTTTAGTAGACAAACACAGATTCATGTTTTATTTTTTTGGAAAATATTTCTAATAAAACTATACCTTGATTTTTCCATATGGTCATTGCTACAGATTGTGGTAATGAGACTCCCTTGATTAGTCACATGATATATATGATAGATATATATCATATATATATGACATATCATATATATACACATACATATATATATCACACACACACACAATAATATATATATATATATATATATATATATATGTATATATATATATTTATTGTGTGTGTGTGTGTGTGTGTGTGTATGGTACTAGGAATTGAACCTCAGGATTCAAGCATGCTAGGCAAATGCTGTGTCACCGAGCTCCTTCCCCAGCCTCTTAGTCACTTGCGTCTGACTCTATTTTAAATGTGTAGGCTCACTTACATTTGCTTCTCTCTCTCTCTCTTTCTCTCTGCCCCAATTCAAAGAGTTATCTCAAGATGTAACACATTTAGCTTTCATTAAAGTCTATAAAGTTTCCATTTTTCATTTGTAGCTTATTCTCTTTTTTTGTACTAATCCGAGAGCATAATTAAGATGTCTGACTTCAGTTCTTTTCTTACAAATATTGCCTAATTCTTCTGTCTTTAATTAGCTTAAATAATTCTGTGTAAACAAATAATAATAATAGATGGTATTACCAATACTCTTTTCTTGTGAGGATATAAGTACACCCTTTGTTTGTTAAATTAGTCTTTTGTAAAAACCTAGATGTGACATATTTTGTCATCTTGTATGTTGCCAATAGAAAACAAAGATTCACTTCTGTGTTTTTATTCTCATTATGCCTTTGATTTAATATTCATTTGAGGAGTCTGCCGCAGTCTGACTGGGCACAAAATCACGAGCCACTCACAGCTTGTAGATTCAAACAGCAACTCTTTATTCCCGAACTGTCACCAGCGGTCTACAAACACGTTCTGGGGAAATCCACGTTCTCTGCCCAAATCCACACCTCCACTGGGCTTCTGTCTCCCAAAAATACTGTCTGAATCCCGTGAGAACTCAAGGGGAACTCAGGCAGCAGGATACGCCCTATTCCCAGCAGGAATAACCTTCCTAAACCAGGAACGCCCTAAACCTGGATTGTCCTAAACCGGGAATGCCCTAAACCCGGATCCGCCCTGGTCCTTGAGCAAGGTCACCTTACATGCAATGTCACTGCAAAATGTCGTATTTCCACGAGTCCTTCCACTAAGCAACATGGGGTACGCTGGCAAGGAAATTGTCATACCTACTTGGCTAATGGCTCCCAGCAGGAGTCAGTGTGGTAGGTGAAGTAACAACAAGGTTTGGGGTCTTTGTGACCCTAGAATGACTTAAAAATCTCAACCCTGTCCTTCTTAGTAGTGTGACTTTGGATAATTTGCTTAAGTACCTATCTGTGCTTAGGTTTCCTGTTTGTAAATGAAGATACTAGGCTGGGAACAATGGCTCACATCTGTAGTCCAGCTACTGATGAGGCTGAGGCTGGAACATCTGGTGAGCCTGGAAGTTTGGGGTCAAGCTGGACAACATAGTGATACCTCATCCTTTAAAGAAAAAGAGGATGATGATATATTTGCCTCATGGAATTATAGACATTATTCATGTTATGTGCTTAGCACAGTCCTTGGTACACAGTAAGTGATCACCAAATGGTAACAGAAGTTTTTTTACAATAGAAGAAGCTTGTTTAACCAGATCCAAGGAAGTTCCAGTTTCTATGCTATGTAGTCTGGAGGACAGCCACAGCTTCTTGAATACTTGTAACTGGCTTCTTTTTAGTATATTCATGCCATTTCTGTTCCAACTAGCTGAGTTGTATTTTCTCCCAAAAGTGTTTATGTTGCTTGTTGTTTATGTTTGTTCCCAACCCTATGTATGTCAGATGAACTTGATATTATAATTATAAAACTTAATTAAATGTTAGGCTCACAGATGCAATGTAAGTACCAAAAGACAGCTGCTTTTTCTATAAAAATTAAGTTTTAAGGCTCTGGGAAAGCTTAATAAAGATTACTCTGTAAGGTACCTCGAGTAGCCAGATTCATAGAGACAGACAATATAATGGTGGTTGCCAGGGGCAGGGGGAGGAGGGGAATGAGGAGTGATGGTTTAATGGTAGAATTTCCGTTATGCAAGATGAAAAGAGCTGGGGGTGGGCAGTGGTGGCTGCATGGGACTATGAATGTACCTAATATAACTTATGGAGTTAGATGATGAATTTCACTACAATTAAAATTTCTATTTAAAAATCTGTCACATTAGCATGGGTAAGGTGATTGTTAAAGACTAGGGAGAGAAGCCGGGTGCAGTGGCTCATGCCTATAATCCCAGTGGCTAGGGAGGCTGAGGCAGGAGGCTCACGAGTTCAAAGTCAGCCTCAGCAATGGCAAGGTGCTAAGCAACTAAGTGAGACCCTGTCTCTAAATAAAATAGAAAATAGCGTTGGGATGTGGCTCAGTGGCTGAGTGCCCCTGAGTTCAATCCCTGGTATGGGGGAGGGGGGAGGAGACTAGGGAGGGGAATTAAAAAAATCCAGAGATGCACCATGTTTTCATACCTTTAGGGAACTTTAGGAACCAAAATAGGAACTTTAGGTGTAGCAGACGCAAAATAGAGAACAAGGCATAACTGACCAGTAGTCCAGTTCTCAAATATGAAGGCTTTGGCATAGAACAAATTATCAGAGAATAAATAGGTTTACATTTTAAGTTTTAAATTAAGCATTTAATTTATTGTGGGCTCCTGGGACACAGACTCTGAGATGGAGATCAAAACAGTTTATACTTGTTCTCCTGTGTTGATCAGACACTGGATGTGGACTTTTCCCCCAGAGGAGGAGGCATAACCTTGGACAGGAGCAAGGTTACTGCCTTTGGCTGAGAGCACATTTCAGGAGGGTCTCAGCTGTAAAGCAGTAGAAGATGACACTTTCAACCATCGGGGATCTGAATAGTACACAGCACAGCGTCCAAAATAGTACTCAATTTTTGTGTATGTCTCCCTTTTAAATAGATTTTTAAAAATTATCAATTAGCTCTTGGTCCAGGTTGCTTCTGATATAACATCTTCACTCCTTGTGCATGACCTTCTGAAGGTCCCTGATGTTTGATCTTTATATGCAACAGCTGGCCCATTTGTGATGCACCAAAATGTGTTCCCCATCCTACAAAGTATCACAACGGAGAGATGTGTATTATATCTTGCAGCTTAGTTGAAAGGCTCCTGTCCACATTGAATATGTTCCAGTATATATTTCGAGGTGCATGGGACTAATTTCAGATATTTGCTTCTTAGATTTTCAAAGATCCTTTGGAATTTGATGATATGCTTTGGCAAACTCTCCATTTTTTTACTAAAGGTCACCTTCCTCTCATGCCGTATGTGTTAGTCAGCTTTCATCGCTGTGACCAGAACAACTGAGAGGAGGAAAACTTTTATTTTGAGCTCACAGTTTCAGAGGTGTAGTTCATCATCAGCCAAGTCAGTTGGTCTGGGCCCACAGGGAGGCAAAACATCATGGTGGAAAGGCTCAGTGGAGGAAAGCCACTCAGCTCATGGTAGCTGGGAAGCAGAGAGGGGAAAGGGCTATGGGGAAGATGGTTTTTCACATTTTATCTCTCATAGTCCAATCATTTTATCTGTCACAGTCCAATCATTTTGTCTCTATTTCTGTATTACCATAGGAGCTTTGAGAGGGGACACTTCATATTCAAACCACAGCACCCTCTGACCTGTAGCTCTCTGCGTGTTCTTCAGTCTTCCATCTGCCGCAAGATACTGCCCACCATGAGGCCTCCTCCCTTTAGTCTGCATCTCTTAATCATGATCCCTGGGATCTCCACCTGAGCCATGGCTGATCTCCAGGATGCTCAAGTCTCAGTTTAAGATATACTCTTCCAATTCTTAAAAAAGGAGCCCTGTTGACTTGGGGTTTTTTATTATTAAATATGAATGTGCTTTTCATTCATATCAGTTTGCTTTGCCTCAAACAGGGGAAACCTGAATCCCTTTGCTAGTGTAACCATAAATATAGCACAAAGATGCCATGATTATGCCCCAGTGTCTGTTTCCCCATAGCATTTAGCATGCGCTGACCTTTTAGTAGGAATACCATTGTCTCATTTATATGTAGCCTTTCATTTAGCCAAGTTTTGTTGTTTCCTTGGCTTCAGATTTTATTTCTTTATGAGAACTGGGAACTAAAGCCTTTCATTTGACTTGTGATCGTGTACATTCTGGAAGCTCATACATGTAATCGCGGAACAAATAAAGCAGCTGGAAGAAATCTTTCCTGAACAAAACCCAAGTGGGGCACTTGGGTGTGAGCCAAGATTTCAGCAGCTACAGAGGGAGATGTAGAAAGGTTGCATATATTACAAGGCCAGGGACTGACTTCTCACTTCGGGCCCAACAGGAATGTCTTCCAGGTAAGGATCAGATGTTTAATTGTCTGACCACAAAATAAAGTATTTACTGTAAATTTCCAAGGTCTCTACACCAAGTTGACTCCCATAATATAACTAAAGTTGGAGAAACATTGTCACTAAACCACAGATTGAAATTCTGAGTCAATTTGGGCTGACCTAGGCCTCTCATAAACTGCTCTGTGGGCCTAGGAAAGAGGTGGGACATTGAACTTCCTGGGGCCCAGTTTCTCTGACCCAAATTAGGAGTTAAAATACAAATTTAGTTTAAGGAGTCCTAAGAAGCTACTGAACTACTCACTAATAATAAATGAAGCCCGGTTGAGTGAAATTTTGTGTTTCCTCTTTTTAGAAGAAAAAAAATTATATTAAGTAAAATTATATTTCCTTAAGTAAAAATTTGCTGGACATTTTGACAAGATTGGTTATTTTATAATGTATATGTGCAGATTTACACATGCAAAAGCAAAAGCTTAGAATGGATCTACATTTTTTTTAAAAAAGGTATTAAGGGGTCTCCAAAGTTTTTAATCATTTGTCAGATCATTTATCAATATTAACAGATGCCTACAGCAATGTTTGTCAAACTGTAGATGCATTAGAATCACCTGGAGGGTTTTTCACACATCCTTCCTGGGCCCCATCCTCAGAGTTTCTAATTCAGTAGATATTGTTGTGGGGCCTGAAAAATTTGCATCTAACAAACTTACAAGGAATGATATTGATATTACTGATGTACAGAGCACACTTTGGGTAGCACAGTCTGAGACACTCATAAATCTAAGGCAAAGAAAACACAATCCCTTCCATAAAGTAAACAGGATTAATATTAATTCTGTATAGTGTGATTTATCAATAATACTGTTATATTGATCACACTGCATCTGTGTGCACACTGAGTGCACATGTGTGTGTGTTAAGGGCATTTCAGAGAACGCACCATGTTCAAATGCACAGAGAACTGAAAGCATGTGACACCCTGATGAGCAAGGAGTTTGCATGACTAGAACAAATTGCACATGGCTGGTGGGGGAAACAGTTAGTGAGGGTACAAAGAAGCGGGACCTGTGGCAGGAGAGATTCAAGAACTAGGCAGAGCTCTGACTATAAGGGAGGGCTGTGTGCTCTAGGGAACTTGATCCTTTTCCTAATATGTTAAGATAAGGGACAGAAAAAAAATCAAAGATTCCCAAGAGATCGCAAGGGGGTAGTTAACAATAGCATAGAATTTGGCCAAATACAATTTAACCAATCCTGTAGTCTTGCTGAAATAACATTTTAGTTGAAAGTTTATATTTTGAGTGTTGTGTTTTCTTCAGTTCTGGTAATTTTTGTGTACCATATGAAGATTTCCATCTTCTTAAATATTAATTTTTCATCATATTCCATGTTCTTTTTCTACTCAGTGAGCAAACAGTCAGCCTTGTCTAAAAGCGATTTTAATAACTGGAATATCAAGATACTAACAATAGAAATATTTTACAAAAAAATTAGTTTTTCTTATTACAGAGGCAGTCCTTATAGAATCTATAGAAAAGCAAAAGCAAAACAAACCTCACATAATCCCCTCACATTTAGAAAATCATTGTTGGAACGTCTTAGACCCTTCTCTGTGCATGTGTGCGTTCTTTCATACAGGATCACATGCCAGATATGTTTTGAAGACTGGCACTATTTGTTTAAGCAGTTTGCCAATTGGTGGATGTTGGCACTACCCAACTTAACTCCCACTGTTTGCCATTTACTCTATTTTAAGGATTCCCTGTGGCCCAGACTGAAACTTGAGGAACAGGAGTAGTCAGCCAGGCAGAGATGGTTAGGTGGAAGGATGGACATCTAGGCCAAGGGAGCCACCTGTAGAGGCCTAGATTGGGGAGACCCCAGCCCTCTTAAGGAGAGATGCCTGATAAGACTGGGTCATGGGAGTGAAAGGTGATGGAGGATGGTGAGATTAAAACCTTGCAATGAATAACCTGTAGTTGGACATCCAAGGGAATAACTGGCCAAATTAAGTTAGTCAGGAAAAAAAAGTAGGAAAATAAAAGAAAAATCCTGAAGCCTAGCTTTGAACAGTATTCCTTTTTAGCCAAATTATTTTAACACGTTGTTGTTTTCACAGCTTGATTTGGACTAAGTTGTTTTGGCAAGTGACTTTCCATCAGATGATCAAGATCCAAGTTAACAGGATTGGGGAGCGGGTGCATATTGGACCCAGTGGTGTCCTGGACACAGTCCGTGCAGGCTCTCAAGCCAGTTCTGCCCATCATTTCAAGGATATTACCTTGATAGCTTGGAATCAGCAAATGCTACAGGTCAGGAATTCCTTTTTCCATGAGAGTCAGTTGTTCAGCATATTGTTAGATGTAGCTGAGAGAGAGGAAAAAAGTCAAGAATAAAAGTTCTGGGTTTGGGCTTGGAATTGGACATGGAAATCATATGTTGTGGTAGGCAGCATGAACTTTGGAGTTAGAAGGACCAGGGTTTGAATACCAACTGCCATTTTTGGCAGAGTTATTAACTCAGTGTCCTCATATGTGAGATGGACTCACTCATATTTAATGTAAAGGATAGTAACAGATATTAATTTTTGAGAGATAGAAGCTATGGTGATTATTATAGCAATGAAAGAAGAACACAAGGGCATTGAGTTGGTTTTATTAATATAATTTTGAGTTGCTTTGCTTAGCAGTAGGTGGAGAATCCTGTAATAACACCAAGAACTGTCACTATTGGGTGCTAACAACATGCTTCTATGGGCCTTATTTCATTTAGTCCTCAGAAGGACTGTAGAGGTTGTTTCAGTCAGTTTTTTGCGGCTGTGACTAAAAGGATATGACCATGACAATTTTAAAGGAGGAAAAGTTTATTTGAGGGCTCATGGGTTTCAGAGGTCTTAGTCCATAGAAGGTCAGCTCCATTCCTCAGGCTCCAGGTGAGGCAGAATATCATGGCAGAAGAGTGTGGTGGAGGGAAGCATTTGACATGTGATCAGGAAGCAGAGAGAGAGGAGAGAGACTGACTCCACTCGCCAGATACAAATATATACCCCAAAGCCATGCCCCAATTTCCACCTCTCCAGCCACACCCTACCACTTCAATTACCACTCAGTTAGTCCCTATCAAGGGATTAATTCACCTATTGGGTTAGGGCTCTTGTAACCCAATCATTTCCCCTTTGAACCTTCTTACATTGTCTCACATGTGAGCTTTGGGGGACACCTCACATCCAAACCATAACACAGGTAGGCCCCAGTGATATGATTGTCCCTCTCCTATAGCTGAGAGATAAAAGTTTAGGTCAAGTAACTTTCTCACAGCCAGGCAGCTATTAAGTATGGAGACAGGATCTGGGATGCAAGTTTGTCTGAATTCAGTGTCTGCCATTCTTAACTTGACTTGTGTGCAGATGAGGTGAGCTGATGGAATCATTTGTGAATCCTATGAGTTGTTGAAGTCTTGGGTTTGTTGAGGTCACAGTAGAAAGAGCCATAGGGTGAGAAGAGTAGAAGGCAAGGATGTAAACCTGGGTATCACTAGTATTTCAAAAGCAAGATAAGAGTTTAGAAAAGGAAGGAATGGTCAGCAGATTCAGATGCCACTGGGAGGTCACATAAGGTGAGAATTAGAAAAGATTCTTTGGATTTGGCAGTGTGAAAAACATTAATGATATTAACAGAAGCACTTTGGATAAAATAATGGAGGCAGAAGCCAGATTGCTTTGAGTTGAGTGAATTGATTGTGAGAAAGCAGAACTAGTTTAGTGTAACTACTATTTTGAAGAATAAAAAGAACATGGACTCTGAAAAGAAATAGTAAAAGTAAAGATATTGGCATGTGATCAAAGGAACCAAGTCCCTAGGGAGACAGAAGGAATGCAATTCAAAGCTTGGTAGAAAAATTATGACTAGATTGATCTTGGGTTTGAGTTCCATAGGTTGAGTGTGGTAGAGGAACAAGGAGACAGAGGAGAAGGAGTGGTGGTCAGAGTGCCTGAACACATGGTAGTGTGGGCTGTAGCCTAGGTAGAAAGCAGGTAAAACCAGGAGGCCATTCATACTCCAAGAGGATGAATTTTGAGTTGCTTTGCTTAGCTTTAGGTGGAAAATCCTGTAATAACACCACGAACTGTCACTGTGGCCAAAGTCCTAGGAGTCTCAAGGATATTGAAGGAAAAGTTAGGAATAAAAGAGCAATAGAGTGGTAACAGTACGAGTTATGCCTAATTGTCTGACCTTGGGATCTTCATTTTAAACAGCTTGTATGCAGAGCAGTCCTGGGTAGTTGACAAAGTCCTTGGTCTAGCTATCAAAGATCAATTTTTTAAGCAGAGTGAAGGTGAAGGTCATGAATTAAGGCTGTTGAGGGACTCCCAGCACAGAATTGTGGTGGAGACCATTCATTGGCATCCTTGTGAGTTTGCACCTTAACAAGCCTGCATCTTTTTGTAATAGTTGGTTAATGATCAAAATGTTTATATCTAAATAGGTCCCTCCCAATTAAGCAGAAATATCCCTGATATTTAGTGACAGGTGCTTTAATTAGTATCCCAGAAGTCTGAGAATCTTCAGTTTTTCTCATGATCCTCTTCCTAGGATTGGTAGGGGAAGGTAGAAAAGTCCTAGGTTCATTTCTTCTCCTAGGAGATATACAGATTGCACTTACAGAAGTATCATGCTAATAATAATAACAGCGGTCATTTGTTAAAACTTACTACATCCCAGTCACTGTGCTAAGCACTTAATCTAGATTATTTCTTTACAGCCTTATAATAACTCTGTGAGATGGGTCTGCTTTCTGTCTCTGTTTTATAGATGAGAACTCTGAAGATTAGAGAGATTAAATTCTTTGCTCAAGGTCACTCAGCTTGTAAGTGATGGAACCAATATTCAAATCTGGGCAGTTTGCCTCCAGAACTCCAGATCCTGACTAGGAAAAACTGCCTCTTGATGGCTGGGAGGACTTCATGTCTGAGGCGAGCATATTCCTGTTTGTTAAGGAAGAGAATCCCTCAGGATTCCTTGTCCAGGGATGCACCCTGGAAGTGGGGCTCTTGACTCTTCCCTCTTCCCTTTCCCAGCTTCAGAAGAGCCCAGACTTGTGGTGCCTCCTGCACATTCCCTCCTGTGCAGTCCCAGCTTTCCCAGGATGGTTCCCCTCACTGCCAGGGACAGCATGAGACATATTGCCAGAGCCCCTCAGAAGTTGCACCCATGGGCTTTCCTTGCAAGAGAGCTGAGGAGAGACACAAAGATATCTCACTCTGTCCCTGGCTCTGGACATATCAAAGGATGTTTCCTACAACAGTCCTGAGTTGGAGCTGGGCTGGTCAGAGTATCAGGAGCTTGTTGTTCTGATGTGGAAACTTCAGTTCTAGATGCTCAGAAAAGCAATATAAGGGGTATGTAAGGAGAAGAAAGCAATTCTTTTGTAATGAGAAAATGAGTTACTTAATAGGTAACTTGAGAATCCTATTAATTTGATGCTAGATGAATTTATTTGCTAAAAGTTACTTTCAGAAAATGATACTTTCACTTATTCTGTGCATGCCTAACTCCAACTAATTAATGCATTTACCAAGGTCTCACACTTGAATGATCTCCTGATACATATTCAGAAGGTGAAATGGATGAGCACACATTCTAAAACTTCAATATGTTGAGTTTCATCTTATGCTCATGGACCAGAGGAAAAGTTGTTTTCATGCTTTCCTACAAGAGTAAAAGACTGTTTCATCTTATCTTGGAAGATGTAAAACGACAAAACAATTTTGATTTACTTTCAAAGTTAGGAATGTTCCTAAACAATATTAATTGGTACCAAACCAGCAGGCCCTACTACCTCACTGCCTTCTGCAGTCCAACCACAATGCAAGACTCAGAGCTAGAGAAAGGTTCACCTAGATGTGGTCCAGAAAAATCACCAAGGAGGGTTTACCTTGCTCCTGGTCATGGGGCTTGAAGCCAGAGGACTGATACCCAAAGGCAGGTCCCAGAAGGAATAACAAAATGAAGCCAGAAAATAGAGTTTCAACCAGGTCTTCCTTATGGCCCACGTGTTAACACCCAGAAGTTAAGCCAACTTAAGCCAACATCCAAAACCAGTGTTGGATATTGTGGGAGGAAGCAACTGGGCAGCTGAAAGTGAAGAATGGCGGGGGATGAGGGGAGGTGGGTGTTAGCCATGCAGAAGATCCTCAGGATGGATTTCAGATTGGGAGTGTCAGTGTCCTAGGCAGTGTTGTCACAGGCACCCAAGCTGGGTTGTGATGGTCTTCCTCGTTTTCATTCATCTCCCCAGAATTTCTCTAGATGTGATCTATGGCATCAGAGGGATCTGTGACATCAAAAGTATTTTCATGCTGAGTGCACTGTTACTCAGGAGGCCAAGGCAAGAGGATCACAAATTTGAGGTTAGCCTGGGCAACTTAGTGAGACCTTGTTGCAAAATTATTTTAAAAAATAATGTTAAAGGGCTTTGTGATGTAGATCAGTGGAAAAGTGTCCCTGAATTCAGTCCTCAGTACTGAGAAAAAAATTTTTTATAATACCCCGGCACTATTTGTCTTGTTTTCCACTGTTGACATTTGCAATGATGGTGTAAAAGAAGTGACAGATCAAGTTGCATGAATTATTTCACCTGAGTTTATCTGAATCAAGACGGTAGCACTGAGCTGTAGTAGTAATCATCATATTCTTCACCATCTTGCCTACACAGTTAAAAAAAATAGATCAGTTTCACATAAGAATATGCTTGATGAAGCAACAAAATTATTAATTTTATTAAGTCTCAATCATCAAATGCACATCATTTTAATATTCTGGAAAGTACCATATACCATCCCTGTTACATGCCAAAGCCAGAAAAAGCATTTGCATGATGAAGTGAGACCTGAAGTGGCCACTGTTTTAATGGCCCACCATTAATTATTGGAAAGAATGACTGACAGACAAACTACCATTATTTGGACTGTGGTATTTGGTTGACATTTTCTCAAAAATGAATGAAGTGAGCCTGTCATTTTCAGAAAAACAACTGATGGTATTTGTTGCCAATGAAAAAATTTGAACTTCCCAGTGAAAATTACAATTTGGGAAGCTCATATCCA
The DNA here is from genome assembly GCF_048772815.1 of Callospermophilus lateralis. Lineage (NCBI taxonomy): Eukaryota > Metazoa > Chordata > Mammalia > Rodentia > Sciuridae > Callospermophilus > Callospermophilus lateralis. The sequence continues at coordinate 1,065,370 of NW_027511135.1, forward strand.
CTCCTATGAGCTTGATGGTTTCTCAATAAAGACTTTTGTGATATTTTCCATGGTGATATTAACAAATATGATATTTTAAATTTTATATAATGAAATGTGTTAACATTTAGAAGATCTGTCTAAGTCAGTAAGTTAATATTTTTCAATGATCAATGTATGATGTTACAACAACCATGCATCATGCTTGGGTGAAAGATCCATTGAAAGTGCAAGGTACATCAATTTATTTTAATTTAATAAAGTATGAAAGGTTAATTGATATAACTTCAAATTCTACATTGCAGCTAGCCTTTAAGAAAATGCCACTTTTTGAGTTATAGCGTTCAGGAATATTAATAAAGAATATCTACAATTATCTGAAAAGACTATTAAAATTTTCCTCCCCTCTTAATTTACATATCTGTGGGAAATCTTATTTTTTAAAATACTGTAGCCATATCTCTACAAAGGGAATTCAGAAGCAGAGATGTAAATCTGGCTTTAGCTTATTAAGCAATATATTATAAAAGACATGTAAAAATTAAAAATCATCACAGTCTCCCTTTTTTGTTTAATTTCATAAAATATGCTAAAATGCAATGGATTTAATGCCTTTACATTTCTCAGTTTTAAAACTCATTTCTAGTATGGTAAATATTAACAGATACAACTCACATTAACAGAAACTTATTAAGGTTCTCCATTTTTAAGAGTGCAAAGGAAAAAAAAGTCAAAAAGTCTGAGAACCACTGCTGCAGAACATAAGAGGTCCCAGGGTGCACTGGGCCTGGTCTCTGGCAGGAATAGGAAGCCTCGCTGGACAGACGGGAGCTTGCCCATGATGCTAACGGCTGTCTACAGAGAGAGACTGACTTGAGAATACTGTCATTCTATGGGAAGCAGCCAGTAGAGAGAATGTGGGAATCCATGAGAGAAGGGAAAATCATTAGGATAAGATGTTCCAGAAGAGGGGAGGGGGTTTGGGGAAGATGTTGAGGAGGCCATGCTTTCAACAGAGAACCAAACTACAGTCAAAGCATGAGGTGAACAGAGCATTAGCAGGAGAAGCTGAGGATGTGAGACAGTTTGAACAGAAAGTGAAGTCCCATGGCCTCAGCAGAAAGGTGTGGAAGGAGAGTTATGGGAGTTTGGATCAAAGGAGAAAAGCACAGAGCAGTGTGAGGAAGAAGGTGTTAGAGTCTGGAGGGCCCATGGTCCTGCATGGCCCAGAGGACCAAGCATGGCTGGTTCACGGGGAGACTGGCGTCTGTACAGGGGACTATATCTTATTTTAGATATTGGTGATTTAATTACAGCAGTCTTATTGCCTACACTATGATGCATTTATATCAGTACCCCTAAAATGTATCCTCAACAATAGTGATTCTTTTTTTAATGAAAATGTGATTTTCTGGCCGACTCAAATTATCCTTATATAATTTTGTTGTTTACTTTTATGTTCACCATGTTGTCTTCAGTTATGCCACTGCCATTAAGAGTTCCCTATGTAGAAAAATCTATTCATTATGATCACATTTATTGCTTCATTGAATTGCCTATTTAAAATGCAGAGAACCACAAATTAAATGTAGTGCTTTTCCATTTTGAAAATGTGGATGAATGAGTACTGTTTCCTTGAATACATTGTATTTGTCTTACATAATTAACAGTCCACATTCATAGGCTAAGAGATGCCAGTCCTTGCTTGTTCATATATTTGTTTCTGAATGGTCATTACTGAAAGGGATGCCTCCTAATTCTTGAACATTCCACATGCTGCACCAGGGGAAATGATAAGGCAGATGCAATGGAGACTGTTGCTTTTAGGGCAGTTGAATGATCTCCAAAATCTCTTTCTCTGGGGTTAACTATGCAAAGTATACTTAACTCCATTACAGTTTCTTCATTGCAATTGTAAAATATAGTATTTCAAGTAGCTTGGATATAAGATAATCATTAAATACTTTTGGATTCCAAATTTCCAGCCTCTACTAAATATTGCAGTTAAGTCTTGGTGTTTGTTTCAGATACATGCTTTCATGCCATGTCTTAATTTCTCTAGATTTCTAATACTGATAAGTTGTAATATTTCTATGTTTGTGTAAGTGTGGGCTACAATATAGTACAGGGACACTGTTACGTGGAAAATCTGCAGAGGGTCTGATCTGGAGGTCAGACTTTGCTGCCTTTTGACTGAACCAGCCGTTTGAACTGTTTGCTGAACCACTAGCACCTTTTCCCCTCAGTATCTCATATATCTTGTTTTCATTCTTCCTGTCATAATCCCAGAGAGGTCTTGCATTTCATTTCTTAGCACATATAATGGGTTTTCCTGGAAGTATCTAGACTGTGACAGACATAACGAAAAGGCATTCATCCTCAACACCAGCAAATCCCACCAAGCTCACAGCATTATCTCTATTAAAAACAGAAGCCCCTTCCATTCTCCCAAATGTCTCATTCTATCTCCCTTTGGGCTCAGTTGCTGTGACTCAGCCTGCATTCTTTCAGACTTTCTGAGGACATCCCTAGAATCCTTTTTCCATATTAAACAAACTTTCCTACATCCATAACTGGATGGCTGAACATTGAGCCTGCCTTCTTGCTTTAACTGAAGTTTGCCTCTTCCCTGAGGGCTTTTCCCAGTAGGCCTTTAAGAGAACCCTGTCCACTAGCACAGTGCTGTTTGGACACTATCATTGCTTGCTCTGTTGAAACCCTAATATTTGATCATTCTACTATCTGACTGATTTGCCCTCTGCGTTGATAGCACTGCCATTCTCCAACCTCCTGGTCACCTAATACCTGATTGCCTCCCTTAAAGCCCTGCCATCATCAAAGCCACCCAGTACTTTAGATCTTCAGTTATTTAACTTTTTCAATTCTAGTGACTTTCATCTCTATTACTTTAACTGGCTGCTCGCTTAGCAAAACCCTGAACCATTACCAGGAAGTGCATGCTCTCAAAAATCTCATGTTCAAATAGCTCTTTTTAATGAGTCAGGATCTCTGATACAATATTGGGTAGTAGGGATGATGTTGCACACCCTAATATGTTTCTATAGCATGTTGCTATGGGGTTTTGGTGAACTATAAAGAAATATACATAAAATTACCTTATATTCCCTAACTGCTGAATTTTTCTATTATTAATAGGTGCTGCTTTCAACTTAGTCTATTCTGTTCTTTTCTTCTGAAACTTCTTTTAGTTTAATGTTGGTGCTTTTTAAAAAACATCTTCAGTGTCCCCCTCCTCCTTCCCCCCTCTCCCCCCTTCTCTTATCATCATCCTAGGAGATTTTCTCAGTTTTGCCTTCTAATTCATTAAATCGCTTTTCAGCTCTGTCAAGCCTGTAAAATTACATCTGTTTTTTCATTTCAGGATTTTCAGTTGGTTTCTTTTCATTTCTACCTTTTCACATTTCACAATCTCCCAACTTTATAATCTTGCTTGATAATTAGTGATCCCTCCATTATGGTTCTGAGGATCTTAGAGTATTTTTTCAGACATATTCTATTATACATATTTCTTCAGTTATGAGTGGCCCCATTTATTGCACTCTTTTTGATCATGCTGCATATTCTTGTACATTTTGTTTTATTGAGAGCTTAACTACTCTTTGGATTTGCCCTATAAGGATTCTCTTTGAGGAGTTGGGGTTGCCTTAACCCAGGCCTATCAGTTATTTAGCTTTGAAACAAGCCATAAGTTAAGCATAGGTTGGGAATCCTCTTGCAGGAAAGTAATTTCTATGCCCAGAAATGTGTAATGCAGATTCATTATACATAGGCATTGTATCTTCGTTTCTAATTACAGGTATTTGGGGACCTTGAACCTAACTGAAAAAAAAAAAAAATCGGAACTAATATCCTCCCTACCCCATCCCAACCCTGATGTTTTTGAGGTGTTTTCAGTATTTGTATTTTTTGCCTTTAGATATAGAAGCTTGAGACCCCAAGTCTCTTCTCACCTGTTCCCCCCCCCCAAATTCACAATGACCACAGAGTTGTAGCATCACTATTAACCTTGGCTTAATATTCTTTTCTACTCACAGAGACTTTTCTTTCTTGTTTTTAAAATTGGTTTTATTATTCAGGGCCCCAGCAGAAAACATAGTATTCACATTTAAACTCAAGAGTTTGTAATGAAGGGACTATTTACAGAAGTCTGGGCAGGAAAAAAGAATCCAACAAGATCATTTGAGGAATCCAGAAGTGAAGAACTATAGAAAGCTTTTACCACTCCCAGTCCCAAAAGGAAGGAGAAAACATTATTGGAGTCCAGGGAGAGCTAGAGTGTGGGGAAGAGGCTACCTAGTACAGGCTGAGCTTTGAAAGGAAATATATCTACTACCAGAAGGAAGACTAAGGAGGGGAGAGAGCAGGAAAGAAATGTGCATTCTTCCTCCTCCCACCCTTCTGCCTCTTGCTTATGCCTTCTGTTGGCCAAACCCAAAAGGAGATATGGTTTAGAGGGACATAGAACAAGGCAGAGAAGAGATTGGATGGATATACAGGAAGAGGATAAATGGAACAAGGCTTCTGTCTGTCTGTCTATCTATCCAGATGGATGGATGGAAGGAAGGAAGGAAGGAAGGAAGGAAGGAAATCTTTTTTACCTGTTATTTCTATGTGTTGCAAAGGGCTGAGAATTTCTAGGAAATTCTTACTGTGCCCTACTGATTATAAGTCTTAATAATCCCTACTCTGTCCTCTTACCCAGCTGACACCTGACTCGGGCACATACCAACATTTTCAGGGCTTAGGGAAAGAATAAAAATAGAAACTCTCACATTACATGTCCATATGCTAAAAAGTTATAAATCAAGGTAAACTATTAATATTAAGCAAAACCAATTTTATCTTCCTATCATGACAAATGTACATTAACAGCAGCTAAAAGACACAGAACTGCTTCAGAATTTATCTGTCAATTCCTTGAAGGTCCACGGGGAACATCATGGCATGGGGGAGTGCTGACCTCTGGTCCCCAGCCTGCTTGACACAGCGAGGAGGCTCATGTTTGCCATGAAGACCCGCAGCCTTCACCTCCAAGCTTAAACACTTCCCTTTAGTCAGTCGCCCTTTGGCAGAGATTACACAGGCACTAAAAATGGGCATAGAGCTGTGTGGGAAGGTGAATCTGGGGTCCCAGTTACCTGGAATGTCACCTAGAAGATGGGGAGGATAGGCTGTGGGTGGGCATATCTCCTGGTGCTGTAGGTTACTTGCTCTGTGGAGAAGGATGCGAACAAAAGATCCCCCAAACACCCAGGGCCAGGTCTGGGTCCCCTCACCTGTGCCTGATGCTGATCCTAGAATCCTGACCCCTCTCTTCTGTTCCCAGACTCTGTGCTCCCTCTTCTTTTCCCACCTCGTGTGGAGTCCAGTTCATCATACTCTTAGCCTTGCCCTCAACTTCCTAGCCTGGGACACCTCAGCCTGTCCATCTTTTTGCTTTATACTTGGGTTGCTGAGTACCTGCAGCCATATCAGACGTGTTCCCAGCAGGACCTCTGTGCCACCAAAGGACCTCTGTGCCACCTCTGTGTTCTCTCAGGCAGTTTTTCCCTCAGAAACGCTTCCAAGCCTTCACCACTTTTTCATGTCCCTGCTCTACCATCGTTCATGTTCCCCTCCACTAATAACCTTGCATCTTGTCTCTAAGAAAATCGAAGCCATCGTAACAAATGTCATTTACTTCCCTCTTCCCTCTACAGTTTTCCCGGGCTGATGAGCAGTTTTATGTACTGTGTTGGTGAGGATGCAGGCGATGGTTGACAGCTAACTTCTTCCCTCCTGTCACAGTGGCAAATGTGCTATCTCCCCTGCCCCCAAGTCTCACACAAATCCTTCCCCTTTCTGCTTCCGCGGAATCTAACTGCATCAATTATCTTCTCTGTTGAAAGCTCTGCACCTAAGCTCTAGTCACTTCTCTACTTATATCCAAATCCCTTTCAATCCACTATGATCTGATTTCTTCTGCTCCTGTAACTGCAGAACCTGCTCCGACTGGCTCAACAATGACCTCATTACACCTAAGACCAGTGGGTACTTCAGTCTTTCTTTGCAGTATCTGTCATTGAGCCCTCTACATCTTTCTGAGCATGCTCTTTGCCCTTGACATCCCTGCCCTTCTTACTTTCTTAACCAACTTTCCAAGACTCCTTCCCTGAAATGTTTTCTCCCTCAGAGTTCTGCCCCAGGCTGCTTCTCTTCTTACTCATTAAACTCTCAGTGCCTTGCCTGGAGAAGGTGCTCCATCAATATCAAATTATGTATGCAAATCCAGCTGCTGGTTTCCAAATCAAGCAATAGACTCAAAAAGTCATTAAAAGTTTAAGCAAGAAGCAGCAAACTTTTTTGAGGGGTACACATTTCCAATTGCAAATGATGTCTTACTTATTACAATTGGAGTCCATTGGGGGAGGGGCGACCTAAGCGCTTACTCAGAACCCTTATGGCTGTATATTAGCAACAGACATGAGGCAGCTATCTTATTTGAAATACAATAAAGAGATTACTTAGCAGCTGTCTCCTGCACTGTCATTTCATTTTGCTCCACAGTTCCTGGCAAAGAATGTAGAAGAGGATAAAAAAATAATTAAGCCACATCATGTTCTTTTAGACCTAATGATGTCTGCTGTTCTGAGAAACAAATCTTAAAAGGCAATGTGTGCTCCATGATTATTGAAAATAGACCGTTTCAAAAGTTTCCTTTTTTCCCTTGGAGTTATTTGATTAAACATGGCCTTTCTCCTTCCGTATCTTATAGTAAAATTTCTCTTAGCTCTGTGTTCTATACTCAGAACTTCAGCACATAACCCCAGCCATATTAGATCATGAAGCTCATTTTCAAAAATGAATTCAGAGGAGTATTATTTTAAAGCTCCCTTTTCATTGAGATAAAAGAGATGCCACATGTAGTGTGTTCAGCTGTTTACTCATCCATCATTCATCCAAGAAATAATTATGTTAATAGCCACAGAATGTAATTTTAGGGTAGATATTATGTGACGCGTGGAAAGATACCTACCAAGAGAGAGGCTGAAGTGTCTTCTTCATCTGGTCTTTACACACTGAGGCTCTGTCAGCCTGCGTAGTCACAGAGTTCAAGGATCATGTTGTTAAGACTCCATCTGCCCCGCAAGTATATCAAGTAATATCAGTCTTCATCATGTTACCTTTATATGCTGCTGTATACTTAAACAGATAAGTATATATTTCTGCTTATTGATTCAAAAGCAGAAAGAATTGTCAAAATCATCAAAAGTCAGGGCCCCAATGCCTGGTGATTTGTTTAGTTCAAATTTCTTACAACAGAAATAGGAACTTTAAAAGAGATGTTATAACCACTTTAATTTTTACTGATGCCCAAGAAAATGGGTATGGCTAAAAAGGAAATAAATGTGTGCATATTTCATAAGGAAAATTATATTAATTATATTAATGCTCTTAGTCTTCTGGTGTTGTCTAGGTACCCAAGACAATACAAGGGAGAATCTAATATGATGCCTAGTCCAGAATAGGGACTCATTCCATTTAGGGTGAGGCTTGGGACAAATGGGAAAGTACCCAAGTAGCCTAAAAGCATCTTTGTGTAGCTATGCTAGCTAAACAAAACATGACTAGAGATCCAGTACCACACTCTTAAGTTTGAGATCTCTGAATCATGCCTGCCCCCCGCCTATTTCCCCCATTTCCTTTCCACATGCCCCTTCCACTCCCCACTACCAATCAGCCCCGTCTCTTAGGTTGCTTGCTGCCTTCAACAACAGCTGCAATAAAAATTGCTACCTTTCAAAGAATAACTTTAATAAAATGTGCCTGAGAGAGTTTGCATGTGAGTCATGCATCATTTCAAACATGTTTTGAACTTTTCAATCTTTGAAAGTTTTTGCATTGCACATGTAAAATGTTCTCATTGTTTAAAGTTCTAACAAATAATATCTAAATACTGGTAATTTCCAGTGACACCTTCAGATGAGATCACTCCCTTAGTTCCAGAAGCATTCTTACTTATCATCTCTACTTGTTGACTCATAAGCACCCCAAATTTAACACATCCAAATGTAATTCTGTCTACTGTTTCTACTAAATGGCTTGGTGTCACCATCTACTTGTTGACTAAAGCTAAAAATTGCCCAAGGATCTTCCTTGAATCTTTTCTATACTTATCCCCTTTTCAGTTTGATTCTTCAATGTCTCCCAAAGGCCCATGTGTTGGAGGTTATTAGTCCCCAACCGAGTGCTTTTGAGGAAGGTGGTGGAACTTAAGAGGTGGGGCCTAGTGGGAGGTTTGAGGTCATTAAAGGTGTACCCTTGGAAGGCTTTGTGAAAGGGTTGGTGAGACACTGGTCTCTTCCTTTCTCTCCTTCATACCCCATTCATGAGGCAGCAGCTTTGCTCCACCATGTGCTACCTGCCCTGTGTGTTGTGGTGTCAACTGATCAAGGACTGAAACCTCTGAATCCATGAGTGAAAGTAAACCTTGCCTCTTTTTAAGTGGATTATCTCATGTATTTTATTACCGTAATGGAAAGCTGACTAACGCAACTTCCTTCATCCCACATCCTTAGTTCTGTATCTATAATGTCTCATGACAGTGGTCCTCAAAGTATAAATAGTCCACAGATGGGTTTGGACCATAAACTGTTTATTACTGGTGCATAACAAGTTAGGTATCAAAATTGGGAGTATTAGTAATGTTTATAGCAATTTGACATTGGCATAATGACCAAGTTCACACAGATAGACTCATCTCTTTGAACAGGATATACATACTCTTCAGTGTTGGTGAACTCAAGTGGTGACTCACAGGTAACGAAAGATGTGTGATAAATAATCATGTTCCACAGGACCCTATTGAAACATATGATATTATATGATAGGTTTGTCAACTGTACCCGAAAAGTATATAAAAATATGTGAAAATGTAATCACTTATATTTTTAAATTTTTAATCAGAATTTTTCATTATATGGTTTAATGTTATTAGCTAATTAAAGCAATACAATGTTTTTTTTTTAATTTTCACCTTCAGTTTACTGAAGGTAAAACAAGGTTCATTGGCCTTTTTTAATGGAAAAATATTTATCTTTTCTGAGCATGACAGGTGTATGAACCAAATGGTGATGACAGAAGTAATCCTGGAGAAATAAAGAGTTCACACTGGTGTCCTCAAAACCGAGGAGCCCTGACATACATACTGAGTCCATTTGTTAGCTGTAGTTGATGTTGATGTGCTAAAAACAGTGTTCAGTAATTTGTGGAGATATACTGGCTATGAAGCAATGAGACCATCAAAACTTACAGGCTGTTTACTTAGAAAAATTAAGTTAAAAACCACAAGAATTTTTTTTGAAAGAAAGAATATTGGATTAAAAAACTCATTGAAGCAGATGTTCAATAGTTCACATATAAACATTAGGACTTTACAGACTTCTTAATAAGTAGTATTTTAGCTTGCCAAAACTAAAATCCATAAACAGTCACTGAGATATTAATGAAAGATTGTATTAGAGCTATTTGCTTGGAAAGGTTGGGTGAATCTGCAGCAAAGTCTCCAATACCACTTCCCAGTGCCATCATAACTTGGCACGTTCCAGGACGTTAATGAAATGGAAGACTAACTTATGGGATAGGTAAAGCTAGTAACATACTTTTTCATTTCCATCATATTCCTGTTTATGTGCAATTTGAACATGCTGATGTTATGAAGGGAGAGTTCATTTTTTCAACTTTGTTACTGACAAACATAACCAAGTCTGAACTATGAAGGATGACATTGTCAACAAATGTGGTTTGGCGTTTAAATGCTGTGCGAGAGTGTGTTCCCATGGTGCAGAAAACATTCTGGACCATTGGAACCAAACAGTAACCAAACAGTTACTCTGATTAAGGAGCTTATACAGAATTTACAGAATGTAAATCAATGTACTGTGTCTCTCAGGAGAAAGTCCTGCTATGAAAAGAAATGTTGGTGGAAATAAGCAGTGACTTAGTGTTGTACTGAAAATTGTGAATTAGGTAAAGGCTCATGTGTTAAATTCTAGATTATTCTCTCGTGTCATATGATCCTATAGAAGCAGATCATAAACAGCTATTGTTGCATGCTGAGGTATGATGATAATCAAGAGGCAAAGTGTTCAAGAATGATTAAACCACAGAACAGCCCTTAATGTTTCTGCAAATTAGACAGTTTGCTCTCAACTTGTTGATGTTCTGAAGTGGACAAGCAGGATTGCTTATTCATCCGATACCCTCAGTGTTTTTAATGATCTTTATGCTTCCATGCAAGGAAGAAATACAACATGTTTTTCAATGGCAGGTAAGGTCAAAGGGCAAAAGCAAAAGTTGAAGCTTGGAAGAACAGTTTCTACAGATTGTTATGACACATGTTCCAAAACTTAACAATCATCAATGACATAGGTGATGATCTTTTTCTTGCACATCTGTGAAGAGCTATCACCAAGCATTGTAAAGTTTGATCAAGCATTTTGAATTTTATTTTCCATCAAAAGAGGATCTATTCTTTAAAAAAATTCATGGATTCAGAATCCACTTCTTTCATCAAAAAGATAATTTAAATTTAACTCTAACTTACAGGATATATGGCTGGAACTTACTTCTATTGAAAGATTGAAGGACTTTGAAAACAGTAGCACTTGCTCATTTTTGGTAAAAATTTTTAAAAACTGATCTTTCTGTTCTAAAATATCTTCTTCTGTTCATTCTGTGAGACTGGTTTCATTTATGTCATTATTAAAACAAAGCATACAACAGCTCAGGTATTCATTATCCTCTACAAGTAATCTTACTGGCGGTCTTACCTAAGTCGGATAAATTGTTAAGCAGGTACAAATCAATTTGTCACATTAAAAACTTAATGTTTATCTATACTGTTTTCTTTTGAAGTATGAATATAGATGTTTAATATGGGGAATCATTTTCCCTCAAAATGAAAAAAAGAAGTATACTATGAGCCTCTATATTAACCACCATATGTATACTTTCAATGAACAAACAACATGTACATTTTTCATACTGATGGTTCTTCTCTACATCATGCCTACCCTAGGAACATTTATTGCAGTGTAATTTTCTGTTTGTTGAACTAATAATAATACAAAACCACAGCTTTTATTTTATCTTTTTTTTACTTCATTTTTCCAATAATTCACTTTTACTAATTTTTACAAGGTATCCATTTAAATGGAATGAAAATTTATGAAATGTGGTTTTTCCTCACAGAGCGTTTAAGGAGCATTCCCTTATAGGGCTTAATATAAAGTGAAGCTTTTCTTCAAAGATATCCTTCTGAAAAGAATAGTTATCTTACAACATGTATCCTAGTACCAGAAACACTTTCAATTACTTTATTTTGAACAAGATAATAGTAGTTGAACCTGAAACAACCTCAATCAATGCCAGGTTTGATGCTAACAGAGGTCACCTGAAGAAACTGGAAAAGAAAATGGAGGGAAGAAATTTAACACAGATCTAGCTCTATGGTTACTGTTATAAACTCATTATTGTAAATATTTGCTATGATTGTAAACAAGCCTTTAAGAATCACGGTGGAAAGCAATACAGTAAAACCCATTACATTCTGGAGATCACAAATAAAAGTCTCAAGTTGAATTTTAAAAACTCTGTTATAGTGTTATGCAAATAGCTACTATATAACTGTCTTGATCCCTTTTGTATTGCTATAACAGAGTACCCAACACTGGGTACTATGTGAGGAAAAGTGTTTGTTTTGGCTATGGTTTGGAGCCTGAAAAGTCCAAGCTCAGGGGCCATATCTGTCAAGGGCCTCTTCCTGTATCATAACATGGTGGGGTAGCATCACATGATGGGATGGCATGTGAGAACCTCAAGTAGCACTTGCAGAAAAGCCCAGGTGTGTGAGATGCCCTCACTTTATAATGCCTGCTCTTGTGAGAATTAGTTCAGTCACTCCTTCAAGGTGGGCATTAATCCCCTCTGAGGGTGGTGCTTCCTGACCAAATCATTTCCCACTGGGCCCCATCTCTTCTCAGCGTCCATCACCTCTCAGTACCATCGCTTTGGTGACAAGTTCCGGCATGTGACTCTTTAGGGAAAAGCCACTTCCAAACCACAGTAGTGACTTTATTTGAATTCTGGACGTCTTTAACACATCTGAAGATGGTATGCTCTGCAAGGCAGAGTTAATGTCTCTGAAAGTAGCTACAGTAATGGTGGTGAGGCTGGGACCTTGGCTCTGAGAACACGTTTCTCCTTCACCAGCAGCTTCTCAGGGCAACCAGGAAGGAGAGCAATTGACCTTTCCTGTCCACTGTAGTTCCTGCGAGGCTCACCCAGTCACTGTTCTTCAGTTATCCATGGCTGGTTCTAGCTTCCCATTTTTTTCCACGTTATACTGCATTGGAGATGCCAGCTCTGGCTTCCAGCCCCCGCCTGGAGGTGTGGGTCCCAGCTTCAGGGGACTCTCCCACAGCCTTCTAGGTCCTCATGACCTCTGCCTCTTTCCTTTCTTTCTTCAGGCCTCAGGGTGGTAGAGGCTTCATGTATTAAGTTACTTCCTTTTTTCTATTGAACTCCCCTTTGACCTTTTTAGTCCTCCAGTACCTGTCCAGCCCATTGCTTACATGGAATTATTTCTTGTGTGATAATTACTGTGATTTCTGATTTCCTGACTAGATCCTGACTGATAAAACAGATGGTACCAGCAGCAATCCCAGGTAGTCTGGAAATGGTTTGGCTGTATCGTGTGTCCCAAAAGCCATGCTGAGTCACTTGCCAATGCAAAATGGAATGTTAGTAATCTGCGTTGTGTGGTGACATCATGATTAATCAAACTCTCCCCTGTGGTTGATTGTGATGAAGTGCCTGAGGCAAGTAACTCAAGGGACAAAGTGGCTGCCACACTTAACTCTTTAGGTAGTAATCAGGATGCCCAGGAACACGGGGAAGAGGGTGGCTCGTTCCACCTCTATGGCATCCTTGTAAAAAGAAAATGACAGCTGGTAACACACATGACAAATCTCAGATTGTCCCTCTTCCCTTCCTCTCCACTGCTACCGTCCCACTCTAAGCCGTCCTCCTCTAACCTGAAGCTGTGACAGCTTCCCGGCTCCCCATCTTCCCATTTCCAATCCGTCTTCTACCCAGTGCCCGCAGTACCTGATGTCTTCTCTTGCTGAAGACCTCCAGGAACATCCTATTGCATTTGAATTAAACCTGACCCTTCTCAAGCCATTCTCCTCCTCTGTATGTTGGTTAGGGCTCCCGCACATGTAGTTTCCTTTTCTTAGAACTCACTGCCCCTTGCATGTGTGACTGCTTCTCTTTATTCCTGGCTCATTGCATCATTTCCCAAGCTTCTCTATCTAGAGCAAACCCACAACCCTTCCCCTAGTAAATATGTTCTCATGAATTTCTTTCACAGTACTTGCCACAACATAGACTCACATATTCATACATAGATATATCTTGTTTATTTGTTTACTTATTTATCTACTCCATCAAACTGTACTCCTGAGACAGACTTGTCTATCTTATTAGCTTCTGGGTTCCCAGGACCCCGAACCAGTACCTATCACATAGTAGATGGCCAATAAAATAGTTGCTGATTGAATAATCCTGAGAAATATTTTTTCCTCAATTAATTTTCAATTTTAGTTAGAAAGCATTTCAGGCACACAGAAAAAACAGCAAACACACAGGTACCTGCCAGCCCCACTCAGCAGAGCTTGGCATCTTGGCATTTTGTCCTAAGTTATAGCACATTGCATATTTTTCTGTCTCTATTTTTTCAAGAAATGAAATGCAAAAGAAAAGTCTTTATTTCCTATAGGTTCAAAAATATCATCATACACTGGGTGCAGTGGTACCCACCAGTAAACTCAGCTACTGCGAAGGCTGAGCCAGGAGGCTCACAAGTGTGAAACCAGCCTGGGCAACATAATGAGACCCTTCCTCAAAAGGAAAAAGAATCCACACAAAATTATCATAAATTTTGTATAACATTCCCTTATGATATTTGTGATGACTGTAGGGTGTGCCTTAATTTCACTCTTGGCCCCAATAATTCGTGAGTTATTTTACCCAAATCAGTCTAAGTAGAGGTTTATCAATTTTTTTCTTGTTTTGGCATTGGAGATTGAACCCAGGGACATTTTCACAACTGAGCTACAGCCCAGTTCATTTTAGTTTTTATTTGAGACAAGGTCTCTAAGTCACTGAGGCTGGCCTTGAATTTGTGCTCCTCCTGCTTCAGCCTCCTGAGTTGCTGGGATGACAAGTGTGCACTACTGAGCCTGGGTTTTGAGGTTTATCAATTATATCAGTCTTTTTTTTCATTATTATTATTTTATTTTATTTCTTAATCAAATTAATGCAAAAGTGCTTCAAAGTACTCAGAGGGTTAAAGATGAAAGGGTGAGAAATACCAGCACACTCGAGTCTCACGGAAAAAGTGTGCCTGATTTCGTTATAAATGCTTAATTAAACTGTTAATGCATGCAGCTTGAAGCATCGGGGGGATGCTCACAACTAAATCCCATTTACACAAAGTTCCAAACACTTACCACTGCGTTTTAACCTTCATATTTTACCAGTAACAACAGCAGATTATGCACCTCTATTAAACACTGTACAGTTATACAAAACAGTCCAGCCCAGAGTGATTCTCTGCAGTTAACATAAGAACATGTGCCAAGAACAAGACAGAGGGGCCTTAAGGTGCCTTCAACAGTTTCCCTCAAAGCAAACTGCAGTCATTTCCATCAGAAGCAAACGCTACTGCTTCTCCAACTCAGAAACATACAGAAGGTGGTCTTCTGGCGATTTCCCGTGTGTTTTGCTAAGGTGAAGCTTAACGGCATGCTTGCTCGCAAAGATCCGATTGCAAAGTTTGCACTGATAGGAGGTCCCCAGGTCCTCCTCCGGGGAGGACGTCACCAATTTTTCTGATGGCGACTTGGTTTGTGCTATTTGATTGTTAATATGTTCAGTGGACAGTTTGGATAAGTCCCGTAGCCGGAAGCCCAGATGTGACTCTAGGTGGCTGATGTATGTGGAAGGAGTCCTGATTTGTGACGCACAGTCATTACAAAAGAACACGGGGTGGCCAGTGTCCAAGTTTTTGAGGAACTTTGTTCCACCTGTCCTCCGAAGCTGGTATTTCACATTGGCCAGCCAGTGGCTGATGGTGGTCATGGAGAGCCCCGTGAATCTCGAGATGTGCATGCGCTCCTGGGGGCTCAGGTCTGACATGATGTACTTCCCTTCGGAGGTCTGCCGGAGGCTGGCGGCAAACTGGGCCTGGAGGATCAGCAGGTGCTGGGGGTTCCAGTTTGGCGGCCCTTCCTCTTCTGCGCAGGCGTCGACTCCTCGGCCTCCTCCAGAGTGGCCCCATCAATGTCAGACTTCTTGGAGATGCTGGAAGGAGTGGAGGATTTTGACGTGTGGCTCTCTGTCAAGTTCTTCAGCATATCGGATATATCCGACAAGGCATTCTCGCGTAGCGGCGAGTTTGACATGAATGATACGATGGCAGATGTCTTTGCCGTTGTCACCGTGGATGAGGAGGTTGCCGGGGATGTGGACGTGGGGGACAAAAGCACTGAACCCAAAGAGCAGCATTTGTCACTCTTCCCTTTTGTCAAATCTATGGGCTGGTCGTTGTTGACGTGGTAGAAATAGCGGTCGAGGTGGTCTGCCTTCTTGGCCTGTAGGGGTGGTGGGGTGGCCACGGCCGCCTTCTCGGCCAGGCTGTTGCTCATCTTGAAAAGCATGCTCATGGGGTCCAGCGCAGGCAGAGAGGGCTTGGCAGCCTTGCCCAGGTGGATGTTCATGACCGACTGCAAGGCGCTCAGGGGGTTGACAAAGGGTTGCTCGGGTGGGTGGTCGGTGATGATGGCCGTGCTGCCGCTCAGGCTGCTGGTCAGGGGCTTCACCAACTCCTTGCCATTCTCCACGGGCTCCGCCGCGGGGCTGCCCTCCTTGCACCCATCCCACGGGGGACTTGGGCTGTTCTCCTGGCTTTTGAAGCCCCCATCGCTGGAAGCCTCCATCTTGATGGGCTCGCTGAGCTCACTGCTACACGGGGACGGGGTGGCCCGCTTGGGCGGAGAGAGCTTGCCCTCGGGCTCCTTCATCTTCTCCTCAACTTTGGCAACTTTCTCGGTGACTTTCTTCACCAGCTCCTCCATGGCATGGAAGTTTGTCTTGGGCATCGGGGAGGTCTGGCTGCAGGGTGGAGAGACCAGGGTCTGGGTTTTGGTGGGAGACACCATCTCGCTGTTGCCGAACATGGGCTTCAGGGGGGTGCTTTTCCCCTATGAGCCCAGAAACAACTTCATCATGTTGGGGAGCTGGTAGGCGGCGTGGATGCTGGGGTACCCCCCCCCCCCAGCTGGGAGTGCCGTTCTGGGCCTTGTTGATTGCGGATGTCACCGTGTTTTCCAGGGATTTGAGGATATCTAGTCCCCCTTTGGGGCTCTCTTCTAAGTCATTTTCAGTCAAATAATGGTACTTGGAGGAGATGTCATACTTTTCTTCCTCCTCGCTGGGCTTTTCCTTCTCCTTGGGTTTCTCATCAGTGACTGTCTTGTCCTTGTCCATTTCCTTCTTGACCTCCACGTTCAATTTCGGGGAGACACTCGCAGGTGTGTTGGAGGGGGACGTGAAAGTGGTGGCCACCAGGGGCACAGACTGTACCTTCTCATCCAGCAGGGTCGTGATGGTGGGCGTGACGGGCGTCTCCATGATGGGCTTCCCCTTCTTCATGGCCGAGTTAGTGACCTTGATGAAGTGGCCGGTAACCATCATGTGGGCCGTGAGCTCCTGCAGCGTGTCATGGGAGCTGCCACACTCCATGCATTTCAGGATCTGGGACTTGCGGGCCTCGAAGTGCCACGCGTAGCTGGCCCCGTTCTGGTGGCCGTACAGGTTATTTGGCGTGATGTAAGGGTTGGAGTTCTTCTGAAGCGCATCATTGGTGTCCGACATGGTAGCTTTAGGGGTTCCACCTGTGGAATCCGGGGAGCTGGGGAGCTCCAGCTCCAGTGAAGCTTTTTTGCGGGCAGCCGGAATGATTTTGGCTGCCACGGGAGTGAGGGGTTCCTTCAGAGGCACTTTTTGGTAGTGTTTAGTTTTGATCATATGGACACTCAGGTCCTGGAGGGACTCAAAGGAGTGGCCACAGTACATGCACTTCAACACCTTCTGGGCGTCCTCCTTCCCTTCCATCTCCAGCAAGGAGCGTTTGTGGGGCTTGGACCAGCGCTTGGGGTTGTTGTTGTCGGTCTCGTGGTTATCGTCGCGATAGTGCCCGGTCTCGTTCATGTGCACCGTCAGCTCCACCAGGGTGTCGTAGGCCGCGCTGCAGTCTTTGCAGCGGAACTTGCTGGCCCCCGTGAAGATGGAGCCATAGAGCTTGCTGCTCTGCCGGTACAGCTGCACCGTGCTGAAGAGGCTGGGCTCCGGCAGCATGCGACTCTGGGACACCTGCTGCAGGGTCTTGGCCATGGCGCTCTGGTGCCAGTCGAAGCTCCCGCTGCCGCAGCTGCTGCTGCTACTGCTGCTGCTGCTGCTGCTGCTGCCGCTGCCGTTGTTCTTCTCCGAGGAGGGCTGGTGCAGGTTGAGGTTGAGGTTGGATCAGTAGGAGTTGGAGAGGAAGTTGTTGTACACGGCCTTCATCTGCTCCAGGCTATCGGACACGGTTGTGTCCTCCAGAGGGACCGTGACTTCCTTGGTCTCCTCTTCATTCTTGATGGAGTCACTTTCAAAGTCAGCCATGCGGTCACTGGTCTCGCTGATGTGCGACTCGCTGTCCATTTCGTGACTGGAAAACTCAGCGGCCGGGGAGTTCTGGTAGCTGGGGCAGGTCTTGGGGAGCTCCTTCTCGGGGCACATGTACTTGGCCGAGGGTTCTCCATCTGCCGTGTGCTCTTCGGGGTCTATATCTTCGTCTACCAGGGCAGCTGCCTTTAACTCATCGGAAACAGGCTGCTGCGCGCCGGGGCGCCTGCTGCTTCCTCCTCGGCATGATGCTTCTCCCGCGACTGCCACAGCCGCCACCGCCGCCGCTGCCGGGCTAAGGAGAGGGAGGGAGGGGCGGCAGGCCCGCGGGGAGGGGGGGGGCGAGGCGGGCCTGCTCTCAGCCTCCCCCCCCGGAGAGCGGCCGCCTGCAGGATGCTGCTGCGCCCCGGCTCTCCGCGTCCCCACCTCGCCGCGCTCTGCCGCGATCCCCGAACGTGCGGAGGGAAGAAGGAGGGCGGGCGAGGGAGGCGCGGGGAGGGAGGAGCACGGGGGGAGGAGGAGGCAGAGGAGGAGGTGGTGGTGGAGGAGGAGGAGGAGGAGGAGGAGGAGGAGGAGGAGGACCGCGCTGCCGGCGGAATGGGAAGTTTGACAAATCGCTCCAGAGGCCGGAGGAGGAGGAGGGGGCGGGGAGGAGCGGGCCCTGCCCCCCCGCCCCGTCCCCAGACGAGGTGCGCGGGGTTGGGGCTGGGGGGCGGGGAGAGGGGGAGAAGGCGGGCAGAGGGGTGGGAGGAGGAGCGCGGGAGCGGCCCTGGCGGGTCCTGCCCCGGCCCCGCCCAGGGCAGGGGGTCTCTGCATGGGGGGGGGGGGCACGCAGCCGCCTCAGCGGCCCAGGCTCCGCGGTCCAGTCTATATCAGTCTTTTTATTTATTTATTTTGGTGAAGGTACCAGGGATTAAACTCAGGGGCACATGACCACTGAGCCACATCCCCAGCCCTATTTTGTATTTATTTGGAGACAGGGTCTCACTGAGTTGCTTAGCAGCCTCGAAGTAGCTGAAGCTGGCTTTGAGCTCACAATCCTCCTGTCGCAGCCTCCCCAGCTGCTGACATGCTTCACCGCACCTGGCTTTTATTGATCTTTTTAAAGAACCATATTTTATTCCATTTATTTTTTCTATTATTTTTCCATTTTCTATTCCATTGATTTTCTCATTATATTTGTTCTTTGTACTTATTTTAGTTTACTTACTAAAGTAAACTTAGTTTTCTGTCTTCTTAAAGTGGATGTTTTAACCACTGATTTTAGTGTTCTCTTATTTTCTTTTTTCTTCATTTCTTCTTTTCTAATGCAAGAATTTAAAACTAAATATTTCGGGGCTGGGGATGTGGCTCAAGCGGTAGCGCGCTTGCCTGGCATGCGTGCGGCCTGGGTTCGATCCTCAGCACCACATACAAAGATTTTGTGTCCGCCGAAAACTAAAAAATAAATATTAAAAAAAAATTCTCTCTCTTTTAAAAAAAAATAAAACTACATATTTCAATCTAAGCACGGCTTTAATCACTTGCCACATATTCTGCTGTGTTGCGTGTTAATTGTCATTCATTTCAAAATACTTTCTAATTCTTGTGTTTTCTTTTCTGACCCACAGGTTATTTAAAAATGTGTTGTTCAGTTTCCACATTGAAAGTTCTTTAACTTGTTGTTGTTGTTGTTATTAGTTTCCAACTTAATTATGTTGTTTTATTTCTTTTAAGTTTATTGTGGTTTTTTTTTTCTTTCTAATGTTCCAGAATTAACCTTGGTGAGTATTCCACAGGTGCTTAAATAGATAATGAATATCCTTTTGGTGTCAGGAGTGGGATGATGTAATTTAGTCATCTGATTCTTGCTGATCTTCTGACAGGAATGTTAACCAGTGATGATAATGAATTTGTCAGTTTCTCCTTTGGGCTCCCATGGTTTTTTGTTTTGTATGTTTTGAAATTCTGTTTTTTAAGTATATATTCATTTAGGATTATTATGTCTTCTTGATGGGTCTTCTTTCTATCCTTCTTTATATCCCTGACAGTGTTGATACAGCCATCCCTGCTTGGTGGTGATGTCTTCTTTTACTATTAACCTACCTTTATATTTACAGTGTCTTTATATTTACATATTTATAAACTTACATATTTACAAATTAATATATTTATATACATTTATGTGTTATATATTCATAAATTTATATATTTATACATACACACACACACACACATACAATGTCTTTATGTTTACAGTGGGTTTCCTAATAACATATAATTGGGCCTACTTCTTTATCCTTTCCAACAATTCCCCATTTTTATTAGCATGTGACATCTTAACTCTTAACGTAACATTGACATGGTTGAGTCTACCATCCTTTCATTGGGCTTTCTTGCCCTGTTTGTCATTTACTTTCCTTTGTCCTCATTTCCTACTCTTTCCCTCAGCACCTTTCTTTCCTTGGCGTAGATCTAAGTTCCGATTTCATATTATTTTCCATAAACCTAAATAAAGAACTTCCTTAAAATTCATGTCTGCTGATGATAAGTTCCTCAGTTTCTATTTGTCTGGAAATGTTTTTATTTTATTTTTTTCTTGAAGGATATTTTTTTTAGCACCTTAAAGTTGTGATCCTAACTGGCTCTTGTTTTTGATAACAAGTCAATGGGAATTTATATATATATTTTTCCCCTTAGATCATGTGTCTTTTTCCCTTGCTGCTTTTGAGATTTTGTTTTTATTGCTTGGTTTCAGCAATTTGATTATGGTGTTGCTTTTTGTGGTGTTCTTTGTTTATCTACTTAGAATGTTTGAGCTTCTTGGATCTCATGATTTTAGTTTTCTTCAAATTTGGACAGGCTTCGACCATTATTCCTTCAGATGTTTTTCCTTCCTCTCTGTCTCTGGTCTTCCCATCACACGCAGGTTAGACTGCTTGATGTTCCCCACAAATCACCTATGCTCTGTTTCTCTGACAGTCTTTCTCAGAGAAAAATGTTTCTATTACTGTGTCTTTATATTCACCAACTTTCCTCTGCACTGTGTAATATGACATTGAGCCATCCTCCGTATGACATTGAGCCGTCCCCTGAACTGCTTACTTCATATATTATGCTTCTGACCCCCAGAAGTTCTACTAGGTTTATTTTTAGATTATTTATTTCTCCCTTATGTTCATGCTTTTCTTTAAATTTTGGAGTATTCTTATAATTAAAAGCCCTTATCTACTAATTCTATCATCTTAATTATTTATGATTCTCTTTCTATTGACTGGTTTTCTTTCTGCTTCTGGGTCACATTTTCCTACTTCTTATCATGTTTAGTAATATCTTATTAATTGTATTCTGGGTATTCTTAGATTAGTTTCCTACTGCTGCATGGCAAATTACCACAAACCTGACAGTTTAAAACAACCTCCAGTCTTGTCTTACAGCTCTGAAGGTCAGAAGTCTGGACTTCTTGTTGTTTCTGCATGGGATCTCAGGAGGTCAAAATCAAGGGTTTGGCTGGGTGGGGCTCTTGTTTGGAAACTCCTGGGAAGAATCCACTCACTTGCAGCTGTAGGCCTTCGGTCTTCATTTTCTTCCTGGCTGTCAGCTGGTTCTGCCCTCAGGTCCTCCTGGATGCCCTTTCCTTTCTTGCAGTCTTCTCTAGCTTCACATCAACAGGACTGTGTCAAATCCACCTTATCCTTTGAATCCCTTTTACCTCCTCTTTTGCTGCAAGCTGGAGAAACTTCTCTGCTCATGCAGTTTTATTAGGCTCACACCTTGGATTATCCTCCTGGATAAATATAACATTCAGGGAAGGATATCTCATCACTTTCCTATATTCTAGAGATGGTGTATGTAATCTCGAGGGTCATTCCTAGAAATTGTGCTTTTCATAATTACAAATGTTAGGATGTTGTCTAGCGGGATTTTGGATTTTTTTTAGGGGGTGGGTAATACTAGGGATTGAACCCAGGACCTTACTCATATTAGGCAAGTGCTCTACCACTGAGCTATACCCCTTGCCCTTTAAAGATTTTCTCTTTAATTTTGAGACAAGGTCTTGCTAAGTTGCTGAAGCTGGCCTCCATCTTGTGATCCTCCTGGCTTCAGCCTCCCAAATAGCTGCAATTACAGGCATGTGCCACCATGCTTGGTAAGTATCAGGATTTTGTTGTCTTCTTTTATGGAGTTCTGAGATTTCTTCTTTTATCTAGTTCTGAGATTTCAGCTTTTTACTTTGCCCGCAAATTAGCTTGTTATTTTCGAGGCTTGTTTGTAAACTGTGTTGGGAGGATCTAGAGTAGCCTTTGCTCTGTGACTGACTCAGCCCTCTTTCTTGTGGAGGGTCTTCCTGGTGTCTGTTATACGCAGGTGTTCAACCATGTCTCCCCAGTGTCACCGGGGCACCTCATGTGTGCAAGTCCTGTGGGAGGTCCTGAAATAGCTGACCTGTGCCTATGTGTTCTTTCCCCAAGCCTTGGGGTTCTCACCCACCTGTCTGTAGCATATTTAGCCAGACTCAGGTGAAGCCAGAGGAGTTCTGGGCCCCTTTCTGCACAGCTCCCTTCCTCCAGTGCTCTGCCAGAAATTCCAGCCCCCAGCCCAGGTGAGCAGCAGTCCACCAGAGGTGCTGAAAACTAGGGGGTATCATCTAAAGCAATGTTTTAAAGAATCATAAAAATGACAGAAGGTCTGTGTTCTTTCCATTTTCACCACGTCTCTGCAGTTCTGATTAATCAATGGTAAACTATTCCTGCCCCGGGGCAGAAGGGAAAAAACTTTCATTGGCCTATGCTCTAAATAATTGCTGAGGTTACTTTGAGCTTTAATAACACGTAAGAACCTAGAGTGGTGCCTGGGGAGGAAGGACTAGGAAACAACAGGCCGGTGTTGGAATAAGGAAGTAAGGGTAGGAGTCAACTGTGGATGGCCCCCTTTGGTTTCTGAGCTGCACGGGCCCCTTGGGGGCGCATGACCACAGCGGGGCTGCAGCGCGTGGACCGGCTCAGCAGAACCAGCAATGCAGCCAGACGGTGGGTTCAGTGTGGACAGTGATTGTGCAGGGGTTGTAAAGACAAGGAGGCATTAAATGCCATCATTTTAGTCACCTGTGTGACCACTTGATGTATGTTTAAAATACACAATAGCCAACCTGCGTGGGGAAGGGGAGGCACAGTGTTCGTTGTTAAGTGTGAATTTTAGCTTATACCCAAACTCTTCCACTAAATGTGAGTTGCTATTTTATGAAGTGATATTCACTCTTTTACATTATCACGGATTTGCTTTAGAACCAGAGAGCAAATCAGGAAAATAAGGACTATTACTGATTATGACATGATTATTTCTGAAAAATAATGTTATTAGCTAGAGGAGGCAGTCTTTTTTAAAAAGCGGAGGGGAAACACCCCTGGAATGGAATAAGTTAGGTCTTCGATGCCCCGAGCTCCGGTCTGTCTGAACTCAGCAAGGCCACCCACCACCCTCTACTTAAATTACCCTTCCCTGCGCCTCCATCCAAACAGCACCTCGTGGCCCACGGCCAGGTGATCTGGGCATCGCTTCCTTGATCTGGGCATCCTTCCTTTGGTTTTCTTTTTGGACACCATAGGCCTTGCTTTCTGATGTCCAATCTCTGAAAATTATTTTTTAGATAGAATTTTTCATTATTGATGGCAGAGGGGCTAATGCAATACCCTCAAAGTTGGATTTAACTATTTGTTTATATTCCTGTTTCCTGGTTTTGCCTATAAGTCCAAAAGTGTTGAGGCTCTTTGATGCTGTGGTATCTCCAGAGAGATAGAGACAATAGGAGTAGAGACAGTAGGAAGAGAGAGAGATTGATTTTTAACTAGTGACATCAGTCTTTGTTCTTAAGGCTTTCAACTGATTGGTTGAGACCCACCCACATTATGGAGGGCAGTCAATCTGCTTTACTCAAAGTCTACTGGTTTAAGTGTTAAATCACATTGTCTCAAACAACCAGGCACTACAGCCTAGCCCAGTTGACAGAGAAAATTAACCATCACACATTTTTTACACTCCAGGAATATAATACATAGGAATTAAAGACTAGCAAATAAGAGACTAAATTTTGCAATAAGGAAATACGGTTTTTGAAGTGGAGATTGCCGTAGTTTACAAGAGACTGATTGTGTTAAGATAACTGAATTATTTGGGCAGAGTGGGATTCTGCTGACAATTTTTATGAGGGAAACATATGATACAGTCTGTCTCAATGGCAGTGTAGAGACTCAAATTTAATGAGAGAGGAATGACAGGACCCAAATAAGGTAGTGTCCTGTGCTGGAAAGGCCAGCAGGGGGGTGGGAGCAAAGAAGAGTAGACGGAGGCAAATAATATTTTGCTGGAGAATTCAGCATTTAAGTTTCTTTAAGTTTCTTTGTCTATTTAGTGTCAAGACTTCCCAAATACTTTGGAAAGAGCTTTAGAAAGATGTTAATTAAACGCTAAAAAATGAGCATGCTATTTCTTTTGAAAAAAGAAATGTTGGGCTGGGGATGTGGCTCAAGCGGTAGCGCGCTCGCCTGGCATGTGTGCAGCCCGGGTTCGATCCTCAGCACCACATACAAACAAAGATGTTGTGTCTGCCAAATACTAAAAAAAAATAAATATTAAAAAATTCTCTCTCTCTCTCTCTCTCTCTCTCTCTCACTCTCTCTTTAAAAAAAAAGAAAGAAAGAAAAGAAATGTATTTCAACAGCTCTATGCTTAGGCCATTCATAGTCCCTGACTTCACTGTGACAACTGTTGGGTGTCTCTGCTGGCCTCTGGCAGTCTTTAGCTACGTGCAGTCAGAGATTTTTTGTGTAACTGTAATAATGCTGAATGTGTAGTTCATATCTTACTTATATGACATGGTCTTCACAGACAGCATGTTTATTAATGGAAAATCTTTTTTGATATTTTTGTACCAGGGATTGAACCTAGATGGTGCTTAACCACTGAGCCATTATTTATAGACAGGATCTTACTATTTTTATTTTATTTTTAAAATATTTCTTATGTAACTTTCAACCATTTGTCATTGGAAATTTTAACTTAAATATTTGTAAGATCTTTTCCTATATTTTAGATGTCAAAATTTACATACAATGTTTATCACAAACATTTGTATATCACTTTTTAACTTTACCTTAGTTCCCCTATCTGCAATTTACTTGCAATGTCTTCTATATTTTATATCTAAATATCCATGTAAATATATCATTCTCTTCTAAATTTGGGAAATCATACATCAAATTTTTCTTTATTATAATCTTTCTTTTGTATCAAGTAAGATCTAGGTTTCTGATTTTTAATAATATTAAAAAAATGCACTCAGCAATTCTTCTGTTATACTGAGATTGTCATATATTTAATTCTCATATAACCTGTGTTCTACTTCTAAATTTTCTGCTTTCTTTCATGAACCCAGAGCTCTGAAATCAGCTACATACTTTTAACACAGGTTGCTTTATGACATATTTTGATATATTCTAAGGCAAATTCTATTTATTCCAAATTAATCTTTGATATGAATTTTAGAGTTGTCTATATAATACAGTATGCTTCTATAGTATTCTAAATGTATTAATTTAAAAGAAACTTGAGATATTGCCATGTTTATTACCTTAGGTTAGTCACCAAATAGATACTCAATAAATTTTGAAATCTAGTTTTGAAACAAAAAAAATTTGATGGTTGTTATTGTTCAAAGGAAATGCTAATTGTTATTTTTAGAATATATTTTATGTGATAAATATTCCTGAATTTTTTTATTTTCTAAAATTCTGTGTAAATTTCTTTGAGTTTTCTGGGTTATAACATCACGGATTGCAGCAATTAGTGATGTTCCTTTTGTATTAATTTTTCTTAATTATTTTTTCTGCTTTATCACAATGGCAAGATCCTCTAATAGTTTATTAAATAAAATATAAGATAAAAAGTCTTTTTGTTTTGACTTTGCTTTTAAGAAGCATGCCAGGGGCTGGGGTATGGCTCAGTGGTAGAACATTTACCTAGCATGCATGAGGTCTGGGTTTGATCCCCAGCACCATATAAAAAACCAAATAAGCAAAATAAAGGAGGTATTGTGTCCATCTACAAATATATATATATATATATATATATATATATATATATATATATATATATATAAAAGAAACATGCCAGTATTATTTGGATCTCCTTAAAGTAATATTGGCTTTTTATTCTAAAGATTTTGTTTTGTTTTTTCAGAAATTAAAGATCTAGAATGTATATTTATTTTGCAAAGCTCCCTTTAAATTTTTTTAATATATAAATAATTATGAGTGTCAAAAATGTGTATGATGTGTTAACTATGTCATGAGAATAATTTTTTTTGTTATTTCTATTTTGATTCACAAATTTTCATCTTTTGCTCTGAGGTTTCAAAGATTTCTTTTTAAGGACACTTTAGTGCTCATTGTTATATTCCTAAAACTCCTCTAGACTTTGTGTTCTCACATTATTTCAGCTCTGTCTCTAATGTGCTTGTTCTACTTTCCCCTTTATACTCTCTTTCTTGATTTTTGTTTTTCTAATTAAATCATCAAATCAGTCAAAACTCTAATCTTCAGGAAGTTCCAAGAGCTATTACTATCCTTTAATAGTTTATCTCCTCACTATTGCTTAAAACACAAATTTACAGCTGTGTAGTATTAATTAAAAAGGATTTCATAATGAAATTCTTCTAATTATGATATTGGCACTTCTGTCAAATTCAGGTTTTGCTAAGGGCTCTTTTCTTAAGCACAACCCAATGTCTGTGGGGGAAAAACATAATTAAGAACTGTAATGGAAACTTTTCAAATGTACACTTACTGCATAATTTTGAAGCACTAATATTTTTAAATGTTTTTGTTCTTTCTCTTCCCACTCGTGGATTACTGGAATGTTCTCTTGTGCTATTCTGTGGAGCTGGGGGAGAACATATGGTGTGATGTCATTATTGCTGCATCCCAGGTCCAGGTCTTCATGACTCCTTCAGCCTGGAGTTCTTCAGGGTTAGGAAAAGTTTGGGACTGGCTGCACAACAAAGTGACCCTCACCCCAGAGTTTATCCCATACCCCAACATAAGCCAAAGATTGACCAGTTAGTTAGAAACAGGGAGTCCTAAGGCCTCATTCCTAGTACTGTATGCAGCTTTGAGGTGGCACTATTCAACAGCTCCGTTCTTTTTTCTGCGTGCAATGAGACCAACATGCACTTTTTACAAAAATCCTCAAGATATCAGAAAGTCCATAATTATTATTAGTTGGGTATAAGACTGTACTAAGAACCCAGAGACCTGGTTTTCTATTTTAAATAGAAAAGCTGCCTTAGGCTCTGAGCCTCTGTTTCCTTGTAAAATGAAAACAATGGGTTTGGTGAATTCTAAAATACCTTGAAAGGAGAAAATGACCATGTGCATTTGTTTTGGGAAGAGGGTTGGAATTTGGAGGTATGGTGGGTAGGTGAGCAGTGGCAGTCTCCCAGTGTACCAGACCACAGGGGATGGCAGATGGCAGGTCTGAAGCCCTAGACATGGCTCCCTTCAGAGGTTGGGAGGGTGGGAGCCGAGAAGCGTTGGGGAGAGGAAAGAAAGACAGGAGAAGGTCTCCTCTGGGGTGTTTGTTCTGAATAGTACTCCAGAGACCGTAGCACCAGACACAATCCAGGGTTGTTCTGTGCCTGTGGTTTTATTCCAAGTAGGGAGAAAAAGTGTTTCCCCTCCCCCCAGGAGCTGTTTCCAGTGGAACTTCCATATGGGGTTGTATGAATTACTAAAGAGTCTCAAGCCAGTCACAGAGTCAGACCATGCAGTCACTGAAGGAATCCACACACACACAGCCCAGGGTGGCATTCCTTCTCTGCGATCATAGTGGTTTCTTTAAAAGTTCTATCCATAACATCTTTCCTTTCATTCCTTTCTTATATACTCAAATTATGTAAGCCCTCTAAGTGCAAAATGTTTTTCCTCTGTTGGCCATCACTCCCAGGATGATTCTATCAAATATGAATTTTCCCTCAGCTACCAACCACTTGCACTAGGAAGCTGACAAGATAGGGAAGAGGCCTGTGTGTGTGTGTCTAGGGCACAGGGGTGGAGATCTGGCTAAAGTAATAAGTGCTCCTTGTGGAATGTTCCAGAAATTGAGAAGGTCTGATGAAAATAAAAACCAACTATATTTCTACCAGAGATAATCATTATTAATATTTTGGTATTTATTCTTTTGCTTCTCTCGAGTTTTTTTTATTATTGTTGTTAAAATAAGTGAGAGTTTTATTTCCCACACTTTTATTGAAAAAAGTCATTTTTGCTTTATAAATAACCCTACAATAAACATATCTGTCTGCACTGAGGCTCCTGGATGTTGGGATACCATCTTGGTGAAGATGAGCTTATTTTATTATTTTTTGCTTCCTGAGTCTTCTTTCCCAATTGCCTAATGGACAAATTACCCTTCCCCTTGCAGCGTATGCCCCTGGACCATGTTCTCATCACTGAATGATACTTATTTTCAAATCTTTGCTAATCTAATAGGGAAGAAGACAGTCCCTTGTTTTTGTGTTTTATTTCACTGATTACTACTATCATTGAATAGTTTCACATTTATTAACCTCTAGTCCCTTTTCCATAAGTTATCTATTGATGTCATTTGCCCATTTTCTTTTCCTTAGTAGAACACTTAGCTGTTTCTCTTTTATTACAACTGTTTCTAATTTATTATTTTCCTTTTATTTTTACAACCTTATGATATTCAGAGATTTTAAGTTTTCATATGTTCACATCTGTGATCTTTGCCTTCACAATTTCCTCCTTATTTTATGATAGTCTGAAACCTGGTATTTCTTGTTTTCAAATTGCTCTCAGCTCTTCTTGGTTGTTTATTTTCCAGATGAATGGTAGAATCATTTTTTGTGAAGTTCCAAAAACTCCCTTTGGGGTTTTGATGAAAATTGCATTCAACCTATAAATTAATTGGGAAGAATTTGGCATCTTTACAGCATTCCGTCTTCCCATCCAGGAACACACATATGGCACATCCTTCCACATTTCCAAATATCCTTTTATATTTCTCAGTGGAATTTTGTAGTTTTCTTTAAATAAATTCAACACATTTCTTATTAAGGTATTTCCAGATTATTTTATATTTTAGGCACTTTTTAAAAAATAAAACCCTTTGCCCCTTTCATTTGGATTACTATTTTTAATATCCCTTTTCCCCCAATGATTGCCAAGTACTAACAGGAATCTAAATAAAAAGTGTATTTGTTCCTATTTAAACATATAAACCCTGAGATTTAGAACTGGAACCAACCTTAAATGTATTGACTTTTTATGTATGATAAAACTGCAGTCTTGAAAAGTAAAATAAAGATTCTATAACTTGTAAGGAGAATGACTGTAAGTGGTTACTTCCAAATGTCCATATTTTTTTGTGTCAGTGACTTGTAAAACTTAAAATAGCTGAAACCAAATTCATGATCTTTCCCCTTGAATTAATTTACTATGATGCTATCATAAATTACCACAAACTTGGTAACTCAAAACAGCATAAGTTTTTCATCTTATAGTTCTGGGGCCAGAAATCCAAAAGAGGACCCACTGAGCAGACATCGAGGTGTCAGCAGAGCTGTGTTCCTTTCAGAGACTCCAGGGAGAAGCTACTGCTTTCCCTTTCCCAGCTTCTGGAAGGCCCCTTGCATTCCCTGGCCCAGGGGGACCCTTCCTGCATCTTCAAAGCCAGTAATGGAGGATGGATCTCTCCCTCCCCCACTCCCCACTTCTCCCTCCCTTCCCCCCTCCCCACCCCTCATTTTCCTCTCCCACTTTAAAAACCCTTAAGATAACCACCCAGATAGTCTAGGGTCATCATTTTTAAGGTAAGCAACCTCAACCTCATCTGAAATCTTAATTTCTCTTTTGTATGTAATATAACGTGTTCCCAGGTCCTGGGAACTGGCACATGGATATCTTTGGTGGTGAGGGGGCATCATTCTGCCTCCCCCAACAAGGATGAACTTTCAAAATGTATTTCTAAGTAACTCCTCCTCCTCCTCAGAGCACTCTGATGGCTTCTCCATCCTTCTGTGGATTACTTCCAGAATGGACTTCCAGTCCTGAATGGTTTCATGGCATGCACCCTCCGTCTCATTGGCTCACACTCTTGCTCACTCTGTGCTGTGGCCACATGGGCCTTCTTTGAGCTCCCTGAATATCCCTTGCTCCACCTGCCAGGAGGCCCTTGCAACATGCTGTTCCTTCTGCCTGGAAAGCTCGTCCCCTCCCTGCACCTCCCTAACCAGCTTGCTGCTCAGCCTTCAGATTTCAGCTCAGTGCCACCTCCTTGGGGATCACTTCCCTGATTTTCTACCCATTTCACATCCCTTTATCCCACCCACTCTTAGCACCTTCTCTCATTACTTCAAGGTGCCTAGCACACTGGTAATTTTACTTTGCTTGTAGAATTATTTAATTCTTTCCCTGGCTGTACTGAAAGCTCAAAGGGACTCTGTCTTTTCTGTGCACCCCCACGACCTCAGATCTCATATGTGCTTGGTCCATAGTGGGCTCTTAATTGTCTCATAAATAAATAAATAAATAAATTCAGGATTCATTTCTAAGAAAAAGCATCATTAATTCATATGCTCATTGACACACTTATACAAGTAAATAATATTGGAGCAGTAACAAACCCAACCATAAGTAAATTACTATAAAATTATTTGATAAAATTTCATACAGAAACTAAGTGAAAATTATGAAGACTATAACAATAGGGAGAAATAGCATGATCCAAATGTTCCTATGCTGAAGGAAACGTGCCAAAACAATCATAGCAGTTGGCTTAAGACTGTGGGATGGTGAGTTGCATCTTTTCTCCCATCTCCAGACTCTTCACATGTTTAGATGTTCAGCACGTGAGTACTGAACATTACCATGTGCCAGACACTGGGCCGAGTGCTAGGAGGAGCACAGTGGACCAGAGTAGGCGGCCCCTGCCCGCTGCAAGTTTGTAAGCAGATGAGGCGAACACAAATAACAATCATAGTCCAAGCTTTATGAACGGTCACAGTGTTAAAGAAACAGGTTTCCTTTACCGTGGTGTGTCCCATTGGCCAATGAAAATATGTTGTGCATCAGGCCCCTCCGGGACTCCTAGGGAATATGTACCTATTTCCTTTAGTCTTCAGTCTTTGAAAGAGATTTCCCAAGTTGTATCTCAGTCATTGATCACCACTTAACAAGAAGGAGACTGTACTCTAGAAGAAAAATGTCTTGGGACAGGGGGGACTTTTATTAGACAGGTGGACATTAGGATGCCATGATGGGTGTGGAGGGCAAAACACTTGCCTTGCCAAATCAGACTCTTTCCCAGACATTTAGAGGTGCCTCTGCCCCTACTTTTTTTTTAATTTATAAGGGTTTTTTTCCATATTTTCATTGGTGCGGTATAGTTGTACCTAATGGTGGGACTTGTCGTTACATATTCATACATGCACACAATAAGACAATATAACTTGGCCAGCATCATTCCCCAGTGGTTCCCCCTTTCTTTTCCCTCCTGCCTCCCCCTGGTCCCTTTCCTCTATTCTACTGATCGATTTTTATGGAATCCCTTTACCTTTCTTTTCCTTTTGCTCTCTAGTTTCCACATATGAGAGGAAACATATGGCCATATGAACACATTAAGATTGTGGGATGGTGAGTGTATCTTTTCTCCCATCTCTGAGTTTGGCTTATTTCACTTAACCTGATTTTCTCAAATTCCATCCATTTTTCTACAAATGCCATGATTTCATTTTCTTTATGACTGAAAAAAACTCCATTGTGTTATATATACCACATTTTCTTTATCCATTCATCTGTTGGTGGACACCTAGGCTGGTTCCATAGTTTGGCTAATGTGAATGGTGCTGCTATAAACATGGGCATGCATGAACCACTGCAGTATGATGACTTTAATTCTTCAGGATAAATACTGAGGCATGGTACAGCTGGGTCATATAGTGGTTCCAAGCGTCGTCTTTTGAGGACCCGCCATACTGATTTCCATAGTGGTTGTGCTAATTTACATCTCACCAACAGTATACCTCTGCTCCCACTTCCAAGAAACTGAAAAAGCAGTTTCCACCACAGAAAATCTCTTGGTTTTGTTGTCTTACACTTTGGCACTCAGTGACTGTGCCTCTGTGCTTGAGCATAATGTAAATACTTAATTTGTTTAATAAATATCCTGAAATAGCCTCTTCGAGTTGTTACTAGAAGGGCACGAACCTTTTAAGTCACTTAGCCAGCACAGATCAACACTTAATGTCTTTAATGATGAGCATGATCTTTTTTAGTGGCTGAAATGCTCTGTAATCAATGATGTGGCCCTTCCTGGAGGCAGGGGAAACTAGATAATGGGCAGAAAATGTCACGCTGGATCGGGCTAGTAATTTGAATCCCTGAAATCAGTATTAGTGTGGCAATTTATGGTAGAGCAGTTTCTTCTCAAGGCAAGGGAGAATTCCCCCCCACACACAACATCTCTAATGTCCCTCAGCGATTTACGCGTTTACCGAAACCCCTAGTGAGCCAGTGTCTGTTCTCAGCCTGAAACATTGAGGATTCATCTCCTCTCCCCACTTGCTATGGCGAAAAGGGACCGCTTCAGCACATGGTCACCCTCCTTGGGAGAAAGGCTTTGTGCCGGCCAGCAAGAGAGAGGCCTGTCCAGATTAGGGTCCCCAGATGTCATAGACAGTCTGTGAGACCTCCCGCAGAAATGTTCCTGTGTCCCGCCCTGTCTCCATACCAGCTTTGAAAACCATCGCAGAGATAGAAAGCAAGTCCTGTCTCTAGCCAGTAAATAAAGACGCACCTTCAGATTTTAATCTTCAAATGTCCCCTCTGCAATTTCACTTGGAGTCTGTTGGTTTTATCCTCCTGGGGTGTGATCAGTTCAGCCATGTCCACATTCTCTGTGCACTGAATAATTTTTTGAGTGCTTGTATAAGCCTTCTGAACCTCCATCTCTTTAGACTGAAATTCTCTTGTTAAAAGCCTAATGGTCATCCCATTTGGTGTGAAGTTGTGATTATAGGTGGACTTTATTAATAGGGCACTGCTTGTAATTTGAGGGAATTGTTGCATTATGAAATGTTATTCACTTTTTATGCTGC
Source organism: Callospermophilus lateralis (assembly GCF_048772815.1). NCBI lineage: Eukaryota > Metazoa > Chordata > Mammalia > Rodentia > Sciuridae > Callospermophilus > Callospermophilus lateralis. The sequence continues at coordinate 1,098,293 of NW_027511135.1, forward strand.
TTCTTATTGTCCACAGGCCCAGAAGTTTTAAATGCTAGGAGCAATGTTGTAAATGAAACATAAATAATTTATTATAATTATGCTGAACTAAAGCCAAATTTTCTATTGGCTCAGTGATGCACATCAGTGAGAAATGGTCTAAGATGTAAAATCTATTTTCCCAAATGGATTATTTAAAACTAAAGTACAAACCATTAAAAATCCTAATTTTTATAAATTCCTGCATTCTCACTTAATGAAAAGAAAACCTGACTTAACAGAATTTTAAAATAATCTTTATAATGAAGATGTCTGGAGTAAGTCACTTGGGTTTCTGGTGAGTCATTGCTAGCCCCAGATAAGAGTATCTTTCAGAAATTGGCCATGTCACCGTCCCTAGGATGACTATTACGTCTTGTACCCTCCTTTAAAATGTTATGCTTTTAATTAGATAGAATCATGGGTATTCTTTGTTTGTATACCATTATAAACATTCCATTACCAGAACCCCCAGTTACACAAATTGTAAAAGATGCTGGGAGCTATAGCTGCATTCCTGGGAAGAGAGGAAAGTAGAGTTTGGTTGAACACAGAGCTGCTTCTGCCATGGGCCGAACCTCCTCCACCTGAAGCAGAGAGCCATCTATCCCAGCTTCTGTTTGTCCCCACTGGTTTGAAATGCCTCATTTGATCTTTGCTGAATTCCTGTATACATATTTCTGGACACTATTCTTGTTCATTGATTCCTAAGTCATAATCACACTGTTTTAACTCCTGAGGATTTATATTTTGTTTGTCATCGTTGTTATTTTTTAAAAACATTCTGAATCATGGGGTTTATTTATTTTTCCAGATAAACCTTAAATTTAATTGATCAAATTTCCTTTAAAAAGAACAAGTAAACAAGCAAAAAACTCTTAAAATTCCTCTATCACACATTACTTAAAATATATTCTACTCAAAAACATCATGCATCTCAGAGAAAATAAGCATTATTTGACAATTGGTGTTTTCTGACTCTGAGGCAGGATGCTTTTAAAAAAGCAAGCTTCCTACCAAACAGTGGCTAACAGTGTTATTAGCAGGGCATTTACAAATGACTTGATGTTTATAGTTCGCATTTAAACTTCAACTCTATTTGTTGCATTAGCAAAATGAAGCTCATTAAGCCTTATTCTCTCAGCCCATCTCTCCAACCTCTGAACCCACTGACACTCAGCCTTCTTGTCGGGAAGTATGTAATCTTCCCTACATTACACTTGAAAGTTCAGCTCATTCCTAAACCTTCAGTCAAGGATATGAACTTGTTGCTTTCAGAGAGGCCACATCTGTGCACTGAGCCATTACACCATCTGTTAAAGTGGTCAGAGTTCATTTTATTGCCTCCTTTGTGGATGGACTTGTACTGTAAAAGCGTGTGTTATTGAAAACATAATTTTCCTCATCATTATGCTTTCTTTTTAGCCAGATCATAACCTGCTAGAAATCTATTGAGCATAGAGTGAAAAGCTCTTCAGAATGGCTGTTCTTAAGAGATTAAATGATTGCCATCTCTGTCCCATTTCTTTTATCTCATAATCAAGTTCAAGATGATACTGGATATCTCAGCCAAAGTGATTATTTGAAATAGAAATGGTTTTATCTTTGTTCATATTTCACACTGTGGACGGCAGGATCTTCTTTTCTTCCCATTTGCATTTATATATGTTTATGGTTCCTTGGAACTGTCCACAGGGTCAAAGACTCAAATTACTTTTTTAAAAAGGCTAAAAATGGCTAACAGAAGTTGGGTTGCATTTTTAAATTTTCTGTATACAAAGATACTAGTTGTACAATTAAGCGGCAGCTTAAGAGTTGTCACAATTTAGAGGTAGGTCAGATCTTAGCAATCTAGGCCAGCCATTCAGCTTCACAAGGGAGGACCTAGAAATTCGTAGCAACTAAGAGACTTGCCCAAGGTCACAAGGCCCAGCCAGAGCTGACAGAGACAGGAGCTCCCTCCTGGGCAGTTTTGGCTGGACCACTCTCCCCCACAACCCCCAGCCGTACTCAGAGTAGGCCCCTGGTAGTTGCACAGATTGGCAAGGAGGGAGAATGGAAGCGCTAGTGATCCTAGAGTTCAGGAAATAGATTTTTATGGCTAGTTCAAAGATGTTCACATTGACTTTTACTCCTTATCCCTAAAACTGTCTGATCTGTGCTATTTTCTTATATTGCAATTCCTCTTCCAGAAAACCAAACAGAAACAAGATCATATCACTTTTTATTAGCAGCTTTGCTAAAACACTTGACAGAGAAGAAATACCAGACTGTTTGCTGGAAATGAGACTTTGGGCTTTATGTTGATTGCACTTACCCACATGTCCACCAGTAGTCAATAATTAGTCACACTCAAATTACACTCTTTCCTCCTTTTAAAATGCATCCAACTTTAAATAAGATTTCTCATTCTTAAAACCTAGCACACAGGAAAAAAATGAGTCATTACCATTTTTAATAGCTGTGACTGCATTTTACTCCATTTTTTCTTTTCTTTTCTTTTTTTTTTTGAACTGGAGAATCTGTTCTGTCAGTCTCTAGGGGGGGAAAAACATATTAGTCTCTTTAGCACATTAAGGGTCACAGTGAAGGCACCATAAGCAGAAATGTTTAATGGATACAATAAGCAAGTTAGTTCTTTAGAATACAGAAATGAGGAGAATACTCCAGAATCTTGGGATAACATCTAAAGAGAAATCCAATTTTAGGGTTTCTTCCAAAATGGAATCATTTCAGAAGAATTACAGTAGCCCTCCTTACCCATTGTTTCACTTTCCTCAATTTTTACTAATAGTCAAACTCAGTCCAAAAATATTAAATGGAAATTCCAGAAATAAAGAATTCATTTCATAAATTATTAAGCAACCTAAGTAGCGTGCCATCTTGCTCTGACCTGCATGGCACATGAATCATTCTGTTGTTCACTGTATCCACACTATATGCTACTTTCACGTTAGTCTCTTAGTAACCCTAAGTAACCCTAAGTCTCTTAGTAACCCTTAGTAACCCTGTTGGTTATCAGATCTATTTTTTGTAGTGTTGCAATTCTTGTATTAAAGTGAGTTATTTTACTTATTAATTGCCCCAAAGTACTGTTCAGTACTATCCATACTTTTAGGCATGTATTGGAAGTCTGGGAACATATCACCCAAGAACAAGTTAGGACTACTGTATATTTATTGTCTGTTCTTGGTTGACCATGTTCCAGGTATTGCAAGGTTTAGAGAAGATTTCAGAAAGGAATTTTTTTTAGGATGGTTTCACCAGCAAGTAGCAGGCCATCTATTTCATATGGCCTTTTAAATAGCACAGGGAATTCATCAAGTCAGTGACTGAGAGCCTTGACATAGAATAGGACTTCAGGCATGGTTTGATTAGACTTCAGCTCAGTCAGCTATTTTGACTCTTCCCTTTTGTGTGGACAGCACCATTTCAGGCTGGTTATTAATACTTGAAAGATACTAACCAATTATTGGATTGCTGTACACTGGAGATGGGACTGTGGTGGAGATCTCAGCCTGATGTAGGACAAGGCTGATGAAAGACCGAGCCTCTCCTTTGTTTCCCAGATGACCAAATGGAAATAGCTTCTTTATCAAATTGCAATCAGAATCCCTAGACTTCATTATGTTTTGGTCAATTCTTTTTTTAATATTTATTTTTAGTTGTTGATGACCTTTATTTTATTCATTTATTTATATGTGGTGCTGAGAATCGGACCCAGTACCTCATATATGCGAGGCAAGTGCTCTATTGAGCCACAACCTAGCTCCTTGGATCAACTCTTTATCACTCACTCAGTAGTGACCAGAGGAGAAACACCGAGTACTAATGGCATGAGCCAGTCAATCCTTGATCCAGTCACTGTGGTAAGGAAGGTGGGAGTGATTAACTTAAGTCTGGTCCCATTTCTGGAGCTTGGCATGGGGATCCATCCCACCCAGATCACACAATTGCTACACAGCACAAGGCAGGTAAGGTAAGGTGGCTGTTGAGGAAGTAACCACAGTGTCTACTCATCATTACCCGATAGTTACAACCTGGTGCTAATGGGGCTGAAGTTTTGCCTGGCTCTTGTCATCCCATATTCCTGACCTGTCTGGACATGCTTTCATAATAAACGGTTCATCCTAAACAGAGAAGTCAGCCACCTGCTCACAGCCAGCTCTTACCTATGTCTACATCCAAAAGGATGCTAAAGGACCTTATGGGCCAGAATATATTGTCTTCATCCTGAAGGAACACTGAAAGTCTAATAATACTTTACTGTTGACCAACTAAATATTATTAAATAAAACATGTATATTAGTAAAGAGAAGCCTGCTGCTGTGTTTCTCTGGTTAACTCTGGCATTTCAATTGCCTGGAACATCAGACTTGAATGCTGTTCTTTAAGACAATATTTAATTTGCTCTAAAGAGCATTTGCAAATAGTTGAACACTCTGATCTATTTCAAGTAGTGAGATCCCCTTTACCTGAATGAGAAGCTGATGTGACTCGCTGTTGCTGGTGAAAGCAGGCTGACAGGCAATTTTTTAGTTGAGCTTTCCTGATGACATATTTGTATTTGAAATTTCATTTTGGTTTCATAAAAATAAGACCTAGAATCTTTCTACTGCCACATTTTATTTAACTGCAGAGTTAGTCTGTATTCTAAAGTTTATTCTACCTATTGATGGTTTCTCTAGTTTTTTTAAAAGACCAGTTGACAACTGCAAAAGTGACAAAGTTTAGGTATCAGAGATCTCAATTCTGACATGCCAGATTCCAATCACATTCAGGTCCTCTTTTTATTTGTATGTATTCGTTTACTGGACAATTCTCCCCAACTTAGGGTATTCTATACTTAGCTGTTTAAGCCTTCAAGAATGTCAGAGCTCTTGTTAGGAATTCCAGTTCCATAGATCCTGTCCTTCTGTATACCAAATCATTATTGTGAACTACTATTATTTTCCTTTCTGCTTGAGGTTTCATGATCAAATAAAAATCTGAAATAACTGACTTTCATTTAGGAGCTTAGATCTTAAAATCAATCTTATCTTCTGGATCAATGGCATTTCCTAACTCACAAAGAAATAGACTTTTATTTCTGTTATTTCTTCATGCCCAAAATGCAATAAGATAATAACCATATCTTATGCTAGTTCTCCACTAGCATTTTAGGTCATTTCTCCAAAATGAGAAACATGCCTCCCCATATTTTTCTTTTAAAGATTTAAACTAGCACATAAATCAAGGCCAACATTTCCTAATGTGGAAGCTGATCTGCCTTAGGAAATATTAATTATAGAAAAACTGATTTAAAATAGCCTCTGAAAGGCAGTGCTTGCAATAGAGGATGCTAGAGCAGTGAACATCACCCTTTAGTCTAGAATCCCTATCATAGCTGCTAACATTCTGCCTACCTTAAGCCCACCTAAGAAATGTGGATGAGCATGGAAATTGAGGGGCCAGTGTGTCTGAGGTTTTTATCCTGCAGTTTCAGAAATTGTACTTTGTACCATTTTATTATACAGAAATGATTTCAAGGTAACTCTGCATTTCCTTTTAAAATACCATCACGGGACATTCCGCTATCCTCTGGAGTTTTAGAAGAAGATGAAATTGAACACTACTGGCTTTTAATCTAAAAGGAATGAACATTTAGAAAATGATCTTGTATTTAAATGTTTTCATGCCTCACATCATAAAAGTTTTTAAATAGCTTATGATTTCATAGTCCATTCCTCTGAAGTGTATACATTTAATAGGATTTGTGTCTCTTTAATTCATTAAAGTTAATTAGGATTTAATATGCTGAATCTTTCATCCAAAGTTCTCAAAGCATCTTGCTGATCTACATTAGCTCATTATTTTTTCAGTATGTCCCTGTGAGGTAGTTGTTAAGTATTATTCCTTATTTTACAAATGAGATACAAATGAAGCTGAGAGAGGCTTAAGAGACTTGCTCAAAATCCCAGAGCAAGTTAATAGCAGAAAAGCAATAAAGGCACAGTCCCCTATTTGAGAGATTTTCAACCTTTCCTCAGAATATAGCTCTAATTTCACTTTAAATTGCTACATTTTCCATGAAAATTAGCATATTATTACATGCCAGTGCTTTAGGAAAATAAAATGGACCAAAGAGGCATTTAATAAAATATCTCTTTCTCTCTGTTACACTTTGATTAGATTTCTGGGGACATATGTATGATTGAAGTGTCCTCCCTATATATAAGTGGGTGCTTCCTTTTGTCCAGGCATGTGGGAGCCCTGCCAGGAGAACCTCAGAAATAGTAGTCAGAGGGGAACATGGTGACTCCAAAGTGTCATTGAGATTAGTGATGATGTTTTTGGTCATGGAGAATCTTGCAAGCTCAGAGGTTTTCCCACTAATTATCATGTTCTGTCTCCTTTAAAATCACTGAATCATAAAGCCATGGGAATATTAGTGTTATTGGAAGGACTTAGGATTTTCTGAGTGTAACAAAAAAAATGTAGGATTTTGATCCAAATCATGCTTGACAAGTCATCGCCCAGTCTCTGTTTGAGATATTTGGGAAATTTCCATGAAATTTCATTCCATTGGTAAAAAATTGTATCCAGTCCACAAATACTTATTGATTTTCCTCTCTCTCCCCTCCCCAACATCAGTATTTATATAAAATAAAAAGTATATACGATGTCGTTTCTCATCAAGAACTTTGGCCATGTTACTTTTTTAAAAACTTGTTCGATTGTTTACATAAAGAATAATTGATTTATTTTTGAGGATTAAATGAGTCAAATATAAATCTTTTAAGAAAGAGACTGCTGCATAATAAATGCTTTGCAAATATTATTATTATCTAAGGACAGATGTGAGAGAACAAGAAAAAGAGTGCAAGGGAGAAAGACAGATGTTCATTATTATATCTCCATATTTTGTTTTCCATCCTATTGCCTTAAACCAGAGCATCATCATTTTCACTTGAATTATTGTGGCAGCCTCTAAAACTGGTTTCCTTGTTTCCAGTCTCTGTCTTTGCAATCCAATTTCCCACACACTGAAACTAAGGAGAACTGAATAAAAATGCAAGTCTCAACATGCTAGCCACCATCTTGAAATTCACTGCTCCTCATGTGCTTCACTCTGAATTAGCTTATGAGACTGACAGCATCCTCCATGATCCAGCCTCCAGCTTCCTCTGCAGGCTTCTTTATGCCAAGTATGCCCTCTTTCTTCATGCTCCAAATTCTAAAACGTGGACAGTGGGCCCACTCTACATGCTGTCCGAGGTCTGCAGATCTACACTTCCTGCCTGAGTGGCACTTTCATCTAATCCTCTTTCATGTCTGTTCTTTGAGGTATGTTCTACTTCTCTGTCAAGGTTCAGTTTATATGCCTTCTCCAGGAAGTCTTCCCTGAACCCTTGGTGCTCTCAAGGATTTCTGTTCCAGCCTTCCTGTCCACCTTTAACACTCAATCACAGTAACCTTTTTGTCTCTCTTCACTTTTAAACTGAAGAGTCTTGAGGTCAATGACTGTGTCTTGCTCACTGGTCCTTTCCAGGGTCCAGTTATTCTCACATGATTGATGTTCAATGAACTAAAATACATATATGTTGAATGATGATATATAGCATCGAGGAACAAAAGTAACATAATTGGCTCAGAAAAAAAAGTGTGAGAAAAGTTACAGAAAGCAGAGATCATCCCTGATGATATAGGTAGAGAAAAAAGGGTCATAGAAATGGAAGCATTTAAGCTGAAGTCTTTTTCTTGATCTTTCTGGATTAAAGGGATTCAAACCAACCTCAGGCATCAGTTAATCAAATTATAGAGTCGGTGCCAGAATGTAATCCCAATCCAGCCAGTTCCTAGCCTTGAGATAGTATACATCTGTAAAATGGATATTAAAATAACACCTATTTTGCAGGCATGTTGAGGAGACTTTATATCACAAATGTAAAGTGCCTGGCACATAATGGATGCAAAACAACTGGTGTTTGTTACACTTAAAATTATCACTTGTACTATATACCTCATCTCAAGGCAACAAATTTTTAACTCTTTCCAGGACAGATTATGTAAATGACAGCTCTCTTGCTAAACCTAGCAATCAGAACACAGATCCCTGGTGTCTGCACTAGATTTTGGTAATAGAATGTGGGACTGAGAGGAGGGCCGTTGACAAGTTGGAGGGGGTGAAGTCTGTGAGGGGAAAATGGGGGAGGAGATTTTTTTAAAAATTCACAACTAGTTTGTTTCAGGCCACAGATATATAATGGTTTACATTAAATTCCTTTAAAGTACCTACAGTTCAGATATGTTTTTCTTTTAAAACTCTAGTTTTATCATTAGAATATTTTTGTAAGACTGGAGATGTTAATGCAGAATATTTAGGTGTTTTGATCCTGCAGAGGCAGACTTGTATCCATGGAAGGTGTGTAATTGTCTTCTGGAGTGAATTAACTACCTGAAATAAAACACTGCCAAGTATTATAAATATATTTGTCTTTCTTTGGGAGGGACCATCATGTTTGTAGATGGTCTCATGAGCTGTCAAAAAAGGTTGGCATTTTTTGTGCTTTTTCCTGTTAGAAATAAGGCAATGTGTTGCATATCTGAGGAATGGGGTTATGTGTATTAACAATAGATTCCTCAAAATATTTGGTAACCGAATATGACGATTCAGTAAAACTTGATATCTCTTAATCTTCACATATTTTGGTCCTTCATTATAATAAGAGTTTTCTAGGTCAATTTTAAATTTAGTATTTGATGTGTAAATGTTTTTTCCATGGAGTACCTTTTGTATAGTCTCTAATCTTTAAGAACTGAAGATTAGAAACAAATGAATATACAAATAAGAAGCAGCAATGAAACAGTAGTAAGGGCCAGGATTTTGGACATTAGCAATAGTTACATTGTCCAAATACTTCATATGTGCCACAGTCTGGCTGGGCACAATTCAGGAGCCACTTGTCAAAAGAAACTAACTTTATTTTTAGAACCACACACACCAAACAAAACAGCTCCTCAGGAAAAACCCTCAGAGCCCAACTGCCACCACCGGCTTCCCACAAGCCTCTCTCCCAACCACAAGCCTCTCCGCCTCCCACAATCCTCCTGCTCTTGAGGCCGATTGGCTAGGTCATGTGGGTGGAGCCAAAAAAGTCCCCCAATGAGCAGCTCCATAGTCTGAAAGGGCGGGGAGACAGCCCAATGAGCATCACCGCAGAGGAGCCAATCAGCTAGATGTTGCTGGGGCTGCTGTGAGCCAATCATCAGCTGGCAGTCTGAAAGTTTGCTGGGGCCCCTTCGGCTGTGGCTCTCAACAATATGTTTTTTTTTTTTCCATTTTTATCTAGCAGAGTACTTTATAGCTACTATTCCTTTTTAATGAATTTAAAGGCTTATAATCATCCCTTTATCTTAGTGAATATGTATGCTCAAGGAAAATCATGTTTTGCATTTACTTATCCAACACAATATGTTGAAGAAACATGGTCCTTGTTGGGTTGGGGAAAAGGGGGAAGAACAGGATTTGTGATGAGATTGAACTTTTGATGAGCGCCTGCTGTGTGTTAAGCCCAGCATGAGTTGATCATATGGTTTCCTTGCTTAATCCATATAGCAACCCTGTTATAAGTTAGATGTAGTATCTTTACTGTAGGTGAGAAAATTGAAGCTCTAGAAATTAAGGAATTTGCTGAAGGTCACACAGTTTACAAAATTGTCCTCTAAACTTTGTGTCTGTCCTGCATCCCTTACATACTTTTTGTAAAATCTGGTATCTTCTAAAAGCTGATTGAAGATGAATCAGTTTTTTTTTTTACATAGGGACTGATTACTGTTTCCAGGTAAACTGGTACTCCCTACCCACTCTCTTTGAAGAGCTAGAATAACCTTCAAAAAGTGAAGGCATCACTAATAGTTAGTTGTCCTCACATTAGTTAGTACTAGTTAATGATCTGGCCCTTTTATGAACTATGAAATACTGAATGATCAGAAGTCATAGTATATAAAAGAAAATTGACCAACAATCCCAACATCACTGAAGTAATAATGATAACATGATAAAAAACCAACTATAAAAATTAATCTATATGATCTTAGTGGGTGATCTCCAAAAACTTTCTCCTATACTTCTATTTCTAAATAAGCACATTTGATTTCAAGTTAATTTTCATAATTCCTATAGAAGTTACAAGAAAACATAGAACTCTTGTCTCAGTTTCTTGGACACTATTAAGTTTATAAACTGAGCAGGGCATGAATTTGAATCTTAGGTACTATAGAATTTAATCTGAAAAATGTAGGTGATATTAAAATAACAATAGAAACCTTTCTTTGTTTTCTTATGTATTATAAAAGCAATACAAGCTTGTTTAGAAAAAATATGTTTCCTTTTTTAATATTTATTTTTTTATTTGTAGTTGGACACAATACCTTTATTTATTTATATGTGGTGCTGAGAATCGAACCCAGGGCCTTGCACATGCTAGGCAAGTGCTCTCCCACTGAGCCACAAGCCCAGCCCCTTAGAAAAAATATGTAGCAGTTAAAACATTTTGGAAAAAAATGAAAATTATCAATGTTTTCATCACCCAAGCAAGATAAATACTATTAATCTTTTAGTGAATTTTCTTACAGTGATTTTAGTACTTAGTATGCTTTTTAATGTTGAGATTATATTCAACATATAGTTTTATATACTTTTTACTTAAAGTTAATGTATCTATTTTCACTGAAACACATCATTAAAATTTTAGATGGGCACTGTGGTGCACACCTGTAATCCTTGCAGCTCAGGAGGTTGAAGTAGAAGGATTGTGAGTTCAAAGTCAGCCTCAGCAAAAGAGAGGCACTAAGCAAATCAGTGAGACCCTGTTTCTAAGTAAAATACAAAGTAGGACTGGCTGTGTGGTCCAGTGATCAAGTGCCCCTGAGTTCAATCCCTGGTACCCTTAATTTTTATTAAGATTATTGTAAATGGTTTAAAAATACCAATTTAGTAAATATCTGTATCTCCAGTGTTCATGTTTTCTCCTGTGCTGCACCATGGTTACAATAGGAGCAGACATATTCTTATATAACCATGTACCATTGGCCATATTTGGTTGGATCAGAGGTAACTTTACTCAAACTTAGTTTATTAGAATGCTTCTTCAGAAAAAAGAGTTAGCTTGGGACCTCTGTGTTAGTCAGCTTTCCACCATCATAACAGAATACCTGAGATGAGTTATAAAGAGAAAATGTTTATTTGGCTGACAGTTTTGGTGTTTCCAGTCCGTAATTGGTTGGCCTTGTTGCTTTGTGCCTGCAGGGAGGCAGCATGACATGATAAGAGTGCACTGCAGAGCAGAACCCTCACTTCTTGTCCAGGAAGCATGAGAGGGGAAGAATAGCTGGCTGGGGTTCCACAATACACTTTCAGGGAATGTCTGGAAGGATCTAAAGCCCTCCCAGTAAGCTTTACCATCTCCTTTCCCCCCAAGAACATCATCCTGGGGACCAAGCCTTCAACATGTGGGCCTTTGGTGCACATCCAAGATCCAAACTATAGCAACTTCCTTGGTAGCTGAAGCTCTAGGAGCTTTCCTAGGCCATATCTGTTGGATTTAATGAGAGAAGATTAAATTGACAATGCAAAGAGCAGATAGGAGTCAGAAAAAATATCCAGTTGGCACCGGTGGTTCCATTGTTCCTCATGCTGAGCTTCATCTCTGGCTCTCCCATGATTCATTTGATTAACTTTTCTTAGGATACCTTGATCCAGTAAACTTTCTTCCTGTTGAAGCTAGTTTAAGTTAGATTTCTGTGGTTTTTTTTGTACAAAATATTCTGACACAGATATTAACATTGAGAAGTTTGAGATCAGAAAACTGAAGCTCTGAGAGATTATTAGGTCAGCTGGAAAATGGTCAAACCGGGGTACAAACTTTATGTAATTAAATGAAAAGCTGGCACTCTCTACCATAATGATTCATATGCCAGGAAGCTTTCTGAGACTCCTATCTTCATGTGTTTTTCTAAAACATAAAGAGCAGTAAGAATACGAGAGCCAGGCAGGGTAGCACGGATCTGTTACCCAAATACTAGGGAAGCTGAGGCAGAAGGATCTCAAGTTTCCAGGCCAATCTTGGCAACTTAGCAAGATCCTGTCTCAAAATCAAAAAATTGAAAATGAGCTAGAGATGTAGCTCAGTGGTGTAGTGTTCCTGAGTTTAATCTTCAGCACCATAAAACAAAATAAAAAGAATGGGAGAAATGACACATAGCTTCTTGCTTGTTTTAGTTTTTCATTTCATTTCTTTTTTCCTTTTTGTGGTGTAGGGACAGGGGTCTAAATGTGAAATGGAATGAGGAGATCTTTAGTATGGTTTGGGTGTGGTTTGAATGTCTCCTAAGAGACTTAGAAAATGGTGGAGCTCAGATTTGACTCCAAGTTTGTGGTATTGGGGGTGTGTGTGGATCTATAAGAGGTGAGGCCCAGTGGGAAGTCCTTGGGTCATTTGGAGCTTCCCCTGAAAGGAATTGTGGGATCTTGCCCTGCTCTACTTCCTGGTTCAGTATGTGACCACCTGCACTGACATAATCTCATCATTGCCATCCACTATTTGCCATTGGCTATAGGTCCCTTCTCAGAACTGGGCCAATGCAGGTACTGTACCCTTGCAACTGACCTAATAATCTCTCAGAGCTTCAGTTAACTAAATAATCTCTTTCTTTTATGAAGTTAGCTGCCTCAGCTATTTAATTATGGTAATGACAAGCTGACTAATGCACTCCTCATTCTGCCTTTGAGTTTCTGAGTTTTTGCTTGTAGATTCCCACTTCCTACTCTCCAAATACACCCTGTTGTTAAAGTTTAGACTATTCCTCACTTAATTGTGACCAGTTATTAACTCTTTTGTTAAATATGTCTGGCTTCCTCCTTTGCTTTTTTTGTTTCTCCCCATTCCTCTCAAATTATAAAAATAACATCTATATGAAAACTATAATGCCTCTTTTGCATCAAAATCATTATTATTGTCTCTGACATTAGCATTTACTGAGTGCTTGCCAAGGGCCTGGTATGAGTAGGGTACATGGTAAGTATTATATCATCTAATTTTACTGTAAGGCTCCATGGGTACTCCTCTTCAGCTGCTCTTATTGATGTATCATCAATGAACTGGGGATGTAGCTCAGTGGTGTAGTGATCCTGAGTTTAATCTCCAGCACTATAAAACAAAATAATCATTTTCTTTGTTTCATGTGAAGAAATCAAGCTTCAAAGAGATTAATTATCTTTTCTGACTTTTTCCAAGATTCCATACTTAGAAAGTGGTAGAGCTCAGATTTGACTCCAATCCCATCTCTTCTTAAAGCCAGGGCTGCACCCACTTTAAGATTGTCATTCACAACGAATTCTGTGATAGGTACTGTGCAGGGCAAGAGGGAGATAAAATGACTATATTCCTACTAATGATGCTGGGTCAGAAGTTTAGATCAAAGGGCCATAGAATCAATAGGTAAGGTAATATCTATAGCAAAAATCCATCTCAACTGGTGCAAAACATACTTCATTTTGCAAGTAGGTGGTGGTTCTGCCTCGAGCACAGTACTTTAAATTGCTGTTTAGGAATTATAGAACAAGGTCATTTAGATATTAACAGAAGAAAAGGTGAGGACTAAAAGGCTGTCCTGGCTCAGCCAAGAATATAGATTCTTTTATTGTGTTAGCATAATAAAAGATATTTGGGTCTTTTTTGTTGCTCTTTTTCTATGTTTTTGTTTTCCATACCTTTTCTGCCTTTTGTAGTTTAAATTGAGCATTTTATGATTCAATGATTTCTCCTTTCTTGGCATGTTGATTATACTACTTACAAAAAAAACAAAAACAAAAACAAAAACATTGTGTAGTAGTTGTCTTAAAGTTCACAGTATTTACTTACAATCAATCCACGTCTACTCTCAGTTAACACTGTACTGCTTCATGAGCAGCACCATTACCTTATAATAACAAAATGTTGCTAATTCCTCCTTCCCATCGCTTGCATCATGGCTATCATTTATCATGGCTATCATTTATTTTTCTTACACAGAAGCATGTTATACACAATGTAATTGAACACATTGTTGCTATTATTATATTTAATGCTTTTATCAGTGCATTATAGGTATACGTGATAGTGGGACTCATTTTGACATATTCATAAATGCATATAATATAGTTTGCTCTATTTAAATCCCAAGTACTGCCCCTTTTCCTCCCTCATCTTCCCTCTCTCAATTCCCTTTCTTAACTCTATTGGCCTTTCTTCTATTTATTTATTTTCAATTGGTATATTATATTAGAATGCATTGGTACCTGTTCATAGCATAATTTGGTCAACTTTATTCCCCATATTTTCCCCTTTCCCTCCACTCCTTCTTCCCTACCTGTGACCTATTGACCTCTCTTCTATTTTTCGCAAGATCTCCCTTTTTAAATTCTTTTTATATCTTTAGCTTCTTCATGTGAGAAAAAATTCAAACCTTTGATTTTCTGGTTCTTATTTATTTCACTTGGCATGATTTTCTCCATTTCCAGCCATCTACCAGCAAATAATATAACTTCATTCTTCTTTCTGGCTGAGTAGAACTTCATTGTGTAGATATACCACATTTTCTTTAATCATCTGTTGAGGGGAATCTAGGCTGTTTCCAGAGCTTGCCTATTGTGAATTGTGCTACTATAAATATTGGAGTGCATTTATCACTGTAGTATGCTGATTTTAGTTCTTTGGGACAAATACCAAGAAATAGGATAGCTGTGTCACATGGTGGTTCCATTCTTTGTCTTTTGAGGAATCTCCATACTACTTTCCAAAGTGGTTGTATTAATTTAAAGTCCAATTAATAATATATAAGTGTATCTTTTCCCCCCACACTCTCACTAGCAACTATTGTTGTTTATATTCTTGATGATTGCCACTCTGACTAGAGTGAGATGAAATCTCACTATAATTTTGATTTGCATCTAATGATTGCTAAGGATGTTGAACATTTTTTATATATTTATTGGCAATTTGCATTTCTTCTTTTGAGAAATGTCTATTCAGATATTTTTTCCATTTAGTGAGTGGGGATTAATAGTTTTTTTTTTTTTTTAGGTGTTCAGTTTTTTGAGTTCTTTGTGTTTTTTGGTTATTAATTCCCTGTTGGAAGAGAAGCTAGAAAAGATTTTCTACCATTCTGTAGGTTCTTTCCTTATACTCTGTTACTTTCCTATGCAGAAGCACTTTAATTCAATGCTATTCCACTTATTGATTCTTTGTTTTATTTCTTGGGCTTTAAGAATTTTACAAATGGAGTTGGTGACTGTGCCAATATATTGGAGTGTTGACCCTTTTTTTTCCCTGGTGGTTGCAGTGTTTCTGTTCAATTCCTAGGCCTTCGATCTATACTGTATTAATTTTTGTGGAGGATGAGAGGTAGGAATCTAGTTTTATTTTTCTACATATGGGTATCCAATTTTCCCAGCACTATTTGTTAAAAAGCCTATCTTTATCCAGTGTATGCTTTTGGCAACTTTATCAAGGATAAGCTGACTGTATTTATGTGGATTTGCCTTTATGTCTTCTAATCTATAACATTAGTTTTCTTATCTGTTTTTATGACCTACTATGCTGTTTTTGTTACTATAAGACTGTAGTATAATTTGAGATCAAGTATTGTTATGCCTCCTGTTTCATCCTCGCTACTCAGAATTGCTCTGTCAATTTTGGGTCTTAATTCTTCCACATAAATTTTAGGACTGTTTTTTATAATTCTGTGAAGAATGTCATTGGTATTATTCTGGGGATTGTATTGAATCTGTAGATTATTTTTGGTAATATGACCATTCTAATATTAATTGCCTATCCATGAAGAGGGTAGGTCTTTCTTTTAATGCCTTCTTCAATTTATCTCTTCAGTGTTTTACAATTTTTATTGTAAAGTTCTTACACCTTCTTAGATTTATTCCTAAGGATTTTTTTTTGGTTCTTTTTTTGCACATTTATTATTGGAGTGTAGGCAATTTATTAATCATTCTATGTTGATCTTATATCCTATTATTTGCTTAATTTGTTTATCAGATCTAGAATTCTTCTGGTAGAATTTTTTTGGGTCCTTTAGGTCATCAACAAACAACAGAGATAGTTTGATTTCTTTCCCTATTAATATTCCATTGATTTCTTCTCTTGCCTGATTGCTCTTGCTAGAGTTTCAAGAACTATATTGAATGGGTGTGGTGAGAGTAGGTAGACATCCATGTCTTGTTCCTGATTTTAGAGGAAATGTTTTCAGTTTTCCTTTATTCAGTATAAGGTTAGCTTTGTGTTTGTTGCATATACCTTTTATGATGTAGTGGTAAGTTTCTTCAATCCCTACTTTCTTCAGTGTATTTAACATGAATGGATGCCAAATTTATTCAAAGGGTTTTTTATGCATCTGTGAATTGACCATGTAATTTTTATACTTGATTCTATACATGTGATGAATTACATGTATTGATTTATGTATATTGAACCAACATTGTGTCTCTGGGATGAATTCAACTTGATTATGGTATAATCTCTTAATTCATTTTGAATGTGGCTTGATAATATTTTTATTAAGGATTTTTGCATCAATGTTCTTCAGCGATGTTGGTCTGAGTTTCTTTTCCTTGATGTGTCTTTATCTCTCTCTGTCTCTCTCTCTGTGTATGTGTGTGTATCGATATCTATATCTATATCTATATCTATCTATCTATCTATCTATCTATCTATATCTCTATAGACCTTTATTTTATTTATTTACATGTGATCTGGGAATTGAACCCAGTGCCTCACACATGTCAGGCAAGTGCACTATTGCTGAGCCACAGCCCCAATGTTTATTTGTTTTTGATATCAGAGTGATACTGGCTTTATAGAATGTATTTGGAAGTGCATCCTCCCATTCTATTTTATGAAATAATTTGGGGGAAGATTGGTGTTTTTTCTTCTTTAAAGTTCTGGTGAAACTCAGCTGAGCACCCATCTGGTCCTTGACTTTTCTTTGTTGGAAGCTTTTTATAACTGCTTCTATTTCATTATTTCATATTGTCTGTTTAGTTTTTCTATATCCTCTTAGTTCTATTTTGGTAAGCAATATGTGTCTAGAACTTTGCCAGTATCTTTGAGATTTTCCAATTTATTAGAAAACCAATTTTCAAAACAGATCCTATGGTCCTTTGGATGTCAGAAATGTCTGTGGTGGTCTCCTTTTTCAACTCTGGTTTTGTTTATTTGGATCTTCTCTCTCTTTCTTTTGTTTAGTTTGGATAGGAGTTCATCAATCTTGTTTATCTTTTCAAAGAACCAACTCTGTTGGGTTGGTCCTTTGTATTTTTTTTTAAATTCTCTATTTCAATAATTTTAGCTTTGATCTTAAATATTTCCTGTATTCTATTGGTTCTGAAATCAGTTTGTTTCTGCTGTTTTACTTCCTTGAGATGTTGCATTAGATTTTTTTTTTGAACTTTCTCTTTAAAAGGCACTTAATGCTATAAACTTTTCTTTTAAAATTGCTTTCATAAGGTCCCAGAGATTTTGGTACATTGTATCCCTATTCTTGTTGTTAAAGTAGGAATCTTTAAAAACTTCTACTCTTATTTTTTTCATGATCCATTCCTGGTTTAGAAGATTATTGTTCAATCTCTATGTGTTTATGTGATTTCTATTATTTTTCTTGCTGCTTATTTCTAATTTTATTCCATATAAGATACATTGGTTAATATCTCTTTTTTTTGTATTTACTAAGACTTGCATTTTAACCTAAAATATGGTCTGTTTTGGGAAACATTCTATGAGTTGCTGAGAAGAAAGTATATTCAACTGTTGTTATATGAACTATTCTATGGATGTCTATTAGGTCCATTTGATGTATAGTGTTATTTAGGTCAGAAATATTTTACTGATTTTATGTGTAAATGACTGGTCTATTGGTAATAGGGGTGTGTTATGCTTTAGGGGTCTAAGACTTACTGTCAAGAAGTATTTGTTTTATGCAATTAAGTGCATTGAGATTTGAAACTTAGATATTTAGTATCATTATATCTTCTTGTTGGATTGTTCTCTTTAACAATATGTATTGATCTTCCTTGTCTCTTCTTATTTTTGCTTGAAATATGCTTTGTCAGATATGAGAATAGGTACCTTACCTGTTTTTTAAACACTATTTGCATGGAATATCTTTTTTTTTAAACTTTCAGTCTGTGGGTGTCTTTTCCTATAAGGTGATCTCTTGCAAACAGTATATGGTTGAGTCTTGTATTTTCATTCATTCTGCCAGTCTGTGTCTTTTTATTAGGGAGTTGAGACTATTTACATTCAGGGATTCAGAGTTATTATAGAGAGATATTCATTATTTCTAGTGGTTTTGGTTTGTTTCATAGACTTAATTCATTCTTAATTTTAATTTACTTAATTGTTTTTCTGGGTAGCTGCATCCACTTGAGAATTCTGTAGTTTGTTTTTGAGTTTTTTTGTGTATTATTAGTTCAAGTATTTTCTGTTGTGCTGGTTTAGTGTCAATAATTCTTTTAGTTTTGCTTATCATGGAAATTTTTTGTTTCCTTTTTGATTCTCATTGATAGCATTTCTGGATATAGCAATCTTTGATGGCAACAGCTTTCTTTTAGAACTTGAATTATCTTATTCCAAGTAACCCTAGTCTGTAGAGCCTGAGTTGAGAAATCAGGATTTACCCTTATTGGTTTACCTCTGAATATGACTTGATGTTTTTCTCTTGTGACTATTAATAGTCTATCCTTATTTTTTGTGTCAAACATTTTGATTATGTTGTATCTTGGAGAGGTTCTTTTTTCATTTTGTCTATTTGTGCTTTTGTATGCATCCTGTATGTGGATGTCCATTTTGTTCCTTAAGTTGGAAAAAAATTTTGCTATTTTTAATCTGAAAAGATTCCTAATGCCATTAGTTTATATTTCTATACCCTTTACTATCCTAATAAGTTTGGTTTCTTAATGTTATCCTTGTGTTCTTGTATATTCTATTATGGTCTTTTAAAGTCTGTTTTTATTTACTGCATACTGAGTGTTCCAATTTAAATATCCTGTTTTCAAGTTCCAAGTTCTGTTTTCTATGTAATCTAACCTGTTAATGATACTTTTAAATGAATTTAATTTTTTAATTTTTTAATTCATGTTTCCAGGGGTTCTAATTGTTTTTTTTTTCAGAATCTCTATTTATTGAGATGGGTTTTCATTTTCTGTATTTTCTCTCTTAATTTATTTCTTAAATATTATTTGAGCTCACTAGCACTTTCAATAATCAATTTGAAAAGTCTCTGGAATTTTATTACCTTTCATTCATGCTTGCTTCTTTGTTGAGGGATTGTAAATTTTGGGGAGAGATTTGTTTGTTCCCTTATGTTTTCAGAGGTCTCAGACTTGCACATCTGTTGAGATGGATTCCTTTTCTTCTTTTGTGAGGATGTCCTTTGGTGGGTAGTTATGTTTTTTTTTTTTTTTGTAATAAGTTCTACATTGTTGGTATCTCTTAACTTCAACACATAGGCTCAGTGAACACAAGTGTTAATTTTGGCCAACAGTGCATTTCAGTTTTATGATGGAGAATTGCTGATTTAACTCATTATCGAAGAGTTTGCCATAACAGTGAGGGCTGCTCTGTGGAATATATATTTTATATTTATATGTTTATATATATGAAAATACATATTTTCTCTATAATTTACATATATATACATATGAGCAAAATGGAACAGCAAGAATGTGTATGCTTGTACGCTTGTGCGTGCACACGCGCACACACACACCCACACACACCCACACACACTCCATGTAGGGGGACAAGGAAAAATGAAAAATGAGGAGATTGAGGTGGCCAAACTGTTCAGAAGAAAGGATGTTCACTGCCTATGTCATATTGTCCCTCTTCCTGTTTCTTCTTTGGCTACTTTTTTGTTTTTGTTTTTGGTACTAAGAAATAAACCCAGGGGTGCTTTACATTGAGCCATATCCCCAGCCCTTTTAATTTTTATTTTGAAATAGGGTCTCGCTAAGTTGCTTCGGACCTTGCTAAATTGCAGAGGCTGGTCTTGAGCTTGCAATTTTCTTGTCACAGCATCCCAAGTCACTGGGATTGCAGGCATGCACCATTGCACCCAGCTTGGCTGTGTACTCTTTAGGGAGAGCAATGGGTGGGGATTGTTGAACTCTTCCTCATTGAGTTGCTCACTAAACTGTCTGTTGGAATGTCCTAGAATCTAAATTGTTTGTAATGGCTTTCAGCTTTTCTTCTCACCAGTATAAGGTAGAATGGGACAGGAAGAATAATTGGAGTTTTGTCTGGACAGACTAGATAGATATACTCCCAAGGCAGGGCTGATGCAAAGTTCTTAATGTGAAGTTCCAGTAGCTGTTTTTAGCTTTGATTGGAGTTGGGAGTTTTGTCAATTGATATCTGCTCTAGACAGAATAGCTTAACACACTCTATTCCTGGGAAGATGCTGATCTCTGTTGGTCATCTGGATTTTGGGGGCCTCCCAAGAACTCCATTCAAAGGGCAAAACAACCAACCCTTCACAGGTTTCATACACAAATGTGGACTTTCCTGGATGAGAACCTGGGGGCAAATGTGACCACATGTCTTGTTTCACATTCTTTCTGGCTAATTTCATGACTGTATCTCCAACCTGAATCCCTTTAGGTGCAATCCTTCTCCGTTTATTTCATTCATGCCCTACCTGTTGTATGCAAGAACAGTCAGATAGCACTTGTTATGAGCTGTTGGCCTCTCTCAGCAGAAGGCTGCCCCATGACTGCTTCAAGATGGCTACTTGCTTCTGCTCACCAGTGGATTTTTATTCACGTATCAATTTGCTGAGCTGCTTCTGGATCATTTAAAATCAGACTGCTTCTCTGTTTGCCCACACAGAGCCTTCAGCAGTACATCAATTAAAGCCAGGTTTCTTTCCATACCTCCTGTTCCAATAGTTTTTCTCTTTCTGCTTATGTCACCTTTCCCCTCTATGGTGAACTGGCACTGCTAGTGTTACCACCTGGGTTTCCAAGGTTTTCTTTCCTGTCCAATGATCAAAGCAGACAAATTTTTGTGTCTCTATTTTCTAGAATTTTGAATTTCAGAAAATTTTCTGTTACCTACCTTGCAGGGAATTAATACTGTTGCTCCTTGAATCACAAACCTCAGAGCAACTGGATAGTACACTTTTCTTTACCTATCCATCTTCCATCTTTCCCTCCCTCTGGTGCTATTATTACAAACAAACTTATGTCAGAGTCAGATTAATTAAAAATAAGACAAATAAATATTTCATTTTTACCATCATTTATTTCTTCACTTATGTTCTTCTTTTTTAAATGTAGATTCATTTTTTTACCTCTATTATTTTTCCTCTCTGAAGAACTGTTAACATTTCTTGAAAGATAGGTCTCCTGGTAACAAATCCCCTACCTCGTTCTCCTCCCCTCTCTCTCTCTCTCTCTCTCTCTCTCTCTCTCTCTCTATATATATATATATATATATATATATATATATATACATATACAATTATTATTTTTTTTTGTTAAGGAAGTCTTTGTTTCTTCACACTTATTTTTCCCCCTGAGGCAGGAGGATTTCAAGTTCAATGCTAGCCTCAGGAACTTAGCAAGGCCCTAAACAACTTAGCAAGACCCTGTCATAAATTAAAAAAAAATTAAAAAGAGCTGGTGATGTGGTTCAGTGGTTAAGCACCTCTAGATTCAATCCCTAGTACCAAATGAATGAATGAATGAATGAATGAATGAATAAATAAATAAATAAATAAATAAAAATTAAAGAGCTGGGGCAAGGAACAAGATACTTGTCATACTTCAAAAGATCCACTCCCTTTAGTTAGGTTCCACCTTCTACAGTTTCTATTACCTCCAAAAAATCCATTTAATTGTTAACCCATCAGTGGATTAATCCATTGATGAGATCAAAGTCCTCATGACTTAATAATTTCCCAAAAGACCCACCTATGAACATTGCCACACTGGGGACCAAGCCTTCAACACACGACCCTTTTTTGGGGCATTTCAGATGCAAACCATAACATCCTCCATGATTGAACCCACCCCTGTTGTAAAATTTGTCCACACAGAGCCTTCAGCAGTACATAAATGAAAGCTCAGGTTTCTTTCCATACCTCCAGCATTGGTTCCTGTACGGATTTGAACTCTTGGATTTATGCTCTGGTAAATTGTGATTCTCAGTATTCACCTGCCTGCTTCTAATTTTTGGTGCACTAGTGTGCCCTGTGACTTTACTCCACTGACAGAAAAGACGGGTTGTTGAGTTTTCAGTTTGTTCAGTTTTTTTCCCTTGATGCTAGGACACTGTGGCAACTCACATGCTGGACTGGAAAGTGGAAATTGAGAAAGGATTTTAAACCCATCAACTTTTCAGAGGATTGGCATAGGGAGAAAAATAGACACCTCAGGTATGGTAGTGGACCTTAAAGAATGGAAGACCACATTGTGTGAAGAGTAGAGATGGTAAACCAAGTTCAGAAGTCCTTGTGTCCCCCACAGCATAGAAACGTTGTGCAGGAATGGGCTGCAGGCAGAAAGGCCAAGGGAGGTCGATGGGCTGAGGCAGCCTCTTGGAATCCAGTTCTTTGTGGTTCAGGCCCAGAATCATTTTCCTCTGCCACTGAGAGTGCTTTGAACATGATCCCTGTAATTTTTTCTTTCAAGTAGAATATGAGCTTCAGATAGAAATATGAGGTAAATCCTGGGAGTTTTTAACAAGTTCTCAGGTGATGTGGTGCCCCTGATTCTGGGGCAGCATTTTAAAACTTCTATACTGTACTATTGCCAACTTGCTAACCTCATATTACTTGATAGGTATAAGTAGGTCTATGCGTGTTCAAAATGCATGTTATACTACCCAATTCCACTGTGTATACTTTCCCTTACTTTATGGCTAATCATCTAGTCACAGCAAAGAAGATGGACACTTGCATTTCCATCTTTTGGTTACCACTATTTTTTGTTTCTTTAATGTGGTGCTTTTATGTTGACACTTTTCTTGTTTTCTATGTTCTCCTTACTCTGATTTCTTTTTTTTTTTTACAATCTCTATTTGAGGTTGTATTTTCCCTCCTGTTCTGTGAAATCCTGTGGTGAGTATGAGAAAATAATATGATTTAATTAAGCTTAAGGTAAATTACCTTGCATCTAGCCTGAGAACAGAAAACAGCCTCCAATAATTCCCATGATTAGCCTCACATTGGGTATTTTATTTTTTCAGAGGCATATGAAAAACCTAAGTAACCCAGTTCAGAAGGAAAAATAAATTGGGTATCTACAGTAATAATGTATAAATCAAAGATTTGAGATTTTACACACAGGATGAAGTTACCATGGGAAAAACCTTTTTTTCCCCTTTGGCTGTTATTACTCTGTGACTAGCTATATGATCTGTTCAAGAACAATGCCTCATCTGAGAAAGGGAAAGATGGACTTAAAAAAATGAAAAAGAATATTCAAATTATAAAAGAACCTCTTAAATCACATATTATTGTTTCCCTATGAATGTCCTTAATTTAAAAAGGCCTCCATTTATTGATTCCCCAAAGAAGATATTCCTTTTGTGTCTTGATCGAGTGAATAGTGATTAATTTTTGAATACATAATAAGCTCAAACAATATCTTAATATTTTCCAGATTTAAAATACTCAGATATTATGGTTCCAAGATTTAAATAATTACATACATTCATCTCATGGAAAATCTTTTGCTCAGAGATCTTTTTGTCTGTGTTGAGATGAGATTTAAAACCACTAGAGGGCACTGTAGATAAACTTTTGTAACCATAATATCTCCATAGGCAATAGAACTTGCCAGAATTTAGTTGTACAGGGAATCTTTAACTACCTATCTATACTGATCCCCAAATTTGTTCATAAATTACTTCTTCAGAACTCAGAAGGCGTTTTTTTTATAGAAACAATGGAATAAATAGTAGTATGTTCCTAAATCCCCAATAAATACTATAAAATATATAAATATACAACATAAGTCAGGTTTGTCATATAAAAGTCAACAGTAACAAAAGCAATAATACCCCTATATACCCCTACTAAAACTATACAGCCAGTTTAGATAAAAATGGATTTAAAAAAATCTAAACATAGAATGTTTCTTAAAGGTGGAGGACAAATTTAATTCCAGAGACTTACTGGCTTGGAAATACTACAAAGTTGACAATCTCCATCCCTCAAAAACAAGAACAAAATAAGAATATGCAGGAATGAACTGTTAATCTGCCCAGCACCTCCATTAACTAGAATGATAGCACATCCCCCTCTTCCCAGGTTTTTTTTTTTTTTTTGGTAGGGTGGGGTTCCTAAGGTCCTGCCTTCCCCTGGAGTCCTCTAAGCTTCTTTTGATTTCTAATGGCCACTGTCTTTGCCACTTCTGCTTTTCTACCTGGTGCTGTTCTGTATTTCTTGCTTCTTTCCTATTCAAAGACAGCCTGGTGTCCAGCCAAATTCCACCTTTGGGTGAAGGCATTCTTCTTATTCCTGGGCTAGCAAAGAGGATTCCTTACAGCATCGTTCTCCCCAGATCTGGTTTTAGGAATTCACAGAGCTCACTTCCTCATTGGGAATGGGACCATCCCCATGGCTATGATAACCTTTTTCCACTACCTAGAAACAGTTTCCCTATTATTCTTCCCTCTTCTACTTCCTTTCTCCTAACTTAATCACTGTGTTTGAATTATCCAATATTTTTTTTCTCTAGAGCTTTCACTACATGACTGTATATTTCGATCAATGATTACTTTAAACAAGACAGGAAACTAAACATAGCTAGTGAGTTAATTTCTCACCTTGATTGCCAACCTTCTCTTTCTTCTGTAGTAGTAGTAGTAGTAGTAGTAGTAGTAGTAGTAGTAGAAAACCACAATTTCATTTCCTGTCTCAGAGGTAGTGGTGATGGAGGTGGAGGTAAATAGTGAGCATAGTGCCTGCAGGTGTGTGCATGTCAAAGTCTTAGGTGAGCACCCAGAAACCACAGCCCACCTTCATGATTCAGGTCCCATTGGTATCACCTGAGGGTACTTGTCAAAAATACAGATTCCCAGAGGTGTGGGGCAGGACTCAGGTAAATGCATTTTACATAAGCATCCAGGATGGTTCTGATTGAGGGTGCTATTCTGGCCACATATGGATGAATAATGCAATGGGACCTGCATCCTTAAGCCTTTCTGGTGAGTGTGTTGTAAAGTGATTTCAGAATATTCTTTTCTATATGGGTTTCTGTTTTAAGGAAGAAAATGTGTCACTATCACTCTAAGGAGATAGGCAAAGTATTATTCATATTGTTAATGGCTTTTTTTTTTTGTTTGTGTGTGTGAGGTTATGAGAAGTGTTTAGTAAAGATGGGCATTGACCTGATCTTATGTAGGAATATACATGTGGTATATTCACCTACTTTTTGCAAAAAGAGAAAACATTATTTATGCAGCTTTGTGTGTGTGTGTGTGTGTGTGTGTGTGTGTGTGTGTGTGTTAGATGATGAATAATTGAAAGTAAAGGTTGGCATCATGATGCCACATCAAGCTTTTCCTTTTCTTTCTTTTTTATGGTAACGAGGAGACAGATGGTATTTTTTCTATAGATGCCAAAAAAAAAGCAAGCAAGCTCTCAAATCTCCCAGTTGTGAAAGCAAATCTTATATAATTTCTAAAACCAATGCTCAGATTCT
Organism: Callospermophilus lateralis; assembly: GCF_048772815.1. Classification (NCBI taxonomy): domain Eukaryota; kingdom Metazoa; phylum Chordata; class Mammalia; order Rodentia; family Sciuridae; genus Callospermophilus; species Callospermophilus lateralis. The sequence goes on from NW_027511135.1 coordinate 1,124,052, forward strand.
ACAGGCACCCTCTTTAGCCCCTACAACATGGACAGTAGATTTGCACATTCTAGATGTTTGTCACTGTATTGGCTAACTATAGGGGTTTTTAGTTGAAACCAGATCTTTCTGTATATGCACTTAATAAACATGTAGGAAGAGAAGCCAATTTGTCCTGCTGATTAGTAGTAGATATTCCAAAGGGCTGGTGCTTAAATGGATAATAGGAACTACATACACTACTTCTGCACATTTTAAAATAGTGTACCATTTGAAGCTTTATAGCCCTTTCCTAACATCAAAGGTAACATTATTACTTACGTAGAATGAGGACATTAATTTTAGAAAGATAAAAACAAGTTCTTCCTTTTGTGCTTTGGCTAGACCAATGATAGCACGAAAACCTTTCTGATCCATCATTTTTAAATAGATCATTGAAATGACAGAGCTTTGATTTTTTTCAATGTTCTTTTTAACATCTGACAAGTCTAAGTGCTTCTATTTACATAAGTCACATACTAATTAGTAATTAACCACTGTTATTTAATTAGACTATCTAGTTGGTGCATCATGCATTAATCACTGGCAATTTGGTATGTGCCGGCTGCTCTTGGTGACTAGGCCACTCTGCTGGGTCCATTTCACGCTGTGTGTTGCAGCTGTGCCCAGGCACAACCTTTTTCTGCCTTTGTCTTAAATTTGGACAGGAAACATCAACACATAGGGAACTGTGCTAACCCTAGTGAAACAGATACCTGAAATGGTTAGGAAGGCAAAAACGAACCTTTGTTGACTGAATAAACCAAGGACTATTTCACTCAAAAGATTCGTTGTATGTACTTTTTTTTTCTTTTCTACACTTCAGATTTTCTCTCAGATCATTTGAAAATGATAGGTTTAGTTTAAGGAAAGGTCAAAATTGTATCAGACCTACCTTATTTGTAGAAGTTCTCGGTATGCAATAAAAGCTCATGAACTCATAACACTTTTCTAAAGTGTTTAGTGAAGAGTGAAACACATTTGAAAGAATTTAAATTAGAAATGGCCACAGTAATTTTAGAGACAGTTATTTTAATAAAAATGTTATATTTTTTAGGCAATGAAACTAATTCATTGTACCCTTTATCCCATTCCTTGTTATGCTATTGTGAATTCCTCAATCTGCATAATGAATCTTGAACAGCAATTCCTAGGACCTTATCACTTACTTTATCCAGAAAATATTCTTGTTAATTAGCTCTACTCTTATAGCTGCATTTAGCCGTAAGTATACTTCATCCAAGTCTCTGGGCAGAGAGCAGGAAGGAGATTGGTGTATCCAAATTGTCTATGGAGTGTTTTGTTTTGTTAATTATGTTTTTGAATGAAAGACGATTGTTTTGGGTGTGGATTTGTGATGGACAGGAGCCGTTTTTGGAAACATGCTTGGTGCAAATTCATCTGGTATGACCAGACTTGTCATTTCCCCAGAATGCCGTGCATGCTGAAACCCCAGGTGAAGATCATTTCCGGCAAATCCTGCACAGCAGTCACATCTCCCTGAATGACTGGACAAAGGCAGTGCCTGATGTCTGGAAGACTCATGACAATCTCCCAGTCACACTCATCAACAGTATTCCTGAGAGAGTGGCAGAGATAGATACGGGCTTGGAGAGTTTATTAAATTTGCAAAATTAATAAGTACTGGAATTAGGAGCAGGACTCAGATCTTTTGGTCTGGGGCTCTTTTCACTACACATTTCTTCTTTCTCCTCCTCTTCTTCTTTCTTCTTTTAGATAAAGACATTAAGACAAAAAAGTTTTTAATATGGCCATTATTTCACGTTCTATTTCATAACTTCTGATTAATTTTCATTTAGGTTTGCAGGTTCATTAATCAGTGTAAATACGTACAGATGATAAATTATGCAAGGGATTATTGTTACACTACATACATATGTGGAAGGCTTTCTTTTTAAAATTCCTAATTATCAACAGATGGACTTCTATCTCTAGGAAGTTTTGGAAGCATTTTAATAAAGGCTCTGTGAACATGACTAATGCATTTGGCCAAATGTCTTTGATTTTTCCTCATCCCATGTACGATGATCCCCAACTTCAGGAAAAAAAGCCCCTTTGAGTAGAATGAAAGGTCTGATTGTTGACACGTTGTAATAGAATCTGGTTGGTGAAAATAACTCAGCAAATAGAAATCCTTTTCCCTCTTCCACTCTGTGGCAAATGGAATGTTTCAGTCTGTAATGGCATTTCCTCAGAAATTTCCAGTATTTAATCATGCAGATTGAAAGTTATCTAAAAATTCAGAACAAACTGAGATGAAAAAATCCTATGTCTTTTGGTTAAAACCAAGATCAGATCTTCGATAAAAGAAATAGCTCGACTCATTATTTATTTATTTGATACCGGGAGATTGAACTCAGGGCCACTAGACCACTGAGCCACATCCCCACTCTAATTTGTATTTTATTTAACACAGGGTCTCACTGATTTGCTTAGTGGCTCACTTTTGCCAAGGCTGGCTTTGAACATCACAAAATCCAGGCCTCCTGTCTCAGCCTTCCGAGCTGCTGGGATTACAGTTTTTCAGTGGGGGTGAAAAAAAAAGGTTCTGTGTTAGCAGTGTTTAGATATTATTATCAGTCAATCATTTACTCACAATGTTGCTTTCTGTATTTTGTATTATATGGAGCTCAGTCTGACAAGAATCAGCATCCTAAAAGCACATAGGAGTACCAATCCTCTTACCACCCACCGTCTATTGAATCTTCTCTTGGCTCAAGATCAACTGTGAAGGATGTTTAAAGTGGGTAGTGTGGCTTAATGGAACTTGAGACCTCATTCTGAGCTCAGGACTCTGACTTCTAGTTTATTGATGGTTGCCACCTAACTTTGTTACCTTGGGAAATCATTCACTCCCCTTTAGAAACTGAGGGAACTGGCCTAACATTACTTTTAGGCCTTTTAATCCTAAAGTTTTATGGAAATATTTCAGCAAATATGCCTAAAATTCTGTGCATAAGCTAAGGCTATGAATAATCATTTAAACCCGAGGCTAGGGAGTTTTCCTGTAAACAGCTATTTTGTAAAATTTCTTGAGTTCTCAGTGGTCAGGCTACTTTATGTATATTTTAAGAAAGCAACAGTTGGCCAAAAAGCTAGGATCCATAATTCAGTCCATTATCTCCACTCCATTTGGGAAAAATGGTGAAGACAGAATGGAGGCTACAAGACACAGACATCACAAAATCCAAGATTGTTCTGCAGTTTACACACCAGTTTGTTCAGTAAATGGGGTCTGTCTGCTTTCTGGTGCTAGTTGATTTGGTGAAAGAAATTACAGGGCTTGTGAAACTAGGCAGTTATTCTTTTCTGTGTGTAGACTGAAATCAGGGCAGAATTTATGAGCTTATTCATTAAAAATATAAACAGGAGGATAGCTCATGGATTTAACTATTATTCTTTTCCATTTTACAGGTTAATGAGATTGAGTCTATTATTGAGAGATTTGTGTATTTTTATATAAATGGGCTAAAGATGGCCCTGGTGTGTTAGCCTAAACTGATCCTTGTGTTATTTCCTTATTCATGGCAGACTCGATGGCTAGCTAGTACCAAACTCAATTTCTTACACATGCAATTGCTTTAAATAAAGCCCCAATGAGCATATGTTTAGTCATTTAGAGCCTGACTGTTTCACATAGCCTGTGAATCTGCACCCAACATCTGCTAACCATTCATAAGACTAAGTCTAGCTCTAAGACACCAAACCCTGCAGCCCTTTGAGTCTTCTGACCTGGAGCACCTAGACATCACCTAGACAGGTAAGCCCCCTCTCCCGGTTGATTGGTATCACCTAGACAGGTAAACCCCCTCTCCCTGTTCTTCTCCCCATGCAAGTTCCTTGTCCTATTCTCCTCTGAGTGATGGACTCCTGCTATGTCTTTGGAAGTGTTCTTGCTGAGAGGAACTTCCCTCTCTTGCAGTCAGTCTTAAGAGCCACTCAGTAAAGCGTATTCTATGGCATGGCTTCTTATGGCCTGTTTTTTCCTTGATCAATCTCTAAATACTTGAATTTACCACATGTGCCTATCACAACCATGAGTAAATCACTTATGAAAAATAAACTGAACTGAGTTGCTTTTTACTATGCACGAAGAAAATGAATCTATATGAATGATGCATTAAAACTTGTTGTTCCTTCACAGTGTGAAATTGTATCTTGGTTACTCTTTTTATGTGAACACTAAAGGTAGTATGTTATAGTGAAACATCAAAGCAGTTAGTATTGAGTTTGAATATTGTCTATTTATTGGCTGTGTGATCTTGGATAAGTCATTTGGCCTTTCTGAGGTTCAGTTTCAATGCCAAAAATAATAATAGTAGTATGTAATAATCTAAATACTCCATACACTCACATATAATCTAACAGTAATACAGAGATAGAAAAAGGGTGTAAGAAGAGTTGGTAACTCTAAACCAAATGCAATCAAAAGTATTGACTTTAACTTAAAATTCTGGTATCAGGTGACTGAGAAAAATCTCTTTGAACTTTGTTTTTTAAATTGTGGAGTAAGTATAGTTAATACTACTTGTATAGATACAGCTTGACATGACCACAACCACTTGGATCATAACTTCTGTGATTGCCCCAGAGTAACCTAGTCAGATTTCCCTGTGGTTTCCCAGCAGACTATAGGTGGACAAAACCATTAGTATCATCTGTGGCATTTGCCAAATGGACCCTGGTGCCAGGAATGTACTCAACTTTTTGATATTAGCTTAAGATAAACCAGATACATTTTGGTGAGGATGAAGTCACTTTTGTACTGACCAATATATGTATCCCTCCTTCTTACCCAAATTGGAGGAATCAGCGTGGTCTTACTGCTACCCAGGACCACACTTCTGTCAGTCAGTCCTGCAAGAAATTTTGCTTAGTGGTATTCTGAATCTGTCTACCTCTTTTTTTTAGTCTCATGGCTGCTTGGGGCCAGTTTTTAAACAGTGGGACCAGGTTGTGCCCTAACACTACTTCATTCATAGGGTACTCCCAGGATTAGAAGTCTCCTTCACACATTTCAGTGCACAGACAGACAATGCATATTATGCATGTGCTTCAGTAGTAAAATGAAGTGTAAGTATCATATAGGGCATCTATGGGTGTTTGGGAGGATGTGAGCATCTTAAAGAAGCAAGAAGCAAGAAGCTCATGTTCAGTTCCAAAAAGCCATTAGGTCTTCAGGCAGTAATTATTTATTTATATGAAAAAACAACTTGGAAATGTGCAAGCATGTAAGGTTAGGAGGGAATAATGTTAAGAATAGAGTGCCCTCAAATGAGCAAAATAATCTTTATCATGATTCATAGAAAGTCTTCACATATATTATATTCAAACTATAAAAATATCACTCAAGTTTAGAGATGGATGAGGAAAGAAAAGCAACAAGGCTTCCTTTTAATTTAATTTCCAGACTATGAATTACATAAATGAAGTCTGGCATCTAATCAAAAACAACAAATAGAGGAAGCAGAGTAATGATCAGATTACAGTTTAGTGGCTTCAACATGATACTGAATGTTTTCACTCATGGTAGACTGACAAACCCAGCCTTGTAGCAGAAAAATGCAAATACTGTGCTTGAATGAGAGCAATAAGGTGTCTCCTTCCTTAGACTATTTACATGAGCACGGAAAAGATGTTTCAGAAGACTACAATGGTGATGTGTGATCAGCACAAATGATGCACGGCTGGCTTTTGCTCTTTGGGAGCCAGCTCATAATATGTATGGCTAAGTGCAGCTCTGAGGAGGTGTGTGCTGTGGTCGGGTGCACAGCATTAGGGCTTCACAGCAAAGACAACGCAGCCAAAGTGAAGAAAAGTTAATTCGCACAAGCACTTAGAGTACATGCTGAGGAACAGAAATGCCGTTGATGGAAAATGAAGTCAAATAAAAATAAGGTGACCTGGATAATGCATAGGATAAAAATATTCTTGGTGTCTGGGCAGATGTGAAGGGCAGCACTCCTCAACCTTTCCCTGTTTGTTTCTGTGATGAATGGTTCAGAGAGCTCAGATTGATCGCAGGCACTGATGAGGACTGGTTATTAAGGAACAAGAGCAAAGAGTTATTTAGTGTCTCCTTGTATGACATCAGTAACTAAATTACAAAATTTGGGGGGAAGCAAGCAATGTATAGTTGAATAAATGGAAAGAAGAAAGCAATGAAAGATGGGAGGAAGGGAAGGAAAACAAAATTGAAATCAAAGTCAAGGGGTTATAGTGATTAAGAGGAGAGTTTACCCAAACATTTCATATTGGATTTCCTAAACATTTTAACTATTATTTTCTATAGGTATAAAAAATATATCTTTGAAAACACACACACACACACACACACACACACACACACACACACACACTACTTCATCTGTCCAACTCACTGCTTAGTAACTAAGTGAATTTTGACTTTGTAAGGCTTTCGTTTTGTCTAGTATAGAATAAATATAATCATGCTCAATGTTTTTTGTGAGGAACCCATGAATCAGTGCCTATAAAATGTTGACCTAAGTTAAACCCTAGTCATAATAATGATAATAATAATAAAGCAATGAGTCAGATATCAAACTGAACGTATAGTCCACAGGCACATAACCACCACACCCAAGGTGTATGCAACGATCAGATGGATGCAATGTTGATTTTTTTATTGAAGAAGGAATTAGGTAACCTCCAGATTTCCTTAACGTTTGATAAATGTTTATAGTCATCAGACTTCTCCTTCTGCTAACATAGAAATAAGTAGAGTTTAAATTCCAACTTGTGAAATTTTAGGAAATAAACTGTGGATAAATGAAAGATATAGAAAAATGGGTAAATATTAAAATTGAATTTATCTCATTTACAGATAGAAAACAAAAATGCAGAGAAATATTCCTTATTTTTATTGTTATATTGATTGGTTTTTAAGGGGATTCTCATGAGTTTAGGAATAAATATGAAATGCTCAGACAATTACTGAATTCAGATGTATTTTTTTGGGGAAAAATGTTGCAGGCATCCTGTTGGAACGTCTCATTTTTTATTCTACTAAACTTATATTAAAGAATCACTTTCCTTGCGAAAAGGAACATTTTTAGAGAAAAATTTTAGAGAAGTTTAAATATAACAGATGGTATTTCAAATCTTCTGTCAATTACATATGTGATAGAACTCCAAATTTAGATTCATTACACAGCCACAATTCTTGACAGAGTTTATGGGATTCTGGTGTAATCAAAGGATTATCCATCCCTTCATAGAGGCATTTGTAGGAAATTTCATAGTTCAGGTCACTGTCCTTCCCTTTCAAAGAGGACTCCTAGGGTGGTTATTTTTTAGCTGTCAACACAAATTAATGTGGACCCATGATCTTTTCTACCCTCTGCACAGTCAAGCCTATTGACTGCTTTGTGACAATAGCAGGTGACCCTGTTACTATATGGGCATCACCTCTTGGTTTTGTGATTATTCTCACTCCTTCACCCAAATGAGAACTTTTTTCCCCCCCAGGATTGCCTTGTTTGCTTCTTGCTGTGGTTGTTACCTAGCTGTCTGCAGTATTATTATCTTGTTGGAAAAATATCCATGTGTCCAAACTAATTCCATAGGCTGTTCTGATTTTGCACTCCTACTCTTCTGATACTCTGCTGCCATATTGTTTTCTACTGTCCTTTGTTAAATTTAAACTGTAATTAAAAGCCTGAGGACCCACATGAAGATCTTAGCACATGTGCCCACAGGCCTTTGCTGCTTTCCACTGGGTTTCCACATGCCTCTGCTTTCGTGTCACCTTTTCATAGTTCCTTGACCTTTACATTAGTGATCTCCACTGAAACCTTTTCATTCACTTCCATCATCTCTTACTTAGGTGTTGTGGGGTTTTTTCTTTTTGTATCACTTATCACAATTTACAATGGTTTGTTTTATATTTTGTTTCTCTCTTTCTCCATTATATTCCTCAGGACAGGAAGGTTCTGTGTCTGCATGGAACTCCTGCACATTCTCAGATTTCTTTTGGCAAATACACATGCAATTATTTTTATCAACATTTTATTTAAAATAATTTAAAGAAAAAGATGTTAAAAAGAAATACAAAAAAAGTACAAAAGTTCCCCAATGGCTATATTTAGTAATCATGAACATTTTCACCATATTTGTACTATTATTTTCTCTTTGTAGTACATGTTATTTTTGTGTATATGCCCTTACAAATTGAACTATATTTTCTAAAATCAAGAACATTCTTGTTCATAAACACTGTTTTAAAGATCAAGATATTCAACCATGATGCAATGGTTAATCTGTAGCTTGTATACAAATTTTGACATCTATTCCATGAATAGTCATCCTAACAACTCTACCAGGTCAAGACACAATTCAGGATCACAGATTCTATTGTCTCATTTCATTTCTTTACTCTCCTTAAACCTGAATCCATTATTCATCATTTTATAACCTGGACAATATAAAGGCAAATATATCAGTCATATTATAGGGTGTCCCTCAATTTGGGTTTATCTGATGTTTCCTCGTCTACATTTTGATAGAAACACAAGAGAAGGTTGAAGGAATTTGCAAAGGTAGTTCTTTCCTCTATGGACCGTGTGTTTGTATCTTATTAAAGAAATTCTATGTAAACTGATTTCATGAAGAGATTGTTCTGTGCTTTCTTCTAAATGTTTTAGAGCTTTCTGTAGGCATCAGTTGTAATAATCCTCCTCCCCTCCACTGATCTTTAACACTATCTCTGGTATATTGATTTTCCAAATTGAGAGGGTGTGTTTCTGAACTTTATTCCTTTGCTAATGCCATATTATTTTAATCACTGTAACTTCATAATAAATTAAGATTCAAAGGGCAGGAACTACCAACTTGGCTCTTCTTTGAAACCTTAATTATTCATGGACCTTTATTCTTTCATAAAATTTTGGAATTAGATGATCAAGTTCTATCAAAAGTTTTTGGGATTTCCATTGGCAATCCACATGAATATAAATTTGTAATGAAGTTATGCCTTTCAAATTTGGAGGTTGTGTTACACTTTTCCATCCATTTAGTTTTTAATCCCTTTCTTAAATATTTAAGTCTTTATCCATAATCAGCTTTCTCCTTCTCAGTGAAGTCTTTCCACTTAGACTACTTTACAAGTTTCTTTCCTTTTTTGTATTGTGTGATTGCCTTTTGTTGAATAAATACTTCTGGAAAAAAAAACTGAGATCAGGAGGATATTGTCATGTGTTTTTTTCCTAAATGTTGCAAAGTTTTCTCTAGGCACTAGTTATAATAGTGTCCCTCCTTTTCTGGAATTATTTTATTTACTACCAACATGCTTAACCCAATATTATATATTATTTCTTCTTTATACAATGTGAGAACGAAGATTCTTTTATTAAAAAATCTGTTTGGTATTCCTAGAATTATGCCTGGTACACAATAGGTGCTCAATAAATTAATTTTAAAATAATTTTCTACATGAAAGCCTTTTTATAGTGTTTGATACATTTATGTCTTGGCTCAGTGGTATGACAGTAAATGCTTAACAGTAATCTTTTTGGGAATGGGATTAGGGAAAAGATTTGTAGAGTTTGCTCATTTCTATGCCATAAATCCTACCATGGCCAATTTCAAGTTACTAAGGTAACATCACTGAATATAAAGTTGGGAAGAAATGTTGTTTAGCCCACTGTTATATAGTACTCCCACCAAACAAACAACAGATGCCAATTACTTCAATAACACAAACAATTGGAGGATGCAATAGCTTAATTAAGTATTGTAGCTTACATAGCTTATTTTTAAGTAATGGTTGTATTTAACAACTGGTTCATAACATCCTCGAAAACTTAGCAACAGCTTCTTTTAGGCAGTGCAATCTGGTCCCCCAAACTACCATTAAGGTTCTTTGTATTCTGTGTGAATGTTTAATACACACACACACACATAAGCACAAATGTGTGTGTGTTTTAAAATTGAAATTTCTAACAATTTGTTGCTGGTTTAAAGAAATGCAATTGACTTTTATATAATGTTCTTATATCTGTCACACCATCTATATTTATAGAATGATTTATTTATATATTCTTTAAGGTTTCTTTGTAGACAATTCTGTTATTTTTAAATAATGAAAGTTTTGTTTTTCCATTTCCAGTTTCTATGTATTTTATGTATTATTGCTTTGTTATTGCATTGACATGAATCTCTACTATAATATTTATTTTTAGTGGTAATGAAAAGCATTCTTGTCTTGCTTCTGAATTAAGTGCTTTATGTTTTTTGTTTATATCTTCTTTGTTGGACAAAAGGAGTTTTCTTTTACTTATAGTTAGATAAAAATTATTTCTACTTGTCATGAGATGAGTGAATGTTGAATTTTATGGCATGATCATATCTATTGATGTGATCATATACTTTATTATAAAACACGCTCAATTTGCCAGGGATATTTTATGACATATCTAATAACATGGTGTCAAAATGAAAAAGCAATGATTGACAAAAAGAAAAACAGAAATAGAAAAATAAGTATATGGAAAAAACCCATAAATACACATGAACAACATAATTAGCTCCTTGATCTGCTGGAAAAATATAGAATAATCCAGTCAATAATGCAGTAATACTTGCATTCTTAGCCTACAATGGAATATTTACAAAGATTGACCTTTTGGTGAGTCAGTTATATGTCAAGTTTTGACAAATTTTACAAAAGCTGTATTAGGTATGCAATGTTCTCTGACTACAGTTAAGCTTTTTGTACTACTTCTGAGTATTGTCTTCATCTTTATATTCAACCTCACAAATTCACTTGGCAGTTATCTGTAATCTGCCTTTTATCTTATTTATTTCATTTCACTTTTAATAATTATGATTTTCAATTCTTGAAGTTCTATTAGATTTAAAAAATCTGTCAGGGTTTGTTCATTTATTTAAAAATAATTCTTAAAACTTTCTTTTTTCAGTATGGCAGATTGAAACCAGGTGCACTTTACCACTGAGCTACATTGCAAACCCTTTTAAGTTTTTAAAAATTTTAAGACCAGTTTTGCTCAGTTGCCTGGATCACCTCAAACTTGCAATCCTCTTTTCTTAGCCTCCTGTGTAGCTGGGATTACAGGTGTGTACCACTGTGCTAAGCTCTCTTAAAACATTTAAAAATTATTTGTCAAAATATCAGTAAAATAGCTATTTTATATTAGATGTCTGCTAAATACAGGGTTATCAGTCTTTATCTTATTTTGATATTTTCTAATGTTTCTACATTTTGGTTAATTATTGAAGCTCATATTCCATGGAACTTTATCTGTAGTAATTCTTTGAGCTTTTTATTTAGAGTACTTTACTGCAGAGAGAATTTGAGTTTGCTTCATCCAAAACTTTAGACTGTAGCAACCTTGGATAACTTGATATTAATAACTTGGCTTGGATTTTTTATCTTGACCACACAAATATTGTGATCTCAGTCCTCAAGTCCACCATTTCCTTTCATTCTCAATAAAAAATTTGTTATGTTTCCTTACTTCATTCTGCAGGGTGAGTTTTAGTTCCTCATTTGCTATTTCATGGAAGTTATTGTTTTTTCAAAATTCTCGCTTTGGAAGGTGCCCATAATTTTACTTACTTGAGTTGTCCATGGGCTCTGTCTCTTAAGTCCTCACCTGATTGTAGACTACGAAACCCCAACTGCTAAGCCCTCAGGAAAATATACCAAAGTGATCAAGTTGTATCATTTGTTTTATATATTACTGGATATGGTGGACTGATATTTTATTTAGGATTTTTGCATTTATTTCCATAATAAACTGACCTATAATTTTTCTTTTGTATCAATTTCTTCTGAGAATGTGTTATCAAGGTAATGCTGATCTAAAATAAGTTGAAAATAATTTCCTCTTTATGTGTTCCCTGGAACAGTTTGCATAAACTGGGAGTTATACTTACCTTTAAGCATTGGTGATATTTCACAATGACACTGTCTGAGCCTGAAAGTTTGCAGAACATTTTTTAATTGTAGATTTAATGCCCTTAGTAGTTATAGCACTATAGAAAATTCTTGGGGTTTTGTGTGTCATTTTTGTATCACTTAGCAATTTAACCATTTAATTTTAAAATTCATTACCATAAATCTCATCACTCCCTCTTATAATTTTAATATTCAATATGTATAGATTTTGTGATGATGTTACTCCTTTCATTCCTAACATTATTACTTTACTTTTCCACTCTTTTCCTTTTATTCTTCATTGTTCTTGCCAAGGGATTATCAGTTTTGATTTATACAAAAGATCCAACTTTTGGCTCTGTTGGTTTTTAATTTTTTGTTTTCTATTTCTTTGGTTTCTACTCTTCAATGTTTCTCTTTTTTTCATTTCTTGTAATTAATTTTATTGTTAGTTTTATATTTTTTCGAGATAGATCCTTAGCTCATTATTTTTTAGTTATTTTTCCTTTGTATTGTATATATAAAGGCTAGACATTTTCCTGAGTATTTCAAAACATGCAGCTGGGTCTTACAAATTTTGGTATGTACTATCATATGCAAATCCGTTTTTAGCCATCGTGGGTCAAAACTATTTTCAGTGCACAAAATGAAGGGCCAAAAATGAAGCTATGATTAACTAAATAGTATATGTTTCAGAACATGTTCAATTGCTAGTAAGGTAGCATATTCATAACAGAGCATATTTTTTAGCATGGCATAATATCACTATTGGCCAAGACAGTCTGGGACATGTTCATTGCACTCTCACTGACTGTGAATATATATAAACACTCAGAACATAAAAATACAAATATATGCCATACAGGGTATTTCTTTCAGAAATAGAGTATTAACAAATCAATACTTCATGATTTCTGTAGTCATTTTTGTATTTATATACTTATAACTCTTGGCACATTTTGATATTTACATGAATGATATTAGGAAATATATATTAAATGGTGGAGGATTCTATTCTAGTTTTAATGGTAGCTGAAGAATGTCTAGGTTCTTCCTATCCATGTGGTAATTTCCTTGCTCAAGAAGAATTTTGTGAGAGTACCAGGAGACAAATTTATGCATATTCATGTATAGTACTATGATAATTTTTCATTATATTATAAAATCATTCATCTAAAATTAAAAGTGTCTTTAAAAATCGTTTTTTATTCACAATACATATTCTGAGAATAATTTGAAGAATTAAGCAAAAGTAAGTGACTATAGTTTTTACAAATTGTAATTGGGGCATTCAGAGTAGGAAAAGAGTATAAATACCCACTTTTTTATATTTTAAAGGATTCATCAAAATATTTTGTTTAAAATTATGTAATATAAAATGCTGATAAGATGGTAAGGAAACATAATGAAAACTGAAGCAAAATCTACCTGAAATGTAGACAAACCATTTTAAAAGTGACATCAAACATAATTATTTGTGCCCTTAGAACAAAGGGATAGGTTAATGACTTTTCAGTTGGAAAGAAAGGCCTGAGGAATTAATTTTATATTTCATCACCTTGCAAAGAACAGCTCTCCCAGAGCAAATAATGATTGATGCTCAGCAAGTAATAAAGTTTTATTTTATTTGACAATTTTACAGAAAAGTTAACTACAGTCAATATTTGATCAGCCATGGGGGACGGATAAGAGAAAACAATCAATAATTCACAGTTTAATTGCAGAATTGAGAACAGTGAGGGATGCGGTTGGAAGGAAGGCTGGGAACTCAGCTAATGAATAAAGCTACTGGATAATGGGGAATACAACCACAGTCTTTGTTTGCTGGGTTCGACTTTTAGAATAGCAGAGCTTCTTAACATGGTCAGAACTCTAAGGATATGAATCTCTTGCAAGGACTGAGAAGCTGATACATAGATGAACCTCTTTCCTGGGGTCTTCCTCAACTGTCTCAGTCTGTTTCGTTCTGTCCTTTATGGAAAATCTTATGTTGATGACACAGCACGCTTTGTGGCATTGTGCTTGTTAGGTACATGGATTCAAGGAACTTTCAGAATCATTAGGAAATCTATTGCTAATATAGTTCTAAAGAGTGATTTCTTCAGCCATTTTCATCTGTCACCTTTTGTTTCACAATGTCTTATATTCCCTTCAGTTAACAATTTACATCAGTAAAGACTGAAGATTTAATCTTACTGATAGCCCTGAGGACATTCAAGGGCAATATCACCCAAGTCCTAGGAAGTCTAAGAGTGAGAGTGATGCTATGTATTAAGGATATTCAGTTTGTCATTCCTTCTAAATAAAAATTTATTATTTCATTATTCCTAAGATTTCATTTATTATGATCCTTGGGATTTGAGATAATTGAAGACAACAATAATAATCCCTTTATGTGTTACATATGGAGTCATTCATTTTGACGGATTCCCAAGTGTGTCACAGACTGCATATAAAGTTCAGGGTACAGAACAGGAGTGTGGGAGTGGTGAAGGAAAATTGTGCAGATGTATATACATGGATGCCCTGGATGTCCTAAGGGAAACTTGCAGACTCAAATTGTGATAAATCCTGTAGAGTGTCAGAGGTGTTGAGAACCCTCTCCCCAATTCACAGTCACTATGGCAATTTGATGCTGGAGGGAAGATAATAATAACAATGATGACAATAATGATAATAGATAATATCCACATCTGTTCTAATGAACAGCAGTAACAAAAACCTATGCTATGTATATATGCAAGAAATGTCAGATTTTCTTTCATTTCTCAAAAATAAATGAATAATAAAATATACTCGAAGCCCGGAGGTATATAATTAAAAATTATTGTAAAACTAGCTCTGGCAGAGCTTACATTGTAAGAGGAAAATTGTACACTATGTATTCTTTCATTAACTATTTCCCCTCCTGTCAAGTAGTGAATCAGGTAACCATTTAGAGGCATCTATTTAAATGGGCTATGATCACATTCTACAAAGAAGAAAGCATATCATCTTGGTAAGGAGATTGATATGCATTAAAACATATTTTAAAGACTTCCATGGCCTGGATGAGACAGAGGTAGGGGGGCATTAATTCTCTGAATGTACCCCACTTATTGTTCAAAATTACTGGAGAAGCTGATGAACCTGGTATATAGTAGCAACTTCACAAAGAATCACATGGACTTCGTCATCATTGTGCAGTTTGTCAATATGATTTCTAAAACCTGTATCCAAAGGGCAAGTCAACATGATGGATGTGCCCCTCAGTCATGTACAAGTTTTTTTTTCTTTAAGTTTCAGTTTCCTTATTAAAAACAAAGGTCATAATGCTAGTACCTGCCACTCATAGGGTTATCATGTGAATTAAATGTATGCTTACATAACGTAACTCAATAAATACTAGCAAAGCCGGTAAGTTCTAGCAAGATGTTTATCTCATTGAATTATTAGACTTCTCCAAAGACTCTAGCTATTTTTAGTAGCAGTTCTGATGGGATTATTTATCCCTTCCCACCCTCTCTGAATGAAATAGAAGCTATCTTTCACGACTTTCCTGGCATCTTAGGTAAATACAAATGTATTTGAAATTATTTCTTCTGAAACAGTCTCCCTCCAGGCCATGGCAATAATCAAGCCTACCAATACTGAGCTTTCCTCCTGGCTCAGATTTCTGCATGCAGGTTGTGGCAAAGAAGTTCGATCTTTTTCCACAATGTTCTCAGCCCCCTCTCCTCCTCCAGCAAAGGGCAGGGAGGTAAGGAAGAGTCATCATTGACTGTTACAGCCCTGGTCAGCCCTTCTGGGACTCTTGAAATGGCTGTGGGCACTTTTGCAGGTTCTTTGGAGATCCTTCTGCAGAGTTTTGGGGAACCTCTCCCATGCCATGCCCCTGATGTGGGTGAACAAATCTCTTCTGGCTAGTTACTTTTGTTTCGACCCTCATTTCCTGTTATTTCCACTAGGTCCCTAGGGCTCTCTTGGGCAGAGCCTAAGACAACTCCTGCTAGCCCTCTCTAGAGTGTCCCCCTGTCTGAGTCAGGAGAAATAGTCACATAACCTTTGTCCTGCACCTTTTGTGGTTGTGACTTGTTCCTGGTGTCACTCTTGGAAAGTGAAATCAGTTCATCAGCCAGAGTCTCTCCCCGTTTAGATTTCTCAGGTGTAGGCCACATTAGTGCCAGGAGACACATGTGAATCTTTCTAATGTGTATTATCCTGGGCTTGAGGTACAAGGAGTACTAAGAGCTTTTATAATTTTCAGCTTTTCTACCTTCATTGGTAGGCGTCTACGTCAGTATTGCAAAAGAACTTCTTCTTTCTAATATGGGTTCCATTTTACCTTTACCCCTCAGGTTTTTAAGAGTTCATAATGTGCCAGTGACCTTTAACTCAGTCTTCTCTGCTAAGCTCCAAACTATGTATATAAAAACTGCCTACCCAAAACCTCCCTCTGGACACCTCAAATATACTTTAAGCAGAACAAAAACAATTTCTCAGTTCTCTTTTCTTGTACTGGGGAACAATTCACTTATCTCCCAGTGTTTTAATCTCATTAGAATAGTGTCAAACTTCACTCAGTTATATAAACAGAAAGCCTGAGAAACTCTGACTCTTCCTCACCCTACATTCCTGCCCATCACCAGGGCCACCAAAGCCTTTCTACTATGAATACCTGTGAAGTCCCTCCTTTCTTTCCATCATCAGGGTCACTAGACAAAACCAACCTGCCAAGTGTTACCTGCAGTTCTGTAATAGCCTGTTACCAGGTCTCCCTACACCACAAAGGTTTTCTCTTCAAAATAAAACTAAATTGATTATTTCAAAATACAAATCTGATATGTTCCCCAAATTCATTTCGCCTAATACCCTTTAGAGTTTCCATTTCTCCAAGTATAAGAAAAACAGAAAATCCTATTTCATGAAGTTTCTGCCCATTTCTGAAGACCCACTGTACATGACCTTTGTCTCAGTCTCTGAAATCCTGACACATAGCCTTTCTGCAATTCCTTAGATGTGTCTTGTTTCTTCCTGCAAGACGAGCTTGTCAGGTGCGGTTGCCTGTGCTGTGTACCCTTCCTGTCTTTGTTGAGTAAACTCATGATCACCTTACCTCCACTCATTATCATTGTCTGAGAAATTCCCCCCTCCCCCCAGACTAGATGTGATTCCTTTCCTTTCAAAGACCTATGTCATTTTCACATATATACAATGTGATTGATTTGGTCTGTTCCTATTTCATCTCCACAGACTTTATATGTCTAGATGTTCTGCTCTGAGACTGGGGAGAGTCCAGTTGGTACTTGCCCCTCATTAAAATTCTATATATATGTGCATGTTTCTGTGTGTGTGTGTGTGTGTGTATAGTTGTTTGTGTATATGTGTGTGTGTGTGTGTGTATACATATATATGTAAGTGGATGAAAGTATGGACAAATAGGAAAATTTAAAAAGCATGACAACATGTTTAAAATGCGAGCAATGAACTAAGACAATGTTTTCTGTTTTCTTTCTCATATATTATTTCTCAAACAATATTTATTACTGATTTTAATCATCTAAATTTTTTCTACTTAAGGAGAAAAACCGGATACTTCAATTTGTTTTTACCATATCTTGTTTTTTTAATGCTAATCCAATATTCTAGAACAACCTCCCCCTCTCTCAAAAAACCTACTTTCCAATTCAAAATTCTCACACTATCACACATTATCTCACAATATCCCATATCATTTAGTCTAATGAGAAGAATTTTCTTTTATTCAAATGTTTGGTGTTTCATAATGGCCATACTCTTTTAAAAAGGGAATTGAGATAATTTGTTTAAATTAATGTCAGTAAAAATTAATTACACATCTATCATTTGCCACAGTGCTTCACTGTGAGAATACAGAAATAAAAAGGACAGATTTTACTTTCCCTGCTAGTGTGACCTTGTTAACATAAAAGCTGGTCGCTTAAGACTACAATCTTATTTGGACTCATGATAATCATTTTACTGTAATGTTAAATTAATTTTTTGCTTGATTTTCCTGGGCATTTCAAAACATATAACTCAATAAATAATATTGTCCAAGAGTGGCTCCTTAAAAGGACAATCTACATTCGCAATAATGACTTTAATGAATCAAGGAGCATTCAACCAAACTAGATCAATGATAAGACATGACCAGTGTAAGATAAACATGACTTTAATGAATATTTCTAATAGTCATTCACTGCTTATGATGCCTTTAGTGTGAAGCCAATATCAGAGCCACAAAATAAAATAAGCATAATAACATTAATAATATTACTGACTCACTAAATTCTAAGTTTTTAACTCTGTGAATATTTAAAATTCACACATGTGCACTGAAGTGGGTTGGAAATCATAATCGAGAGCTTATATAACCTTTATTAATGTTAAGATTGAAAATTCAGATTATCCTATAAGACACTGAAACAACATAGTATCCTTTACATATATAAGCTATCCTATAAATAATGCTTTGGGGAATTATGATATCCTTCATACACTGCACAACATGTGAAAAGTGACTTTCATAACTTGTTTGACAACAATTTTTGGTTGATAGAAGCAAAATACTTCAAACAAAGGGTTACAATATATTTATGAAAATATGCTTTTGGTTTCACATGAAATGACTTGTTTTGACATCATACCGTTCTTGATATTTGAGAATAATATGACTTCTCATGTCAAATTGTATATCATCTTGGACAGTAGCAGTTTGGCGAGTATTACACTTACTTCCTGCTCATGCATTCTCATTGCATTATTTTAGGTATATTAAGCAAATGTCTCTTTTGAAATCCAACAAATTTATGAGATCTTCCTTGCCTTTGTTCACAAATTTGTGAATAATTCATTCATTTACAATATACATATCAATTATTTGAATGAATGAAGGCCAATACCACTTCTAATAGAAGTGGAATATTTGAAAGTCAACTAATCTTGCTTATTCACAACATCACTGAAATTGATATAGGTACCCCATACCTTTGGTTGAGGTATATTGGCTCTTCTTTTTTCCCTTTTTTTCATCATTGAAGAAACTTCTTTTTGTTTTTTCATGAGCATTGTCAGTTTCAGAAGACACATGTCTAGTCTCATTTCACTCATGGTTCCTGTAGTACAGAACCCAATATTTCAAAGATGTACTGACAAGTTATAATCAGTGAATAGATTGTCACAAAAGAAAAAAAAAAGAAAAAAAAAACAGTGTGTGGTTGTGAATTCTCTACATATCAAGCATTTCTAGATCTACCTTACTTCCAAGCAAAAATCATCACTGGGTCCTTCTTGAGCACTTTTGGCCCAATATAAGTCAAAGTAACAATATTCTGATATTCCACACAGTACCCAGAATTCATAATCAAATCTTATGGGCTTATATGACATTATAAATAATGTCACAATAATGGGTGCAAAAATTATTTAGGAACAGTATGAAAACAGGCCAAGACTTACCAATGAATAACCACAACTAACAATACAGTGGAGTTTGTCAGCTAGGAAGTATACATCGTCCCAGTGTCTTTTATATGGGACTGCTACTTTCCACCATTGATAATTTGAAACACAGTGCATTCTTTAAAATAAAATGAAAACCTAGTTCTTCCATGAATGTCTTTCTTATACTTATATATTAGTTATGTACAAAATATTCTGTATAGTTTATCCTTGAAGTAACTTCCAGAGCAAAATGCCATTATCACAATGAATTTAAAAATACTTTTGAACACTCTGGTCATTCAACTACTACTTTTCTCAAAAATAATAATCATAATAAAACATAGTAATTATTTCCATCCTACCATAAGTGGTATATTTGTTGCTCAAGTTTTTTTTTTATAGATGCTATATATCTGGGATAATGGGACAAAAACAGTTAATGATATCAATGAAACACAGAAAAAGAAAAAGAAACCAGAAAACATAATGTCCTCCATACCATATGCATTAAACACAGTGTCTGCTTAAACGTATTAAGTTTTGGCAAGAGAGAGAAATTAAAGAATGAATAGTTTTAAAGATATCAACATCTGAAAACTTGAAGTATATTACCCATTGAACAGGCTTGTCTTTCTCTCTTAAGCACCGTATTTCTTAAAGCAGAACTCCTTCATCCCCAAGTTGTTTATTACTTTGTTTTTGCAGGGCTAGGGTTAGAAACCAGGGCCTTATGGGTTAGGCAAGCCCTCTACCACTGAGTTCAACCCCCAGCACTCTCAATAGAACTTTCAACATTGCCATGTGCTAGAAGCAGTACTGGCCTAAGGATTTTTTCCTAAATAATTTCATTTAACCCTATAGAAAACTGATGATTGAGGCACAGGTATCAGGCCATTTATTGATGAAGGAAACTGAAGTACATATTAATAACTTTTGCATACAATAAATAAGTGATGAATACGAGATTTAAAATGACTGACTCTGGTGCTCTTAACTATTTTCATATAATACTCTCCTCCCACAAAATGTTCTTACAACTAAACCTCACATAAGTAAAACGAGCACAGATTTTAGAAAGAAGAAGGTGCGTAGTATAAAAATCAAAAATCAATTTCACAACTCCAAAATGAAGAGAAAATGATGATAGTTCATGTTTTAAATGACTCAGTAAGTAGTAATCCTTCAATTAGGTTTCAGCAACTTTTTTTTCTTATTTTTCCCCAAATTCTAACTGAATGTATGGAGATACTAAATCAAAATCTGTCGGCCTTTATTTAAAACTAACTAAATAAATAAATAAAAATGACAGTTACTATTTGCTGTTAATCTCAAATTGAGCCCTTGTGGTGGGGGAAGGGAAGATGTAGGGGAGGCGGAGTCACCCTGGGCTGAGGACTATAACATGCAGCCAATCACAATCAAGAGGCGGGATCTTTTGCAGCTTGGTCCTGCAGCTTCAAACCGGAACTTCTCTGGTCTCACAGAGCTGAGGAGGCAGCTGGGGAAAGGAGGACCTGCTAGCAGCAAGAATGAGGGGAACGAGGTGCTGTCCTCTGTCGCGGGGACTGCTCACCCATTTTAGCTACAGTAGCATATGTCGAGGTTTTCAGATCAAAAAACCTTGTCTTTTTAGATTTCTTTTTAGTCAACAACGAACTTTGTTCGGACTTGTCAGGCACGGAGGGGAGTGGTAATTGAAGATGAATCTGCCTAACCTATCGAGTCTTCTGTGTGGGCTCTCATTACCTGATCATTTTTGACAAAACAGCCCAGAACTAACATTCTTGAGGAGGGTTCCTAGGTGTGATCCTTCCTGCAGTCTCCTGGAAATGGGAGTTGGGACCACAGTGAGGGAGGTGAGGGAAGACAGAAGCATATGTGGTATCCATTGCAGCTTACGCATAACTTTACAGGACACCCTCAGCTTCTTCCTTCTTAAAATGTCCTTCACCGCTTAAAATGTACCTCACCACTTGGGTGCTTTGATATTTCTTTAAGTTTCATGCTCATTCCATAACAAAGACTTCGATTTTGCAAAGGTACAATGGGTGGCTAAAAGCAGACATAAACACTTGACATTTCTACCTCAGTTTTCATCCATCTCCTTTGAATTACTTTGGATGCCAGGGACAAGATCTGATCTGATCAACATCTTGTGATAAGTCAAAGCTGCCTATCTCCCTAGGCCACAGAGACCTTCTTATCCAGGAAAAGACCTGGCCTAACCAATCTTGAGACAACAAGCAAGCCCTACTGATCAAGGTCACCTACCTTGGCAGCTGTGAAGAGCTCTCAGCTATGCAAACCCCAAACATTTGCCCTTATTTCCCTTTTTATTGTCAGCTCCCTAAAGACAGGGTTAAGGGCTGGATCCCCTTGCCTTCACAGTGCAGCTACACTGATTTAAGTTCCTTTCATGGGCCATCATTACCTTTTGTTTGGATGTTGGGGCAAGGAGCCAGACCTGATTGTTGGATCTCCAGAGTCAGGCCTCTGGCAAAAATTCCATCACATTGTTCTCCTCCCACTCTCTGCCCTCTTTCTTTGCCTTGTAATCTCCCTTTCATGAGACAAAACAAAAGTACAAAAAGGAATGATAAAAAAGAAACAATAAAAAGAAGGAGGGAAGACTGAGGAAGAGTGGAAAGAAGGAAGAAGGGAGCGAGTAACAAAGGAAGTGAGAGACCAAATATATAAACAGACCATGACCAGATTATAAAGAAAGAACTCAGACCCACAACCTGCAGCAACCTGCTCAGGAAACTCCCACAATTAGGAATCCAAATTGCTATTTCTAATAACATTCCCCAAGCTGAATAATAGCTTACCAAATAATAAACCCCAAATTCCAGGACTGAATTAATAGCTCACTCCCCTAATTTTTGTTCTCACTTCCAGCTTAGAACCCACTGGAGAAAGCCAACTGTGCTCCCCTAGCCAACCGCATTGGACTCCCAGCTTCCAGTTAGCCTGCCTGCAGCTTCCTCATGCCAACAGCCTCTGTTGAAGGAAAGCAATGGCAGCTGACTCCTTTGCTATAGAAAGCTCTGAATAACCATTTTTTGCTTGTTCTCATTTGTCTTTTTATTTCATAGAAAAAAAGGGGTGGTAGGAAAGAGAAAAAAATACTGTTACCTTTTCATGATTTTATTTTCTAAATGTCCAAATTATAATTTTGTGAGAATGTGGATCCTATATGTCTCTGCATCCCTTTTACTCCTAGCTAAAAGCCTTTAATATAGAAAATGATGAATAATTGCTCATTCACTATTAAATGAAACAAACACCATCATAATTTGCAGATCAGAAGAACTTTATATGAATTGGAAACAACATCCATTTTGAATGGGGGAGCTGAATTACACAAATGTGCAATTCAGACAGCATGACCGAAAATACTCCCCCAATGCTAAAGGCAATTAAGAAACAGCAGATTCAGGAAAGATCTCTGCCTGCCTCCTATTTACCTAGGATTCTCGCCCACTTTCTATCAGGCAGAACAAAGGCTGAACACAGAAGAAGATCCCTGTCACTAGGATGAAACCAGAAGTATCTACATTCACAAATTTTTACTAACTAGCCTTTGTCATCCAGTTTTATTTGCCTTCCTCCGTATTGCGGACTCTTGAGACCCCAAATCCTTTCCCTTTGTCTTCTCATTACTCTAAAAATGTATTATTCTTTGTTGAAGATATTACATAAGTTGAATTTCAAAACCATCTCTTTGACAACTACATGCTAACAATATTTTGTTTCTAGAGCTAATTATTCTATTGTAACAAGGGTCCCTGGGAATCTATGGAAGCTATTCTTCCCCAACACAGCTACTCCACTACTTTAGAAGACTACTGACTTTGATTCCTACTGCATGTTCTTTTTCACTATTAAAATAAGCTCTAAACATTTCTAAAAAATATATTAAAGCATGCGTGAATGTCTCTATCATATAACTCATATATGTATATAAAGAAATTACTATATATATGTAAATAAATAGGAATTATTCCATATATTTGGAAAAAAATCACACTCCAGTTTATGCAGTAATCTTATAGGCTGTATGATTTATTTATTATGGGGGTACAATTTGAAGATCATGTGAATGAACTCTCCCTTTCAACCTATCTTCTGAAATAAAAAAGATGATAACAGTAATATAATATGAAATAGTTAAAAATTACTGAAAATTAATAAAACCCTAAGAGTACTGGAATTAATAGAAAAAATGGTCATTGTTATATTGGGGATTTTGACCCATTTCTAGGAGACAGAAAATCAATAGGACCAGTTAGAGAATTATTGAGATTTTGTTCTCTGTGAACTTTTGCTTAT
Organism: Callospermophilus lateralis; assembly: GCF_048772815.1. NCBI lineage: Eukaryota > Metazoa > Chordata > Mammalia > Rodentia > Sciuridae > Callospermophilus > Callospermophilus lateralis. Next base: position 1,147,783 of record NW_027511135.1, read on the forward strand.
GAAGGTTATGATTGTTTATCATATTAGAAATTTAAATTAAGAAGATATAAGTATGATTTATTCATTTTAAAATAATAAATACATTCAATTAACGAATTGAAATGTTGTGGAAATTAAACTATTTTAAAAATGCTTAGTGACCATGTTTTTAATTTTTGTATTTTTAAAAATATTTGGCTTAATAGAGGGTAGCTGAATTATCATATTTGTTTCTGCATTTGATTTGTTTGAATTTGAATTGTGCTTTGCTGGCTGTATATGAATAAAACCTACCCTCACCCAGATATGTGATTGGAGATCACAGAAATTATTTTTTAGAGCATTGTAGATAGTCGTTTTGATACTACAACAAAACACAAAAGTGGTGATTTCTTGAAGGTTAGGTGCAATGTGGAATCTAAAGTGTACAATGAACTTTTCATACTTTATCACATTAATCTATTGGCCTATCTTGCAATGTGTTCTTTTACTCACAAATTATTTTATTAATACATAAGTTGTTCATTAAGAAAATATTGGCCCATAATGTGAAGAGAGAGTTTTCAGAATGGGAGAAAAATCTTTACCACATGAACCTCAGATAGAGCATTAATCTCCAAAATATATAAGAAGCTCAAAAAACACTAAAAAAAAAACCCAAATAATCCAATCAATAAATGGGCTAAGGAGCTGAACGTATATACTTCACAGAAGAAGAAATACAATTGATCAACAAATATATGAAAAAAAAGTTCAAAACCTTTGGCAATTAAAGAAATGCAAATCAAAACTACTCTAAGATTTTATCTCACTCCAATAAAAATGGGAATATTAAGAATAAAAGTAACAATAAATGTTGGCGAGGATGTGTGGAAACAGGCACACTTATACATTGCTGGTGGTACAACCAGCAATTGGTGCAACCACTATGGAAAGCAGTATGAAGATTCCTCAGAAAACTTGGAATGGAGCAACCATTTGACCCAGCAATTTCACTCCTCAATTTATATCCAAAGGGCTTTAAAAATCAGCATACTACAGTGACTTAGCCACATCAATGTTTATAACAGCTCAACTCAAAATAGCTAAACTATGAAAGCAACCTAGATGCCCTTCAGCAGATGAATGAATAAAGAAAAATTTGGTATGTATAGACAGTGGAATATTACTCAGCACTAAAGAAGAGTGGAATTGTGGCATTTTCTGGTAAATGGATGAAGCTAGGGAATCTCATGCTAAGTGAAATAAACCAATTACAAAGAACCAAGACTGAATGTTTTCTCTGATATATGGATGCTGATTCACAATGGGGGGGGGGGCAAATAGGAAAGAATAAAAGTCCTTTGAATTAGGCAGAGGAGTATGAATAGAGGAGAGGAGGTATGAGGGAAGGAAGGATAGCAGAATAAATCAACCATTAATCCCCTATGTGCATATATGACTGCATGACTGATGTGATCCTACATCATGTACAACCAGAAGAGTGAGAAGTTATATTCCATTTATATATAATGTATCAAAATTCATTCTACTGTCGTGTATAACTAATTAGAACAAAATTAAAAAGACAATATTAGCTCAAAGAGTTTTGAATGTTGGCATATTTAATTATAAAATAACAAATATCATTTTAAACACAATCATTGATCTGATCAGGTAAGTCTTTTAGTATTTGAAGTCATCAAGCTGTGGTCATGAACATTATATTTTTCCATAATCCTAATTTTTACTTAAAAATCAAATTTTATCATTGGTATCCAATTTATTTCCTTGAAATGATAGATTCACTTTGTTTATTTTTAAGAAAATTTCTACAAAACACACACATGTTTTCATCATGTTTCTCTCACCATTGTAGAAAGGTAACAAGTGGTACAGGGTAGTTTCTAGATCACTCACTTTCTTGTGTGACATCATGTGCATCCTATAGGAAACAGAAGAAGAAATGGATGTTCAGAAATATTATTTATTGATGTATATATAACTATAAGTAAAATTAAATAGTAAAAGTAAAAGCTACTTTTTAAAATAAACATAACAGAGAAAATGGTATGTCAAGTTTTCATGTGTCACTGTGACAGAAGTCACAGAAAGTCACATTACCTGCTTTGACACCCATGTTATTTGTTTTGCTTTTTTTTGTTCACTGACAATTCTGGTTACAAGAAATCTTTGTAAGGAATCTCAATATTATCAGAAAGACACACAAAAAGGGCCTCTGTCCCTGGCTTTATTTTTTGTTTATTTTTTGGGGAGTAATGGGCATTGAACCCAGGGTCTTGTGCATGTTAAGCCTGTACTCTAAAACTGAACTACATTCCAGCTCATTCCCTGACTTTTATAATTGTCTATTTACTATGCCCTATTATAATATTTTTATGCTTATGTAATATGACTTCAGATTATATAACAGGTAATGGAGAAAAGTACTCCCTTCTATAACTCAGTATGAAATGTGATGAAATAAGATGGACTGATGGAAGTTTCATGGATTAGTGTTAGCACTAGATAAAAATAAATAGAATAAAATATTGATTGTCAAATCTAGTTAGTGAGTGAGTATATTGTGTTCACAAAATCATTCTTTCAAGTTCTCTGCATATTTAAAATTTACCCTAATAAAATAATGGGAATTATTTTTTAATTATCAAAAAAATCAAACCAAAAACATATAAAATCCTTTTTTGTCCTTGCTTTTAACAGATTCTTTATTCATTTCAACCTGTCCCAATAGTGTTGGCATAGGAGCATTTCTGGTTCTGAGCAGAGACCTGAAAGGAAGGAAAATTATCCTCTCATGGTTATAGGCTGGATTTCTTTCTCAGCAATAACTGTGTTATAGGTGCTTTTTCAACATTTCTATTTTAGAAACTCACTTTGAAGATTTTCACTATTTGTCTCTAAAATTGATTCTTGGTCTAAACAGTATATAAAATTTTTTGGCCTCAGGGAATACATATTTAACTTTTTTATAAAATTTCAACATACCAATTTGACCTTTGTTCTTTTATTATTGTTTTGATAAGAAAATTTAAAATTCAAGACCTACTTATAAAATGATTACCAAGAGGCCTCTCAGAATCTCAGATTGGGCAGGGTTAGAGATTTGGAATTAATAAGAAAGAAAAGTTGATGTCATCAATAAAAAAGTGGATAATTCAGAGATGTTGAAAGAATTCATATATTCACATTGTGACATTCCCTCTGTTTTCAATTCCTGAATTTTCACTATTAATGCTGAGGTATTTGGGGCTCTCACTAAGAATAAGTATAACTCCCTGATTGCTATGTCTAATAGTTTAAAAATCCTAAATGAGGAGAAAGGAAATGAATTCAATGGTTTCCAATAATCTTTCATATTTTAGATTAGAACATTCAGGGATTCTTTCTTAGTACGATATCTGTTAAGGACTTTCTTTACATATCTCTTCTTCAATCTTACCCACTCTGACAACCATTGCTACTAAATAGACATGCCACAGTTTTACTAAGGCCAGCATTCTTTCCAACCACCAAGCTGAGCAGTTGAAGAAAACCCTGCAAAAATACATTTACTACTGTCCTTAGAGAATGAAGTTCTGGGATATTTATTGTTGTTCCTTTAATTTTTTTTTTCCTCAACAGATATAAAGTTAGAAAGCATCTCAATAGCTCTCCAACATTGCCCTTAGTTAAGAGTCTCTACTTAGAAGTGGAAATATGGATTTTTGTAAGGTAAAAATAAAAATTTAGGAAATGTAAGGACGAATAAAGCAGAACGTGCCAGTTGGCAGGTGAGGTTTGCTTAGGTGGTGTTGAGAGGGAGCAGGTACATGTTTTAAGTGATACAAGAGACACTTTGCAGCCACTTCAATCCAGAGAGTGTGGTGTTAATGAAGAGTGATTCAGTGTCAGTACTCAAGGATCTTGGAAGATAATATCTTTCCATGACCCAAAATGCCTCACCAGTCTGGATAAATCTCAATTAGCCTCCATTGTAAAACAAAACAAAATGAATATACAAATAAATTAAAATAATCCACATTATGGTTTTGTTATGATGTGTACCCAAAAAACTCATGTGTGGGTCAATGCAAAAAAAAAATCAGAGGTGAAATGATTAGATTATTAGAGGTGTAAACTGATTGGTAGATTAATCCACTGAATTAACTGGGCAGTAACTGTAGGTAGGTAGGGTGTGACTGGAAGTAGTAGGTCACTAGGGTGTGTCTTTGAGGGTTATATTTTGTCTATGGTGAGCAGAACTCTGTTTCATGACTACCATATCCTGAGCTGCTTTCTTCTGCCGCATGCTTCCACCATGATGTTCTGACTCACCTTGGGCTCACAGCTATGCAGTTGGCTAACCATGGACTGAACCTCTGAAACCGTAAGCATCAAAGAAATTTTTTTTCCTGTGATTTTTTCTGTCAGGTCTTTTGGTCACAGCAATGTGAAAACTGACTAAAACATTCATAAATTCCATCACCAGGGCATTAAGGGAAAAAAAAGGCAATATGCTATTTTTGTTTTATTTAAAAAGAAAGAGGATAGAAGGAGGATACGGAGAGTGTATAGACAGGGGTATAGATAGGGGAGAGGCTTAAGGGTTGCATATGCAAACTCACATTATAAATATTAGTCTTTCCTTATGCCCAGGGAATCTGTTCCATGACCTCCAGTAGATGCCTGAAATCATGCATTGTACCAAAACCTATCATTTCATGTCTTTTCTATATTAACTGAGAACTTATCATACAGAGTAGCCTTGACATTTGCGGTTCATGGTACAACAGCAATACCAGCATGAATTTCATCTTCCTTTTTCACAATTTCATGAATAGAAGATTTGTTCTTACCATAGTCCTAAGCAACCTCAGCATGCATTTGGTTTTCTTTCCTTGTTTTAGAACATTACTCTTTTGACTGAAAGGGGGCACTTTATAGCTTCTTTTTTGGTGTTCCAAATTTTCAGTTTCACTACTATGTACTTTCTAGCCATTAATAAGTATTGCCTGACTACAAGCACGATAATGCCATGACAATCAACCTGAAAATAAAAGATGAGTCCATTAATGATCAATGGGCAGGGTGGACATGCTGGACAAAGGCAGTACGAACCTGGACTATGGGAGATTTATCATGCTATTCAGAATGACACACAATTTAAAACTTATTATTTGTTTCTGGAATTTGCCATTTAAAAATTTCAGATCACAGTTGACCTCAGGCAACTAAAACCATGAAAAGTAAAACTGTGGATAAGGAGATCTACTGCATTTGTGTTTCCCTTTTTGACCTAGTTTATCTCATAAAATAATCAACTAAATTCACCTCATCCCTAATGAATGTGTAGTGCCTGGTATTTATTTTCACTCTGCCATAGAATTGACTGAACTGAGTACCAGGGCACTAGAACTTTCCTGTAGCTTTTCCCCTTATGTTCTAGCTGAGATCATATCACTTCACACAGTCTCTCAGTTTTGGCTATTTACCTATTGGAAGGAGCCAAATTCTCTGAGGTTTAATACATACTTTGAGCACATTTTCAAAGTTCTACATCTGGAAAACAATCCTGATGACCAAGGCTTTTCATGACAACTAACAGGCTCTATTCAAGATGTTTGATTCTGTTTCTTGTATCTGGATAAGATCGGGAAGTCCCCTGAACCCAGTAAACCTGAAACTGTAGTCTTGCTTTGAGAGCAGAAACCGAGAATATGACTAGTAAATTCAAATGATGACATTTGGCAAACTCATGAGGCATTTCCACAGACGACACAGAGGTCTGGACCAGTAAGGCCAGCACAGCAGTGGACAAAGATATACAGGACTGAGTGGGGTTATTTTCATCAGTAATATCTTTTGGCCCTGTTCAGGACAACTCAAACATGCATTTAATAGATATTTATTGAGAGACCATAATACAATGAGACTTAATCTAGGCAATGGGGATATAGTAGCAAATAAAACAAGCATCATCTCTGCCCTTAAAGAGATTAAATTTGGGATTTATTTCAGAAGCATATAATAACATGACTCAAGATTGTAATTTTTAGGTAGAATATCTAAATTGAGGTATGTAAAGCATAATAGTTTTCCAACGAGTGACTAGTAATTTTGGACCTCCCAAAAAGACTCTTCCCAACCAAACTTGAATCAGGTTCTTCTGAGCCCTTTTTTTGAAAAGACCTTCACCTGGGTGAATCCCAGTTTGGATGAATGCTCACCTATGATATATGATTACCCTTGATGTCTGTTCTAATTCTTCATCCTGTACTTTTAATATCTGATCATCCTTAATTTTGCCAAGGATCATATTAAGTAGATTTAGCAAGAACCCCACCAACATTGATGATGCTCTTGATAATTTTCTATTCATTTACCCTCCTCAATCTGCTCATTGGCTATAAAACCTAAACCATCTTTACTTTATTGGGAGGTTTAGCAATATTTTAGTCAGCTTTTTGCTTCTGTGACCAAAATACCAGAAAAGAACAATTTTAGAGGAGGAAATATATTTGATGAACACTGTTTTAGAGGTCTCAGTCCATAGATAGCTGACTCCATTGCTGTGGACACAAAGTGAGGCAGACATCAAGGCTGAAGGGCACCATAGAGGAAAGCGGCTCAGGATATGACAATCAGGGATGAGAGAGAGAGAGAGAGAGAGAGAGAGAGAGAGAGAGAGAGAGAGAGCGAGCGCGAGAGAGCTCCACTTGGCAGAGTCAAAATATATACCCCAAAGGCATGCCTCTAATGACCCACCTCCGCCAGCCACACCCTACCTACCTCCAGTTGTCACCCAGTGAACTCTTATCAGTGGATTAATGCACTGACAAGGTTAAGGCTCTCATAACCCAATCATTTCACCTATAAACTTTCTTGCATTGTCTCACACATGAGCATTTGGGGGAAACCTCAAATCTAAACCATAATAACAAGGCCTATCTCTCTCTCCTGTTTTGACAGTCTTGACACATACTCAGTAGCCTTGAACAAAATCTTCCTGTTTTCAACAAGCATCAGAATTTCTTTTAACACTTCTGTAGTATCACCTGAAAAAGATATTAGTAAGACAAGGCTGAGGTGATAGTGGATCATATTAAAAGAGACCCTGTATGGGCTCAGCTAGAATGACTGTAGACATCTTGAGTCAAAACTGCCATGGTTGTCCCAGAGGACATCTAGTCAGATTTTCTTGGATAACTGTTAGAGTGGTATTTGGAGCTTTTCAACGGAACCCTGACTCCAGGGATATCCTTGAGTCTTTAATACTAGTTTAATATAAACCATCTACCATAAACTATACATTACAGTTAGGATTAAGTTGATTTTGTCTTAATCCATTAATATTCCCTCTTTCTGACTCAAATAGAAGATATCCAACTGCTCTTGTAGCTGCCCAGGACTTTTCCTGTTGGTAAGTCACCCAGTATATTGCCCTCTGTGCAATCCTAGCTCTGTCTGCCTTTCTTTGGTTTCATGGCACCTTGGGGACAGTCCTCATATATTAGGATTGGGTTGTTGCAGAACCAAGCACTACTTGCCTTGAGGGAGGAAGGATAAGTTTTTGCCTGTTGAAATTTAAAATTTTGGGAAAAAAGCTAAATTTGACTCAATGGAATCAGGCAGTGAGAGTGAATAATATTGGAAAAGATAGTGATAGAGCAGTTTAGAATCTGTAGACACAGCTGGGTATAAGGCTTATGCTTCTAAAACCCAGTGACTAGAGGACTGAGGCAAGAGAATCACAAGTTTGAAGCCAGCCTCAGCAATTTACTGATCCTCTGAGCAACTTAGTGAGACCCTGTCTCAAAATTAAAAATTCAAAGGGTTTGAGGTTGTAGCTCAGCAGTAAAGTGCACTGTGTTTGAAATTAAATAAATAATTAAATGAATGAATAAATAGAATTTATAGATATAGTCAGAGGAAGATTTTGAGGTAAGGAATTCAATATTTTTGGGATCTAAACTGTCAATGTTTTCTTTTCAGAATTGATGAATCCTTTTGGACATTCTTAAAATTATAAGAAGTTACCTGCATCTTATTTTTCTGGGTAATCATTTCTTTGAAGAGTTGTTGTGCTAAAGAAGACATTGACACAGTAAAGTCATGTTATTGTTGACCAGAAATTGGCAGACTTTTCCTGAAAGAGTCAGACAAAGCATTTTAGGCTTTGAGGGTCACATAAACACTTCGTTTCATATTCTTTGTGTTTTTGTTTTTACTTGTATTGACAACACTTTAAAAATAAGGGAAAAATATCCTTTGCATATGAGTCATATAAAATCATGTCACAGACTGGATTTGGCTTGCCAATCTGTGATGCAGACAGTAACTTATGTGGGGATAGATAGTTTCATTCCCCATAAGACAGATTTTAATTAAGATCACAAGGGAAGGCCCAAACTAGGGACACCTGGGACCCATCAGACTCCTATTCTCAAAATAAGAAAGAAATATTGTACTTGTCGGGGTTTAGGACATCATATCCAAAACATATCACACCTTGACATTCAAAATATTTTAAAGCTAAAAGAAAATGAGAAAACTGTAGAAGTAGAGCTCTCTCTTTGATATTTTCCCACCACCCTTTCTGCTAAAGCAGGTCACAGAAACTGAAATTCCCCTTGCCTCTCCCTTTCTCCCCTGAGGGGGGCCATATAACCTAGTTGACTTTCCCAGGAAGTGGATCCTCATTAGGCTCTCCTTCCTCCCTACACCTAGAGGGAAGGAATGTCATATTTCTGAAAACAGAGACACAGAAAAGGATCTGAACAAACAGAACTTACTAAATTCTCCACAATTCATTCATATTAGATCCCTTTCTGGCCAATCATCTTTTTCCACATCTATCCACTTATTCATTAGATTTACCATAAATTAGAGACATATTTTCTTCTTTCCTCAGGTCTCAATTTTCCTTTGAAGTTTTCCTTGTCTTGTGGAATTTAGCAAGTAGATTTGTATGCTTTCCTTCCATTAATATTTCTCTATTTTATTTTCAGCTCCTGTTAATCTTTCTTTCTCCATTTTATTCCCAGTCAGGAACCCTGAGGGGGTTGAGGAAACTTTCCTTCACTACATACTGAGGTCTGAGGATACCCACTGAGGTTCTTAGATTATTTGGTGATGGAAGAAACCATTCAGAGGAAGTCATCTTAGAGATAATAACAAGTAGAGATTAAGTGATTAATTGGAGTAAAAATTAAAATATCCTGTCTTGTAACCAAAATGGTGAAGATCAAAAATCTTACACACACACACACACACACACACACACACACACACACACAGATTTCAAAAAATTATGAGCTAGAGGGCATGAGTCTCTTTGAGGAATATGTTCTAGTTAAAATGTACAGCTTCACCTTCTCTGCTTCCTTTTCACTCCAAACTTAGATTAATCTGACTTGAGAAATAATACTGTACTACTGAATATTTCATAGGCCTGTGAAAGGTAAATCATGTCTAAGTTTCTGGATGTACTTTTTTCAGTCATTAGAGTTAATTTTAAAAGATTTGGTGGTATATGTGGAGGCTAGGAAGCACCTTTGTGGGACTAGACTCAAAATTTTGTAAATATATATATATATATATATATAGAAGAAGGCAGTGAAATCAGCCAAGGCCCGAACACACCCAGACACAAAACCCTTAAATAACAAAATTCAGGAAAAATGTCTAGAATCTAGTCAAGGAAAATAATTTGGAAGTGACTTTGCAAGAATGCACATGTGAAGAAGAATTTGGCTTGTCCAGTCAATGACCTTTTGACATCACAAGGTCAAAATCTCCCGGGTAGAACATGGTCACCTCCCCTCAAAGAAACATATGACCTGTGTAGAGGCATTATGACCATTTGTACCTCTCACCATCCAATCAGCAAACAACTTCAGGGAGGTAGGTTTAAGCTTATAGCTCCTGGTTTTCTTACCAGTTGGCCACACAATAAATCCTTTTCTCTTTGCATAAGACCTGGTGCCATAGTATTGACTTCAATGCACATTGGCAAGGAGCTCTTGCACAATATTTATAAGATTAAAAGGCAAAAAAAATTCTGCCATAACTTAAGTGCAGTGTCAGAAGCCTAGTATGGTTGTTTGTATAAAATACATGCTCACTGACCATTTGTTGAATTAAAATATAAAATCAAGACTAAGCAATGAACAAGAATATAATGCTGTTCTGCATCAGGAATTATTGTTTCCTGATGTGTTGTCAAGCCAGCATATATTCTCAGCCTGTTTCTCTGGTCTCTCATACCCCTTCCCATCTGGCCATTACATTGCTTGCTATAGTTCCTTTCCTGATGGAAAAAGAATACCTATATATCTCTTTATTTCAGGAGTTATTATGGCAGTGTCAACATAAATAAAAACACTGCTTTAAAGGAAATAGGAAATTGGTTTAGTCTGAGGCAAATATGGGTGACCATGACCTGGGAAAATAGACTCAAGTTATCCTAAATGCTGTGTTTCCCCATGATAGCGATGCATGAACTTTTATAACCAAGGAACAAAGAAAGTAATAAATCACTACATTGAACAAATATATTGGTGGGGATATTAGGTAAATGGGCTGCAACAACTTGGTGAAATCTTTTCTGTGGGTTTCAAATGTTCTATTATTCTTACTTTTAGGGTTCGTGAAGGCTACTGGTCTACTAAGTCTAACAATACATTCTGAGAGGTTTCCATAATAGTGACAGAATAATAAGCCAGATACAAAGGTTAAATTTCAATGTCTGTTTTTCTAAAAGAGCTAATATAATTTTGACTCTGGGCATGCAAAATTCTCTCTCTCCACAATCATGATGTCAGTACTCAGAAGGGGTCAGTCTGTAGGATCTTTTTAGCGTGGATGTAGCTTCCTCACAGAACTTCAGATTCTCAATATGTTTGAACAAGACTGATACAATAAGGTAAAATGGGAATTTGATGGTTTTACTGATCTTTGTTTTGGGGTTATTTTGTTTTTTTTTCCTAGCTGTCCTGCTTTAACTATAAAATTTCAAAGTGGTCCAGGTAATATAATTCCAAGAAAGTAAATTGCTTTAAATTATGTTATCTATTTCAAGCTGAGTTAAACTTCATTCCATGGTTAACTAGTTACTCCATGAAAATTAATACTTGATGCTTGCTTTAATCTTTTTTTCCATATCTTCATGAAATAGAGGAGATAATTTATCAACCAACAGAATAACATTATTAAAAAAGATCTGGGAATGTTTTGTTTTTAGGAAAGTGATGTTCTTATTAGTGTTTCACAACTACTTTTGTTGTTGTTGTTATTGTTTTTTTGTACCAGGGTTTCAACCTAGGGGCACTGAATCACTGAGACACATCTCCAACCCCTTTTTATATTTAATTTAGAGGAGACAGTGTCCTGCTGAGTTGCTTAGGTCCTCATTAAGTTGCTGAAGATGGCTTCTTAGATCTTTCCTAAGTCAGCCTCCCAAGCCCAGGGATCAAGTTGTGTGCCACCACGCCCAGCTAACAACCACTTCACAACCATTCCTTCCTTCCTTAGGAATCTGACCACAGCACTTGAGTCTTTAATCTGTGACATTTTCTCTTCCACATCAGGTAACATTCTATCCAACTCTTTCTCTGGTCTTGTGGTGATTTTCCTATGATACAGGGATGCCCTGTCCCAGCAGTACTCTGACATAGCTATTGAGAAAGACATTGGCTTTAGGATACACTTACACTATATATCCAGAGAATGTCAATCAATCTATTTCTATCCAAGGCTGACAATCTGGGAGGAAACTTGCTTGTTTCTATAGCTTACACATCATTTCCCATTCATGATATTAGGCAATAACTTATTATCTTCTTGTTATTATCTCTTCCTATAAGCATCTTCTTGAAATGATAGCTATGAATAGAATTGACCTCACAAATGGAGAAAATGGAATTGTAATTAATATGCAGATAGAGCACAGCATAACCTATCATTACACAACTATTTGTAAGCTAATTTCTCCTTTGGTTATGTGGAACTCTGAACTTCATTAAGAGGTCTGGGGTTGTGAAAGCTTTTAATGTTTCTTTAAGAAACTAAGTGTGGGTAGAGTTGAAAATGGTCCTTATACAAGTTCCTTCTGATCATGCATTCAATTAAAATTGACTAAGAATGCTGGACTTTAGAGAACAGAACAGAATAGAGTATGTTTCAGTCAGGGCCAGGCTTGTGAATGTGCACTGTGGGCAATCACAGGGGGCCCCAAGTTTAGAATGGCCCTGTCTAGGTTTCAGATCTGCTATCACTATCTTGAAATTCTTCTGCATTTTCATTTTGTACTAAGTTTTGAAAATTATATAGCTGATTCTGATTTACAGTCTCACTAATAATAGTGATTGCAGCTGAACAGACACATCTAGTGTTTGGAGGAAATTTTTCCTTTTCTCAACTTGATAGTTGAAAACTGCCTGAGCTGAAAGTAGAAGTGGGCAAATATTTTGTTTGTGTACTCGGGCAGCAATGTTCAGTAAATATTTGCAGAAGTGTGATCTCTAATGCCTTTAAACACCAAAATATATCACTAGTAGAGAAGCAAAACTATGACTTAATTATTATCCTTTTATGGCTCTAGGATAAACCACTTTTATGACCACCATGAAGAGTTGCTGGACCAAAATTAAAAGAAGTTACGTCCAATACAAGATGTGTTTAACTGGACTGAATATAAAGTTTAATACAAAATGTCCCCCAAAGTTTTATGCATACAGAGGTAGATATTTTAGGCAATGACTGGATTATGAGGGCTCTGACCTCATCAGTAGATTAATTCATTTGATGGATTAGTCCACTGATGGCTGAAGGGGCCACTGGGAGGTGACACCTAGTGGAAGTAACCACTGGGGGAGAACATCCCTTCACTCTCTCTGTTTCCTGGCTGCCATGCAGGAGGTGCGCAGCTGTCCACCATCATGTCTGTCTGCCTTTTCTGTTCCTACCCTAGAGTCGGCTGACTATGGGCTGGATTCTCTCAAAATAAATCTTCCCACCTCTAAGTTTTCTTGTCATGTATTTTGGCCACAGGGATGCCAAAGTGACTGACACACCTAATTTTTGACATCTTGAATCCCATAAAGCTCTATTTTTATTAATGCAACCAAAAGTAAATAAATTCCATGAAAGTAAGGCTATTCCAACAACCGCTCCTATCAACTCTAATTTTATGACATAAAGATGAGGAAATGGAATATTATGACAGATTTGCTCTAGCAAATGTGAGAGTTACTAAGAAAAATTTCTGGGTGGGCTAGAAAGCTTATGCTGGTAATGTTTTGAAAACTGTTTGCAAAAATCAAGCTGCAGCAGCTGTTGCACTATAAGATGATTGTATTTCAGAAGCTGATAAACTTTAGTTGCTGGAAGTGTGACTGTGGCAATGGCAAAGACAAATCCTTAGAGAAAATGTTCTCTTCCCTTCCCTGTGAATGCTTCCTTCCCCAGGACTCTCAGGATTAGAAATAACATCCCCTTTCATGGCCCTATTCAAAGATGTCAGCAGGGAATCAGGAAAGAGGCACTCAGCAAGAATAGCTACTTTTCTCCTTCAGGGAGTCCTCACCTCTTTGCAGGTGATGAGAAGAAGGTGTGATTCTCACATTTTATGAAATCCATGAAATTTGAGGCTTCCAGTTTACAACTCTTGCCAGGCTTTTTCTCTGCAGCTGGCTGGCTGGTTGGGTCAAAGGGACTTCTAGTCCTCCTCCTGAGTGGAAGGAGCATGAGTGAATGGTTCAGTTCCAACCACCCCAGCAGGGAAAAAGCAAGCAGGAAGAATCCACTCCAAGTGCAGGAGACTTATGACAGCTGGCTCCTGTCATTCTCAGCCTGTGCCCTCTAATCAGGTAGCTGTTCAGTTATGTCCAATGAACCCTAGCTGAGCAATTAAAAACAGCAAAAGCTTCCTGAGAATGGGATGGTTGGCAAAAATTGATAAATTTGCCTTTGTGACTCAAGGCATAGGGTAAGCTTTTAAATGTTACCCTGGAGCATGGCTTAGCTGAGTTTTAAAGAGAGCATACCCTTTTCCAAAGGAATGGGCTGAAATTAACATACAAAGGACAGTGGGAAATTCTCTGTCATCACAGCTTTCTCTCTCCCTCTGATTTCCCTTTCTAGGTGACAATGGTATCTTGATCCACTCTATCTGCCTTTGCCTTTAGACATCTGGGTTGCTTTGAGTCCAGAGCTGATAAAATGAAGCATTGTTTCCTTGGACATTGGCTCTCTCTCCTAGTCTGCATTCCTTTCTCCTATGTCCTGTCTGAACTCCATCTACCTCAAATTTCCCTCTAAAAAAGCAATGCAAGCAGGATACTGAGGCACAGAAGTGAACCTTGAGTTTGTCAATCCATCAGTGAGGAAATGGCTGTGAACTGAAGTAGTGACAGATCATTGAGAGCAGTTTTTCCTCTGAGTGGAGTTGTTAGCCAATACATTTGTATTAGCATAAAGGGATGTGGTTGTATCAAAACCCTAAGAATATTAGCAAATTTAGACTTAAGAGATTCCACATCTAAATGTACATTCCTAGGGGAGAACTGAACATGTATATAAATATATAACTTCTGGGAAATTTTCCAGAGCCATGTACCAAATTAAAAACAATGACAAAAAAAATGGATGCAACGTTAGTGTGAGTAATATTATTGGTTAAATCAAACTGTGGGAGAATTACTTGAGTCCATGAGTTCAAGACCAGCCCTTCCCTTCCCATCCACCAAAAAGAATATTGATTAAATAAGTAGGGGACCAGAATAGGCTACCCCAAAATAGGCCTTTTCATTCAGAAATTATCATTTTGAAACACTGTAGCATAAGAGAGGCTCTGAAAACAGAGTAAAACACCCTTTTATGAGGTAAATTTACATTTGTAAAGGAACTTTTCATTTGTCAGGATTCATCCCCTCCCTATGCTCAGAAGAAAAGAATGATGCTAAATCATTACAGACTCTGGAGAGCAATGTCAGCAAAATGGCAAAAGGGAGTTCTTTAGGGCTTGTTCTCTAGATCCATCCTGTGGGCAAAAGCTCTAGTGGATCCAGGATCTTGAACTACTCTAGAGTTCAACGCCAAGTCCTCTAGACCATGATTCCAGGCTACCCGATAAGGACCTAGTTTGCTGGACCCCTGTATTTATAGGCCTTAATCTGGCCCCTGAAGACCCAAGACTTAAACCCAACCTCATGGACTCAAGCCACAGCCTCATTCCAATTCCAGGTCAGCTTCCATAATGTCAAACTTCAGAACAATTCTTATGGACCCAGATACCAAATGCATTCCAGTACCAGGCGAGACCTCATGGACATAGGCTTTAGGCTGAACCCTCAGAGAGAGAAGGTATCCAACCTGAGGATTCAGGGGTACTCCACCCCCCAAAAGAACCAGTCAACTAGTCCACCGCAGTACTAGGTCAGGATGCATGCAGGATGCAGGTCCACTAAAGCAGAATCAAGCTAACTGTAGAAACCTAAACACCAAGCATTCACCCATGCAACCAGATGCCATTCTCACCTATCATTTCATACCAGCCCCTGACAGCCTGCCTGAGGACTCTTGCAGCAAACCCAACCATGAACTCTTCCCAAAAGCCCGTTCAGATCATCTGAATGAGCTCACTTGTAAAGGACTTTTCCTATAGAAACCCATCTGTAAATCCTGGAATAAGTACCTACTTCTTCAAATGAACAAAAATCAAAACAAGTCTACAAAGGTCATAAATGATCAGAGAAACATGACAGCACAAAAATAATGAAACACCGATAACAGTCACTAAAGAAATGGAGATCTACAAACAACTTGAGAAAGTCTTCAGAATAATTGTTTTAAAAGAGATCCGTGAGCTTTAAGAAAAAAACAGAATACAAAATGATGTCAGGAAAACAATATGCAAACAAAATGAGAATATCACCAAAGAGAAATCATAAAAAAAAGAACCAAACCGAAATTCTGATGCTAAAGAACTCAATGATATTTGACGGGAGATTTAATCAATAGAGAAAAGATTAAGTAAACTCAATGATGAGTCTTTTGAAATCACTCATTAAGAGGGAAAAAATCTAAAGGGATGGAATAAAATGAATCAGAAAAAGCCTATGGAACTTATGGAACACCATCAAGTGAAACAATGGGGGGAGTTCAAAGGAGTCAGAGAAAAAGAAAGCGTAGAAAGTTTCTTTGAAGACAAAAAGAGAAAACTTCCCAAATTTGAAGAAAGGAACAAACATTCATATCCAGAAAGCCCAATGCAAGACTGCCTTAAAAAAATGCTAAAAGAAGTTCTTTAAGTTGAAATGAAAGAAGATAAGCAATGTGAAAACAGATAAAACTTCAAACTCACTTTAAGAATTTAGTCAAATTAGTAATATTAATTTGCTTTTTTATAATATTAATATTGACCTGCTCTGTTGGAATATTAATAATATTGTTACTCATATGTTGTTATATTCTTAATATTATCACAGAGCAATGTCAATTCTTTAATTATCAATAGTTACTTTAAATGTAAATTGATTAAATTTTCTAATGAAAAAACATAGAATAGCTGAATGTATTTAAAAAAACAAGATCCAACTATGTACTACCCATAAGAGACTCACTTCAGTTTTAAAAACACATGTATGCTGTAAGTGAAGGGATATAAAAAGATATTCCATGTAAAAGCTAACCAATGGGATCAAAGGTAGCTATATTAGACTTACTAGACTTTTAGCCAAAAATTGTCACAAGAAACAATAAAGTTCATTACATAATATAAGGCTAAATTCATGATGAATTTGAATTTGTTAAATTTACATATGACAATTGTAAATATTTATGCACCCAACATAGCACATCTAAGTTTATAAAGCAAATGCTAAAAGAACTAAAAGGGTAATTAGCAGCAATATAGTAATAGTAATGAACTTTTACATCCCTTTTAACAATGGCTATATCATCTGAACATAAAACCCATAGGGACACAATGGACTTAATACTGTAGAACAAATAAATATCACACAACACACACAACACACACACACACACACACACACATACACATACACAAAGCAGACACACACAAACAATGTTGTACCTAATAATAGTAGAGTATAAATGCTTTTCACAGACACAGAAACATTCTTTAGGATAGAGCCTATGTTAGGTTACAAAACAAACCAATAAATTTAAGAAGACTGAAGTTATACCAAGTATTTTTTCCAATCACTATAGTATGAATATAGAAACCAATAACAAGAAGAAATTAGAAGATTAAAAATATGAAGACATTAAGAAAGTGCAATCCTTAACTATCAATGAGAAGGAAGAAAGAAGTTAATGAGAAATTTTTAATAATCTTCTTTAGACAAATGAAAATGGAAACACAGCAGATGGAATACAGAAAAAAAACATTTTTAAAAAGGAAATTACAATGATAAATGACTACATTAAGAAAAAAAGAAAGATTTCAAGCAATCTAAATTTAAAACCTCTAAGAACTAGTAAAACAAAATCAAACTAAACATTTACATAACATAAGAAAGGAAGTTATAGATCAGAGCCCCAGGAAATGAAATCAAATGAAATTTTATTATGTGCATGTATAAATATGACATAAGGAATCCCAATGTTATATATAATAACAATGAACCAGTAAAAAATAAAATAAAATACTTTTACCAATCAGAGCAGAACTGAATTAAATAGAAAAATGACAAAAAAACATCAGTTAAATTAAGACTTATTTTTGGATTAGATAAAAAGAGAAGTCTCAAGTAAATCAGAAGTGAAAAAAGAGATATTACAAGTGATACTACAAAAACATAAGAGATCATAAAAGTCCATTGAAAAAGAAAAATACTGATATAGACACATGCAACATAGCAACACTGAATCGTGAAGAAAGTAGAACATTTTAACAGACCAATAACAACTAAAGGCATTAAATTATTAACCAAAATTTTTTTCAATAAATAAAATCCCAAGAGCTGTTTCAAGAATGAATTCTACAAAACAGTTAATGAATAACTTATGCCATTCCTTTTCAAACTTTAAAAATACTTTGAAAAGCAACAAATTCTACAAACTCATTTTATGAGCTCAAATCTACCTTGATACTGCTATCAGACAAGCATTCTACTAGAAAGGAAATCACAAGCCACTATACTAATGAAGACAGATGGAAAAAATCCTGACAAAATACAAGTCAAATTTAATAAAATAAAATAAAAAGATTATACACCATGATCAAGTGGGATTTATCCTTGAAATGCAAGGATGGTTTGACATATGAAAGTCAATAAATTTGGTATATTACATTAATAGAATAAGAGATAAAAGTCATATAATCATCTCAATAGATACAAAAATAAAGTATTTGACAAAAGTCAGCATTCTTTCGTGAAAACATTACCAACAAATTAGATACAGATGGAATGCTCAACACAATATAGCCAAATATGACAAATAGGTAAAAGACTTCACTGACTTTAGTATCATGTGATCATCATATTGAACAGTGAAAAGTTGAAAGATTTTTTTACAAGATAAGGGTGCCCACTTTTGCCCCTTTCAATTAAATGTAGTACTAGAAATCCTCAACATACTAATTAGAAAAGAAAAAATAAGTCACGCAAATTGGAAAAGACAAAGTAAAATTGCCTTTGTATGCAGATAATATTATCTTTTTTTTTTAATGGATGGTCAGTGCATTTTTATGAATCAGCACAGTACAAAAATAAATAAAAATAAGGAAAGGGGAATTAAATTACAGCCAAACTGAGCTTCATGACTGTCAGATTATAAACCACACATACTCACACACTACACATACATACAAAATGAGACAAATATAAATTAATATTAACAATACCCACAGTTTGGTCAAAGAATAGCTACAGAAGAAATTGCACTAAAAAACCAACATATATCACACATGTGTAATTAGCAGTTTCAAATATACAGCTATGAATAGTTCTGAGAGGAAAAAAAAATGGCACATTTTCTTTTCATTGCAAGTTTAACAACTGTTGGAACAAAACTAAATTCTAGTAACTGCATGGAAAGAATATATCAACCCTCAGGTTTACAAGAAAAAGAGAAAAACCAAATCCTGAACTATTATTCCTGTGGCTTGTTCTGTGCATGGGTGTAATTTTCACAGCCATCTGTTCTAAGATTA
The DNA here is from genome assembly GCF_048772815.1 of Callospermophilus lateralis. NCBI lineage: Eukaryota > Metazoa > Chordata > Mammalia > Rodentia > Sciuridae > Callospermophilus > Callospermophilus lateralis. The sequence goes on from NW_027511135.1 coordinate 1,166,927, forward strand.
TTTTTCTTAAGACACAAAATGCTCCTGGTTTGCATGCACAATATCACTGTAAAAGCAACAATTAAAGAATAAAGGTTGTTTTTTTTTTGTAGGTTAGTTTTTTGTTGTTGTTCTAAAAGTAGTCTTCATAGCAGCATGTCAAATGGGTTCATTGCTTGCACACTCAAGTATATCAGTTGCTCCTTTACAATACTGATGACCAGTGCAAGGAAAGAGAAGAGAACACATAGGCTTCACATTGGTGGAACTAGAGTTGTTTTCTTAGTCCACAACATCTCCTGAAATGTGTACCTCCTCCAAAAACAAAAAACAACAATAACAAAAAAAAAAAAAAAAGAATTTTACAGAGAGAGAAGGAAACAGATAAAAAACCGGAATCCTGTGGATGCAACTTAATGGCACAGTTCTAGGCCAGGTTCAGCCAGCTGTATGGACTACAAACATGCACCCTTCTGCTGAGACTAGGCACCTGAAGCTCCTCTTCTGTGCCCGAAGGGGCCAGCTGTGCCCACAGGCCTCCCACCTCGGGTCACGAGTGGCAGCAGGATGAAAAGACAGGCTGCATAAAAACCAGCAGAGAAGAGAGGCTGTGGTAAAGTCTGTGCCAGCAGCCGCAGGTGCCTTCCAGCTCTTCATCCGATTATCTCACAGTCCCAGGAACTGGCTCAGTGTGGACCTCAAGGAGTAGCTGGAGAAAGGCTCTCCAGCAGGGCAGGCCCTCTTCCCCATCTCTGGGAAAGCCTCAGACCAAAAGGCTCTGCTCCAGGCCTCTTAAATTGGTACCTCAATTTCACAGCTTTCTTTTTTTTTTTTTTAATGTGAATTTCAGTAGTGCTTGTGCAGAAGTCTGGCAGCCACCTAAAACCTAATCCTATGTAAAATGACCTCTGCCTTCCCCACCCCAGCCCCCAATTCCAGCACTCCCTGGTGACCAGGACTGGAAGAGAGAATCCTCTACAGCATCTTCACACTGCTATTTGTTCCCCAAAGGAAGAGTGGGGGCCACACAGGAAGACTTGCTTCCTTCTCGTGGACCTCTCCCAAGCCACCAGTCTGGGAGAATTAGAAAGAAAACAGGTAAAGTACATAACATGTGTTTTCATAGCAACTAGGGTAAGGTGGACACCAAAACTAGCAGCTGCAAGTAATCAGCTACAGAATCACCAAGCTTCCAAAGCAATCAGGAGTCAAACTCCCATCTTGTAATTATCTCCAAGATCCAGCTGTCTCACTGGGCCTTACAGAGCAAGGCTTCCTCTCCAGAAGAAAGTAAACTGCTTGGAAACAGCTTTAAATTAACACGGGGTGGGGGTGGGATACACCATTATCACATCACCCCTACTGCTGATCTCACCTACCCCGACTCGGCAGGACAAATGTCATGTGCACCAGCAAGAGGCCTTAGCACTTAGGTGGGCACCAGCTTGGTCTCAGGTGTGGACTTCTCCACCTGCCCAGAAGACAGGCTGTTGCTAATGGGCAGCTGCCACTGTCCTGGCTTTCACCACAGGGTGACTAAGCTGTGTTATTCAAATGAAAAATTCACCTAGGAAAGTAGCTGTACCCAGCTTCACCCTACCCCTTCAGCTGGGTCCCAAAATAAGAACCTAATGAGGCAAACAAGCTCATTAGCCAACACTAATGTGGGAGCTGGGAGTAGTGGGCAAGGGGCAGAGGGGCAAGTTCCACTTCTCCACTAAAGGAAAGCCCTTCTCCCAAAAAAAGAAAACGCAAACCAGGGCCGTGCGCAGGCAAACCACTGGACACAATCATTGCACGAGACCCACTTTGCCCCTCCTCTACTGAAGATGTCCCAGGGCTTACGAGGATCTTGCTTCAAAACCCTTGTCTTTGAGGCTCAGTCAGGGTAGCTGGCTTGAGGAGCCTCTGGGAGAATGAACCATCCAAAACAGTTGGACCTCTGACCAGAAATCCCAATTCCTCCCTGGGCCCGCAGCCAGAGACCCCCTCACCAGCTCCCATCCAGGGAGCAGTGGGCAGCCTCACCCACCATGGATCCAGCAAGGGCATAGGCAGCAGGGGCTAGTCAGCCCCTTGGGTTCCCCAAAGCGGGAGGTCAGCCTGGGTGGCTTCGAGTACATCTGGGTTTGCACAAGGTTTGAGAGTTCAAGTCTCCAGAATTCTTCACAGGGCTGAAAAAAATCCCAAGGAGAGAACATGGGAAGGGGGAGGCCCTTGGTGGCTTTGCTAGACACATACTGTACACAAAACTCTGATTTAATAATAAATTTTTAAAAATGAATCCTTGAGCCATGACCAGGGCTACAGGGCTCACCAATCAAGCCCTAGAAGGAGCCTCTTCTTGTCCTCCTGGCCACTCTCATTCTTCAGGTCGGAGAACACCTGTGTGAAATAGTGTGGGTCAGCATTGATCTGCAGCATCTTGGAGCTCATGAGGTTGATGACAGAGAGGCAACGGTCCCAAAAGGCCTCCTTGCAGCTCTCCACCAGGAAGGGCTTGAGCGGGTAGGAGATCTCGTTGCCCATGTAGGAATAGGAGAGGTACAGGCAGGTCAGCAGGACGGCCTGGAGCTCATGGTCTGAACCCACCTCAGACGAGATAACATCCCTGCAGAGCATATAGAGGAAGCCCAGGTTGGCCGGCGTGATGAAGCCCTGGTCCTGCCAGCCCTGCAGAAGCAGGGAGCGGTCCACACTGCGCAGCCAAAGCACGGGGTCCGTTGGGGACAGGTGCTTCAGGCGGTAGCACCGGGGGCAGAGAAATTCGCCCAGGCAGCGCAGCAGCTCGCTGGTGGATGCCTGGACGATGACCCGTTTGGGCGTCCCTGCGGAAGTGACGGAGGGGTGCGGGGCCTTCTTGACAGAGGAGGAGACCCCGGTCTGGGAGCCTGAGAGCTGGTTGGCCCGGGGTGCGGGCGGCTGGGCCGGTGGGGGCTGGGCGAATGTGGACAGGTTGGCGCAGGACAGCGACTTCTTCAGGTTCTCATTGTTGAGGTGCGTGATGTTGTTCTGGTAGCTGCTGTTGGGCTGCACCTTCTTGGAGTTCTTCTTCTTGGCTGACACGGCCACAATCCTCTTCCAAGGCAGCACGGAAATGATGGAGTGCCGCTTCAGGTTCTTGTCCTTGGCGTTCTTGCTGTTCTGCACGGCCGTGTAGTGGCCCACCGTGGCCGCGCCATCCTCAAACAGCGTGGCCTTCCGGTAGCTGGGGGACAGGGACAGCACCGTGCCCATGGTGCTGCTGCGCGCCCAGCGGGGGCCCGCGTCCCTGCGCGCCCAGCCTGCCGGCCAGAGGGAAAAAACGGCTCACTGAGCCTGCGGCGGCCCCGAAAAGGAGGAGGGGACGCTCCCGGCACGCGTGCTGCCCCTCCAGATCAGGCAGGCGGCGGCTCCTGTGCTCCCAGCCCTCCGCAATGCGCGCCGCGGCTCAGCCGCCGCAGTCCCGGCGCTCGGCGGGGCTCCGCGGGGCTCGCGCTCGGCGGCGGCGGCGGCGGCAGCTCCGGAGCTTCTGTCCAAGGTTCTGCAGACGTCGCGGCCCCGCCCCCCACTCGGCTGCCCTCGCCTTTGCCGTCGCGTTACCGCCCCCGCCCTCAGAGCGCGCCTCAGCAGTCTCCTCGGGAGCGCGCCGTCCACGAGTCGGCTCTGGCGGGCCTGGTCTCGTCGCGGAACCGCGGCCGCCAGGGTCCTCGACCCGAGCCGCTCAAGGTACGGCAGATGCGGCCGCGAGCGGGATGCGCTTCTACTCACCGCGCCCCATCTAAGAGCCAGCTCGGGCGGCAGCGGGGACACCCGGCGCCCGCCCCGCCCCGGCCCTTTGGTGCCGCCCAGATAATATTATCTTAAAATAAAAAACTACAAAGGTTCTATAAAAGAACTATTAGAACTAATATATAAATTCAGTAAAGTTTCAGTATACAAAACAAAATTGCAAAATCAGTAGAATTAATTTTCTTAAAAAAGAAATAAAAAATAAAACCATTTATAATAGCATCCAAAGAATGCAATATTTGGAATAAATCCATCCAAGGATGAGGAAATATTTGTACAAAGAAAACTATGAAACACTGATGAAGGAAATACAGGGTATCTTTCTATGTATTTGTACCTTTTTCAATTTCCTTCTATTTTTTTAGGTTAGAAAAATTAATATTGGCAAAATATGCATATTATTCAAAATGTTCTATAGATTCAATGTAACCCCCATCAACATTCCAATACTATTTTCTCACAAAAATAGCAAAAAAAAAATAATCCTATAATTTGTATAGAACCACAAAGGATTCCAAATAGCAGAAGCAATCTTGAGCAAAGAGAACAAAGCTACAGACATCACACTACCTGATATTAAAATATACCACAAAGCTATAGTAACCAAAGCAGCATGATATTTATATAAAAGCAAACTAATGGGGAAAAAAAGAAAAAGATCATAAAGAAATACACGTTTTATGATCAACTGATCTTTGACAAAGCTGCAAAGAACATAGAATGGGGAAAGACATTCACTTCAATAAAATGTGGGATGAAAACCAAATATCCACTTACAGAAATTAAATTGAACACTTTTCTTTCACTAATTTTTTTTAAAAAACCAACTCAAAATAAATTAAAGAATTAAACATAAGTCCTGAAGTCATAAAACTTCTAGAAGAAAAGATGGATAGAGTTTCTTGTTCTTGCCTGGGAAAAAATATAATCCCCAAAACAACAGGCACCCAAACCAAAAATTAACAAGTGGGATTACATCAAACTAAAAATTGTTGCACAGGAAGGGAAACAACAGAGTGAGGAGGCAACTTATGCAATGGGAGAATATATTTGCAGGCCCTGAAACTGGTAAATGGCTAATACCTAAAATATATAAGGAATACAAACATCTCAATTACAAGTAAACAAATAGCTTGATTAAAAAGTGTGCAAAGGATTCAGTCATTGCTCAAAGGAAGATATACAAATGACAAATAAAAAATTGCTTAACCTCTGCAATCATCAGGGAAATGCAAATTAAAACCATAGTAACCTATGAACTCCTACCAGTTGGAATGCCTAATATCAAAAGGACAAAAGAAGATGATGAGGATGCCACAAAAAGGAATTCTGTGGGTGAGAATGCAAATTAGTGAAACCATCATGAAAAACAATATGATGTTTCCTCAAAAAATTAAAAATAGAAAGCCTATGTGATCCAGCAATGTGCTTCCTAGATCTACCTCCCAAGAAATGAAGTCAATATGTTGAAGAGACATCTGCACCGCAATTTGCATTGCAGAACTATTCCTGCAATATCCTGGAAATGGAAACAACTTAAGTTCCATTAACTGATGAATGGATAAGAAAAATGGAATGCTATTCAGCCTTACCAAAAGAGGAAATCCTGTCATTTGCAAGAGCTTGGAGGAACCTGGAGGACCTTATGCTAAGTGAAATAAGTTAGGCACAGAAAGACAAAGACTATCCAATTTTGCTTATATTTAAAATAAAAAATAAATAAACTGAACTCAGAAATAGAGACTATCAGGTTGTTATTAGGACCTGGAAAAATATTGATCAAAGGGTACAAATTTTCAGTTAGATGGGAGGAATAGTTTTGGAGTTCTATTGTACAGCATAGTGATTATAGCTAATAATAACATATATCTGAAAATTCTAAAATGGTAGATCTTAAATGTTCTCATCAAACAAAAATAGTAAGTATCTGAGGTGATGAATATATCCATTAAATTAATTTAATCATTTAAATACATATATTAAGATTAAATATATTAAAATATTAAATGATTATATATTAAAATTTTAAATGATATTAAAATATATATATACACATATGTATATATATATATATATATATATATATAGAACAAAATATCATGTCACACAACATAATTATATATAATTATTATTTGTTAGTTATACTATAATAAAGCTGAAGAGAGAAAAGTGTCATCTTTTAGTTCTCATAACTGTTTGAGATTGTTGATATCTGGAAACAGATAAATTTTATGACCTATCCCTCTTATCTCAGGAATATACAATATTTTATAAATAAGTGAACTTATGCTTTTTACATATTTATATAACACAACAAAAAGACAGTAACAACTGCAAAGACATTGAGTGAACCAGGAAGTATGTAGAGGTCAAAACCAAGATAGGCACTAAAAACATTCTCCAGAAAAGTAAATAAATCACTAGAAATTCTTTCCAATGGCTGAGGCACCAATTTAACTCTATGTAACAAAACTTTCCCTTCTTTTCTGTGCTTTTCCTGGTTACCTCCCATAACCATCCTCATATCCATCGTTCTTTGTTGACAGGATAATGAATAAGAGAAAAGAGGTCATTCTTCTCTTGGGCCATCCTTTCAACTCTGTTACAGCATCTTAGTGACCTCATAAAGCCTCTTGCATTAATATCTCTCAGGAACACCAACATCTGAATTCCTGTTCTTTACTGGCTGACATAAGGCAATCATGAGATAAGTTGAAAAAAATGTGGACCAGGCACCTTACTCTGTATCTCAGATTCTCATCTGTACAATGAGAGTATTTCTTTCAGAAATTAAATCTTTCCCTATAATTCAGTGCTTGAATTATTCTCCCTGCCCCAGGATATATGAGGCTTAATTAAGTTTCTGATTCTGATTACTACTACAGACATACTATCAAACTATCTTTTCAGTTGTGTTGTAATTAAAGGGAGAGGTATGGTTACATAAAACAAGAAATTATTATGTGACTCTACATTGTGCCTGCATGCATTTCATCATCTTATAACTATGGCATTATTTCTGCATTGAAAGCCGATAAATGGATTTCTGTTGAAAGTGGTATCCTGTGGTTGATCCCCAGCATGTATTTTTGCATCCCCATCCCTAATCTGGAATTCTTGTCTCACTAGCTCATAGCTGCCACAAACTCTTCTACAGAGGAAAAGTACAGTCTTTTGTGGAGATAAAATAACAAGGAGCCAGGAAGTTAGTCTTACTCAAATAAGTTTCTGAGGATGCCTGGCTTGGTCCCATTGGATTCAATCCTGCCCACTGTAATCACTTAAAAATGGGAAGGGTATATTTTGCATCCACTCTTATTTTCCTAAGACAGAGAGAGGTCAATATTGTTATTGGAAAATTTCTTGAAAGAAATTTCTATGATTAATTAATGTGTGTTTTGTATTATCTTTGCTTGGCCAACAAGCTAGGCTTTAGCCCAAATGGCTATAATTCCTCTCATAACAACCGAGTATGGTCAATGGCATATACTTATTCTTCCCATTAATCTCCACACAGAAAGAGCTGGGAGGCTTGTTTCTGGTAGGCTTCATTATCATCAATGAGGCTCCTTCAGGAAAGTCGAGGTGAATGAAGCAAACGGCATTAAAAGAGAAAGAACATGATTTCCGCAGGACTCTCAGCTTTCTTTTTCTCTGGCATAAACATTGCTTCCTTCAGAAATCATTCCTTCTCAATGTGATATTCTTCTGATTTGGTCTACCAAATCAGATTAATGCCACAGAAAATCTAGAGGTTAGTTTGTCCTCTACCTTAGGCACAGACTTCCCTCTGGGTTGGGGCTGGGTAGACAGTGGGGATGGCATGGGATATGTTTCTATGGCCATATTCAAACTCTTCAGCTTTTTCATGTGATGTCTCTTGACCTAGTTTAAACAGATTCTGGGAGATTATTTCCAATTTCAAGTCCCAAATCAGTAGGCACAATGGAAAATGTAGACATGACTCCTGCCTTTCCTTCTCTTCTTTCAACTGTCTAAATATTACCAATTTTCCCTCTTTGACATTAAAACTTTATTCTCATCATAAGAAAGCTTACTGTTATACTTTTTATATATAAATGTCTTATACATGCATATGTGACTGAATATACATTCCAAAATTTGTTCCTCATTATAATAAACCCTTGGCCCACCCTACAAATATTACACAATAGGTCTTTGCCCCCCAACACCAATTAGAGAGTTATGCTCAACTTCATATATCAAGGGAATTAAAAAATTCTGCAGTGGACCCTGTTAATTTTCTAGACAATGCAGAGTTTATTCACTTATTAATTAATAGCAAGTAGAACTAATGTTATGGAGGCCCATTTAAAAATTGCTATTCAGAAAAAAACAAAATTTTATGCAACTGAATCCCAAAAGCTTCAACTCAGAACAGAGTACTTAAGGTGAAAATCTCATATGATAAACATTTTAAACAACACATGGGGTAAGATTCTCACACTGTGATAACAGAGATCCCTGTGTCTAATTATGTAGTCATTTGTTGATATGTAACCACTGAGGGGAATAGAAAATGATTCATATGTGATCTTAGATGACTTAGTTTTTCCCGATCAGTGTTTTTTTTTAGTTTAAACTCATTTAAAAAGCATATTGTACAACTCCATAGTAGTACTGTGAACATAGTTAACATAGTCTCCTTATACAGAATTATAGATAACCTTAAAAATCACTTGTATAGCCTCTAAGATGTATTTGTCAGAATTGTGGAATGAAGAAATACCATCATTTTAGACTGGAGATCCTTCACACTATATTAAAAAGATCAGGAAATTTACAATTGGAAGACTCTTGGTATCAGCTGTCACTTACTTCTTAGCTGCACGAATTTGAACAAGTCCATATAGTCTCCTTGAATTTCAGCTTCTTCACAAATGAGAGATTTCTATTGCCTGCCTGAGAAGATTATTAGAAATAAATGAAGTAAATAAAGGAAAATGCACTGTGAATGTCCAAAGTCTATGTAAGTGGCATTGTGTTTAGAAAACTTAAGCTACCTAGGGATCCTTTCTATGCTTCCTAAATAAGAACAAATGCTTAGGTAGTTCCCTGTCTGTGAAATGCTGCTTTCCTATCTTCTATAATCTCAATTTCCTTATATTCCTTACAGAAACTTATGCACAAAAGAAATGTTAACAAAACAGTGTAAATCCAATTATAATGAGTAATGAAGTGTCATAACAAGGCAGTACAGTCTCTGAGAAAGATTGTCATGAGCGAACATTAAGGACATGGTGATGAAACTCAAGGTACTGGGGAGACTGACTGAGGGTATTTCAGACTTTTCAAAAACCACACTCTCAAATCACACCACATAGATGATCTCTACTGCACATGCAGTGCACAGAGAGGGAGAGAAGTGCTCCTGAGATGTTCCATCAGACCACACTGCCTTTGAGTACACAAACTTATGGGAATATGCTCTAACTCACCCTGATGTGCCCAAAGCTCTCACTTGTCAAACTCATTGATTGGATCAACATAGAAAACAAGAATAAAAAAGGGTTTTGAGAGGTATCCCCTGAACACTTTTTTTTCTCTGAAATTTAAGGTACTTAATGTATTCATCAATATCCCTATGTTAAATTTTAGTGGTATGGTTTCCAGGTATAAGTTTTCCTTTCCACATTTAAGGGATACCTTTAACTTGGGTCTTAGGCACTGCTCAGGAGTACCTTCCAAATGACTTTTTCAAACTTTCTCCAACTGCTTCACCTTTTAGTAGATTCCAGGTGGTAGAATAGACTAAAAGGCACACAGATTGCAATGAGTTTTGTCTGTGAGAAAATGCTGATAGCTTTTGTATTTCCAATTCTCTCCAAATATTTATTTTCTTTAATTTCTTCTTTGGTACTTGTATTCTCAAACAGGAAAGAAAAAAAAGTATTTTTTTTATATCTTTTTTTTTTCTAAAGTCATCAAGCTTATATTTGTACAGCTAAGAGAAAATAACCCTCCAAATACTATTATAAACTTTTACTCTCATTCCTCTATTCCTTTACCCATTTGGGAAGTAGATCTTCTGGAAAAGTACTGCACTGCTCCTCTCATTCTAGAGACATGGCAGAATCTTCTTGTACCTAATATAAAGCTTTATAGCTATTTTTTGTTTGTTATGCTTTAGGAACCAAGCATTTTTTTTCCCTAAATACTTCAAATTTTTCTCATCAAAATAAACTTTTTTCACAATGCTATACAGTGATTTCCTTATTCACAAGCTTGTGTTGATATAAGTATTCCTTATCCACTACATTAGTCACTCTCTTGTCACTAACTGGGAAGATCTACATCTTGAATTTCTGTTGCCTGTATCCATGAGTAAAGCTTAATTGAACTATAATGAATAAGAGAGAATAATATCTAAATTAGCAAAGTCTATGAAGGGAACTTGTGCTAAGTTTATAATTTGAAATAAGCCCATAGTCCATATCAAAAGTGCATAGATAGCTAGGCACAGTGGCATATACCTGTAATTCCAGTGATTTGGGTGACTCAGGAAGGAGGATCTTGAGTTCAAAGCCAGCCTCAACAACAGTGAGGCACTAAGTACTTCAGTGAGTCCTTGTCTCTAAGTAAAATATAAACTAGGGCCTGGAATGTGGCTCAGTGGTTGACTGCCCCTGAGTTCTATCCGTGGTGTGTGTGTATGTATGCATGTGTATGTATGTGTGTGTATATATATATATATATATATATATATATATATATGAGAGAGAGAGACTAGAGAGAGAAATAAAGTTTTTTTAAAAAAATTCACTGCCTTTGAGAAATATATATATATATATATATATATATATATATATATATATATATATTTATATATATTAAAAATAGAACTATCATGTGTCCACTCCAGTAAGAATGGCAGCCATTATGAAGTCAAACAACAAGTGTTGGCAAGAATGCTGGGGAAAAAGGTACATTCATACATTGCTGGTGGGGCTGCAAATTGGTGCAGCCAATTTGGAAAGCAGTATGGAGATTTCTTTGAAAGCTGGGAATGGAACCACCATTTGACCCAGCTATTCCTCTTCTCAGACTATACCCAAAGGACCTAAAAACAGCATACTACAGGGACAGAGACACATCAATGTTTATAGCAGCACAATTCACAATAGCTAGACTGTGGAACCAACCTAATGCCCTTCAATGGATGAATGGATAAAAAAATGTGGCACTTATACACAATGGAACATTACTCAGCAATAAATAATAACAAGATCATGGCATTTGCAGGGAAATGGATGGCATTAGAGCAGATTATGCTAAGTGAAGTTAGCCAATCCCTAAAAAGCAACTGCTGAATGTCTTCTCTGATATAAGGGGGGTGACTCAATATTGGGTAGGGAGGAAGAGCATGAGAAGAAGATTACCACTAAATAGGGAAGAGAGGTGGGAGGGAAAGGAAGGGAGAAGGGGAATTGCACAGAAGAAATGAAGGAGACCCTCATCATTATATAGAATACATGTATGATGATGTGAGGGGGAAAAAAGAAAAAAAAGTGTGTCACATTAGATTGGGTAGAGAGAAGTGATGGGAGGGGAGGGGAGGGGAAAGGGGGACAGGAAGGACAGCAGAATAAAGTAGACATTATTATTGCTGTGTGTATATATGTGACTGCATGACCAATGTGATTCTGCAACCTGCACACTCAGAAAAGTGATAAATTATATCCCATCTAATTCAAATGTAAAAAAATTAATGTTCTTTTTCAAAGATAAGAATTATACTAAAAAAAAGCAGATTTTAACGTGAGAGGAGGGCTTCTTTCTTACAGAGCCAGTAGGAAGTGAATTATTGAGGGTAGCCTAGGCTAAGCATCAATAATTAATCAACTCAAAAATCTTAGTAAGTACATGCAGAAGCAGCTAATTTCTCCTTTTCCCAAAGACAAGTGTGGAATTCTCAACCAAGCAGTAACTCTGGGATCCAGGCTCTTTCTACTTTTGGCACCTTTATGCCTTAGGGCAGACTTTCTAGGAGCCCAGGAAAAACTTAAGACTGTGATTTAAGGCATTCATGAATATGAGGAATTAACTTCTCTCTTATGAATCTAGAATACATCTACTAACTAGATGCCATCCTAAGAAAAACAAAAATAGTCACACAAATAATGTTCTTAACATTGTCTTAATGGGCCTTCACGTGCTTGCAGAACCTAACCTGTGAAATGCTGCTCTCAGGTCTCCTTGAAGTTCTCTACCAAGGCCTCTGCAAGTTGTCATCCAAAGGAAGAGAATGTCAAAAATTGCCTGTGACTTGCTATGGCCTAGCCTGGGAGTGATGTGACACTCTTTTACCCAATTCTATTGAACAGGAAGCCCCTGCCTATCCAGCAAGAGAACCAGAAAATGTAACCTTGTGTGCCAAGCCAAGGAAATGGGGTTTTTAAAACATTTAACCAGTCTCTGCAATAGTAGTTACATCTAAGGGGGTTAGTAAGACTTTATCTTACACACCATTTCTTCATAGAGCATTATTTGTCCTAATTTATGTAAAGCCTGGAACAGAGAAAGTGCTGTATAAGAGTTTTCTGTTTTTCTTATTGTCTTATTTATATTATTGTCACTATCATTATTGTTATTATAACCATTATCTAAAATAAAGAATAGACAATTAGAGATACCCTTCAAAAGGTTTTGAGAACATAAAGAAGTTCCTGTGGATACTATCTAGCTATCTTCAATTACTTCACAGTTCATTATGTAACTATAATAGATAAATATAGTTCACTAGTTTATCTCATTCTCAGCTAAGAACTACTCCAGGGTCCCAACAGTAGACCAGGCAAGGAAGGCAGGGCCCTCCAGACCAGGTGCCGGTTGCAGGTTTGTAGATCAGGCTCTGGCAGATCAGCACAGGAGAGAGAAAGCCTCACCAGCAAACTACAGTAAGTGATGTGTTATAGGACAATTTTCCTGCATCATGGTTCTTCCAGTACTTTTTCTCCTTACCAGGATCTTCTGTAAAAATTTTTGTTTAGTTTTTCTCGGTCAATGAAATTTCATGATCCTACTAAAATGTCTGATTCCCCAAGGGGACCTTTCCTACAAGCTTTAGTGCACACTAGGTAACTCCCCAAACCCTCAATCTCAAGTGCCAGCCATGTGAAACTAACTACTGAACAGGGACCTCCCTGGCCAACATGGATGGTCTTTACCACTTTATTTCCCTCGACAACCCCCATCCCTTCTTCAAAACACAGACCAAATCCACCAACACTCCTTCACTTCTCAAGGTTGAAAGAGGCTGGAAAGAATAGAGAGCAGGAAGACCACACACCTTATTGAATTTACCTTGTGTTGCTTGTGTATATGTTTTATGTTTGTTTTGTTTCCTTGTTTTATCTTCTAAGAGATCCAATTACTCTGTAGTCAAGGGTTTAGTTAACACTCAAGTTTTCCCCAGTTGACAGGAGAACGAAATGACTATGAAGAAATGGCCAATAATCCACCTTCCATGGAGAAAAGGCAAGGGGTACATTTTTTGGAAGCAGCCATCCTTTTGGACACTTGTAGGTGTGTTTCTGGAAGATAAATGCCATAGTGGTACATTTCCTGTTGCAGTACTGATTTTCTCCATGCCCTATTCTTTCCACTAATCTCTATATTTTCACCTCTCCTTTGGGTCCTACGGGAACAGCCTCCTCCACCCTTGACCTCCATGTCTCCTGCAGTTTTTATGCTACTCACCTCCTTTCTCAAGCACACCTGAGTTTCCAACTACATTAGGAAGCTTGTGGGAGCTAGATTTGTTGACCAGTTCATTTATATGTATCCTGTACTGAATGGAGCCATTAAAATTTTAATATATATTTTGAGATGATAGAAGGTTCTCCCAGAAATGCTGCCTAGAACAAAACTGAACAATCAGATCCAAGTGTAGATTTATCAGAGTCTGAAAGGTGACCTTAAAGGACAATTCTAGGCTCTGGAGTGCATATGAAATTCATATGCGTCTTCATGATGTGAATGCATTATTTTCCAAAGATCAAAGTTATAGATTTCTAGAGTAATTTATTTGTTTAAGTCTCAAAATGTATACAGAAGTGCTTATTTTGGTCTCCCTTTGTGTAATTTGTTCAAAACATCTTACTAGTCCTTTTTATTGGTTACTAGGAATAGCAGGGCATCTTTTTTTTTTTTTTAAAGAGAAAGTGAGAGAGGGAGAGAGAGAGAGAATTTTTTTTAATATTTATTTTTTAGTTCTCGGCAGACACAACATCTTTGTTTGTATGTGGTGCTGAGGATCGAACCCGGGCCGCATGCACACCAGGTGAGCACGCGACCGCTTGAGCCACATCTCCAGCCCTAGCAGGGCATCTTAACCACAACAAGAAGCTAAGGACACAGTTATGTGTGGATAGATAGACCCACAGACTTCCAGGTGTATGTTGAAAGCCAAACCTTTTCCTCCACATTTACAAATGTCACAACAAACTGTTACATATTACTGACCAGATGCAATATCTGTGCTAAGCATTTCAGAATGAGTAATGATGAATGTGTCCCACCCCACACAAGCTCCCATTCTACCTAAGAGAAATGAGAGAAATACAAAATAATAACAATGCACAATAAGATGTAACAACTTTCCTATGAAGCATTAAACAAAATATTAAGAGAGTTCAGGGAGAGATCACCTACATTTTGATAAATCAAATAAGAAATGATATTAGATAGATTTTGAAAGAAGATTTGAAATAGAATAGAATTTGGCTGCAGAGTGAAATAACTAGAAGTAGGGGACAGTCAACAAAGAAGCCAAGCACCTAGGGAAGGATTTGCTTTATGTCAGATGTTTTTTTGTGACAAAACAATCAAGTCATCTTGTTTAATTCACTGGAAATTGTAATCTTTTCCCTCAACTTTATTCAGATTATAATTTTCATTTACTCATAAAATTGTGTCAGGTGCAAGTAAAATTGTCAGGTACTATGTGGGTGCCTGTGTGTTTGTGCACCTGTGTGTATACCAGTATGTGTGTGTGTCTGCGTGTGTGCCTGTGTAAAGCTGTGTTGCAGTGTCTTTTATGGCTTTCATCTCAGAGGGACCCAGTCTAGGAATCACTGACTTCCAGAAAATGTAATGGCTCTTTGACCCTTTGTGCATCCTCACCATCTCTATCTTGATATTTTCCTGCCTATACCATGTTTTTAATTTCTGCCTTTGACTTCTCTGTCACTATGAGGATTAACATCTCTTTGGTTTGCACTTAAATTTCACTTCCAGTTTTTCCTTTGAATTGTGACTCTCAGTTCTATGTCCTTGATCCACTATCATCCTAACTTAATAAACCTGCAATAAAATTATTACATGGCATGGCTTAACTTTAAATACAAATAAATATAATAAAACCAGCCCTTGAAATGTGTACACTGGGAACTACAGTAGAAAGAATCAAACTATTGTACAGTAATTAACTGTGTTCCAGGGCAAAGGTCAAAAACATAGGATACAAAATATCTAGCATCCAGCAAGGTGATATCACCATATCCTGAATCCAGTAAAAAATTGCCAGACATGAAAAACTCCAAGGGAAAAATGACTCATAATGAGGAGAAAATTCCATCAATTGAAACCAATCCAGAATTGACAAAGCTGAAAAACTTAGTAAATATTATTATAACCGCATACTTGCTACTTGTTCAAAAGTTAAATGAAAATATAGTACAAAACCTGTCAACCTAGAATTCTATACCTAATAAAAATATCTTTCAAAGAAAGGTGAAATAGACTTTTTCAAACATATATATAAAAGCTGAAACATCCCTCATAGAAGACCTGCACTACAAGAAATGTTAGTGAATGAAATGAAATCCTTAAGGCAGAAGAAAAATGATACTCAATGGAAATTAGGGATCTATACAAAAGAAGGTAGATCAGTGAAAATCATAATTCTCTGAAAAAATATATATGAAATTTTTATTTAAATAACTTTTAAAGACATTAACAAATAAAATAAAAGCCCTATATCATGGAGTTTATAATATATGTAAATGTATAAAGACAACTCTCATATAATAAGGCTGTTATACATAAAGTACAGTGTAAGATGATAATATCACTTGAAGGAAGTGAAAATATGCATTATAACCCCTATAGAAATCTCTAACAAAGAGTTATAACTAGGACAGGAGGTACAGTTCAGTGGGGGAGCACTTCCCTAGCATTGTGAGGCTCTGGGTTCCATCCCCAGCAAAGCAGGGAAAAAAAAGTTATAGCTAATAATAACATTAAATGTAAATATAAAACCTTTAGGGAAAAACATAGAGGAGAAGTTCTATAACATTGGTCTGAACAATGATTTTTTTATATTAACCTAAAAACATGGGCCAAAAAAGCAAAAATAGACAAAAAGCATTACATCAAATTAAAAAACTTCAGGCTGGGTGTGGTAATATGAGCCTGGAATTCCAGCTACTTGGACAAAGGCAAGAGGATTGCACGTTCAAGGGCAGCCTGGACAAACAAAAAGTGATAAGGGTTAGGGATGTAAGTTTTGTGGTAGAGCACCCCCAGTACCACCACCAAAAAAAAAAAAAAAAAAAAAAAGCTTCTGCACAGCAAAGAAAGCAATTAACTAAAGAGACAACCTACTGAATGGGAGAAAATTTTTACAAACCATATCTCTGATGAGGAATTACTATTCAAAATACATTAAAAACTCAATAACAAGAAAAAACAAATAATCTGCTTTATAAATGCAATACATATTTCTAAAAGAAGACATACAAATGGCCAAAAAAGTACCTAAAAAACTCTCAACCCACTAATCAGGAATATGCCAATTAAACCCATCAAGAGAAATCACCTCACACCTGTTAAAATTATTGTTTTCAAAAAAAAAAGACAGCAAAAAGATAACAAGTGTTGGTTAGGATGTGGAGAAATTGTAATGCTTATACACTGTTGGTAGAATTTAAATTAGTATAGTCTCTGTAGAAAAAAGCATGGAGGTTCCTTGAAAAATTAAATATATGGCTACCATAGGATCCAGCAATCACACTTTCGGATATTTACTTAAAATATTTGAAGTCAGGGGCTGGGGTTGTGGCTCAGAGGTAGAGCACTTGCCTAGCATGTGCAAGGCCCTGGGTTCGATTCTCATCACCACAAATAAATAAATAAATAAAATTAAAAGGTATTGTGTCCAACTATAACTAAAAAAATAAATATTAAAAAAGTTGTGGGGCTGGAGTTGTGGCTCAGAGGTAGAGAACTCACCTGGCACACATGAGGCATTGGGTTCGATCCTCAGCACCACATAAAAATAAAATAAAGGAATTGTGTCCACCTACAACTAAAAATATATATTTTTAAGAATTGTGTATTTAAAATAAAAAGATTTGAAGTCAGTAAGTCAAACAGACGTCTGCATTCCCGTAGTCATTGCAGCATTTTTTGCAGTAATCAAGATATGGAATCAATTAAGTATCCATTAATGGACAGAAGAATAAATAAAATGGGCCATACAGCCAGGCACAGTGGTGAACACTTGTAATCCCGGCAGCACCGGAGGCTGATGCAGGAGAATTGCAAGTTCAAAGCCAGCCTCAGCAACAGTGAAGCACTAAGTAGCTGAGACTCTGTCTCTAAATAAAATACAAATTAGGGCTGGCTCACTGGTTGAGTACCCCTGAGTTCACTCACTGGTATCCCCCACCAAAAAAGAAAATGAGGTACACATACACAATGGAATACTATTCTCCCTTTAAAAGGAAGCAAATTCAGTCATTTAGAACAAGTGAATTAACTCGGAGGACATTATGTTAAGTGAAATAAGACAGGCATAGATAGATAAATATTGCCTAATTTCACTTACATATGGAAACTAAAAAAGTCAAACTTAGAAGATGAGAGTAGAAAGGTGGTTACTAGGAGATGGGGGTGGTGAGGGTAGAGATTGGGATTGGGAAGATGTTGGTCGAAGACACAAAATTCCAGTTAGGAGTAATAGGTTCAGAAGATCTGTGTACAACTTGGTGATCATAGTTAATAAGATTAGATTGTATAGGGCTGGGGATGTGGCTCAAGTGGTAATGCGCTCGCCTAGCATACACAGGGCACTGGGTTCGATCCTTGTGTCCACCAAAAACTGAAGAATAAATATTACCAAAAAAATTATATTGTATACTTAAAATTGCTAAGAAAGTAGGTTTTTGTTGTTTTGTTTTTTTCAGTGCTGAGGATCAAACCCAGGACTTCATACATGTAAGGCAAGCTCTCTACCACCGAGCCCCAGCCCCAGCCCTGGCAGTAGATCTAAAGTGTTCTCATCTCAAAAAGAAAGAAGTATATGCAGTGATAAACATATTAATAAGCTTGTTTTAGCCATTCACAATGAATATTTGTTTCAAAACATCATGTTGGGACTGGGGACTTGACTCAATGGTAGTGCGCTTGCTTGGCACGTATGAGGTTTGGGTTTGAAACGTAACAGTGCAAAAAAAAAATGTGCCATAAATATATGTGATTTTAATTTGTCAATTAAATGTATAAAAATATAAGCAAAAATGTAAATAACATAAACATACCCAATTAAACTGCAGAGCCTATCAGATTGGATAAAAAGGAAAACATGATATGCTGTTTATAAGAAACATACTTTAAATACAAAATATCAACAGGTTACAAGTTTAAAAAGTAAAAAAAATACATCATGTTAACACCAATAAAAGAAGAAATGAATGCCTATAGTAATCGCTAAAAAAGTAGATTTCAGAATAAAGAATGTTATCAGATCCTTACAGGTCATTTCATAATGATGAAGGGGTCAATTCGAGCATACCATAATCTAAAAACATTCACCAAACAAGATAGCTTCAAAATACATGTAACAAAACTTGATAGAACTACAAAGAGAAAAATAAAATCCACAATTGTAATAGAAGATTTCAATAACCTTCCTCTCAATAGTTAAAAGAGCAAAGTAGGGGCTGGGGATGTGGCTCAAGTGGTGGCCCGCTCACCTGGCATGCGTGCGCCCGGGTTCGATCCTCAGCGCCACATACAAATGGAGATGTTGTGTCTGACGATAACTAAAAAATAAAATATTAAAATTCTCCCTCTCTCTCGCTCTCTCTCTCCCCTCTCTGTCTTTAAAAAAAAAAAAGAGCAAAGTAGCAGAAAATCAGTAATGGTAGAGTAGGGATTTTACAAACATTATCAACCAAGTTGACATTGCTAATGTGTAGAGATGTCTATTCAATAATAGCAGAATACACATTCTTTTCAAGTGTGCATGGAATATTACAATACCTTAATTTTTGTTTAGTTATAGATGGACACAGTACCTTTATTTTATTTATTTATTTTTATGTGGTGGTGATGATTGAACCCAGTGCCTCACGTATACGGGGCAAGCACTCTGCCACTGAGCTACAACCCCAACCCTATTTTAATATATTGATAGATAACATTCTGTGCCATAAAAAAGTCACAATAAATGTAACAGGATTCAAGTCATATGAAGCATATTATTGAACTTAGAAATCAAATCAGAAATCAATGATAAAAAGATGTCTGCAAAATCTCCAAATATTTGAGCACTAAATAAAATATTTATAAACAATCCATGGATCAAAGCAGTAATAGAAAAAGAAATTAAATATTATTTTACACCAAATGAGAGTGAAAACAAACCTAAAACTTTCTGAGCTTTATAAAAGCACTACTTGGAATGGGAGTTCTTTATTGCACTAAAGCCTATAGTGATAAAGAAGAACAATCTCATATTGATGACATAAGTTCCTACCTTAAGAAACTAGGGCTTCTCGTGGTTCCAGTGGGGAGAGAAGGAGGAAGCAGGGAGCGGGGCGGCTGGGCGGGGACCCGCCGCGGCTGCTGCCACCGCCGCCAACACCGCCTCTGTGCTCCTGGCGTGGAAAAGGAGGTGTGAGTCCCGGGCGCGAGCCGGCCGCGGCGCCGCTGCGGGAGGGTGGGCGGCGGGAAGGCGATGGCGGATATAGATAAACTCAACATCGACAGCATCATCCAACGGCTGCTGGAAGTGAGAGGGTCCAAGCCAGGTAAGAATGTCCAGCTACAGGAGAATGAAATCAGAGGACTGTGCTTGAAGTCTGTGAGATCTTTCTCAGTCAGCCTATCCTACTAGAACTTGAAGCACCACTCAAGATATGTGGTGATATCCATGGGCAGTACTATGATCTGCTTCGACTTTTTGAATACGGTGGTTTCCCGCCAGAAAGCAACTATCTGTTCCTTGGGGACTATGTGGACAGGGGGAAGCAGTCACTGGAGACTATCTGCCTCTTACTGGCCTACAAAATCAAGTATCCTGAGAATTTTTTTCTTCTCAGAGGAAACCATGAATGTGCCAGCATCAATAGAATTTACGGATTTTATGATGAGTGTAAAAGAAGATACAAGATTAAACTATGGAAAACTTTCACAGACTGTTTTAACTGTTTACCGATAGCAGCCATCGTGGATGAGAAAATATTCTGCTGTCATGGAGGTTTATCACCAGATCTTCAATCTATGGAGCAGATTCGGCAAATTATGCGACCAACTGATGTACCAGATCAAGGTCTTCTTTGTGATCTTTTGTGGTCTGTCCCCGATAAAGATGTCTTAGGCTGGGGTGAAAATGACAGAGGAGTGTCCTTCACATTTGGTGCAGAAGTGGTTGCAAAATTTCTCCATAAGCATGATTTGGATCTTATTTGTAGACCCCATAAGGTGGTTGAAGATGGGTATGAATTTTTTGCAAAGAGGCAGTTGGTCACTCTGTTTTCTGCACCCAATTATTGTGGAGAGTTTGACAATGCAGGTGCCATGATGAGTGTGGATGAAAAACTAATGTGTTCCTTTCAGATTTTAAAGCCTGCAGAGAAAAAGAAGCCGGATGCCACAAGACCTGTAACACCTCCAAGGGGTAGGATCACAAAGCAAGCAAAGAAATAGATGTCATTTTGACACTGCCTAGTTGGGACTTGTAACATAGAGTATATAACCTTCATTTTTAAAGCTATAATGTGTACTGGTCAGCCTGCTCAGATAGATCTGTGTTTGTGGGGGCCCCTCCTTCCATTTTTGAGTTAATGAATGGCATTTGCTGGTTATAACAGCAAATGAAAGACACTCCACTCCCAAGAAAAGGTGTTTAGTTTTTTTTTTTTTTAATATTCCTTTTGCAAACAACTTTAATGATGGTGTTAAAGCTGTACACCCCAGGACAGTTATCCTGTCTACGGGGTAAGTGTACAATTGATCTTTTTAAAATTCAGTACAACCCATGAATAATGTAAATGCTCATTTTCCTTAGGATATAAAGAGAGCCCTAGGGTGCTCTGAATCTGTACATGTTATTGTCATAAAATGCATACTGTTGATACAAACCACTGTGAACATTTTTTTATTTTAAAATTTTGTTTCAAAGGGATTGCTTTTTCCTCTCATTGTCTTATCATGTACAAACTAGTTTTTATAGCTATCAACAGTAGGAGTAACTATCTCAACCTTGCCAGCATCACTGGTATGATGTCTATTTAATTAAAGCACACTTCCCCTACTGTATACTTAAAATCATGATTAAAGCCATTCTTTTAAATGTTTGTGACTCTTTCCAAAAGCCAAAGTTTCTGTTGGAAAATGTATTGACACGCCCGTAAAAACAGGGTGGCATGGTTGTGCACACCTGCTGCCTCCTCAGGGATTCAAAAACAGGTTTTTGATTTTGAATAGCAATTAGTAATATAGTGCTGCTTAAGCTATTAATGATTAAAGTTAATAACATTTTGTACAATTTCCATATAGTCTATTCATTAAGTAATCTTTTTACAGTTGGATCAGGCCTGAACCCGTCCATTCAGAAAGCTTCAAATTATAGAAACAATACTGTTCTATCCGAGTGACCGATTATGCTTTCTTTGGCCTACATTCTTTATTCTGTGGTGAAGTTGAGGCTTATAAGTCAAAACAAAGGAACTAACTTGCTATCCACCAGTTTATACAGAACTCACAGTATCTATGACTTTTTAAAACTAAGATCTGTTAAAAAGAAATCTGTTTCAACAGATGACCATGTAGAATACCATGTGGTGAAAATGAATTCAGACTTATTAAATGATGAACTTGTTAAATCTTCTCAGTGTCTATTTATCAGCACAGTACACACAGAAAACTGTTGATGGCATATTGTATAGATTTTAATGAATAAATTGCTCTGGAAACCACAAAAAAAAGAAACTAGGGTGAAAAAAGAGCAAATTAAACCTGATAAAAGCAAAAGAAAGGAAAAAATAAAGATCAGAAGCAGAAATAAAAGAAATAAAAAATGAACAGCAAAAAACAGACAAAAATCAATGAAATTAAAAACTGGTATTTATGAATTGATAAACTGCTAAACTTAACAGGAAAAGAGAGAAGACACAAATTACCAATATCAAAATAAAAGAGATGACATCAACATAGATTCTATAAATATTAAAAGTATAATAAGAGAATATTGTGAGCAGATTTTTGCAAATACATTCAACAATTGAAATGAACAAACTCAAAATCAAACTAGAATTATGTCCAATCTAGTTTTCTTAAGTAAGAAAACACAGGGCAGAAAGATCACAGTATTGGAGTTACAGTCAGAAAATCCAGACTGGAAAAATCCTATAGGACAAACAACACAGTTTTGCTTCAATAAATTGATAGGGGGGGAAAAAAGGAGGGAGAAGCAATAGTTTAAGAGATTTTAAGACATGTATCAATAATGCAATGTCTTCCAGGTGCAGTGGCATACACATGTAATCCCAGTGGTTTGGGAGGCTGAGACAGGAGGATTGCAAGTTCATAGCCAGCCTCAGCAACTTATCGAGGTGCTAAGCAACTCAGTGAGACACCATCTCTAAAAAAAAAAAAAAAAAGAAAAAAAGAAAAGAAAAGAAAAGAAAAGAAAAAAACACATAAAAGGGCTGGGTATGGGGCTCAGTGGTTGAGTGCCCCTGGGTTTAATCCTCAGTACCAAAAAAAAAAAAAAGAGAAAAAAAAAGAAAGATATGCAATGTGTGAACTTTATTTTGATCCCAATTTGAACAAATCAGCTGTGATAAAATAATAAAAACATTCATGAGACAATTGAGGGGAATTTAAACACTATTTTATTGTAAAGCATTTTTATAAAAATTATAGATGTGATAATGGTATTGTCAATATATATTTTAGAAGTAAGTGCCCTTATATTTTAGCTATAAATACATAAATAGCTGTGGGTAGAAATGATTTGGTGTCTGCTTCAAATTAATTTGGGGGTATGTTTGAATAATTGTTGAAGCTGAGTGAAGCTTCAAATGGATTAATTTACTATTCATTCTACTTTGTTTTGTGTTTGCATTTTTTCCTAAAATAATTAGATTATAAAATTATATTTAGAGCATGATGTCAATTTAAGTTCTTTATATATATATATATATATATATATATATATATATATATATAACTTATGTGTATTAATGCATACATAGAAAGGAAAAGAAGCTTAAAAAATTCTTGGTGATTACCACTTTTTGATGAAATTAGAAATAAAATATATAAACTGGTTAAGGTGGTACATACATGTAATCCCAGCAATTTGGGAGGCTAAGGCAGGAGGATGTAAAGTTCGAGACCAACCTCAGCAATTTAGTGAGATCCTGTCTCAAAGTAAAACTTGAAAAAACAACTGGAGATGTTGCACCATCAAAGGAATCTCAAAGTAAGGTATCCTTGGGTTAATTCCCCTGTAACCATCCCCCTTCAAAAAAAATGAAACATGCATGTTTTTTATTATTATTCTCTATATTCTTTATTGGGGAAAAACAAATTTCAAGAGGCACAAGACCCAATTATTTTCAACTCTTTTTAAATTAGCATTCACAAATAATGAAGACAAGAAGAAAAGTCCCTAAACTACTAAAAGTTGTCATTATATGGTGGAACCACATGACATTTTTTTTTCATTTCTGTATTTTTTTAACTTTAATATAAAGGTTAATTACTTTTAGGATTAAAAAATTCAGGAGCTGGAGTTGTGGCTCAGCGGTAGAGGGCTCGCCTAGCATGTGCAAGACCCTGGTTTCAATCTTGAGCACCCTGTAAAAATAAAAATAAATAAAATAAAGGTATTGTGTCCAACTACAAACTAAAAAATAAATATTAAAAAAAATTTCAATAAAACACCACTAAATCTACAAGCACAATTTACTAAGCATAAACAAAATTATGTACCGTTTAGTAAGATTTTAGAAAATACTAACAGATGTAGGTAACATTGTCTGAACTTCAGGTGCCTAATTGGTTGATTATCCCTGAGATGAGGGGTTAAATACCAGTCTAATGGTCTGGAGAAAGAAGGGGAAAGGAAATCAGATTGTGAAAAAGCAGAGGGTGTTCTTGTGATTCCGAATCGCAAAAGCTGAATATTACTATCAAATATAAGGAAGCATACCTCCAGAAAGATATCATGCTTTGATGATTTTGTTGCCTCAATTTGTTTTGTTTTGGCATAACATTGCTATATCTTTACCAATTTTAAGTAAAACTTCATAGATTTCATTTTTAGAAATACTACATATTTTAAAAATATCATGGCTTTAATAATTCATGGAAGAAAAATAAATTTTAAGAGGCATAAGACCCAATTATTTTCAACTTATCTTAATGTTATCACTTTCTCTTCATGATATCTTTTTTAAATCTGTTTTTCTTTACACATAAAACTTTTTCCTCTATTTTCTTGTAACTAGAAAATTTTTATAAGTGGAATCACCTGGTCAGGAGTATGAGCATTTAGAAGGCTCTTGATATACATGATTGATAACTTGTTTTCCATTGTGCTTTTTAATAATTATTAATTTACTAATTCATAATCTACCCTCTACCCAGAAGTGTTTGTGTGTCACTGAATATTCACCAAATTGATCATTATGTTATTTGTTTATTTATTTATTTACTTACTTACATTTTTATGGTGCCAGGAATTGAACTTATGGCCTGAAGCGTAACAGGCAAGGGCTCTATGATGGAGATTTTTTATTTCCAGCCCCATCATTATGTTTTTAAATATATTTGGGCTAATTTCACAGTCATAACATAGGATTTTATTATATGTGCATATCTTTGATAGATATTTGTATTAGCTATTTTAAAGTCCTTTTTCATGAATATTCCCTTATATACATTGTCTGTAATGTAAATCTTAACTGTCTACATTTCTATTTAACTAAGAAAATAAACAAAATCATGGACCCATTTAGATATATTGAGCACAAAGTCATGTTTTGAGAACATGGCATAGTCTTTGAAATGTGAACTAGTTCCCATTTGAGCTTGTGTCTTCCTCCCAACCTCCTATGTCCTACCTAATAGTTCATGCTAATTATCATAATGTTTCAAATAATTCTTGTCTTTAAGTTCTCCATTTGCACTTATCTATAAATCATTTCAATTTACAGATGCAGCAAAGAACACCAATGATATTACTGATGGGCTTTGCCTCCGGGGTGCCTATGCGCGCTTCCTGCCCTGCCACTCCCTCCCCTCCCCTCCCCTTCCCTTCCCTCCCCGCCGGCCGCAACTCCGGAATGCCTCACCCAACCGCGGGCTTTGTCCAGCATCCTCACAGCGGCCCCTCCCCATTTTCGCCGGCTCCGCCTCCCCGACCCCCCCAGTCAGCTCCACTTCCTAGGCGCAGGAGGCGGCAGCGGGCAGGGGACGAAGGGGTTAACCACAGGCTCTTTCCGGCGCGGAGGGATCCGGAGGCGAGCCGAGCGAGCCTGGTGCTGAGGCCGCCTCAGCGAAAAAAATGTCCGCCTGAGGAGACCCAGGAGGAAGGGGCGGCCAGGCCAGAGAGCCGCCTCCCCCGCCCGGACCCGAGAGCTCGCGCGCAGGCCGAAGTGAGTCGTGCCGCCGGGCGGTGCAAGGGGAAGCCCGAGTCCGCTCTTTAATCGGGGTAGTTGGATGCAGAGACTGGGCGGCAGGTAATTGCGGGTTGGCGAGCGGGAGGGAGACGGCGTGGCGGGGCTGGAAGCCCCTGCCGGAGCTGGGGCGTCCCCGGTCCGCGCCCCAACTCCGCGCCCCATTGTACAGAGCCAAACCCAAGGTCCCCTCCAAGTTGGGGAGTGGAGTCGGGTGGAGGCGCCAGTCGCCGGCGGCGAGGCCAGCAGGTGGCGCGCTCGGCCTGCGGGCCCGCTCGCTGCTCGGCTGGGGCCAGCACCCGGCTCTGGGGCGCGCGGGAGAGCGGACGGCTTTGGCCGCTGAGCCAGGCTCATTGTTCGGCAGGTCGGGGCAGGGCAGCAAAAGTGGGAGGAGGCCGAGCCCGGGGAGAAGGATGCCCGGAGAGACCGACACTAGTTGTTGGCCTTCCTGCTTTCTTTTTTAAAACGCCCCTTGGGCGCGCGGGGCGTGCTTGCCGACCCCCTGGGCCCGCCTGGGACGTCCGGGAGGCGGCGGCGGCAGACGTGGGCCTGCGTGTTCAATTGTTGCCGAGGGAGTGAGTCACTTCCTATCTCCCCTCGCCGCTGCTCCGCTCTCTGGACACCGAATTGCCCCTCACCCCTCCCCACCAGACCCCGGACCAGCTCGGAAACTTGCTGGAGAGGCAGCGAGTTGCGGGAGCTACCGCGTCGCTCTTGGGCCACGCCAAGGAACCCGTGGATTCAGGGACCCGGCGCGGGCGCTGAGCTCTCCCGCCTCCTGCTGGCGCCATGGTGGGAAGGAGTGGGGGAATTGGAAGTCAGCTGGGCGCCCCCCCCCCAGTGCTTTTCCTCCTCCCTTATGCCTCTTTCCATCCCCTCACACACTTTGGGCCTCGGTGGTCTCTCGCTCAGCCGGTTTTCCCCTGCCTTAGGACCTGCTAGAAGTGGCCGAAAATGAATTCCCAGCAGCAGTGCCTGGCCGCTATAGGGACCAACAAGGAACTGAGCGACCTGCTGGACTTCAGTGCGGTAGGAAAGCGTTCAACGGCATCTTGGGGTTCTACTGAGGTTTACAAGAAAAAAATCAAGCAGAAAAGAGGGGGGGAAGACCTACACACTAGGTGGGGTGAACTCCATCTGTTTTGAACAGTAGTTCTCAGGGCTGGAGTCCAGCTCCCCCAAGTTTGACACCTGAACTTTGATGAAATGTCTAGACTTGCAGATTTCAAACTTTAATGCCAGAGGGGTCGTTTGGTTTAACCAGTTAAAAGAAGAACAATATAACCATGAGCTTTGGTTGAGTCATTCTTTGACCCTGATGATTATTAGTGATTTTAAACTGTATATAAAGACAAATTATTTTTTCTTCAACTCTCCTCACCATTTTCCTCCCTAAGATATGTTTATGGTACCTGAAAGATGTCAGCTGCAAGAAAGTGAATCCAGGGCTAAAATTTTCAGCTATTTGAGCCAGTAGTTTTATTTTAAGGTGCACATACGGTATACATGTACACACTCTATCTGTAGTCTCAACCGGGAAATATCTTAAAAATATATGGTGAAACCACAGGGCTGGCTTGAATTTCTTTATCAGCTGCTATTAGAAGACAGGACTAATACCTGCTTTGTAGGACTGTGTTATCCTTACTGTACATAGTAATTTCATTGGACATGATTCTGACTGTAAGTGCATATTAAGTAATATTAATATAATGAGATTCACTTAGTTCCAAAGTGAAGATCATGGGTAGAAACTTACTATTTAAACTTAATTAAACCGGAATCTTTATGTAAATGACTGGGTTTTCAGAAAAGACTGTAGTCAGTTTTTTCCAAATAGTATTAGTAAACAGTATCAGTGTTTCCATTCTGAGTCTGAATGTATCTCCAATTTTATTTAAACTTCCCTATGAATTCAGGATTCATAGAAACATTTGGGTTATTTTGCAGATGTTTTCCCCCACCTGTTAATAGTGGGAAAACCAGACCAAAAACACTGGGAAGCAGTCAGTTCAGTGGATCAGGTAAGATGTCTAAAACTAGAAACTCATATTTTGGTGGTGTGACACATTTTAGTAAAAAAGTATGAAGCATTTTAGTATCTCTTTTCATACCATTTTCTAGTGTGTCAAGTTAAAATTATAAATAAAAACAAAAAAGCATCAAACATGGACAGTTTGCTAAAGATTCATTGATTCAGTTACAAGAATTTTAATACAGATTTAAAGTTGTTCATTTTCCTATGAATTTAAAATTGAAAATCATCTTGAGTTCAAAGGATTGTTTCAATGTGGGGTAAAAATGGGAGCGCATATCCCACTTGAATCAAAGTGTGAAATATGATATATCAAGAACTATGTAATGTTTTGAATAACCTACAATAAAAATTAATTAACAAAACAAAACAAAACAAAACAAAACAAAAAAACAAAGGATTGTTTCAAACCTTTATATTTAGAAACATGTCACAAAAAATAGTCCATGAGTGGTCTTTAAAACAAATTTTTTCATATATATATATATATATATATATATATATATATATATAATTTGCTAAATTTTAACTCACTGTTACTAAACCTGGATTCTTAAAAAATGGTAAAATACTATTATTGATTATGTGTATACAATGATTGAGTCATGCTATAATTAGTAATATGTATTTATTTTAAAAGTTGGCTACTGGTAATTTATAAGTAACTAATTTCATGGGCAGTTATTTAAAATATTAATGGATGAAATGTTAGAAATGAATATAAACTTATGTTTTTTTAAATTATGTGTCTTAGATGAATAAGTTCTGTCTGTTCTATATTCACATTACATTAGGGTAATGTTTATTAAATTCCTATTTCTATACCAATGCTGTTATCTTTGAATTTATTTTTGGTGTATTTATAACTATTCTGTTCCATTATTAGACATTCCATTTTTTTTCTAACTTTTTTTAAAACTCATCAGTTTAAAATTAATATTCCAGAAGTAAAGTCGAAGCCGAAATGAAAATCACATAGAAAAGATAATTCAGCATTTCAATACTGTAGCTTTTATTTTCTAGGAACATATATAGGTCTTAAAATGAGGTTATTTTTAGAACTTTAGCAGGTCATTGCTTTTATTACTCTTTTATAGTACTTGATTTTTGGATTTTATTTTCATGGTATTTGCTGTTAACTTGAGTAATACTTAAGTGTATAGAAAACCAGCTTTATTGGTTTGGGAATGTGGGAAGTATAAGTTGAAAAGAGATTTAAAAGCAGTTTCTTTGGGTTAGAAGTAATTTACATCTGGAAATATATCCTTGAAGTCTTGTAGTTTTTCTGTTATTTGCAAATACATTTGTGATGAAATTTTGATAGTATATCCTATAGAAATGGTTTCAGAGCCTCTGTTTTCTTTCTAGGAAAGCTGTAATTGTAAGCAGAATTTGGCCATGTTGGTTTTGAGTAGGGTGTTAAATCTTGCAGGTGAAAACAAAAAAGGGTAGGCATTATTCTTAACCAAGATACCATGTTTGTATGATTTTTAATCTTTATTTTTTAAAAAGAGTGCTTTGAGATATTAGAAAAGGAAGAAATCTTTGATCAAATTTGAGTTGTTCTCAGTGTTTTATTTTGGCCTTCATACTTGAGAATATCAATTTTATAATATGAAAATGGAGGTTCCCTCCC
The DNA here is from genome assembly GCF_048772815.1 of Callospermophilus lateralis. Lineage (NCBI taxonomy): Eukaryota > Metazoa > Chordata > Mammalia > Rodentia > Sciuridae > Callospermophilus > Callospermophilus lateralis. The sequence goes on from NW_027511135.1 coordinate 1,196,286, forward strand.
ACAACCTTCCCTCACCCTTTCTGCACACAGCTATTTATTTTAAAATGATCCTAGTTCTTTATGAACTGTCAAATATGGCCTAATGCTTTATATTATAGCAAATAAAAATTGGTACGGATGTGGCAGGATGTGACCTGTGCCTCAAGGAGGAATCAGACAGAGTTTGGACAGCGTTCATATATGTATCATAGGGTGCTGCTGACTTGGTTCCCAGGAGAACATGAGATTGCCATGGCAACATAGGCTCTTTGAAGGCAGACATCTTGGCAGAGTGGTTGGATCTTTTGAAGTGCTGGGTGTGTTGATAGGAAAAGATCCACTCAGTATAAGCAGACAACTATAGTCCAGCAGTCAAGGAAAATAAGAATTTAGTTTTTACTTTAACTTGAGGACAGATATCTTTTGAATTTCCCACTCAATCCCAATCTTCCTTTAAAAAAATATTTATATAATATTTTCTCTTTACATTATATACTGTTTCAAGGACAAGTTTCTAAGCATGTGCTCCGTAATGTTTTTGCTAAATAAAATTGTCTGAATTTTTAGTGAAATTAATATGGTGTAATGCATTCTGATATTATTGGTAGCTTCTGATATTGAAAGAGTTGGTGAAGGTTATTATAAACTGTTCAGTTTAGAATTTGGTAGTGTTTAAAAACTTGTAGCAAAAAAAAATATATCCCGACTCCTTGATCTGCCTACTGTTTTCAAGATCCTTTTCTTTAGGTAACAACTTTCTCTCTCACATTTCTTCACTCTGAATGTCAGCCTGCTTTTTCGGTTTTGTTCTGTGGGGGCTCATGTCTGCCTCTGGGCCTTTACTCAAGTTTGCCTCCTGCCTAGTATGGGTTCTCATCTATATGCCTCTCCAAATACTACTTGGAATTCACCTTTATTAGTAAAACTTTCCCTAACTCCTACAACTCCAAGGACCTTTCTTTCCAAATGCTTGATTAAAATTTGCATATTAAATTGTTTAGAACTTAATAGGATTTTTGTACATATCTTTTATTAAGTGCTGGGTGTTGTACTTAATTTCTGAGTAATAAGCCTTTTATGATCAGGAGTTGTGTCCTTTAGTCTTGTGCCTTATAATAAGGACCAGACACATAGTAAAACTAGTTGATTATTGGTTTTAACTATGTTAATAGTAAAAGTCATATTCAAATCGTGGATTATTTATTTAGTTTTTTTTCAAAGTTATATAGGCAATCTCCTTAGCGTACTAAATTGAAGATCTTACTTTTAATACGTGGTCCCAGAACAAATAATAATTTGTATGGAACTTTAATTCTACATCTAAACCATAATTAATCATCTAAACTGAAGAAACCAAAAAATAATTTATATTTGGGTCATCTTTTTTTTTTAAGTTGAACTTTTTTTTTAATTTATGTTTGTTTAGTTGTAGTTGGACACAATACATTTATTTTATTTGTTTATTTTTATGTGGTGCTGAGGAGTGAACCCAGGACTTCACATGTGCTAGGCGAGGACTCTACTGCTGAGTCACAACTCCAGCCCATATATTTGGGTTTTCTTAATTCTCCCAAGAGTGATACATAACTAATACTATTCTAGATGCTTAGGAGAGAAGTCCATTTAGTGTACACCGTGACACCATGACAACTCAGGGCACTCGTGCTTATTTATTCTTGTGGAACCACTATTGAGAACTGGACATATACTGTAATTTCTTTATTATAGTTAGTTTCCTCATATTTCAGTGGCTTATTTGAACCTTTCTGTATGTGAAATTTATTCTGTTCTATTACTTCTTTTTATAAGAAATATTGGTAAAATTTTTAAAGAAAGCCATGTCAGGGACCTAGTAGAAGTTTTGCTATTGTGATTTATTAGAAATGATTGAAATGATTACCTAGTTTTCAACACTACTGTCTGCAGATGCAAAATGCAGTTCCCACATTATAAAATCAATTCATTGTATAGTTGGGAAATTTTTGGTTCTACAAAAACTTTTGAGATTTTTCTCCTTCCAATCTTGGAATGAAGAAGATAAAACCAGTTGCTGAATCCAATATTTTAGAATTTTTTATTATGTTTGTAAAGAAATCCGTTAGTTATTTGCATACATTTTATATCTGAAAGTGTTAAGCTGCCCGCCATACTTCATTTTTAAAAGCAATCACTCCTTAGAGAAATATTTAAAATACATAGTTGTTCAGAATCACTATTACCTCTTTGCTTTTGTTTATTTAGCATAGGGGAAATGCCTAGAGCCAAGGGGAGTACCAGGATCTTGTGGGTCTGATAAAACATTAGGGTTATTCCCATTCACAGGATAGTTATTATTCCCTTAATGCAAGTGTACTAAAAAAGCCCCTGCAATTATCCTAATAGGGGATGGTTTGATGGTTAATGATTTATATGTACTTCTTCACTGGTACTGAAGAAGCAGCACTTTTTATTAGTTTTTGATTAAAATCTTTATATAATACATTATGAATTTTATTGTTTTCTGAAAGTTTACCTCAAATATTTGGCTTCATCAGACTTATAGTCATGAATATTTGTTGTATTTAGCATCATAAGACAATACAGTGATAGTATATGTTTTTTTTAATGAGGCTATGAAGAGGCTTGGAGAGGTGATTCTTAACTCTATTATGAAGAAGAGATCATGGGTTTATTGAAGCTCTTTTTCTAGCTATTTACTCATCTCTGGGTGTAATACATTGATTTTAATTACTTGATTCTGACTACCAGATATATGGCTGTTGGTAATTCTTATTCAGGTGACTTTTATATTAAACATTTTTTTAAACACTTATTTCTTCCTCCTCATGTATGTGCAAAGTTTGAGAAGATATAGAAATGGTTTATGCATTTAGGTGTGTTTGAACATGAACTTTAATGTCAATAATTAGAGGTATTTCAAATGATAAACAATAGAATATTTTTGGCATTTAGATTGGTTTATATTTAAAATTATTGGTAGTGAATATAATTTTTTAAATTTTTTAATTGTAGTTGGACATAATACCTTTATTTTATTTATTTATTCTTATGTGGTGCTGAGGATCAAACTTGGGGCCTCTCACATGCTAGGTGAGCACACTACCACTGAGCCACAACCCCAGCCCCGAGTATAAATATTTCAATAGGCTGAATTAAATTAAAATATGTTCTGATAATGCATATTTAATTTTACTTGTTCTTTTTAGATGTACATGGTAGTAGAGTATATTTTGATATATTTAACAAACATATAAAGTATATCTTGTTCTAATTAGGATTGCATATTCTTTTGAATACCTTATACCTAGACTGGTGTGAAGTCTTTCTGTAGACATAATGGCGGAAAAAAAAGGACAACTTAAAACATCTTTTGGTTACTGCTAGTAGAGACTGGATTGGTCAGTGAAGAAATATGCATCAAGTCCATTGTTTGATACTGGATAGAACATAAGAAGCTTCCTATGATTAGTTCGATATAGCTCCTGAAATCTTGGCTTTTACTTGAGACTTTCTTTAATGAGCTGCTTCTCCTTCTTCTATGTTTATAAATCTGTCTAGTTTATTGAGTGAGATGGACAGGTAGAGCTGTGTTTGCCAAGGACCAGATGTGCCGCTCTACTTGCTATGGCACTCTTGGTTTGGCTTTCACATATAAGGGATTGGTCCAGACCCAAAGGAGGAGATGTAGGGGGTCAGCTGATTAGAACTTGCTCTGGATTTAAGAAGTAGACAGAAGATGTGTATTGCTGAGAATGGAGCGTAGGGTACTGCCCCAGGTTTTTAAATTTATTCTTTATTAGAGTGAAAATTGGAGATCAAGCCTCAGGGCAGATACTGTATCTGTTAGAACTTCTTTTATCTGAGGGAACTTGAACATAGCAACCTTAATGGAATTGCCAGAAAAGTGTGAGTGTTGTTTTATTATAATCTAGTTAAGTGGAGAAATTTCTTTTTTAGCTAGATAAAGATATAAATCAAATTAGTAATTCAGTGGTTACTAAATGAGAATATAATTTTGATACCTGTGTTTTGGTTTGGTTTTAATTAGAAATAGTAGGAAAAACTGGCTCCCATTATTTTGTATTTATTCATATTAAATTTTATAGTACTAATGTAAGAACAGTAAGAGTGCTTTTCAGCCAATTTGAAATAAATAGGGGCTATCTGTAAGTACAAGACTATTGTTTGGCTTTCACTGACTTACATTTTACCAGGATCATGTTGTCTTCTGAGTGGAGAGTAAGGCAGAAAGAATAGATCATTTAGGAGGCTGTAGAAGATATGGCTAAATTTTAGATATATACTGAAGGTAGAACTGATGGATATTGGGTCTGTGTAACAAAATAATGGAGTTACAGTTATTTGAGAATGGGGAAAACCGAAGGAGGAGCATAGTTTTGTTTTTTAGAAATAAGGTGAAGAATTCACTTTTAGACACATTAGACATTTATTTGGAGAGATTAGTAGGTTATTAGCTACTCTGGTCTGTGGCTTTGGGTAGGGATGTGAGCTGAAGATAGTAATTTGGATGTCATCTAAGAATATATGGGATTGGAAAATAATGAGGTTGGAGTGAATGTAGATGAAGAGGAGATCAAAAGACTATGTATATACTTCAACATTTAGATGTTGGAGTGATGAGCAAAAGAGACTTGAAGACATATTCAGAAATACAAGTGACTTAATCGGAGTTGACTGTGACTATGGTTTAAATTTCTTTTTTAAGAGTTAAATATAGCTTGAGATTCCTTTCATTCTATATCTATCTCATTTTGCAGATTAGATTTTTTTCAATGTCTAATAAACAGACCAGTGGAATAGAATAGAAAAGTGGAGATATACACCCAAGAGTATACAGAAGTATGTGGCAAACCTGATATTTCAGAGCACTGGGATAAAGGTGAATTTTTAGTTTTTAATTTTTAAAATATTTTAAGTGGTAGATGGATACCATACCTTTGTTTTTATGTGGTGCTGAGGATCAAACCTAGTGCCTCACACATACTAGGCATGTACTGTACCATTGAGCTACAAACCCAGCCCATAAAAGTCAATTTTCAACAAAACATTTTAACCATTTGCAGGAATGATAAAATTAGATTCATGTCTTACATCGTATAGAAAAATAAACTGCAAATGGACCAGAGATTTCAATGTAAAGAATGAAACTATCATATAAAAGTAAGAGAAGACGACCTCGACAAATTCTTTTGTAACCTGTTTGTAAGGGAGGGTTTTCTCTCTGATTAGAAATCCAGATGTAACAAAAGGAAAGACAAATAAACTTGACTATATAAAAATAAAGATAAGACTTTTGCATGGCAAGAAATCCACTAAATATAAAGTCAAAATGCGCATTCAGAACTGGGAGAAAACATTTACTGCAAATAAAGGGCTAATATTCCTCATATGTAAAGAACTTTTTAAAATTGAGAGTAAAGAAAGACAAATAGAAAGTGACCCAAACAATTCTCACAAAAAAAACTATAAAAATTGCCCTTATACATATGAAACATATTCATTGTCACTAATAGGAAAAATCAAGATCAAAACTGCACTGAGTTATCTGTTTTTTACCTATCAAATTGGCAGCATTTAAAAGTATAATCAAATATATTGTTGTGAGGAGAAAAGTATTTTAACATGTTGTTGATTGAATGGAAACTGGTAGTTTGGTGTAACTGTACCCCGGGTTTGCACAGTACATCCTGACAAGTGGCCTTTGAGAACAAGATGGAACTAGAGAAGGGTTCATTTTCTAATGCCCTTTAGGGTATATATCTGACCACTTTTTCCTTTTTCCAAAATTCCTGGGACCAGAAAAAGGTGGGGATTTCCCCTCTTACTACTTCTTTTTGGTTCTGTGTTACTTAATAGTAATGTCTCTCCCTTCAAAACTGGCTTTTGAGATGCTACAGGACAGTATAGGGAAAAACAAACAAATAAATAATCCTTTCTCTAGAGAGCAACTGAACTACAATGTTGAAAATTGTTTTTGATGGTTATGAACATATTTACTAGCTCTGTTATCTTAGATTCCTTTAGTAGCAAATCATAATTTCTCTGGAGATAAATGGATTCATTAGGCAGGTGCAAGCAAATGACAAGTGATTAGAAATTCCAAAATTATTTCAATAATTAAAATAATCCACACTATTACTTGCAGAATGGATGCATTACATATGTATAAGTGGAGAGATGTGTTGGGCCTTTATTCTGTGGAATCTATTTAAAAACGTACTGAGAATGAATGGAAACTATCATGTACTATGTAAATGCAAAGCTCCTGCCTTAGCTCACAGCAATTATTATATTTCGCACTCTTATATACAGTAACTGATGATTGATATTTAGATTAATGATAGTACAAGGAATCTCAGTAATGCCTTGGTTACATATCACCATACTTGAGTTATTTGTTTATACCAGTCATCAGAACTGGAGAAGAAGTTAATGTTAACTAATACATGTAGAAAGAATGATTTAAAAAATAATCAGTGTGCAACAACTTGATAGTAATTCGTTCAGATAAGGATCATTAAAGTATGCTAAAAACTAGTGAAGTGAGCTGAGTGTGGTGGTAGTACACACTTGTTATCCCAGCTACTTGGGAGACAGGTGGGAGGATTGCAAGTTTGAGGCCAGCCTGTGCAACTTAGCAAAACCTTGCCTCAAAATAAAATCAAAAGGGCTGTGGACTTAGCTCAGTAGTAGAGTGCTTGCCTAGCATTTGTGATCCCTGGGTTCAGTTGCCAGGACTGAAAAACAGAACACAGCTAGTGAGTTGAAAGTTTGATGATTAACGAGATACTTATATAGATTCCAATTATCCTCCTGCAAGATACTTATTAATTTCAGAGGGAAAATTATAAGTTTACAGTGGAGAAACCTTGCTGACAGTACATTAAACATATGGTTAAAGTTAGATCACCAGTTAAAGGACAAGTTTACAAGTGCCTCCTGACATAAAGCACTGAAAACATACCATCACTTCTGTGTTACTCCTGCCAAAAGTATAAAATCTGAATCTAATCATAAGAAGAAAATTCAGACAAACTCACTTAAGGAACATTCTACTAAACAGCAGAGCAGCAGTACTCTTCAAATGTATCAGTATTGTGACAGATGAAAATTAAGGAACTATTCAGATTAAAGGTGCCACAAAGAAGTGCATGTTCTGGAATTTTCTTTTGCTACAAAGAGCATTATTGGAACAATTTGTAAAATCCAAATAAGACCTGTATATTAGATAGTAGTGTTGTATGAGTGTTAGTTTTCTGATTTTGATAATTGTATTTTGACTTTAAGAGAATATTCTTCCTTTTAGAACAAGTATTTAGAATAATGGAGAGAATACTGTGTTTGATAGTTACTCCCACCTGGTTTAGAAAACCTTTGCAGGTAAATGTATATAGAATAAGAGAAGAAAAGAGGATATAGCAATTGTGTCTTTGAAAAGAATGAGATAAAGTATTTATGAAGTGTTAGCATATGTGGGATTTGGGTGAAGAATATGGGAATTCTTTTCATGATCCCCCATTTACTCTCCTGTTTTTCCTCCCCTTTTCCCTTCTCCATCCTCTACTTTATTGGACTTCCTTTCGCTCATCTGTTAATTAGTATTTGATTGTTTCTTTATGTAATCTTAACTTTCCCTCTCCCTTTCCTTTATTTCACTCTAGCTTCCTCATAAGTGAGACAGCAGAGTATGTAGTGCAGGTGGTAGAGTGCTTTCCTAGAATGTATAAAGCCCTTGGTTCAAGCCCTAGCACCCTCTGCACCCCCCCAAAAAAAATAATCTAAGAGAATAAGAGAGAAAACATTTGACCTTTGAATTTCTAAGTTTTAAATGGAGCATGATATTCTTCATTTCCATTCCTTTTCTAGCTGACTGAGTAGAACTCCATTTTTTTTGTGTGTGTATACACACACACACACACACACACACACATACATATACACCACAGTTTCTTAATCCATTGATTTATTAACAGATCTGGATGGATTCCATAATTTAGCTAATGAGAAGTGTGCTGCTATAAACACTGATTTGATTCTGTTGTAGTATAAGGCCGATTTTAGATCTTTTGAGAAAATTCTCCTATTTTGAAGTATTCAATTGTTGTCAACTACAGTTATCCTGACATGTTATAGCACATTAGACGTTATTTCTCCTATCTAGTTGCACCTCTGTACTCATTAATCATCCTCTCTCTCCATCCCTTCCCTCCATTACACCCTTCTCAGGCTCTGGTAACCACTCTTCTATTCTCTACTTCTTTAAGATCAACTTTTTCTAGCTTACATATGTAAGCATGTCATATTTGTTTTTTGTACCTGACATTTCATTTAACATAGTACCCTCCATTTTCATCCGAGTTTCTGCAAATGGCAGAATTTCATTCCTTTTATGGCCAAATTATATTTCATTGTGTATATAGGCCACATTTTTTTATCCAATTATTCATTAATGGGCACATAAGTTGATGACATATCTTGGCTATTGTGAATAGTGCTATTGCAAACATTTTAAACGTATGTACAAATAGAAAACAACATGTTTGTTACTCTCTTTTATGGTTAATACCTTAAATTCATTTTGATATTTAAAGGACTTATGTACCAGCATCTTGCTTATGGCTATGATCTATAATCAGGATATGGTAACAGGTCATTTAAAACATTAGTACTCTATATGTTTTATCTGTAATTGACAAAATGTAGTCCACAGTAAGAATTAAAGGGAGTGAATGTGCTGTTAAACCCTGCATTAAAAATATTTAGCAATAAACTTTATACATCATTATATTCCTATACTTTGGGAAAGAAAACCATGTATGAATCATCATTACTTTAGATTGTTAAGAACTAGGTATATTATATTGCATTCTCTTTTGGCGATTTCATATTTTTAGAGTGAGTTGTCTTATGGAAATTGGGGATGCAGATATAGCTCAGTGATTGAATGCTAGCATGAGTGAGATTCTGGATTTTAATTTCTAGTACCCACCTGCCCCTGACACACGTGTTTAGGGCTGGGTATGTAGCTCAGGGGTAGAGCACTTGCTGAGTATCCACAACGTCCTACGGTTAATTCCCAGAACCACAAAAGAAAATTTAATTTACCTAAAAGTCTGCCTACCTTTACTATTTCTATGAATATGTTAACAAACAAAATATGCTCACAACCAAAAGCTAGTATTTTATTTTTACTATTTAATATGAGGCAGATAACTGACAAATAGCTAATTACAAGTAATAATTTTAACACAGCTTTAAAGTTTCTTTGAATATAAGTTGAGGTATTTACATTATTTTTCACTAAAAGTAATCAGAGGTATTTGGAAATGGATTTGTTTTGTATCTCATGCAAGGAACATACAAGATAAGATTGGAACATTTTGTGATACCTGTAATAAGAAAGCTTTAAAGACTACTGGGGTTAGAGAACTTAGGGTCCATTGAAGAATTTACTGCTGAATTAAAAATGGCACAATTTGAGCATTAATAACGATAATATCTACAGTGATTTGAGTTATATATGTTAAATGTATGAGTTCATAGTGACTCTTAAAATTACTGATTAAAAAAGTGGAGGAAGCTAATAAAACAATCATTATTTTAAAAAGTGAAAATGTATGAAAGAATTGCATTTATCCAGTCTTTTCTATTGGAAATGTACTGTTGGGCAACTGAATAGTAGATGAGGGGATGTTTCCTTATATAGAACTGTTCAAGTTAACAAATAAGGAACGGGTTGTAAAATTAGACTATCATCATTTTGTATTTAAGACCTTATAAATTAACATATGTAGGTATTGAGCATTATACTGTTCATATTACAAGAAGAAAGAGATCCAGACACATTTGCTTCCTGAATAAGACAGTATCACATTCAAAGTAGTCTTTTCTCCCCAGAAAATAATCTAACTTCATTATTAAACCATTCCAACTACTAATTTATGGTGAATACAACATATAAAGAAAATGTTAATTAACAGGAAATAACAGAAAAATCCAGATTGTGGGAAACACTGTAAATTTGGGAAAGCATTTGTAATATATGACAGGGGATTGAGAGCCTTTAAACATAAGAAGCCTCTATTATTGTCGTTGTGTGCCTCCTTCCCTCCCCTCGCAATTCTTATTAGGAAAACTGGAAAAGGACAGTGAACCTTGCCATCTAGAAAAAGTGTTAGAAGAATTACCACAGTTAGAAAATGGTTAATTAAAAAATTAAACATTCTTAGAATAGACATGTAGTTAAGTTTGTAGTGCTTTTTGGTACCAAGAATTGAACCCAGGGGCACTTAACCACTGAGGAAATCCCAGCCCTTTTTGAGACAGGACCTTGCTAAATTGCTTAGGGCCTTGCTAAGTTTCTGGGGCTGGGTTTGAACTTGCAATGTTTCTGCCTCACCCTTGGGAACAACTGGGATTACAGGTGTGCACCATCATGCCATTTTTTTTTTTTTGTTGTTGTATTTTGATCAGTATTGTTTTGAATTCAGTATTTTTAGTAATTTAAACCAAAATTTAAAAAAAAATCAACAAAGAGAGTAATTGAGTTTACTGGTTAAATGATAGAAATTTTTATGTCTACATGTGTTTATTAAACTGTTATGTATATTATTAGGGTACTTCTTGAGAAGGTCACAAATTTCAAATTTCAGCACTTGTGAGAATCACCTGTAGTGCCTTTTTTTTTTTAGTACCAGGAATTGCTTTACTACAGAGATATATCCCCAGCCCTTTTTATTTTTTATTTTGAGATGAAGTCTCCTTAAGTTACTGAGACTGACCTTGAACTTGTGATCTTCCTGCCTCAACCTCCCCAGTTTCTGAGATTACAAGTTTGTTCTGCTTCCAGTTTATTTGGAGGGCTTTTGGAGGAGATACAGACTATTGAACCCCATCACCAGGAGTTTGTATTCATTGGGTTTGGGATGGTGCAGGTACTTAGAATTTGTGCTTCTGACAACTTCCCCTGAGATTTGAAACTGCTTGTTGAAGCACTACACATTGATGATCAGTGTTCAACAATTAAATACAAATAAAAATAAAAGATACATATGTATGTGTAACCATGAAATATTTGATGCACAAAAAAGCTCTTCTTATTTTGGTTTATGATCAGTTAAATGTATATTTAAAAGGTTGCATTTGCTTTATAGAGAATGATTGAAGCCTTAAGCTTTTAACTTGAACATCTTTGACTCATAAATTATAAATTTATGAGTTTTCCATAAATGATAAACTCATAAATTTACTTTATCTAAATAAAACTTGTTTCTTTGTGTTATACTATCAATTATATGGATGAGAATAAACTTCAGAGTGAGACTGAAAAGAGTAAGTAAAGAAAAACTGATTCTAAATATAGAACAATACATTTTTACAGAAACATTTGGTAAAATTATTTTAAAAATCAAGTAAATTCACAAAATTGTGATTTACTCTCCAGTGAAAAATTTCTATTATTTGTCTATACCTCTCATAATAATTTCTTTTTTTTTAATTCAGTAAGAAAAATTAAAAACTAAAGTAAAATACTGTTTCCTTCCTGGAAAATAATAAATTACAAAGAATAAAGGTCTCTTAGGCCTTTTAGTTGGGTTAACTGAATACATAGGCCAGTGTCGTCTGATAGAACTTCTACAGCGGTGAAAATTTTTTATTTATTTATTTTTTTACATCTATGCTGTCAAATAAATGTGACCATTGAGCACATGAAATGTGACTAGTGTGTATTGAGCAACTGAATTTTAAGTATCTAAAATTTGTATTTAAATAAACACATGCACCTGGAGGCCATCTCATTGGACAGCACAATTCCAGGCAGTTTGGAAAGAGACTAATCTCTTGTTATAAACATATTAATAATTTTAAAGTATTTTTTTTAAGTTGTAGATGAACACAATATCTTTGTTTTATTTATTTATTTTTTATGTGGTGTTGAGGATTGAACCCAGTGCCTCACATGTTCTAGGCAAGCATTCTGCCACAGCCACAACCCCAGCCCTATATTAATAATTTTTAAAAAGCATATTCAGCATTTGGTTTGCTGATGTTTTGCTTTGTCATTCATTTTATTATTGTCTTTTTTCTTCGACTACCACTTCTGCTTCTTTTGTGTAATGGTAGCAGTTTTGCTTACTTTCATGTACTAAATATTTCTAAAATTAAATCTTAAGGATTTGAAGGTTCTGGTTTAGAGTTTGTTGGCAACATAATAATATTTCTTTTATAATATTATTTGTAAATTTTATAGAATCATGTTTTTTATGAGTTTTTATTGTTTATATTAACTTTATTAAAAATCTCTCCCATTGACTCTTTTGATTCTTAAAACAAAATTCTTTTTATTTTTATTTTGTTTAGCTTAAACCTGGAGTTATTCAATGAATATTATTTGCTTATTTTGAAGCATGCATTATTGAGAGATGGGGAATGGTAGAGGATATAGACCCTGTCATATGATGTGCTTTTAACCAGGAGAGGCAAACATCCTGTTGTGATCATATTTGGAAGTGTTTTTAGGAAGCAAAATGTGTGTGAGGGAAACGCATTGAATAGTCATATAAAAACTGGAAGAATTGGAATAGACAAATATATTAATGGCAAGGGGCCAATCCAGAATCTTTTATAGATTTCTACTTTCTATATTCTTTGTTCTGTGACTTGACGGTAATGGAGATTGTGCCTCACAGTTTTTAGCAGTGTTGTGTACCTGCTACCATTTCAGTGTTTTGAGGTTTTTCTTTGGTATGGTGTAGGGGATCAAACCCAGGGCCTCTTGCTTGTTGGCAAGCATTCCCAGCCCAAATCTTATAAACTCTTTTATTTTTTCAATTTTATTTTTTTAATAACTTTATTTGTTAATTTTTTTTATGTAGTGCTGAGGATCAGACCCAGTGCCTCACACATGCTAGGCAAGTACTCTACCACTGAACCACAACTTCAGCTCAAATCTTGTAAATTCTTAATGCCTAATTTACAATTTACTTCTACCCTGAAAATATTTATTACTTTTGTTTAGTTGAAGAAGCTTTAGTGAACAGTTTTAACAAACGTTCTGTGCAATGTAACTGAAATTTTCCTGTTAATCATAGCAGTGGATTTGTGTCTGTATTATGTTTCCTTAGTGTTCCTCAGTTTGAAGGCTAGGTCATTAATAAAAGTAGAATGCTTGAAACTATTAGATTTCTATAGTCATAATTTGTATACATATCAACTGTTGTTTATGTCAAGACTTTATTTTATCATGAACCCTGTTATATGGTGGACAGCAACTTTCATAAAATCATTTTACTATGTAAAATACTTTTTGCCATTTATGGAATCTATTATGTTTTCATTTATGTTTCTATTTTACCTACAACTCATATTTTATACTATTGTTATTTTATACTATTGTTATTTTATACTATTGTTATAGTAAAAGCTCATGATAAAAAAAAGAAACAATTTTAGTGTTGAAATAGAGATATAAGCTCTCAGGGAATTCTACATTAAAAAAAATAACATTTAGGTCTTATAGGAACAGAGTTTATTTTTATTTCCTTCGGGGTCCTATAGTTTCTTGATTCAGGTTCCAAGGTGGGTGTGTTTGCCTTTTACTCTGTTCTTTTTGCAGACTAATTTCTTTACTTATTTATTAGTTTGACAAAATTTATAACATCTCCAGCTTACCCACTATCTCTGTGTTAACTTCCTGATTCTAGTTCTCAAGATAGAGCATTTAGTGATTAATAAGCCAGTGAATTAACTAGTCTCGATTTGGCTACGTGTGCATATCGGATCCACTTAGCTTGTGGTAGGATCATGGTTATTGTTCACTGATATAGACATGGCTGCCCTGATCTCATTCAATAGGGACTGTAAGTGATTTTATGCATATGTGTATTTCAAAAGTAATTAAACAGATTCTCCATGCCATCAGTTCCTTTAATTATTTTTATGCATATTCATTAACAGACTTTTTTTAAGCACATATTATAAAAATATACAGTGTTGGGTGGTGATGTTACAGACATAATTAGAAGCCAGTGTAAACCTTGCCTCCAAGCAGCTCATAGTTTTAGCAGTAGGGGTGACACATAAACACTAATGTCATAGTGATAATAGGTAATTCTAATACAAGTGGACTACTCAATAGTCACATTAAATGAGAGCTCAGAGTTGGATTTCCATCCCTAAGAAAAACTGTGTGACCTAGGTGTGGGCACAGTGGCACATTTAAGTAATCCCAGTGGCTTCGGAGGTTGAAATAGGAGGATCGAGAGTTCAAAGCCAGCCTCAGCAATGGCAAGGTGCTAAGTAACTCAGTGAGACCCTGTCTCTAATAAAATATAAACAAGGGCTGGGGATGTGGCTTAGTGTTTTGAGTGCCCCTGAGTTCAATCCCTGGTACTAATACAAACAAAAAACCGTACATGACCTTGAGTAAGTTTTTAAAGTATCATTATACCAATTTTTTTATTATTAGTTGTTCAAAACATTACATAGCTCTTGACATATCATATTTTATACATTTGATTCAAGCGGGTTATGAGCTCCCATTTTTTCCCAGTATACAGATTGCAGAAACACATTGGTTACACATCTACGTTTTTACATACTGCCATACTAGTGTCTGTTGTATTCTACTGCCTTTCCTATCCTTTACTATCCATTATACCAATTTTTAAAAGGAGAGTGGTATGTGTTTTTATTGTGGAACTTCAGATAATATACATGAAAGTAAAAGTATGAATGAAGTATGACAAAAATATTAAGAGTTTTAGTCTATTGACTGATTTCATTGCCTTTCAGTTCTAGTGAAGACTTTTTTTCTTTTTTTAAACACAAAGATTGTTTTCCCTTTCTATTATGTGATGATACATTGAGAAATTGGCTGTATGCAAGCCAGGAAGTTTTCCCTTACCAGAGCGTGACCATGGTGTGCCCTTGATCTTGGACATCTGGCTTCCAGAATTTTGAGAAATAGATATCTGTTTAAACCACCTAGTCTGGGCCAGAGTAGTGGCTCGGTGATAGAGTGCTTACCTAGCATGCTTGAGGCACTGGGTTCGATCCCTGGCACCACATTAAAAATAAAAACAAAATAAAGATATTGTGTCCATCTATAACTTAAAAAAAATACCTAGTGTGTGGACTTAGTTATGGCAGCCTGAGACTTCTACAGGATGTGAGAAGGAGTTGGACCAATGTTACTGTCTTTGAAAATAAGGAAGAGAACCATGGAAAGTAGTCAGCATCTAGAAACTGGATAGGGAAAAGAAATAGATAGTCACCTAGATCTATATGACAGGAACACAGTTTTGCGAATACCTTGATTTTAGCTTTGTTAGATATTTGTGACCTAGACAACTGTAGGATAATACATTTTTGTTGTTTGAAGCCACCACACGGTGGGGGAGATTGTTTTCCTGTTCTTACCAGGAGAATATATTATCTTCTTAAGACTTGACCTTTGTATTCTTTTCATGTAAGACATAAATTTTGTTTCTTTGGGGCTGGGGTTGTGACTCAGTGGTAGTGCACTTGCCTAGCATGTATGAGGCACTGGGTTCCCTCTGCACCACATAATAAATAAATAAACAAATAAATAATTTTGTTTCTTTGACAATATTGTACTTTTTATATTACTTAAATGTTCTTTTGGTTTGGGTAGGTTCTTTGACATTTTTCTGATTCTTTCCTTCTAGGTTCTTTTGCCTTTTTGTATTTATTTGTACTTTCTCATCAAATTTAATTAAAAACTTGAACTTTGTTTTACATATTTGAAACTGAAATTTTATCCATAAGCATTCTTTTTTAAATTTTTTTCTTAGTTGTTGATAGATCTTTATTTTATTTATTTATACGTGGTACTGAGAATCGAACCCAGTGCCTCACACATGCCAAGCAAGTGCGCTATGCAGAGCCACAGTCCCAGCCCACATAAGCATTCTTAAATGTGTATATGTATATTATTTCTTAGTTGCTTTACTTTAAAATCTATTTTCCTGAAAATCTATCTTGTTATTTTTTATATTGATATTATTGTTTTAATGATTTATCTGAAGTAAAATTACCTGCCTCTTCTGTAATCATGAATAAATACGTATTTTTTCCCAACTCAACTACAGATTTTATTGTTTAGAAGCTTTAAAGTTACTTTGACCTTTTTTTTTTCTTTTTTGTGCTATGAGAAATTGAACCTAGAGTCTTATGTATGCTAGGTAAGCACTTTACTATGTCCTTAGCCCTCCTTTGCTATCTTGAAATTTATTTTGTTGGAAAATCTGAAAATGATAATTATTTTGTTTCAGTCAAGACAAGAACATGCCTTTGACCCTAAGTCACGTACTGTTAAATATTCCGACACATTTGGATGACTTGAATTAATGAGTATGCCACTTAATTTTTCTACTTGGGCTACTTCTCCTGAAGGTCCATGGTATAGTTGTATTTCTCTGATGTGAATTTGGTACTTTACATAGTCTTTCTTTTCTGGTTTGGGACTCAGTAGTAATTGAATCCAGAGACAGACTTAGATGGGAGAAAGAAACATGCGTTGGATTATCTGCACTAATTCAGTAATAGTTTTTTGAAACTTTGTTTTGCCTTTCAGAATCTAAGCTGAGCTTGCCAGTTTTGATCAGATGACCCTTCTTTTCAAATCAGAATTCCCTGCTCTATTGAGGCCCTGTTTTAATTTCCTTTCCCAAACTTGAATTAAAAAAAAAAAAAAAAAAAAAAAAAAAAAAAACTTTTTCTGCTAGGTCATCTCCTTTGTTTCATTTTTTAAAAAAAAACTATGTTTACATTCCTCGTTTTCTCAAATGCTCACTTAAGCTTTAGAAAATAATCATTAATGTCCCTTAGTACATTTTTATCTGCAATTCTATAATGCAAGCAACATGAAAATGTTTACCTGTTTTCAGATGTTTCTTTTGCTTCACTGGTCCCTTCTTTTGATTCTCTTCAAGGATCACTCCCACACTGTAAATTTTCATAGTGTTAATTGAAAAAAAAAAAGAAGAAGAAGAAAGAAAAAGTCCAAGTTCAAGTTTAAAGGAATATGGGAATAGAAGGCAAAAGCCAGATTATAAGCCCTATGTTTTTACAATAAAGAGAGTAATTTTTATATATGGTTAGTAAATTACCTGTGATGCCAGTTTCTAAAATATAGTTCCAAAATAGTTTAAAAAGTAGAAGCATAAGTTAAGTATTAAGCTTTTCAAGGAGTCAGTTTTGAAGAACAGAATTGTTTTGGTATAAGTGTTGACATGCTTATTTTAAAAAGAATTAACTTTACTGAAGATCATGTTGAATAATTTTAAGTTATTGTAGTAACCAAAGATTGGTAGTTGTAACCAAAGATTCCATCGTTTTTTGGCCCCATTAGGAAAATTTCCCAGTTTGACTTTTCAGGATCAAATTGAGTTTTCTGTGCCTTTGATTTTGGTCACCATTTAAGACAACACTTGGGACTTACTGAGGTCTTAAAAGTAACAATGTAAAGATATCAGAGGATGACAAGTTTGGTGAAGATAAATGCTGGTTCATGATACGTAGAGGCAGAGGCAGGTATTGTACATCAAGAGTGTCTAAAAGAAAATTGAAACTTGTAGTACTCCTGAGATAACACCTCAAAACAAAAGCTTTTCTTCTTCTGAGATATTAATTATACAATAATACTTTGTCAAGAAGTGAAGAGGAAAAAAATGATAATTGAATAGATGCAGGTCCGTTTTATTTATCTGAAAGATATACTTTTTATTGATCATGGTGCAAATTGATTATAAACTTGTGGGGACACAAACATAGCTTTATTTTTAGAACCTCGTGTTTCTATTATTAGGTAATTATAAAATTCTTCTTCAAAGTATTTTTTTTAACCCAGACAATGGTAGGCCCTCTTTCTTTATAAAGAATTTTCCAAGTATAACAAAAGTAAAGGACAAAGCAGACCACACCTCAATGACAGCTAGCTATAGGCAAGGCTGTTATGTTGAAAAATCACTGCTCAGAAAACAAATCTAGATTCCCCCCCCCCCCTTTTTTATTTTAAAGAAGGGCTTGGGTTGGGGTTGGGGCTATAGCTCAGTAGTAGAGGCTTTCCTAGCATGCGTGAGGCACTGGGTTCAATCCTCAGTAACACATAAAGATAAACAATAAACAAATTAAATAAAGGCATGCGGTCCATCTACAACTACAATAAAAGTGTGTGTGTGTGTGTGGGGGGGGGTTGGGTTGGAGCCTATCAGTGAAATGAAGGTATTAGTATAAAATTCTCTTAACAACACCAAGATTAAAAAAATCTAAATAATCAACAGACGGCTTGTAATTTCTGTGACAGTAATTTCTGTGTAGTTCATTAAGTGAAATAAACCAGTCACAGAAAGATAAATAACTGTATGACTGATAGAACTTTCTCCAAAGCTCAAAGGTTGTAGTCAAACTCAATTCGGGGTATGATGGCAAGGTGCAAACTAAAAATTTTTAAGAGAATAATTCCTACCTATTTCTTAGTTTTCTTATCAAGTGTGATCAGCTATAAAGAGAAGCTACAAGGCTGTCAACCTCTTTGACATATTTTAAAGTACTCTGTGTTATAAAAAAGTAAGTGCCTTCATCTCAGTAGATAGTAAGTATTCAGTTGACTACTGTATTTCTAGATCTATGTGGGGGAACCCTCAGACACTCTTTAAGGTATGATTTTTGTCCTAAAGGAAATTATGTTTCACTTTGGATACACAAGATTAATAGCTATGAAAAAATTAAAATTCAGGAGTTTAGAGTGAGGCGAAGGTCATAAAAGTGCTGAAAATGAAAAGTAAGTATTTGAAGCCATCACTAATGTGATTTTAGACGTAAAAGGAAATGATATAAGATTTGTTCTACTTATTAAAGATAACAACAGGTTGTTATTTTTCTAGGACTATTTATAAATTTTATCCTATAATTTTAGATTCCTAAGAGAATATCATTTGATTTAGATTATTTTGTTGAAGGGTGTTGTAAGAAAAGAATGCTTTATGAAAATGAGATCCATCTCAAAAATGTTTTAATTTTAATTAAACTGAAATGGTTTACTTTTAAAATACAGATTTTTATTTCTTTTTTTTCCTGGGGATGTATCTTACTGGCAGGGTGCTTCCATAGCATCGTGAAAGCCATGGGTTCAATCCCCAGCATCAGCAAAACCAAAACACTGTGTTTGTGTGTGTATTCTTTACTTTTCTGTGTGTGTGTGTGTGTGTGTGTGTGTATTCTTTACTTTTCTACCTTTGTGGTATTGTTTAATGTTTGTCCCCTTCAAAATTCATGTTGAAATTTAATTTCCATTTTAACAAGATTAATATGAGACTTTTAAGAGATAATTAAGCCACAGAAGGGATTAATGTCATTATAAATGGGTAAGTTTGGCCTCCTTTGGCCCATTGCCTTCTGTATTCTGGTACATGGGGATCCAGACAACAGTCTGTAAAATGCTATCTTGGAAGAATTGAATGGCTTCACTAGTCACCAAACCTGTGTCATCTTGACCTCATACTTCCCAGCCTCCAGAACTGTGAGTTAATAAATTAATAGTTTTAGAAGTGACCTAGTGTACAGTATTCTGTTAGAGCAGCACAGGATAGAATGAGACACTTTTTTATGCTGGTATGCTGTTCTTAATATCTTTTTTTGATACCTTGGATTGAGCATTCCCTCAGTTTTCACATATTGCGCTCATTACTGTGGCAGTCAGATAAGTTGCCATCTCATCTGTGAACCACTTTCAGTTACTTTCTGTAAGATTTTGTAACTCTGCCAGTCATGTTTGATTATTTACTCATCTGACTTTCCTCTTACATTTATGTTTATATTTATTTGGAATATCTGGCATAATGCTAAGCACATAGTAGATAGATTGTAGATAAATAAGTTACTTAAATTCCCATACTAAGGAGTAGAGTTTTTTTTCACATTTGTGGAAAATTAGGTCTTTCATTTTCAAAGATTAGATCTTAGGCTATAAATCCTTAACTTTCTGTATTTTCAGTTTTAAATTCAGCACCAATGGTGACTTAGAACATGAATTTATGAAAGTTGCTTGTTAAAACAGTTTATTGAAATAATAAGCTTGGAATAAGAGAGACTTAACAGAAAAATTATGTTTCAGTAGTCCATTTTATGCTGCTATAACAGAATACCTGAGTCTTGAAAATTATAAAGAACAGAAATTTATTCTCCCAACTGTTGTTTGCTGGTTCCAAGATGGTGCCTTGCTGAGACGAGGAGGAATGGTTATAACCTCATGTGACATAAGAATAAGAGTGAACCTATCCACTCTAAGCCCTTTTCATAGCAACTTCAATTCATTCATGAAAGTAGGCCTCACCTCCTAACACTGTTGTATTGGGAATTAAGTTTCAAGATGAGTTTTGGAGGGAGGGAAAACATTCAAATCATAGCACTTTATATGTTTTTACTGATTCTAAATTTAGATGTGATTTATTAATAAATTCATTTAATAAGTATTTATTGAATATCTGCTAAACTCCAGGGACTGGGGTGGACTTTGGTGGTATATTGGTGAGCAAGATATATAACAAGGTCTTAAAAAAGGCAACAAATGAATACGCTGAGTTTCAGGTTTATTCAGTTGATATGATTGAATTAATTTTAGACAATCCTATTTTATATCTAATTAATATAGTTTAATAATGTTAAAAAGAAGTTTTAGAATCCATGTGCTCTTTTTTTTGGGGGGGAGGGATACTGGGGATGAACCCAGGGGTGCTTAATCCTTGAGCCACATCCCAGCCTTTTTTTTTTTTTTAAGTTTCGAGACAAGGTCTCACTAAGTTGTTTAGGGCCTCACTGAATTGCTAAGTTCGACTTAGACTTGGTATCCTCCTGGGCTGGGGCTGGGGCTCAGTGGTACCGCACTTGCCTGGCATGTGTGAATCACTGGGTTTGATTCTCAGCACCATGTATAAATAAAGGTCTATCAACAACTAAGAAAAAAATTAAAAAAAGAAAAAAACTTGCTATCCTCCTGTGTCAACCTTCTGAGCAGCTGGAATTACAGGCATCTACCACCGTGCTTAGTTTACTTTTTAAAAGTAATAAATTCAAAATTCTCTTGGTTTTGATGGTATTACATGTAATACTGAAGTTTTCCATAAAATCCAATTAGCCTGGGGCTGGGATTGTGGCTCAGCAGTAGAGCACTGGCCTAGCATGGGCGGGACCCGGTTCCATTCTCAGCACCACATAAAAAAAAAATAATAAAGGCATTGTATTGTGTCCATCTACAAAAAAAGAGATATTCTCTCTTTCTCTCTCTCTCTCTCTCTCTCTCTCTCTCTCTCTCTCTCTCTCCTTTAAAAAAATCTAATTAGCTTATTGAATTGGAGCTGATTCACCTTGCAATGACTTAATAATTATTTGTTTCATTTACCATTGTAAATTCAATAGCTAGGTTATTCAGTTGTCAGACAAATTTGCAAAATTAACTTCAGTAAGTATTAACTATAGTACTGATTTAAAGTTTTATATATATATATATATATATATATATATATATATATATATATATGGAGAGAGAGAGATATTTCATTTCTGTCAAAATCTGTTAGTGATTTTTTCTGTTAGCTTTTTTTGGGGGGTTTTAGGTGGACACAATATCTTTATTTTTATTTTTTATGTGATGCTGAGAATTGAACCCAGTGTGTCACACATACCAGGCGAGCGCACTACCACTTGAGCCATATCCCAAGCCCCTAAAGTTATATATATTTTTTTAAAGAAAAGAGCTATATCTTCAGGTGATTGTATAGAGCATGCTTTATAATGTTTTAAAGAAGATTGTATTCTCTGTAGAAGATAGATTAAATGGAATCTTCTTGACTAGTGATGATTTAAATTGGTTTAATTCAAAACAAATTTTATATCTTCAGTGAAAATAGTTGCTCATCGAATTTAAAAAATAAATGCTAATTGAAAAGTAGATATGTATGTGAATTACTTTTGAGGTAGCTGTTGAAATAGTTGTATGTGGTATGTGTTAATGTGGGATTAAAAAGTGAAACAATTCTGCAAATGGTAGGGTGTAGAAAAGTCACATGACTATATGGTAGCTTGGAAGAAATAAAACATTGTTATATAAATGTTGTTATTAGAAAATAGTAGTAGTCTTTATAATACAAGGAATTCTTAAGATTAAAGATTCCTGGCTTGAATCTTTTCTGTGAATCTTGCTATGCTTTAGCCATGTCCTTTTGTCTCTCTTATAGTCAAATAAAGACATAAACAATATCATCCAGGTTAAGTCTTTCTTGGCAAAAGAGATTAATAAACATTAAAGAGAGGAATTAAGACATATGGATCTTATTCTGACTACTTTGTCTTTGAGATTAGAACTAATAGAAGGTTACAATGAAGGAAAGTTGTAGAGGGAAAGAAATTACATATACATTAAGAAAATGAAAACAATGAAGATATTACTCCATAGTTCCTTGATTCAAAACCTTGATAATGTATTTGTTTTAGAATTCACAATTTTTTTAAATTTTAAAAACCTGAATTAATATTATGTACTACATATTATGTAACATTCCCTAGATAACTCTATAGCAGGATCCTATAACCAAATACATCAATATTTCTGAATTGAAACACCAAAATATACACAGAGCAGAATAAAGTAGGAGTATGATCACTCTTACTTCCATCAAGTGAGGTTTTACCACCAAATAACTTATTTAAAACTTTGTTTTTTAAGAACTTTTTGAATTTTAGTTAAGGAGTTATGGACCTCTTTCTGTTTTACTCTTGAGTGTCTGTACAGGCTACTCTTGTGAAGAAAGGAAGATACACTGTTCTGTTTTGATTTTTATGAAATACATGTTTCTGGTGAAGTAATGTGTATGTATATGAACACATTATGCATCTATACAGACAGATGTATGTATATCTATATACAAATTTAGGAGAACTTTGTGCATGTTTTATTTGTGAGTGGGAGAGAGATAGTGAGATAGTCGGGAGTAAATGGATTGTAGGGAGAGAAGTGGTGAACTGGGTTATTAACACTGTTTCCTCCTTGTGCTAGTAGGTCAGGTTTGCTTACTAATGTGTGAAATAAAACCTTGATTGTAGTTTCACAGCTGTGTTAGCACTTAAGCTGATCACTAACATATTTTCTTGACAGAAATAAAACCTAGACATTCCAGGACTATGTAAAATCACCAGTAAGCAGAATATTCCATATGCCACACAAAACAATGGTAAAAAAAATTGAAACAGTCACAACAGAATGATTCGAAATACTGCTTTACTAAGCAGTAAAGGAATTGGAATCTTAAGGAATTGGAAGTGTTTAGTGCAGTATGTAGGTACCCCAAAGCTATTTCAATTTGCCTCTTTAATAACTAGTACAAGCCTTGAGCTTTAAGACAAAGAAATAAAGAATAACTGAACCAATTGAATAGATAGTAGGATTTAGGTAAGCAGAAGCTAATGATTCAAATTGGAAAAAGGCCTGGGCACAGGGGATTAACACCCCAACCATTATGAAAAGTCACACAGGATTCTCAAGAGGGTTGCACTTTTGTTTATTAAGAAGTTTTGTAAGACTGTGCTAAGATACTATGAAGAATACTTGGACTCTAGTATTAACTATTTAAGTGCCAATACATGTCAATAGAAATTACCATTATTTTTACTCAATTATAGCAACTAAAGGTCAGTCCCTGGATCAAATGAAATGAGTCCATGGGTTCGAATGCATGTATGTATTTCTTTTTAAATATTAAATATTTTTACAATTTAATTTAATGTTCCAGATCCATATAAACATTAAAGTAGGATTATGATCACCCTTATTTCAATTCAAGTGAGGTTTTACCACCAAATGCACAAGAAATGTTTTCATTCCCTTCCATTGCTTTTACAGTGCTTTTTCTCCAGTCTTCTGTTCTTTGCTGACAACAGCAAGTGTATGTACTTTGTTAGATCAGTTAATGCTGATTCCTGCAAGAAGAAAACTCAGGAAGTGAGCTTAGACATTGTGAAGAGGAAGCACAAAGAATGAGGCAATTGAATGAGGAATATTGGAAGGATTATTTAAAAGTGTGAGTCATGAGCTTTATTAATATTAATTTCCCAGGTTACCAGTCTTCATATATGTATCATGGTTTATTTTACTTGGTTCATTTATCCACATATATAGATGGTAGCAAGTGAGTACAAAATGGTGAATACAAAGAAAATTATCAAATTTTCTTTCAGACCAAAAAGCTTAATAAGTATGCCTGTAACCACAGTTCTTGTCCCATAGCCATGTACTAATAAACTTGAGCCATGCAATATAAGATTATAAAATAGAAGACATTTAGTGAAGCTAAAGCAGCTTTTACATATATCTTTATTTACCACATGATGCATACTTGATGAAATGTATTTTTAAAGATTCCCTTTAGGACACTAACACTTATTCTGTTATGTTATAATAACCTGTTTAATTCTGAATAATTGTTTTTTTTCTATTTAAATGAAGAGCTCAATGATGGAAAAAAAACCATTTCCTGCAGTTTTTATTCCATGCTAGAATTTGGAAATTATATGTGGTAAAGCCAACAGGAACAGCTGTGAGACTGAGGGAATTTCAATTATGAGGTTTTTATTTTATTAATTTAAACTGTGTTTTGGGGAGTGGACAGAAAGTGAAGAGGAAGATTTTTAAATCATGCCCAATAGTTTTTGGTTTTCTGTCTTTTCTTTATTAATGGTATAGATGGCTGTAACTTCAAATTTATAATATGGGAGATTTGTGTATTATTAGATAATTCACATCTTGTTGGATTTTCTAAATATCTTCAATCCTTTTTAGAAACAGGTTAAAAAATATATAACATGAAAATAAGATCATATTTATTCTGCAGGATTGTAAAACCAGCAGTCTGTATTCCAAAGATGAAAATATGGTTTTGTTCAGCACTATAAATAAATTGACTTTATATTGCTGCTTACATTTCTGTTTTCTTTTGATAAATTATCAATATTAACTAAAATGAACTGAGTGTGTTGACAGACCAGGAAAAAAAAGAGCTTGTGTTGCTTAAAAAAAAAGCAGCTTTTAAAAATAAAACTTTACTCCTATAGACTGTTATGTATGATCTGTGTTTCCACAAGGAAATGTTAAGTAGTTTTCATTTTGGTATTACAGTATGTCCTGTTGTAAGTTGCTGACTGTATGAAAATCTTTTAAGTCAAAAAAGCAGCTCAGCTTAAACCCCTACTATTCATTATGGCAGAAACCAGAAATAGAAATCCACCAGTTTTATAATCTTTTGAGTTCCTGCATATCTTTTAGAGTAAATTAGTTTTTTAAAGTTTTAAGAAAGGCTATTAGCTATAGAACTAAGTCACATTATGTGTTCTTATACAAAAGGTCTTTTAAAATGTGATTTACTAAATGCATATCTAGTGGTGGTGGTGGTGTTATTTTAAAGGAAACCTTAGCCTAGAATTAGTGCCCAAATTGTCTGTTAGTGGAACTGTAAAATATATTGTTAAACTATAAAATAGGATAATTAAGCATAACTGACAAAACTTGTTTATATGTAATACTTGTCAGGGTAGACTTATTTTGAATGTAATAAAAAGTTCAGATATCTTTTCTGTTAATAACCAACTCATCCCTGGATTTATTGAGGATATTTGACTAAGTTTTTGCCAATAAGGTTAATACTGAATTGTGAATATGTCTGCTTGCAAAAGTGTAGTAGTAATTCAGTATAAAGTGAGATTAAGTTTTTGTCTTTAAATGTTACAAGTTCTGAGGAGTGTGACTTGTGTTTTCTGAATAAATGATTCAGTTTCTATCAGTACCTGGAAGAGGAAGGGAAGGAAACATCCTTATATCTGCTATTTTATACAAAATTTAAGACTAGTCAGTGTTAAGTTGCTAAGTTTTTACTTTGCAGTAGTTTTGATACATGGCATGATCAGTAATTTTTACTTCAAAATTATTTTTATGTTTAATGAGATTTAATTATGTACAGGTTAATATTATACTATAAAGGAGACAGAAACTTGAGTGGCACTTGGAAAGAAAAACTGTCATTTGTATTCTGATGTGGCATTCAAATTTAAATTAGTGATTTGGGAGAATTAAATTATGATTTTAATATCATTTAGAAGTAAAACTTTTATGCATTTTCAAGATAAACTAAGAAAATAGACCATAAAGCAAAGACTTTCTCTTTTTTTGTTCAGATACAGTAAAGATGGGACTTTAAAAATGCTTTCTAATGTTTATAATACACCTTTCATTTGTCAAGTTAAAGTTCAATTTGTCATATAGTATTTTATATATCATTTATATTAGTATGTTGTCTTATACTTTGAAAGTTAATGTTCTCAAAATAATAGCTAAAATATATAGTTAAAGATTATTAAATAAGAAAAATTACTATTCATGAGAACAATCAAAATTGTTTAATTGTACTTTAGTTTATTGGAATGCATTTTAAAAAATAAGTCATTATTATTATTTTTAAAGAGAGAGGGGGAGAGAGAATTTTTTAATATTTATTTTTTAATTCTCGGCAGACACAACATCTTTGTTTGTATGTGGTACTGAGGATCGAACCCGGGCCTCACGCATGCCAGGCAAGCGCACTACCACTTGAGCCACTTCCCCAGCCCCAGTTATTATTATTTTTGAGATGTGTCTTGCTATGTTGTCCAGGCTGGCCTCAAACAGTTGAGCTCAAGTGATCTTCCTGCCTTGTCCTCCTGTGTAGCAGGAACTGGACTATAGGCTCAACCCGGTTATGCTGGGCTAAAATAGTAATCTTTTCTATCAGTAAAGATGTTTTTGTTTGAGTTGTTTAGTGACTGTCAACAAGAAATTTTTTGTTCAATATAACTTTAAATGTTAATTGGTATAGTAGTTATAAAGAGTACATGAAATATACATAGAATGTATTTATTATTTTGTTCACAGCGTATTTTGAAAGAAACATTGAAGCTAATGTGAATATAGTAAACAATATTGGAAATGAACTTCAAATTGTATTAAGTATCTTAAGATATGTCTAAACTGTTAATTTCAAGGAGGGAACCCTGAAAAGTTAGATCGACAAGTCTGAATAAAGGTTTTCAAAATAGAGGGCCTTCTCTTTTTTACGAATGGCAAACTATGTACAAAACAGTTTTATTTTGAGGTAATGGTGAATACAAAATGTAACTGAAGCTATGTAAAGTAACCATGGAGCTAAATTCAAGACATTGGTATTTTTGATTTATGTAAGTACCCTATAGTTTGTTTTCTGATTTTAACAGTGGTTGCTCACTTTAAGATTTGGAAAGTACAGAAAAAATAAAATGTGATAATAGCATTTGCTAAGAGGTATAAGTACTTAGGAACATTTTGGTGTTGATTTCCTTCCTTTTTTTTCTCTGTATATTCTACATATTACACATGCATGTTTATACCAGTGTTTAAATTGGGATCATCCTGTTGCTGTAATAGCATTAGATTTTAACATAAAAAAATTGATTGTTTATATGATCACATTCAGATGTTACAATTTGTAGGAACATAGTTTTTGCTTTTGAGAAGAATTCAACAAATTGTCTGAAAAGGCCAGACAGTAAAATATTTGAGCCTTTGCAGTCCAAGAGTCAAAATGAAGATATAATATAGGGTTTTATAACCACTTAAAATGTGAAAAACATTATCAGCTTATGCGCCCCCCCCTCCAAAAAAAAAAAAAAAGCAGCTGGTTGGGTATGACCCATGGCTTTAGTTTACTAACCTCTGCTTTGGAAGATTATTTGCTTATATCTTATTTGTATTTCACTCTGTGTGTATGTGTGCATGTACATCTGTCTGTCTATTCATCTAAATCTTTTAACACTTCTTGATAGGACTCAAAGGCACTAAGCTAGGCTGTGTGTTTTTAAAAACTAGGGAATTTGGGCTGTGGCTCAGTGATAGAGTGCTTGCCTAGCATGTGCAAAGTGCTGGGTTCAATCCTTATAAAATAAAAATAAATAAAATACAGCTATTGTGTCCAACTACAACTAAAAAGTAAGTGTTTAAAAACAAAAACAAAAACCAAGAAAACCGAAGAGCTTGTTCGCAATCCCAGTCTTATCGTTGCCAGAATCAGTTTGCTGGCTCCTGGAGAGAGGGCTGATCGTGACTTAGTGAATTCTGCTGCTTATAGTCTCCCAAGTAGATGTACTTGCTGAACTTAGAAGTGAACTTGATTTAGCCTTTATAGGAAACAGGAAACAGATATACTTGGGTCTAATGCTAGGAAATGAGGATACTGTATAGAAGATATTAGACCTAGCTGAATTTGGCCTTGAAATATAATGGGCTTCTTTCCCAAATCTAGTTTTTCTTGACCTCTTGTTATTTTAGTGTCTTTTTTTTTACTTTAGAGATGATCTTAAACTATTAATAAAGAATTTTATATGTTGATGTAAAGGAGTAAAGCCTAAAATGAGAGCAATAAGTTAGCTTAAAAAAAGTCTCTTTTTCTTGGGATATGAAGGGTGTCCTACAGTGTATTCAATTGGGAACAACTGCTGTAATTTTGGTATTGCCATGGTACTGTTTTTAAATATTTTTTTTAGTTGTACATGGACATAATACCTTAATTTTATTTATTTATTTTTATGTGGTGCTGTGGATTGAACCCAATACCTCATATGTGCAAGGCAAGTGCTCTGCCACAGAGCCACAGTCCCAGTCCTGCTACTGTTTATTTTTAAGAATAGTTTTTCTTTTCTTTTTTTGGGAGGTCTTTATGTAAATACTATAACTCTCATTTTTAACTTACGTGTGCAAAGCTTTTGTAATTAACCTTTAACCCAATGAGTCTCAAGTTTTCAATTCTGCAAGTACTTCAGTAAAATTACCAGGTACATTAAAGTAGGTTGGAAATTTTAATCTGGAGCTTATATATATTACCATAATTAATATTATAATCTAGTATTATATATTATATATTGTGTACTATATTTACGTTTTTATAGGTGTTCCACGTCTGGAATGATGGAAGAAAATGAATTAAACAAAATGTATTTGGAGCAATATTAGTAAATAAAATTACATGATGTTACTTTAAGCTGTTATCTTAATATGTACAAAAATTACATGGTTTACCTCCCTTTTTGGGGACAATTTACAAGCTTACAGATTTGTAGTTATAGCACAAATTTATACTGAAGCTTTGTTCCAAAAAAGTTCTATTTTAAGATGGCTTTCCTTCTTGGCATGTTTATTTCATAGGAACATGAAGAGGAACACAGTCGTTTGTGTTTTTCTTTGCCCTTCTAGTAAGCAGTTAAAAAAACTAGTAAGCAGTTAAAAAATAGGTGTGAATGATAAACTAGGATTGCATTTCATAGCTTGGTGTTGCCTTTAGTACCGGAAATACTTATTTAGATAAGGAGTGACAATAAGTTTCTAACTTGAACAGATTTGCTGTTAACACTACTCTGCATCTCTGTTGGCCTGTAGGTTCTTTCCTGCAGAACTTGGAACAGAGGATAATATGTGTTTTAATGGCTAATGTTTTGTTCTTATGGTTTGGTTCTGACATGTTGCTGAACTTTTAAAAATTTCTTAATAATTTTGACCATAACATCTAACTCAAAATTTTCTTTTAATTAAGCTCTTCAGTTTATTAACTTTTTTTTTTTTTTTTTAGTTTTCAGCAGACACAACATCTTTGTTTGTATGTGGTGTTGAGGATTGAACCCAGGCCACGCTCATGCCGGGCGAGTGCACTACCACTTGAGCCACATCCCCAGCCCTTCAGTTTGATAACTTATTCTCAGATGTTTGCTTTAATTTCACAATTCCCTTATATAAGACTATGTTTTAGATTGAAAGATGATTTTCCTGACTTACTACTTCACTTACTGTGTTGTTTTCCACTGATGGTGAAGGATTTGCACTATTGTATGTACATTCTTTGCTGATTTCATTCGCATTTTTTCCTGTCACCAACCCTCATTTTCCATCCAATGCCAGAGTCCCACATTTAACAAGAAAAAATGGTCAACCAAATCTACAGGCATAGAAGAAAGGTTTGAACTTGTGATGTTTTATTATTATATTAT
Organism: Callospermophilus lateralis; assembly: GCF_048772815.1. Taxonomy (NCBI): domain Eukaryota; kingdom Metazoa; phylum Chordata; class Mammalia; order Rodentia; family Sciuridae; genus Callospermophilus; species Callospermophilus lateralis. The sequence continues at coordinate 1,226,397 of NW_027511135.1, forward strand.
GTTATAATGTCTTAATTGATTTATTCAATTCAAACATTTAACTGGTTAACAAGTATGGACTTATTAAATAAAATTTGGAGGAAATAAGATCTCATCAGTATTCACTACAGAAAATGCGGGTTGTTTTTTTCATTGTGTGGTTGTACAGATATGCCTACTGCCTGAATGATGATGGTCTAAAGATTTAAAAGGTTTTTAGAGTTAATACTTTTTTATGGCAGAGCATTTAAATTTTTTTGAAGAAATGACAATCAGGGCTTAGGATGTAGCTCAGTAGTTGGCGCTTGCCTAGCATGCATGATTCCCTGGGTTCCATGCCCAGTACAACAACAACAGCAACAACAACAACAACAAAAGAAATGAAAACCAGTTACTCATTTTTGAGTATTTGTTGCTTTTTTGTTGGAACTACAAGATTAAATCTCAAATAAACAACTACAGTATAGTACTTTTTTTTTTTAACTTAGGGAAACATTTGTCTTTGACCAGTTTTACAATGTATTGCAAACTTTTAGTAATCAGAATGTAGAAAAAGTATTGATTAAAACACATTAGTAATGTTTTTACTTTGTAGAGACAAATGCTTCTGTATGTTTTCCTAAATTTCCTTAAAAACTGACCCAAAATTTAAAGGTTTGCCCAAAATCAAGTTTTCTTATTCTAAGATTTGTTGCCATACTCTTTCTGCTTTTTTGTTTGTTTGTTTAATCTAAATTTTGAAAACTTATTATTTCCCAGATAGGAGCTAGAGGTTTTTTTTTGTTTTGTTTTTGTTTTGTTTTGTTTTGTTTTGTTTTTTTAAAGAGTGAGAGAGGGAGAGAGAATTTTAATATTTATTTTTTAGTTTTTGATGGACACAACATCTTTGTTTGTATGTGGTGCTGAGGATGGAACCCGGGCCGCATGCATGCCAGGTGAGCATGCTACTTGAGCCACATCCCCAGCTCCAGAGCTAGAGTTTGAAAGAGATTAGGGATCACTCTTTGGAAACAAAAGATGTTCTTAATGATTTTAATTTGTGTCCACAACTGAAAATCATTTTAGTATTGTGTTGAATAAGAATTCTTACCTAGTTACCTATGAAAGGATCATCCACATAGATTCCCATTGCTGTGCCATCATTATGTCATTGCAATTTTCATAGAGTCTAAGGAGTAAGGAAGCATAATTTTTTCTGATAGTGCACTATACAATTCTGAGAACCTTGCTGTTGCAACCTGAAATCATAAAAACTCTTTACTTAAAACATGATTGGATTTTGCTGGCAGTGTGATGGCTGTCTTTCCATGACTTGGTTTTTGTGCAAACTAGCACTCTTGGTGAATGGAAGAACTCATTAGACTTTTCTTATTTGAGATTATTAATATTGAATTTTGAGTAGTTAGTGAGAGTTGACTGAGAAGTTAGAAGCTAGTTCCATATCTGTGTATAATGTATTAAAAAACACATACACCTAGTCTCTCCCTCTGAAAATGCATCTATAAAACCAGGCTAAAATGGATGGAACAGCTATTTGAGGACTCTGCAGAGTAAATAATACCAGGTGGATTGAAAAAGAATAGAATTCAGAGTATCATAAAAATGACTGTTACTTTACAGTTTTTTTCTTCCAGTGACCCTAGGACCTGAATTCAACAGTCTGAAACCTAGATAGTGGAGAGAGAGAGAGAGAGAGACAGAAAAAGAGAGAGGGGTAAAGATGGAGATAATCTGCAAAAGAAACCTGATAGCTGTGACTCAGGATCAAAATCCCTTCCCTTTTTCCCCTTCTCCTTTCTCTCTGTAACTCTGTGATAATGTCATCAGAAGCTGTAGTGGAAGCCTGCAGCTGCAACTCTGAGGGATAGGAGAGTTACTGTCCAATTGACAAATCCTATTGCTTCCCCCTTCTTTTCTCTGTCTTTCTACAGCTTGGTCTCAAAGCAGATACAGTATCAGAAGTGTGTGACTAAGCAGGATGCTGAAAACTCTAGCATTCTGGTAGGAGAAATGAGAAAGGGTGCCCCTTGAAATTGGAAAGTGGTAATTGTGAATGCTCTAGAAATGAAGAGAAAAGTCTTGGCAGACAGAAGATAAAAAGAAGACATGTAAATGTTAGAACTGAAAAATACAGTAGGTGGAAAAAACTCCACTGGATGGCTGACTAGTAGAGTTTGATGACACAGGGAAAATATCAATGTATTTGAAGATAAAGTAGAAAAAAAATTTATCTGAACGACAGTTTTAAGATTGAATAGAATCTCAGTGAAGTGTGGGAAAATAAAACATTAGGCATTTTGAGAAAGAATCGGTACTAAGGAAATACAGAAATAAGTGACTTGAAAACCTCACAGATTTTGTGAAAGCCTAAACACAAATTCAAAAAATCTAACATGGAATAAACCCAAAGAAGCCGATCCACAGAAATGTCATAATCAATCAGGAAAGTAAAAAGAAAGAAAAACGGTCAAAAGCAAGCAGAGAAAAACCATATGTTATTTTTGATAACTGAATTTCTCATCAGAAATTATGTAAATGAGAAGAAAAAGGCAAAATATTTCATAAAATACTGAAAGATAAGCATTGTTTATAAACAGCAAAAATACCCTTTACAAACAAAGGTGACATAAGGGTATTTCCAGGGGAAGGAAAACCTGACAGCATTTGTTTTCAGCAGGCCTGAACTGAAAGAATTCCAAAGGCGGTTCTTAAGACAGAGGGAAATGGTACCAGAATGGAATATGGATATTAGGAATGAAAGACGATAAATGGAAATGCTAGCTATTATAGAAACTGTTCTCTCCAAGTCAGTCCTAAAAACATAAATGGGCTATTGAAAATATAATGTCAATTTATTCAGCAATTTTATAGTTGGAAGCAAAAATTATGACATGAACTGATGTGGTTTTTTTAATGGAGGTAGTAATATATTTAAAATCTACAATCGATTTGAAATAGTAATATGATTTTACGTGGATTCTGAAAAGTTAAACATGTTTTATAATCCCTAGAGCTTGTACTTATAAAATAGATGTTAGAATCACAATGGATAAATTAAGATGGAATGTTAAAAAAGTGCTCCAGTAACCTAAAAAAGGGAAGGAAAGGGGAAACAGGAAACAAGCATAAAACAAGTAATAGAATCGTAGATGTAATTCTTACACATCAATAATTACATAAAAATTTTAAATGCTATAAACATAGCAATTAAGACTTTGTCAGAGTACAGTAAAAAATGACCCCACTTTATGTTGTCTCACATCAAATGCAGTAGTGTAAGTAAATTGAAAAGGAAAAGATGAAAATAGATATAACCTGCAAACAGTAATGAAAGGGAAAATATTGGCTATATTAATGACAAAATAAACTTTAAATACCCAGCATTCAGAATATAAAAGGATTGATAAATAAAAGGATTAGTTTACCAATCATAAGTGTGTGATTACATAACAATAAAATCAAAAGTACACGAAGCAAAACTTTACAGATCCTTAGGGAGAAATAGAGAATGCAGTGTTTATAGTTGAAGATTTTAATATTCTTCCCTTAGGAATAGATAGAACTAGTAGACAGAAATTACCAAGAATATAGAATACTCGGATGACACTGCCAACCAACCAGCTAGATGTAATTGACATTTGTAGGATATTTTATCCAACAAGAACAGAATATTCATTTTTTTACAAGTATACCTGGAATAGTCACCAAAATACACCACATATTACTATTAATACAAATCTTAACAAATTTAAGACAATTGAATGCATACAAAATATTTTTCTCAGATTATAATGGAAATCTACTAGAAATAAGGAACAGGAAAATTTCTGAGTATTTAAAGAATAGATGGGGGATGTCTAAGTAATGTTTTAGTTGGGTAAAAGAGGAAGGGGTCATGGAAAATTAAAAATCATTTTCAACTGACAGTAAATGAAAATATAATGTCAATTTATTCAGCCTAAGCAGTTCTTAGAAAAACAAAAGCAGTTCTAGAAAAACAAAAAAGACCTCAGATCAATAATCCATGGTTCTGTCTCAACACTAGAAGATAAAAATGAAACCAAAATGAGAAATTAACAAATTCAAAAGAAAAGAGTAACAACCAAAGTCAGTGAAATTAAAAGCTGGGTTTCTTTTTCATAGATCAGTAGAAATTGATTATCTTTAACATTATGATAGAAAAGATAAGACAGGAAGAACCAGTGTTATCAGTGAAAGAAGGAATGTAGTTAGTCTACTGGAATCCAGAGGACAATGAGGAAATGTAGAAAGCCTCTCTGGACATAAATTTAACATTTTAGGTGAAACGGACCAGTTCCTTCCAGCAAACTTCCAAACTTTACCTAAGATGAAACAAATAAGCTTAAATAATTCCTTATTAAAGAAGTTGAATTCAGCTGGCCTTGGTGGTGCATACTTGTAATCCCAGCCACCCAGGAGGCTGAGGCAGGAGGATCTGAAGTTTGAGGCCAGCCTCAACAACATAATGGGACCCCAAGAAACTTAGAGAGGTACTGTCTCAAAATAAAAAGGATTGAAGATGTGGCTTAGAGGTTAAGCACCCCTGGGTTTAATCCCTGATTTAAAAAAAATAGTTGAAATAATAGTTAAAACCTTCCAAAAATATTCAAACCCTGAATAGTTAAAATGGTCAAGCCTATGAAATATTTAATGAAAAAATAAATTATTTCACTGCCGATGTTTTCCAGAACATGAGAAGTGGAAACACTTCCCAATTTTATATGAAGCAGAATTAACTGATACCAAAACCAGACAAAGACAGTAAACAACAAAGGAAGAAGGAGGAAAAAAGGAAAAAAAAATGTGGACTAGAATACCTCATAAGTATAGTTGTATAAATTAAAAAAAAGGAAAGTGGATCCTACTATTCAAAAAAAGAATAATATACCATTACCCACAACATCTAGTTAATGCCATACTTAACAATGAAAGCATGAAGAATATTTTCCTCCATGAATGAGAATAAGACAAGGATTTTTATTAAATATTTTTCTAGACATCCTGATCAGTGTTAATATGGTAACAGAAGGACATAAAGGCATACAGATAAGAGGCAATGTAGAGAATCCCTCAAAAAACCTGAAGTTTAACAAGGTTCCAGAATGCATCTCATTTACCCTTCCCTGCAGTTCTTTTTTTTTTTAAACTTTTTTTAATATTTATTTTTTGGTTGTAACTGGACACAATATCTTTATTTTTATTTATTTATTTTTATGTGGTGCTGAGTATCTAACCCAGGGCCTTCCATGTGCTAGGTGAGCGCTGTACTACTGAGCCACAAACCCAGCGCCCCCTGCAGTTCTATTTCTATGTACAGTTGCCCTTCTGTGTTTGCAGGTCCTGCCTCTACAGGTTTAACCATCTGTGGATGGAAAGTATTTGAAAAAAAAATTGTGTCTGCACTAAACATGTAGAGTCTTTTTTCTTGTTACTGTTCTCTGAACAATATAGTATAACAACTGCTTATGTAGCATTTATATTGTATTAGGGATTATGAGTAATTCAGAGATGATTTAAAGGATATGGGAGATTGTATATCGGTTATATATAAACACTATGCCATTTTGTATGAGGGACTAGGGCAACAATGGATTTGTTATCTGTGGGTGGTTCTGGAACCAAATTGCTCTGAATTGTGAGATAGCTTACTAGCAATGTACAATTAAAAAAAGTAACAAACCCAGTTCACAGTAGCTCCAAGGGAATAATATACTTTATACATATAATATACTAAACAATGATGAAGCAAATTAAGAAAGACCTAAATAAATGTAGAAGCACACTGTGTCTAGGGATTGGAAGATTAAAAAAAATTTTAAACTGTCAGTATTTTCCAATTTGATTTACAGATTTTTGAAGAATTCCATTTGCAACTCTAGCAGTATATTTTGTAGACACAGGGAATTAGACAACAGAATTTATGTGGAAAGGTAAAGAAATAAACTATTGAACCTTCAATAGAAAACATAGACAACCTTCCTGATCTGGGATTAGGCAGAGTCCATGACATAAAAAAGCATGATCCATAAAAGAAAAAAGTTAATAAACCAGAATTCATTAAAACTAAAAATTTTGTAGTATAAAATCCAAAGTTAAGAGAATGAAAAGGTATGTCGTGGAGCTAACTATGAAATCAATATAATATTTGGAAATCACCAAAGAACTTGTCTCAAGAATACATAAGTAACTAGGACTGGGACTGTAGCTTAGTGGCAGAGCACTTGCCTAGCATGTGTGAGGCACTGGATTCGGTCCTTAGCACCACATAAACGTAAATAAATAATTTGAAAAATATATATGTAACTCAAAAAGCAATAGGGAGAAAAGGAGAAAAGTAATAGCTCAATTGAAAAATAGGCAAGCTTGAACAGATAGTTCACCAAAGAGGATTTAAGGATCTTGAGTAAACATCTGAAGAAAATATTCAACTTCATTAACCTCTGGGAATTTGCAAATTAAAATGATAATGAAACATACACATTGTAACAGCTAAAATTAAAAACAAAAAATTGTACAGTACTGAGCTCATGAGATATGGATCAATGGAACTGTCATATGGTGATGGTGGGAATGCAAAATGATAAAACCACTTTGGAAAATAATTTGACAGTTTCTTATAGAGTCAATCAACAATTCACTGCTTGATATTTATGACAGAGAAATTAAAATATATGGTTACACAAAAACCTGGCAACAAGTATTTTAAATGATGTATTCATAATTGGAAAAAAAACTGGAAACAACTGTTGACAGGTGAATACAATATAATGCATTAACACAGTGAAATAACATTAGTAACTTAAAAGACAAAATATTCATGTATGTAGCAAATTAGTTGAATCTTCAATGCATTATACAGAATCAAGGAAGCCACTTTTAAAGATTCAGTGATCAATGTGATTCTGTTTACTTAGCATGAATTAATATGAAAAGATAAAACTATGGTTATAGAGAACATACTAGTCTTTGCCAGATGTTAGCTTTGAAGGGAGTATATGATTATAAAGGCAAAAGGGTGGATTGTTGTTGATGTCGTGTAACTGGTTTGCTTCCTTATTGGTACCGGCTCAAGAATCTATATTTGTGTTATAATTCATAGACTGGAATACCAAAAATAAAAAAAAAAAACAATTTTATTGTATGATAATTTACCAAGTTTTTATTTTTTAATCTCATGCCAACATGTCTCATTTCCTTTTGTTTAAAGCAAGCAATGAGTTCTGTAGTAAAATTTGAAAGACAAAATGTATTACTTATATATAAAATGTCTGGCCAGTATTCTTTCTGACATTTTATAAATTATTTTAGTTCTTAAAATGTTTTTTTTTAAAAAAAAAAACGTACAAAGTAAGGAATGATAGCATATTTCTGAAAAATAATGGCTTAAAGAGGAAATTGCAAGAGAAATTAAGATGTTTGGACAAAATGAAAATAAAAGCAGCTCATCATAATTTGTAGAATGCAGTGAAAACAGGGCTGAGGGGAAATTTGTAGCATTAAATGTATTTATAAGAAAAGAAGAAAAATCCAAAATCATTATTCTAAGCTGCTACTTTAGATTAGAAAAAGAAATGCAACTTAAATCTAAAATAAGTAAAAGAGAAAACACAAAGAGCAGAAATGAATGAAATTAAAAATAAGAAATAAATAAGGAAAATCTGTGAAACCAAAAGTGGGATCTTTTGAAAGATAAGAGAAGATGCTTTTCAAATGTCATTTTCAGAGTCTAGTTTTGTTTTTATTATTGGTGTCTATTAACGAACAAATTTCTGTATGCCATGCCCTGTTATTCTCCCCTGAGGTATTGTCTAATCATACCTAATATGACTAGGGTTTGGCTTTTATTTCTCCATTATAGTCTTTTACCACTAAATTCTACCTCAGTGCTTTAGTTTGTTATGTCTCTACAGCCATATATTTTCTTTTAGCCACAAATTTTACTTTATTTTTCTACTGCTTTTATTTATATCTTATTGTTCAGAATTAGCATATCTTCTATTGGGTTTTATTGGTTTTATAGTTTAGAGTATCAGTGTGCAATATTTCAGTAAGCATTTCCACCAAAAAGAATTTTCCCACTGAAACTCATCTTCCAGTGTCAAGGAAAAGTAACATTATTTGTTTACATTTTTTGAATTGTCCTCCAAATCTTCCATGGATTAAGAAATATCTATTGCATTTTTAGTTTTTTAAAATTTGAAATAGTTACCTTTACAATTGACATTTTAACTAAAGCAGAGCACCTGCCTACTACAACTGTCTCACATTTTGAATTTGAAGTGTCATTTAATTTATTTCAGTGTCTCTGATATGCTAAATTATTATTATTTTTTGGTTGGTAAAACTTTGTAATTGATGCTTGTATCTGGAGGGACATGCTATTGAAGCACTGGTTCTTATTTTAACCTTTGGCTCCTGAAGGTTTTTTTTTTTTTTTTTTTTTTTTTGGTGAGAGTTCAAGGTAGAGGAACAGTAGAAAAATTGCCCACTGTCCCTAGAAAGACTTAGGAGTAAAAGAGTGAGTCCAGGTTTGGAAGTTTTAACAACCCTAGCATAACTGTTTGGATTGAAGGAGATACTAAACTTTTTAGGAAGACAAAACCTGTGTCTCCATTTGGGATTATGGGTATTTTGAAGTTGTGCATTTTTCTTTCCTTAGTTCTTCTGTGCAGAGTTTTTATTGTCCATGTTCAGAAGTCATTCCAGGAGCACAGATGATCTGCATTTAATTGCTCTAGAGAGAGATTTGGAGCTGGCTCTGCAGGCAAAGAGCAGTGATCAAAGTTGTCCAAGGCTAACCTGGGCAACAGCCTAGGCTCAAGCATGGGCTACAGGCACAGTTGTTTTTGTTTTATTTCTTTCTTTCTTTTTTTTTAAAAAAACAAACTTTTGTTGTTGCTATTGTGCTAGGGATAGAACCCAGGGCCTGCTCTAAAACTGAGCTACATCCCTAGTTCTTTTTGTTCTATTTTCTAAAGAGTGAAAGGAGAAGTATGGTCTGGGGTTGTGGCTCTTCAAAGAAATAACATCATTATCTTTTTTTTTTCTCCCCTCGATAACCACCTTTAAATCATATTCAGTTACAGTTGAAGTTTGGATTATTTAACTTGTGATATCCCTTAAGACAGAAGCATGATCCCCTAACATTCTCATATTCATAAACCAAAAACCCGAGATTTCTTCCTGTGTAGAGACCTCTATACATGTTGATCGATTATAGTTAAATGACTTTTTCATGTATTTTTGGGTAGAGTACTCCATCAGCAGAAGATAATTGCCAGTTAAGCATGACATTTCTAGAGAGTCATACATAGATATACCCAACCCACAAAGAAAACTGATTTAAAAAAAGTTGCTAAAAGTGTTCCTTTTGATTTACAACCTGTTTCCATTATATCTGTTTAAAGCTTGAAGTTTAAATGGATAAAATAAAGCAGAAATGGTCTGTGGTGCTTCTCATATTGTACTACTTTTGTGTAATACTGTAGCACTTTGTGAGTAATAATTAGTTCAAGTTAATCCTTTTCCATATTCATATCTAGAAAACCAGCAGAATTCTGCATCTAAGAAAAGTTATAAAAATAATGAATTCAATTTATGGGTGAGATGAGAGAGTTCACCATTAGAATTGTGTTTCCAGAGTGCTTTGCTACTTCAATAATAGCAAATGTAGAATACATCGTTCTTCTACATGAGGAATGTAATTATTTCCTAATCATTTCTCTTATCAGAGAACTATTGACTAACCTTTATTCATTTCTGAAAACTTTTTCAGCAAATCCCTGTTTTCTGTGGGTTGAAGGAACCCGTAGGCGATGTTGTGTAGGGCACTGGTTAACTAAAATGGATCTCTTTCTCACTAGTTATGTTCAATAAAGTCATCATGAACTTAATTGGCACATACTGAACTACTGCTCTGAAGGGAAATACAAGATTAAATTCCTTCCTGCAGCCATTCAATATACAACTTTGCTTTATGTATATTTATGTATGGTTTTGTTTAAAGATACCTTATTTAATAAATCTTATTGATTCATTAATAATAAAAAGTCCACAGCCAGCAACACAATATCTGATGCCTGAATAAAGCTTATCTAACATGTTTTGTCTATAATGCATTTTATTTTTTCGAGCTCAGGAACACTAGACAGTGTTTAAGATGGCTTGGGGGCCATTTTTAAACAGCAGAATTACTAAAGAAAAACACAAAATATTAAATAGTGTGGCACTAAATACACTGCAAAAGAGGACACTTGTTTTTAATACCAGCACTGAAACAAGAAGGCCTTGTTCCATCTTGGCTGAGAACATGCCTGGTTGGTGACTCAAATTTTTGCTGTATTGCACATGTCGACAAATGACTGAAAGCCCAGTGACTGTGCAAATAAATTTTAGTACATAAAAATTTTTAAAGACAGATTTGCAAGTGTGGAATCCATGAATAATGAGAACCCATTAATTCCTTGGGTACCTGTACAGACTGAGGACAGAATTTATATAGTCCTTTTATTTCTCTTTTGTGCTTTTCACTTCTTCCTCTCTTTTCTACTTGGTAGGTCCAACAGGCATACTTGGAACCAGATGGAGCATTTTGCTGAAGCTCTATTTGGTAAAGATTTATTGGCTCAAGCTTCTCAGGGTAATGCCTCAGTCTCCCTTCATTTTGAAGGATAGATGGATTATTTTGATTTTTCCTAAGTGATGGAATTCATGACTTTTACTTCAAGTAGTAATAAGTTAAACTTCTTACATTTTTCATATGAACAGTTAATAAAGGTAGATAATTTTCTCTCTTCCTGTCAGAATATTGGTAATTAAGAATCCAACTAATCTAAATAGAGGACTTAACATTTTTTCTTTCTTTTTACTTCATTTCGTGAGTTTACCCTAAGTTCTCTAACTTAGGAAAATTTAGAAATTCATTGTGTTCCTTAAAGTGATATCTATACTATTAATTTTACAATCAGTAATTTGTACCTAGGAATGAAATCTCAACTAAATCATCTACTGCTGTATGTATTTTTGGGAAGTCTTTCTTTCTTTCTTTTTTTTTTTTTTAAGAGAGAGAGTGAGAGAGAGAGAGAATTTTTTAAATATTTATTTTTTTAGTTTTCGGCAGACACAACGTCTTTGTTTGTATGTGGTGCTGAGTATCGAACCCAGGCCACACGCATGCCAGGCGAGCAGGCTACCGCTTGAGCCACATCCCCAGCCCGAAGTCTTTTTTCTGAGATGTATGATCAGTGTATCATCATTAGAAAATCATTATTGATACTTCACAGTATTTCTAGCTATTCTTGGGTATTAATTAAATAAACAAAGTAGTATAGCAACCATAAAACTAGTGGTGAAATATTTGGAGAACACCTGATTAAACAAAGTTTAAAGAGGTTTCCTTAGTATAGGACCTTAATGTCATGTACCTTTTTTAATCTTCCAGAGAAATTCTAGTGTCAGATATACTAAATAAGCACTGTTTGTTTCTTGGATTTATATGAATGTGGAATTCTATGAAGCACTTGAGGAATTACATGCTCTATGGAATAAACCTGGGGAGATGCTGGTTTTTAGTAGCCTCTCTGCAGTTCCTTCCTTTAGATCTCATTTCTACTGTTGAAATAAAATGAGACTTTTTCTTCTCTACTAGTAGTTCACTGAGTATTTTATGAAATTGTCACTAAGTTTTTCTTCCCAGATAGACTGCCCTTTGTTGGATTACCAAATGTATTTTATTGGACATATGTAGGTAGCACCCTTATTAGGCTGTCAGGCCAATTATGGCAAAAGATGTCTTTATATTTTCTGCCTGTAGTGTCTGTCATAGAGCAGTTTAGTACTGTATGCTTAGATAATATTTAGTAAATAAACACAAAACCTTTACTTTTCATTTCAATTCTATTATTTCCTCAAAAAGTACAAGGAACCAGTGATATGTTAGATGTTTGGAATTTTATAATGAAATAATATAAGGTCTTTTTTGTTTTTGAGAGAGAGAGGGGGGGGGAGGGAGAATTTTAATATTTATTTTTTAGTATTCGGCAGACACAACATCTTTGTTTGTATGTGGTGCTGAGGATCGAACCCAGACCACACGCATGCCAGGAGAGTGCGCTACCGCTTGAGCCACATCCCCAGCCCCATATAAGGTTTTTATTGTCACAGAATGTACTCATTTTGTGCCAGAAATTATGACTTTGTCAATGCTAGAATTGTTTTAAGATTGCTGTTAGAAACAAAAAGAGATATGGAAATTCACAAGTTAGTTAAAGCATATGTGGCATTGTGGTCATTAAAATTTTTTCATGTAAAAAATTTTAGTAATTAATGCATAGTGGTTGTATTCTTATAAGGTTAATGAAGTGTTTAAAAGATTTTAGTATTTTTAGCCTGTCTATTTTCTACAAGGTATCAGTAGTTATATAACTATATAACATCACCACCTGAATTTCTAAAGAAAATTCAGTATCCTAATGTATAATTAATTTTTTTTCTTGCAAAAACAATACAACCTGTAGGTTAATGGGCTGTTTTATAATCTGCTCAGAAAGCTAAGCATAGGTTAATATTTTCTTTCTCCACCATTACGTTTAGGAAGCCATTCCTAGCAAACCTAATCTGTGTTGTCTCAAGAAAAAGGTGTATGTTTCAATTGATGTGAGTTACCGGTTTCCTGTCATCTTCTGTTCATATGACGGAAATAATCAGTGTGAAAGATGAAATGAGGGATTTGTTTGGTCGAATTTTCTAAAGTGCATTCAACAATCTTCACTTTGTTATAAAAGAATGCTTTCTTTATTAAGATCCCTTGCTCTGCCATTAACGATTAATATCAAACACGTCACTTTAACTTTCTGGGCCTACGTTTTTTCCTTGAAAGATGAGGAAGCAGTATTAGATCATTCCTAAGTTCTTTTCTAGCTTTAAAATAGGTTTTTTTTTTTTTTTTTTTTTTTTTTTTTTTTTTTTTTTTTTGTGTGTGTGTGTGTGTTGCTGGGGATTGAATCCAAGGTTTCATATATGATAGGCAAGTGTGTTACCACTGAGATATATCTTCGATACTAAATCTTGTAGTTTAATGTGTAATGCTAACTTCCTAACATAATATATCCAAGCTCCTGACAAACTGAGAAATATTTTCTGAAAAATTAGAGAAAATGATATAGTTGAAATATTCTTTTAGATATATTTTATTATGATTTAATTTTTAAAAATTTTATGGTATATGTGATAACTCTCACATGAACTATTTTTTTCTCAACAATTTTTTCTTCAACCAGTGTTGATTAATAAAAGTTCATTTAAAAAAATTTCTGAAGTCCCTTAGAATGCCTTAAATCAGTTTTGTATCAAAATCCTTACTATATAAATATTCATAATCACAAGGCTTCACAGAGAGATTGCACAGGGGAGCAAGAGTTAGGTGAATCTACTCAGTGTTGGATCAAAATCTTTATTGATTGCTAAAATAGAAAATGCAAAACTTGAGTTATTTCATGATGTTCACGAATGAGTCATGAGAAAACAGTTCTGGTCACAGGCAAAACCATAGATAGGAGAGAGACTGACAGAATAGTTAAATTGCTGAGGCTGGCCTGGAACTTGTGATGTGCCACCATGCCCGGCTTCTTTAACTTAAAGTCCATTTTATTTTTTATTGGTTATTTTTGGTGTCATATCTCAGATTTCTAAATGGAGCTAAGGAAAGAGAGAAATAGGTTCTATGTTGTTTCCTTTTGTGTAGAAGAATTTTTTGAGGTTTTCCTTATAGTGTGTCATAGGTTTGGGTCAGTTGCACATAACTAGCATTTTGGAATGATGTGGTTAATTCAAATAAGGGGAGAGATCAGTTTTTCCCTGGACAAAGAAGTTAAAAACAACAACGACAACAACAAACTGATCATTTTTTTAAATTAATGGTTGCAAGGTGATAAAATGTAAAGTAATAAACCCAGAGTAATTTGGAAGATGATTTTCTGTACAGATTTAAAAAGGAGTATACGCTGCCTAACTGTAGCATGATGTGGGAGGTAATGGGAAAATTGAGACCCAGTGCAAATGTGTAGAGGCAGAGATAGATAAGCAAGTCCAGGCTGTCATTTCCTTAAGGTCATTTTGGGTCTTGTTAACAATTTTGGTAGCCTTGGAAAATTGTTCCATTTCTTATGTACATATGCTCCATTTTTATTCTATGATGCTGTAAAAAGTTGCCCTTGCCTTTCAATGGGCAAATTAGTTGAAAGGTAGTATCCATTTTATTACTGAAATTTGTTTTCTTGCTCTATTCTTATGAATATGTAGTTGACATTCTTATGAATATGTAGTTGATCTCTCCCTCTCTCCCACCTCCTTCCCCCCCACCCCATACACACACTTGATTTAGACATAGTAGAAAACCAGTATTCTCTTTTTAAAATATTTATTTAATTATCTTTAGTTGTAGATGGACACAATGTCTTTATTTTTATGTGGTGCTAAGGATCCAACCAGTGCCTCACATGTGCGAGGGGGCGCTCACCACTGAGCTATAGCCCCAACCCGAATAACCAGTACTCTTTATCAAAGAAGAATTTTATCTCTTGTGCTAAATGTGTGTATTGAACTAAATCATGTGGTCTATTGAGAGTCATCACTATAATGTGAAATAAATAATGTTTAAAATCGCTTGATGGGTTTCTAGAAGAAAGGAGTTTTAAGTACAAAATGAAATAGTCTTTAAAATAAACTGATGTATTAAGAATTTAAGGAAAAACTAAAGTGAAAATTTTTCTGTTGTAATTTTATTTAGAAAGGGTTAATAACTACAGACTCACAACATCTGATTAAGAAGCTGGTGCAATGGAAGTCATCATCAATAAAAGAAATAATTTGGGTACTATTTTTTTATTGTCACAGATTGAGTTTTTAGGATCTTCTGCTTCAGATTTCTAGAGATGAATCACCTTAAAGTCTGCTATATTCATCTGAACATTCTTGCCAAAGCATGTTCTACATTTAATTCAGAGAGGACAATGAAATATAATTGGTATACAAAAAAGAAAAAAGATATAAAGAAGCCATAGACTTTACATAAATTATTTTTGTTGTTCTTTCAGAAATATTTTAGTTATCTTTACTGGTAAACTTCTACTTTGTGAACAGAGATAGGAAGGTTAAGGAGATCTGTATTTTTCTTTAGCTCTTTTTTACTGTAAAGAAATAAAGGTAGAGATAAAGGTAAAACAGAGTTGTTTAAAGTATAGTGGTTTCCTAGGTATTTGCAAGTATGTTCATGTCATGTGTATTATAGTTGGCTAATAGCAATTAAGCCTTTCTAGTGTGTTTTTCCTTGAGTGAAAGAGGGAAAGGGAAAAAGGTACTTGAGATGCTTTGATTTTTATAGTGGGGTGCCTTGCCTAACTCTTAATTTTCAAATGATTCCCTCTCTTAGTATCCTACATTTCTGACACACAGACCCAGCTTCAGTGTTGGGGCAGTTCTTCCTGACATACTCTTATCTTCATTCTGCACCATTCATTCACAAAAGTATACTTAAAAATTTTCTTGTACTTGTTTATTTTTTTGTTTTAATTTGTTAAAGGTATATTGAGGACTCTTCTTCTAGAGCATTAGGTTTGAACAAACACATCTATATTCACATCTCTTTGTATAATTGATTATTTAATCATGGCTCATTATTTGCTGATATCTTGTAAACTGAACTTGGATAACTTTTTTGTTTTATATGTGACCATATTGAAACTCATTTGATACTTTACCCCATCTCCAAGGTCCTGTGAAATATTCCAACGGTATTTTAAGCATTCTGTTAGCCAGTTACTTCATTGTCATTTGTATACCCAGCTACTTAACTTGGTTTCCTGATATTTTCTGATTAGTTGTGGATATGTTTGCATTTCATTTACTTCAGTACATATTTTCCTGTCCTCATCATACCTTTACCCATGACTAAAATGGTCCTTAATTCCATCATAACTTAGCTTTTCTATTTGTTGTTGCTTTGAATAGTCCATATTGTAGAATATTTTTTATGTATTTAAAAAGAAAATAAATTATGCCTTTGGGTTACTCTTTGACATTATCTTTACATACCCTCTCATGGAATTCTAATGGAGACCAGTTTTTGCTCTCCTTTCATGACTTTCTCTTTCAAATCGACTACATTCTCAGAGGTTATGCTTGCTTACTGAATCAGTGGAACTTTCTCCTTGTTCCAGGCCAGATTTTCGGGTATCATGAGACAAGTGGATCTGTAAGGTTAGGGTTTCTTCTGCACCTTCTCAAGGACAAATAGTTACTGATCTTCTTGCCCTCTGACACAGTAACTACTAATCACTCAGGTGCCAGGGATCTTTGAGATTTTTCAAAAGTCAATAGTTGGCTAGCTTTCTGACCTGGTTCTATCAATAATACTTTATTACTTTTTGATCTAATATTTTAAACATATGCTTCAAAATTTATTTCAAACCACTCTTGATTAGTTTTTCCAGTAAATGCTGAAGCTCAGAATCCACATTATCTCTTTTATCTTTCTTCTCTCAATGAGAACTTTTATTATTATTTAAGTTACTTGCAAAACGATTTCAAATGCCTTTTTCAGGATTCTTATTTCTTCTAAGGAAAACTGTCTTCTGTCTGTTAAAGTGACTGTGGATTCTTATTAATCTTCTATTATAGAATGAATTTCTAATGCAACCTCTTAGAAAGGAATTCTGAACCAGTAATTTTTTATTCAGTCTAGATTACTGATTTTTTTTATAATGTAGGCTGTAGATTTGATTGTGCAACCTATTTTGACATTATGCATGATGTCTTTTTATACTTTAATGATGTTTGTTTTGAAAAAAAAAGTAAATTGATTTTATTCCATTTGTCTTCACCAGTGGATTCAGAATCCAGTGAAAGCTCTTTGGCAAGTGCATACCTGACTAAAATGTCAGAGAACAGATGGAAAGGAGTTCCTTAAGAATTGGCTGAACAGGTGTTTCGCTTTCCAAAAATAGATCTACTGCCTTTTCTCTTCCCTGAAAGTGATCTGAGGAAGAGCTTAACCTTCAAATTGAAGAAATAGATGTTTTTAGGCTGATATTCAATAGAGGATAAAAGCTCTTTCAAGTAAGATCTTAACCCTATGATTTCTTTTTTTTTTTGACGAGCCATGAGTCTCAGAACATTAAGAATATCTCATGATCAGATGTCAATATAAAAAAAAGTTCTTAGCCAATATGAACAGTTCTTTTGAATTTTCTTGATGATATTGCTGCCTTGATTGGGCTAAAAATGAATTTAGGATAATTAACTTATAGTATGAATATTAAAGCAGCTGTGTCTATTCCTGATTATAACTTGGTGTTGGGAAGGTTCTTACAGTCAACATCTCTGTTTATGCTATTCATATACATTTTAACATTTCACTATAGAATGCTAAAGATCCAATTTATTATATAAATCTCTTTGTCATTATTGATACAACTATATGATCTATTTATGTGAATCTGTAATGAGTCTCTGACATTAACTTTTGTAAATTTATCATTTTCACAATTATATGAAGAACTTGAGCCAGGACAGCGGCATATCTGAAATCATGTACTACTATATTAGATTAAAACTAAAATAACACTGGAAAACAGATACAGTACATTGGAAGATGAAATAGAAAAGTACAATACAGAATAAAAGAAGGATGGGCACTTTGGCAGCCAAACACATTTAGCTTTGCTGAAGTCTCGGTTTTCTACTCAGTTTTTAATGCAATAAAATTAGATGTAATCTTCATGATGAATCTTTTGTATATATAAAAAATCAAATAGTTTTTTTCCCCCCTTACTTGTTTTTTATGTCATCTTCAGGTGAAAAAATTAAATGATGGTATTTCTCTTTGTTTTTCCTTTTGGATCCACCTAAGCATATTTATAAGCTGTTGCCATAGTGGAAATTAATTGTGGTGATGAAAGCTAAAAGTTTTGTTTCATGCTAATTTTATAATGTGTATATACTGCAGAAGTTAGACAAAGGAACTAAGTTAAACAAAGATCTAGAGCTATTGCCAAACCTAAAAACAACAATGGCACCAAGAAGAGAACAGAATGCAGGGTCCAAAGCCAGCAAAATCCAAATGTAAATTTGCTAGTTGACAGGCATCACATGTAAATGGGCTTATTTTGGCAACTCTGAGAGTTAAAAATACAAAAGAAATCACTTATACAAAAGCAAAAGTAATTGAAGGTTGCTTTTTGGGGGGGGGGTGGGTGGTGGGTGGTTGGGATGATGATGGTGGTTTTAAAAAAAAAATGGTCTTTGGAAATTTATGGTAGTCATTTAGTTTGTATGAAGAATGCTGCCTTTTACTTTTGTTAAAACCCATTTATTGTTTACTTAATCCCATTACTAGTGTACTGTCTTTCTTCATATTCATAAAAGTAATTTTGGGTGACATAGAAGAAGACATGACCAATATGCCAAAAGCTTACTGAACACATTTTTTCCCCCAACCTTTGGATTGGGGCCCATAGTTAGAATCTTTTCTTGGTATGTTTGCAGCTTATTTTGTATTGTGAATATAAATTGCTATTTTCCAGTTCTTGCTTGTGTGGCCATTTACTTGATATAATTAGAAAAATAATCTTTTACTTTATTTTAAGGGAAATAATAAAATAAAGTAACTCCTTAGGTACTTCTGGGTCTGGCTTATTTGTGGCTCATCAGGTGACTGTAGGTGAAAGGAAACAAAAATAGACATGCTCCTTGGAAAAAAGGGAATTAAAACAGCACTAGTGCAAAAATAAAAAGATAAAATAGGATTCTTAACTATATATGTGGTATTATATAGCAGAACTCTAAAAGTCTGTCATTTTGTTCCCCATTTTTTTCTCCCCCATTTGCCCTGGCAAACGCCATTATATTTTCTGCCTGTGTGAAAAAATACAGAGTCATGCAGTATTTGTCCTTCAGAGATTGGCTTATTTCAGTTAGTATTTTGTCTGCCAGGTTCATCCATGTTCTTGTAAATGACAGGATTTCCTTTCTTTTTTCCCCCCTAAATAATATTTCATTATATGTATATATCACATTTTCTTTGTCTATTTCCACAAAAATACTGTGATGATGCTGCAGTGAACAAGGGAGTGCAGACACATCTGTGATATCCTGACTTCAGCTGTTTTGGGCAGATGTCCAGAAGTGAGATTGTGGAATTGTGTGGTAGTTCAATTTTTAATTGTTCAAGAAACTTCTGTGCATTTTTCCATAAAGGCTGTACCATTTTTACTTCCTGTTTCTTTACAGTTTACTAACATGTGCTGTTTTCTGGTGTTTTGATACTAGCCTTCCCAACAGGTCAAGATTATAATTCATTGTGGTTTTGATTTTCATTTCACTGGTTATTATTGATGTTTGACATCTTTTCATAAGCTTGTTGGCCATTTGTATGTTTTCTTTGGAGAAATTAGATGTTCTTAGTTCATTTAAAGTAGTAAAATAAATCAAAATAGTAGTGCAGAAAAAGACTGAATTTCTTGAAAATTTTCTGATGCATTTGAATTATACATAAATATTTAGACGATATAGTATATGAAGTGTTAAGCTAGCATTAATCCTACATTTGTCCAATAATAGCTTTTATTATAAGTAATTTTTTTTGGTGGTGGGGGGTGGCAGGGTCTCATGTGTTGCCCAGGGTAGTCTCAAACTTCTGGGCTTAAGTGTACTTCCCACCTCAGTTTCCCAAGGTGACTCTAGATGTGTACCATTGTGTCCAGTTGTTGATTTAAAAGGAAGGAAAATCCAGCTTTTAAGAAATTATAGCAAGTAATATAAATTTATTTCAGGAATTATGAAAAAGATAAAGATAGAACTTTGCATTAAAACTAAAACTAGTTTTTGTAGTTCTCATAACTGTTTTGCCTCATACATTTAAAAAAAACAGTTTCCATACTAAGCATCCATTTAATATCTTGCTGTTTTATTTAAAAATATGATGGAAGGAAAGTTTTTATTTAAAGAAGCTTTATAGATAAAAGAGGAGAAAAGGTAGAATGAGTTTCTATATTCAGATTGAATACCTTTGAATTGGAAACAAAAAGAAAAGCATTTGGAATTTAATTGAAAATGAAAAAAAAAACAGGGATGATGGATGCTATGCATAGTTGATTTATATGATCTTGGAAACATGGAAATGAATTAGTATAACTTAAATCTATATCACAATATGCCACATGATTCTACTATCCACTCTACTGTTGTTCTATTGTTTAAGAATTTACTTGTGGATTATTTAAATGAAATTTAAAATTCCACACTATTGTTTAGTTATTATTAAAATGCAGTTTTTGTTCATTAGAATATCTTCCAGGCCATTCACTGTATTGTTGGATGTGTCATCATGCTCTGAGAGTGTTTCACATTTGTGACTGATTCATCTTAATATTTTTTCTTTGCTAGTAATTATTGTATTTTTTTCAGTCTTTTATACATTTTTTTTTTCTGATTTAAATTCTTTTCATTTGTCCTTTGAACTGAAACTTCTGACTTCTAGTCAGTGTGATTTTTAGGTTAGTTTATTAGAGGACTATTTTAGGATGACATCATCATCTTGGAAACAATTCAGTATTTTCAAAAAGTTCTTGAAGTTGATATGTTTGGGAACTGGAGTGTTTGATATAATGGATTTTTTTTTTGAATTGTGGAATATTTGCACAGACTGAACTGGTTGAGCATCTCTCACCTGTATATCTAAAATATGCTCATATTCTTAAAGTGTCAGATTTTGTATGTTCAAATTAGGAACGCTTAACCTGTATATATCTTGAGGTTGGACATAATATGGAAGTGGGAATATTGGGATAAAACTTGGTTTGTTTTATTGACTTTAACTTGCTTAAACATTTGTGCTGCTGATGAATACTATACAAAAGAGATTTACAAAAGAGAAATTTGGTGGAGGAGTAAATGACAAATTATTTTTGTCTCAATAGGTGTTTGCTAGATACTTATTGAATAGAAATTGTTAAATTATAGAAAACATATTTAATTAGATCATTGTGCAAAACAGTGACATAATATTATTTTCTATCATGTGTTACCTTAATCTTTTAAAATGACTCGGTGAAATAGTGCAGTGAAATAGTTTTGCCAGGATAGATGATCGTAAGTATTTAGAAACTACTACTTGCAAGATGCTTTCCAGTCACATTATATGTTGTTATCTGGTTCTCGCAGATGAGGAAACTGAGGCACAAAAGATGTGACATTCAAGACACACAACTTGAACTATGGATTGCTACCTCAGTTTTTTTTATTTCTCATGTTATGAATACCATTTCTTTTTCATATTCTAGCTTTTTATTCTCAATAAAAGCAGGGGCGGTGGGAAGGTTGGTTTGGGAAAAATATGTGTGTCTTTGTAGATTATGGGTACCTTTGAAGAACATGGGTCCAGGATTGTGTCAGTGTTAAGGTCTATGGTCAGACATCAAGTTACGTCATTTTATGTAGCATTTGTTACAAATAAATAAACAAGTTATCATTATTGGGGAATTTGAAACACAGAGGGTACCAATCAATGTAAACAGCAGGCTACTAATAAATATAGTCAGAGAAGAACAATAATTTGAAGAGTCAGTACCACAAATTGAAAATCCAACTTACAATTGGCCACTTCATTAAGCAACAGATGGCCACCTCCCATAAATTTCTTCAGTGGCACAATTTTCCAAAAAGTTCTGTAACCATGGGATTGAAAAGGCCTTCCATACAGTTTCAGGTAGTTTACACTTACTGGCACTGTACTAAGTGCCTTACAAATTCAATTCTCAACTCACTCTGTAAATTGTGTACTATTATGAAACCCCATTTTTTAGACAAAGAAATACACTTAGGATAGTCATTACATAGCTAGTAAATGTCAACACCAGTCATAAATGGACTGTAAAACTTATTTTCCTGAGCCCTCCTTCCAAATGTTGGTAATTATAGAGTTTATTATATTTTGCTTGATGTGTTGACAAGGAAGAAATCAGAAACTTTGGTGTGAAAGTCAGATTCTTGGTATGGAAGAAAATCATTCAGATCCATTTTTCTGGTAGTCTTTATTGTACTAAATATATTGAACGTCAGAATGTGTCAAATTTTCTTCAAATTATCAACAGATAAGTATCTTTCTCTAACTACAAGTACACCAAAGGAGATATGGAGAGTATTTTCTGGGACAGCAAGAAATGTGAAAGTCTATCTGATGAAAGAGAGGAATGCTATTTTGAAGAAAGTCTGGAAGAAAATGTAGACCAGGGGTTCACATATTGAGGGCAGGTGGAAAGGGATCCAAATGACTAAGGTATTTGTTACTGCCTGCGCGTATAGAATTGGATAAACTAATGACTGAAGCCATTCCATATTTATTCTAACAAGGAGTGGGAGGTGGGAAGCAGTACCTCTTTAAATGGAGATGTACACTTAGAATACAAGTGTGTATTCACTTGCTGAGTTGGTGAAAGATGCATACTTTTCTGTTAGTATGGCATAAAGGAACATCATCGAGTTTCCCTTCTTCCTCCCAAAGGAACTCTGAATAGCTTGTTAACTTTATGTATCACTATCTTTTTCCTAGTCTTAGGATTGACATAAATTTGACGAAATCTGTAAGCCACATCAAGATCCTTGATCTTAAGCAGAAATGCTTGCAAACTATGTCTTTAATCTATACAAGTTCTTTGGGTTGAAGATTTTATGGAGAGGATCATGGCCAGCTCAGCCAAAGGCTATGGAACAAACTTAAAATGAATGGGTTCTACTTGTGATAATATGTTAGCTAAATGTAAATTGCCAGCATTTTGTCATAACCATTTCTTTTTCCAAAGGATTTTTAAAAACTTGAAAAGTATTCTGTGTGATACTTAGAAAAATTTAAAATGATACTCAGAAATACAAACAGGTCATTTTATCATTGTGTTTAGAGAATAAAATTGTGAGATTCTAGCCCTTTTCATGTATTTGAGGGTTAACAAAGAAGTAGGTCTATAAACAGTTCTAGTAAGTAGACTTTCTTCTGTTTTGTCTTGGTTACTATCTTCATTTCAGAGAGAGTACAAGATAATGATTTTATGTACTTAAATCTACTCACGTAATTTGAGTAATTTAATAAAGATTCTTATATAAGAGACTATAATGCAGGTAAAGGAGCAAGAAATTGGTTGACTGAAGATCTCAATCTTGAGCAGTAGTTAAAGGTCAACTTGTAGATATTAGACAGTAGAGTGGTATTGCAATATCTCAAAAATATCAGAAAGTAATTCTTGGATTGTGAGGGAAACAGGTATTTCTGAAGATTTTATTAACAAAATAGTAGCTTCAGCTGAAAAAAACCTTTTTCCCTCTTGAATAGTGAGTGTAAATCACAATGTTTCAACATGAATTTTTATACTTTTGACTTGCATTATGGTTTCAAAAATAACATTGCATTTATCTCTTTTTAAATTCAGTTAATCTTCTAGTTATAATTGGATGGGCTTAGTAACCTTATGCTAGTGCTTATGTTTCTCCACTGCAGTTTTTTAACCATAGTGGAAGACCGAGTTGTCTTTTCTATCTTGAAAAAAAGCATATATTGTCCACTATTTAGTTGTTTTTCAAAATATATCAGTTTACATTGGTAGTGAGAATGACTCGTTGCTATTGGCTTAAATGTGCATTTCTTCTTCTCTGAGAACTTAATGTGGATGAAACAGAATATGAAGTAAAATTTACATACAGTGAGATAGATGGATCTTTAGTGTATAATTCATTAAACTTCATACAGGTATGCACCCATAACCAATACTCCAATCAAGATATAAAGTTGATGGGCTAGGATTGTGGCTCAGTGCTTGCCTCTTATGTGTTAGGCACTGGGTTTGATTTTCAGCACCACATTAAACAAAAAAAAAAAAAAGATATAAAGCTGTTCACTCATGACATGTGGTGGCTTCAGTGTAATGCTTCTCCAGCCTTGAGCACTTATTTCTTGAGCTGCTGGGAGTGTGGTAGATAACTCCCCCCAGTGTTGTTCTTCAAGAATTATCTTCTGCTGAAGAGAGTCATCTCGATCATGGTCTTGTCTACATTCTGGGGGTAACGTATAATCTTTGGGGTATATGTATTTCTAAGATGAGAGATTCAAAGTTCTTGGTCTGCTTGCTGCAATTTATGGTAATTTCCAAAGGCTCTCAGGCCCAAAACTCCCCTGTTAGGAAGCTGAGGCATTTGTTGATATTGTATCACAATTCAGCTTTTCTCTCTATCTCTTTGTACTTCCTTTAGCTCATCAGAGGTATTCAGTAACAGCATTTTCCAATGGAATTCTTTATCAAAATCTACTTCACAGGAGATCCAAATTGCAGCACTCTAGAAAAATCTTTTGGGCTGGGTTTGCAGCTCAGTAGTAGAGCCCTTGCCTAGCATGTATGAGGCACTGGGTTTGATTCTGAGCATCACATATAAATAAATATAGGTCTATCAACAACTGAAAAATATTAAAAAAAATATCTTTCATGTCCCTTTCCAGCCAGTTCCTACCGATCCCAAGCAACCACTGATTTGATGGTTTTGCTATCTAAATCATATTTAGATTGGTTTTGCCTCTTCTACAATGTTATAAAAGTAGAATGATACAGGATATCTTTTGTGTCTGTTTTTTTTTTATTGAGAAGACCCCTAAGTTGTGTTTGTTAGTAGTTTTTCTTTTTGTAGCTAAATGGTAGTATTGCATTGTGCTGATAAACCATTTATTTATCCATTTAGGTATCTCTAGGCATTAAGATTATTTCATGGATTTGACTATTTTGAACAAAGCTCTATAAATAGTTCTGTGTAATTCTGTTTGTGTTCATTTCTTCTGGGTAAATACTGTGAGTAGAATTTCTAGGTCATATTGTAGAAGTATGTTTAACTTCCTGAAAAAGTGCCAAAGAATTTTCCAAATATATGAGAGTTCTAGTTGCTCTACAGTCTAACATTTTGTACTCATTGGTGTGTTATATTTAGTTCCATCATAGTAATATTTTGGTACCTCTGTTCTTTTTGATTAATCAAATAGTTTTTGTATTTAGTTTTAATCCTTCTAATGGATTTTTAGCTATACTTTCTTTATTTTCAGGGATTTTGATAGGGATTATAATATATACTCTTATCACAGTGTACTCGGTGTTTATATTATGTCATTATTATAAAATTAAGAATCTAAACAGGTATTGTTCCACTAACTCTTTTATGTTCTTTGTCCTAAAAATACCATAAAGGTTTCAAAAGGATTTTATGATTTTCAATTTAAACAATCACATGCATTTTAAAGATGAAAGAAAATAGTCTTTTATCCTTACTCACATATTTGCTGTTCGTATTTTTCTTTTCTTTGTGTGAATCCAAATTTTATCTCATATCATTTTCCTTCAGTCTAAAATCTTCAGTTGGTATATGTTGCAGTTTACATTTATGGTCTGTGATTCTGAGATGACTTTTGTTTTCCCTCCTCTCCCTTTAAGGGTGTCTGTCATTCTATTACCTTCTAGCCTTCGTTATTTCTGATGAGAAGTAGTGTTTCTTGGTATCATTTTCCCCTTACTGTAAATTGTCTTTTTTCTCTCTGATGAAATTTAGGATTTCTTTCTTTACACAAGCAGTTTAGCATTTTGACAATTGTGCAAATTGGTGAGATTTGCTTTATGGTTCCGCTTAGAGATTGCTCAGCAAATTAGATCTGCAAGTTGATGTTTTTCACTGATTTTGGAGAAAGTTTTGCCAGTTTATTCACTCCCATCTACTTCTGATACTCCATGTTTTGGACCTTCTAGCTGATGGTCTATTCATGTTTTACAGTATTTTCTACTTTCCTACTGAAAACTTTTTATTGATCTGTGTTCAGTTTCACTTATCATATTTTTGTTCTAGTCCATTGTTAGGCTTACTCAGTGAAATTTTCAAGTATTGTATTTTTTGATTCTAGAATCCCATCTTTAAATAGTTTGCTGTACAGTGAGTTTCTGTTCATTTATTTTTTAACCATATTTTGCTTATAGTGTTTGAATATTTATAACTCTTTTAAAATTCTTTTCTTCTTATGTCAACATTGGTGTCATCTCTGTATGTTTGTATGGCATGCTTTATTCCTAATGGTTATATTTTTATTTCTCCATGTATCTAGTTATTTTTAATTTCATGTTGTAAATGTAGAAAATCTGTTGTAAAGTTTTGCTTTCTGTTAATTTCTGCAGAGTTTAGTTTCTGCTTTGATTAATAGTTTGGTAAATTTATTATTGAGGCTTTATTTACATAGATAATGGCCAAATTTTCCAACTAATTTTAACTTATTCTAAAATAAAATGAATTTTGGGATAGCTTCTTGATAAAATTATTGACTTCTAAAGTGTGAACATTCTTAAAATACTTTACTTTTTTTAAGGTTTAGACTAAGTTCAAAATTTAGAAATCTGTTCACAGCAGCAATTTTTGCTTACAAGTTACAATAATAAATATGCATGAGTGCTTTAATTTATTCCATAGAGCACTGTGCTAATGTCAGGGGTTCAGCTGAGTGCCTTTTGGTTTGTTTACTTTTGTTCTGATTCTTGGTCATCAGTTGTTTCCTTTATAAAGGCTTCCTTGCAAAATCATGCTGTTTATCAGGACTGGAATGAATGTAAGTAGTTAAGTAAAAGTTTAAATCTGCTACTAGGAAACAAGTTTTTATATTGAGTAGCAGTGTCATTGTGTACAGAAAAACTTTTTTATTGCTGCTTTTATGCATTCAGTATTATAGGTGATAACAGTTTAAGAGCTGAAAGTGTGGTCTTTATTCTTAATTTGAGGCGACATATTATTTGGTGTTGATTCAAGAAACAATGTAACTTCCATTCCGTATGACACAGATTTATAAATACGATACTAGTATTAAGGTGAAGTTAGTAAGGTTAGGGAAGCTGAGCAAGTTGTACAAAAAATATGGAATTGAAGGTGAGCATTGTATTAGTGAGATTTGATTAAATGGACAAAAGGTAGAAACACTAAAGAACCATAAAATATTTATGACTGAAACCATGTAGGAGTATTAATCTGCCTTGTGATTACAGTTGGATTTAACCAAGAGTGTTTGAATGGTAAGGCACCAGAGTTCACTCCTTGAATGCAAGGTCTGTGATTCTTGTGCATCTCTGACCCTAGTGCCTATAATCCTCGCTAGATGATGACACTAACATGTGCCATTATAAGAAAAATAATATATATATATATATATATATATATATATATATATATATATATATATATATTTAGGGTTAGAAACACTGTTTACAATAAACACTTGTGGAACAGATTAGAATAAACATTCCTTTTCAGATTGAAGAATTTGAGATTCTGTTGACAGTGAAGTACTGAAAATGCTCATTTACCTCTTAAATCTGGGAGTAATGGGTTTTTGGAGAAGTATTTTAGGAAGATTACATTATAAGCAGGTGATATGTTATGAAATTGTGTTTTAGGATGATTAAGAGTGACTCTTGCTCAGGAGTTAAATAGATATGTCACAAAAGCCCAATGTAAAAAGTAACTCAGGAGATATAAGAAAAAAAAATAATTATAGGGATGGTGGAGAAAGAAGCAAAGGGGAATCAAAGATGCTGCTAATTTACAAATCTGGTTGACTTGGATGATTATAGTACTACTTGTGGTGTTAGAAATATTAATAAGGTTTGATATTGTCCATAGGCATAGGAGGAATAAATGAAAGTTATTTGATGAATTTGGCTTTAGATATTGTGGATTTTAAGTGATGGCAAATTACTAAAAATGAATGCTTTCAGTAGAAATTTGGAGGCTCAGGATCCAAAATGCACAACTGAATTTAAAACTGGCAATGTGCATTTGGAAATTTATTATCCATAGTGGACAAAATCACAAAACTAAATGAGCCATTCAGGGGTTACAACATAAAATCAGAGCACATAATGAAAGGCAGGTGCTTTCAGTTTTTAGGTTTTTTTTGGAAACAGAAGTGAAAGTATATAAAAGAGAGACCCAAAGTTTAAATCTGAGGGAGGCCAACTGGTTCATAAGGTTTGATGCCTTAGTGCAGGGATGGGGGAAATATAGCCCATGGTTCATTGTCTATTTTCATAAATAAAACTTATTGAACACTGCCACTCCTACTTGTTTACATATTGTCTATGGTTGCTTTTGTGGTATAGTAGTAGAATTGAGGAGTTGGTATGGAGAGCAATTGGATTCTGATTGCCTAAAATATTTGCTGTCTGGTCCTTTACAGCAAAAGTTTGCTGACCTCTGCTATAGAAATGTAAGAAATGAAGAACAAGAGCATAGCCTTTATTATATATATATATATATATATATATAGGATGCTTTTGGTAACTGGAAATATTTCAGTTTTATCCTGTGGACAAATATCCACTGAGAACCTGCTCAGTAAGGCAGAAGACCAGAGTACAAATAGCTACCATTGTTACCTTAAATCTGGCATTTCCACAACAACCTTTCTTTTATACCTTGGTACTTCACCACCTCAATTTGCTTTCATTTTTAGTTATTCTAGGTTTTTTTGATAGAAAGATATCGTTCTTTCTATCAGTCTGGCAGTATTGGTTTTAGCTTTGTTTTTCTGTCTCATGTCCATGCCCAGTGTTTTAAGTAGTTGTCCAGTTTGCAATTGACAGATCTTTACATCTTTCGTAATGGAAATTATCAGAATATACTCTGAAAGTTAAGTGATTCTTCCACAGAGCAAATTTTACTTGACCTCCTAAATGGTACAGATTTGACACACCATTTAGAAGGCTAAAAGAAATACTGATTTACTTCTTCTCTAAAGCAATACTGTTCAACAAAATTATAATGCAAGTTACACAAGTAATTTTGAATTTTCTAATAACTATGCTAAAATGATAAAAATACAATTTTTAAAACATTTACTAAACATGCCAAATATTATTTCAACATGTAATAAATAAGTTTTCAAAATCCAGTATGCATTTTACACTTACAGCATATCATATTTTCAACTAACCACAACATCCTGGTCCATAGTCAGAATGTGGCTAGTGGCTACACTATTGAGCAGTATACTTTTTAAGTAATATTTTGAGATCTGACATACCACTCTGTTTATAATTAGTTCACATTCATGTCTCCTTTTTAAACTGAAATGACTGCGACTACAAATATAAGCAAAACTGTTAATTCACTGGATAAATCAGGAGCAGATCCCCCTTATCTGGGGATCTGGTTAACACACACAAAGTAGTAAATGGACTATTCCTTATTATGTCTCAGGTAGACTTCAGAGATGGTGCTGATCAACAAGAGCAAAAACAATTTGTAGCCAAAACACAGGTTAAACACCAAAACATTTTTATATCAAATCATAACACTGCCTTAATTATAGCATCTCTTCCCCTCTCATTCTTGAGCACATACTTCTATGCAATTTATTTATAATATTGCTCTCTAAATTTGATAAATTTTGTCAACCATACAGTCACCATTCAAAAAAAAAAAAAAAACCAGAACACTATATAAGACACAAATAAAAAAAATCAACCAGCTACTTTTAATACAATTTGTCAACCAATCATAAAATCTGAGTTCCACTGAATTTGATTCTTCTTACAATTCCAATTAATTTACTGCTAAGAAATTTCCCAAGTCATTAGGATATTTGCTTAAAATGTAAACAATTCCAACAATGTGCTTTCTAGAAAATAACAACTACAACCATAGCTTAGCACATAAAATTTGTCCTTTAGGCAAGTTATTGGATAAATCCAACAGATACAACTATACTCCTGTTTAATGCTTTTACATTTTGTAACACCATATTCAACAATTTCTAAATTTGGAAAATCAATTCAGATTGCACACAAGCACTAACTTTAAAACTTAAAACCTTACAGGTTTCTACAAAATACTTGTGAATAAATATATTCCACAGAAAAACAACAGAAAAATCAACACCACTCAAACAAATCTCAGCAAGAAGCACAAGATCACTATATTCATAAGTACAGAATATATGATACAGTGCTAAGAGTATTTTTCTCCTAATTTAATTTTATTCACCTAGGCAATTTTTGTTTAAAGCACTTGCAAAGCTTTAAGGAAGCAAACATAGCTAGCTAGCCTCTTCTGCTGCACATACATACAAGGATAATACATTCATCTCCTGATATTATTCCACAATTTAGAAATCAAAACAACAAAATTTGTTTCTTACCTGCAGTTAGGAGAGGATTAAGAGTTATTTCAGCTAAATCCTTCTGAATTCCATTAGTGAAATGGGAACAGACAAAAAGGATTTGAGAAAGTCTACAGAATAACCAGAAAATCAGAATGCCCTCTACCATCATGCAGGTAAATGCAAGGCTGGTTTTGCCTTCAGTAATGCTAACATGGCTGCTTCCTCTTTGTTCTCAGAGGCATAACCCAAACTCCTTAACAGAAAATTGCAGCTTTTTTCTCACTTGCTACTGTAAATAGGTAAGTCACTTACACCTGATTTGAGAAAGTCCTCCACTACTACTAAACAAAAGGATATAAAATCTATTTTAAAACTCTTTTTACCAAAGAAATTCTGTTTTCAAGCTTATATGCAAATGAGACAAAACGAAAGGAGGAAAAGCACTAGAATATTTTTGACAATGACTTCAATCCACTTTTATTGTGGTAAAAATTAGAAAGCTATTGCAAAAGAACATTAATAGTTTTATCAATATTTATCTGTTTAAAAAAAGTTTAAAATTTACAAATACCTTTACCAATGAAAAACTTCCAAGGACTATTTTAGCAATCTTACTTAACCATTTCTTTTCTCTGATCCTAGGTTCAGCACGTAAATTTAAATTTCATACTCTTGGAGGAAAGAGGGCCTTGAGGTAAGGGGAAAAAGAGCATTTCTCTGATTTTCTTGAAATTTACAATGTTTTCAAAAGTTGTTTAATGTTCTCTCCACAAGATTACAACACACTGAGAAGAATTTTAAATTATTTCAAAGACTGCTGCTATTCAATATAATATTCTCAAGTTCATTAGTGTTTGATTAATGGTGCAATGAAGGTGAAAATATATAGAAAAATAAGAACATGAATCACTATAAAATGCAATAATTGATCAGTTTTTATATTCTCTTTTTCTTTTAGTTGTGATCAATGAAAAACATCAAAACATCAACATTAAGTAATACTATAGGTGCATTTTATGTTTGATACAAGAGTTCTACTCAATACAACCACTATCACTGATGGAGTCCCATTGATGGATTTTTTTGCCATCAGAGAAAATAAAAGTCAGCAGGAAACAAATAATCTTTCACTTAAAACCAACAAAATGTTTTCTTCCTGCTGTTGATTTTCACTACTATGTCAAGAACATCCATGAGTTTTAAAGATGTGCAAAGTTTTAACAGCAAAGTGACACCTGAGATTGTTAATGGCTACTTTTCAGTTTTATTTGTTCTCACAAGAACAAGGAGGGATAACTATAACTACAAAAAATTATTCTTATTATGCAGGATTTAAAGACTTGTTTGTAAAACTAAGCAAATTTAAAATCTGCTTTCACAAAAAATGCAAAGGCCTGACATTCAACATTTTTTAGCAAATATAAACTTTTTTGATCATTTCCTTTCATGAAAAGTGACACATTTCCTTTTATGAACCTGCCACCACAGATGCCTGGACTGACACCCAGGTGGACACGTGCTAATTTCACTCAAGAGTATAACTCACAAAAGGAAACATCCCCAATGTACTATCTAATTCAGTTTCACACATTTTCCTTGCCAACTCCTTAAACTGTCAGGATGAGAATTCAGTCTCTAGGACTCTTACTGAAATTACCAAAGTACAGAATAAGTTTGCTTAGAAGCACAATTTTAGTGAGGATGTTTTCATGCTCCCTAAAGGATGACAATTCATTCAAGTACAAATAAAATTGGTCATGAAGTATTTCTGGAGTATTGTTCTTGATGTAAAAATAAAAGCATCCAATTGCTTGGAAGACAACCTGACAATGTTACCTTTTAGAACTAGTGGATAACTTAGCAGTGGTTTTGCTAGAGAGTGTGGTGCTCTTCTTCCGATGGGTGGCAGAAGGTTCTTTCTTCATGATCTTCAGGCTCTGGAGCAGCAGGGTCTTGCTGGTCCAAATCTGAACTACCACTGCTGGTACTGGGGCTGTCATCATCATCGAACATTTGCTTATCACTGGCCATCTTCATGAAGTTATCACTTGGAAAACTTTTTTAAAGAGAAAAGGGAAGAAATGTTAATCTAAGAAATCAATCAACAGCTTTTCCTTATCTTAATATCATTCCCAAATTGTATCTTTATAAAAAGGCTTCAAAAGTGTTCGCATTTATTGTATGAAAATGTTACTGGGGATAGGATGAGTTTTACAATGCCAGCTCTCAGGGATTGTCTGAAATCACCCACTCACATTTTTTTTCCATTCCTTGGATAATCTATCAATTGTCTACTTTCTCAGAAGGCATGAAAAAGATTTGCCGGAGAACTTAAGGCAAGGAGTATTAACAACATATGACACACTGTAAATAACAGATTCTTATGAAAAATGTTAAAAAGTCACTACAGGTCTAAATATTCACAGACTGACATGGGTCAGAGCTACCAAATTCCCTTTCCCTGAGGAAAACATTCCCTGTTAACTGCTCATATGCTTATTTAAGGTGAACGTAAAACGTATGCATGTAAAACCTTTAAACACAATACTGGGAAATTTAAAACTCAACTAACAAGCTTCCCTATCCTTTTCCAGGGCTAGCAGTGAAGATTCATCCAGCTGCCACCATGGGAAAAGCAGAATCCAAACTGCACTTTCGGCAAAGCTCCCCATGTCACCAAGGTTCCTTGCTCAATCTTTACATCACGGGGGATGTAATGAACTATGCTGTTGCTGCCGCAGTCGCCTTCACCATCGCCGCTCCAGCTGCCCTCTAAGCATACCCCAGCCCTGCTTCCTTACCTCGCCAGGTGAGTAGTTTTGCTTGTGTATAACTACCCCACAATAGACTTTTGTCATTTAAGAGGGCTGCAGGAAATCTTTGCCTGTTATATTTAGGAATACAATGACAAGGAAAGTGTGAGTTTCTGCATGGGTGCACTCATAGCTATGTGAATTGAGTACTTAACCCACCACATTCATTCACTGACTGCAGAACCATGTCCTGTGCACCTGACAGAAAATATGTGCAATATGTATCTCAGCAAAGCTAAATCCATCACCCATCACAGACTACTCCAACTTCTGAGAAAGTGTGGGAATCAGTAATCTTTATATTCTAAGGGTCTCCCTATCATATGTAACCATATAAAATGATATCACACATATAAATATATGTGATATCATTAATTCTAACATGTGCCTTTTATCATCTCTAAAATCAAAATGTACCATCCAATAAATGATGTTTTCAATCACTCTTAGACAGGCAGCAATTGTGATGCAATTATCATTGCGTGGGACTGCATGAACTTGTCCATTGCTCTTTATATTGTGATGTACGATAAAAATCCAAGAACAAATAAGTTTAAGAAAATTATTTCAATAAACATAAAATAAAAATTCTAAGTAACAAAAAATATTATTTAATTGGTAATGATTTTTCATTTATAATGGCAGATAAAATATTGCATTTTTGAATTAACTCTTTAACTTTATATTATAATTTATGCCATTGTTTAGCTAACAACAATTTTTCATAGAGGCAAAATAATGATTATATTATAATCAAACGTTCAATTTCATGTCATGGCAAAAGCACACACTAATTTTTCAGACTAGTCATTTATCAATTTGTTGACTATGTTAAAGAACTCCGAATTATTGATATAGTTAAATGCATTTATCTATTAAGCTAGGCAGTAGACATTACAAAATGTTTATACTAGATCTGGAAAGATGATTATAGCTACTAGTTCTTAAGCACTTACCATATGTCAAGCACCATTCTCAGTTCTGTACATGTCCTAGGACTTAATCTTTTTGCAGCACTATAGGGTTAATATTATAACTATCCCCATTCATTTTATATATTAAGAAACCGAGGCACGAGAGGCCAAAAAATTATCCAAAGATACATAATAAGTGTGGAGACAGGATGTACATTAAGATTGTCTGACTGCAGAAACTCTGATCCACTTAGACACTATAGTCACAAATGTTTGTCCCTGCCCTTAAGCAACTAAGTCTAACAGAAGAAAAAATATACCAATTAAGTTTAAGGATAATGTCATAATGGAGTTAGATATAAAGTTCAAGAGATGTGCAGGAGAAAGATCATGTAAGTTCGTTTGTCACAACATATTTGTGTATTGTTATCTAATAAATGTCTGTCTTATTAATAAATCTATAAGCTCATCAAGAGGCAGGGACTTTGTTGGCTCGTTGTTTGATCAGCTGTTCACCTAGTGCATAGCACTTAATTGTTTCATTTTTGCCACAGGGAGTAAGGAAGGCTAAAGAGAAGCAATATTTGAGTAGACACTCAATGAATATGCTGTACGATTTTTGTGAACTTAACAATATGTTTCAAACCTGTACAGTAAGCAACATGTTGGCTCTGCAATTCCAATGCTCATAATTCATCCTAGAAACTATATGTAGTGCTGCGAATCGAACCTAGTGCCTTTCTAGGTAAATGCTTTACCACTGAGCTACAACAAAAGCCCCCTCATCCTAAGGAAATAATAAAAATTAAGGCACTTTGTCCCAGTTGCTATTAAGGCTAGGCTTGTTAATGTAGTAGTACATAGAATAATGTACCTTTTCCCATGAATAGATAGATGTCTGAGAGTTTGAGAAAGAAGGCTGACTCAAATAGCTTTTGAATTAGCTTCATATTTTAGTGTACATGTTATATCTGTTATTCTAATAATTCCATAGATAATGGAGATTAAGTTATGCTGCCAAATATATTAGGCATTTCATGCACTAAAAAAAATAAAGCCAAACCATTATCTCATTATAACTCTGCTCCTAAAATTACCCTATTTGTTTATGGAATTCTGTAACAAATTTATGTTGAATCATTGCACCTGAAAATCTCATAGTACTAGTGACTTGGGGAAAGGGATTGGGAGTATGCACTAATAAGATTTGAAATTTATAACTTGCAATCTTAGGCAATAAACCTAGCCAAGTTTCTTAAAAGACAATTTGAGACACTAATAAAACTTCTGCCAAAATAATCTTTTGCAGAGCCAAAATAACTATAGGTATGATAAACTGGCCCTAATACATGAACTTATGAAACAAACAGACTATCTGTAGTTCTGATATTGCTGTTTTCTTGAAAAGTATGCATGGGACAAAGCAATATTTTGTATAGCAAGTGGCAGAAATGCAGACAGGCTTCCAAGTGATAATAATTTCTATTCATATAGAATTGTATAATTCCTAAAGATTCTTCACAAGAAAATTCTTTATTTGGTTTCTATAGTTATTTAAAGAAGTCACTTCACTTTTTGGTAATGTTATTTCTTTTTTTCTTTTCTTTTTCTTTTTCTTTCTTTTTTTTTTCAATGCTGGAGACTCAATTCCAGGGCCTCATGCATGCTAGGTAAGTGCTGTACCACTGATGCACATCACAAGCCTGATAATACTCTTTCTTAAATAAATTTTTTATAGCTCCAACAGTGTGATAATAAGGTAATTTGACAGAGAATTCATGATTGGTTGATGAGAAATGATCACCAT
Source organism: Callospermophilus lateralis (assembly GCF_048772815.1). Taxonomy (NCBI): domain Eukaryota; kingdom Metazoa; phylum Chordata; class Mammalia; order Rodentia; family Sciuridae; genus Callospermophilus; species Callospermophilus lateralis. Next base: position 1,262,142 of record NW_027511135.1, read on the forward strand.
GCTGTCAGAAAATATAAGATAAGTCACTAAGATGTTTATATCTGAAATTTTTGTTGTTTCTAATTAGCGTATTTATCTCTGCTTAAGATTCTACATCATTATCCTTCAAGACTCCACTTTACATATATTCTTAATGTTATATCCTCTAAATAGAGAATTGGAAACCACAATAGTAAACACTGCATAAGAGGAAAATTTGACCTCTTAAAAGGAAAGAGTTGTCTACTGAGACTTGATGTGAACAAATGAATATTCATTCAAATAAACATCTGTTACTTCTGCAAGCCATTGCAGTAAATCAGTTTTAAGAGGCTATACAGAGATGAATATCATATCATCCTCCCTCACCCCAAATCAATCTCTTATAATGGGATCTCTTTGTTTGGATTTCATATAACACATACTACATTAAAATACACTCTAGTTATTTAGCTCAGGCAACACAGAGCCTGTGCATATGCTTCTGATATCAGTCCCTAGTGGCTGTTTGTAATTATTTGGCATTTGCAACACACAACTTAGGTGAGTTTATTAAGTTTTATGGTTGTTAATGCTGCAATGTTGATCTTCATTTGCAGTGTCTTTTTAGTAAGCAGGTACATGTTCTTGTAGCAAATTGAATACCTGTGCACACACATATACATGTATATATATACAAACATATACACATACACACACACTCACACACACATATATACAAGAGGAAAGAGTTGCTTTGCTAGAGTGATTACATAAGATTTAGTTATTAATTCAAACATTATTTATATCGGACTAGGCACGGATTGCCAGGTGATGCTTGGAATTTTCCTCAAACAACAACCTACATGACTATTATTTGAATATGCTAACATAGTTAATGTACAAATATAATTTCTTAGTATCTTATGTTCTTTACAGGAATTAAAAAATTTCATAATCCTACAAACTATTCTTCAACCTATATTATGGATGTTTTGTGAGATAGGTAGATAGAGTAAGACATTAGCCTTTGGAGATTAAGTTCAACCTTTATCCTTTCTTGCCTTCTCAGACTTCAAGTAATGCAGAGAAAATTTCCATGCCTCTAATGATTTCTTGACCTTTCTGGCAACCAGCTCCCATCTTGTAGGCATGTAGAGGTAGCATTCAGTAACTAGTCCTTATGAGCATAGAGAAGGCACTTAGACCACTGGAGATTTCAAAGATTGTAGGAGCAATGTGTCAAGAACCAGGTACAAATACCAAATATTTAATTTTTATTGTACCACAGAAATACATTGCTAGCATTTTTTTTAAAGATTTGCTGCCTACCATATATCTTTTGCCCCTGTTTTTCTTTTATACTGTCTTCTTTTATATTTTATTGATTTTTTATAGTGATATGCTTTGATTTCTCTTTCTTTTCCATATATTTAATGTGATTTCACTCAGACTTACTTGAAATACTGTATAGTTATAACAGTCTTCTTCAAACTAATAAAAACTAAATTGCATATAAAAAACACATTATTAATCCTTTCCATGGACTTTATATTATTAACATCACAATTTATATCATTTTGTTTTATATAGCCATGAACATATCTTGTACTACTGTTTTAAGACTTATGTCTTTAACTTTTATACTAGAATTTAACAGCAGTTGCCACAGTACTATTACAATGATGTATTATTCTGCATTTATCTATGCATTTACCTTCAAAAGAAAGTTTTATACTTACCTATGCATTGATGGTGCTATTTAGCTTTGGTTTGTTTCAACTTGAAGAAATCTGTTTAACATTTCTTGTAAGACTGGTCTTGTAATGATAGACTTCTTCCGCTTTGTTTGGGAATACCTTTATGTCGTCTACAACTTTAAAGGACAATTTTGTCAGATATTACAATCTTGGTTGTTGCTTTTTATCTTTCTGCATTTTGAAAATGTTCCACTGCCCTTTTATCTGCAAAGTTTCTGCTGAGACAGCCATTGACTATCTCGGGGAAAATTCCCTGTATGTGGTATGTCACTTTTCACTGGCTGCTCTCACAGTTCTCTTTGTGTCTGACTTTTCACATTTCAATTATAATTTCTCTCAATGTGGAATTCTTTGGATTCATCTTATTTAGATTTCTTTGGACTTCATAAGTCTAGTTGTTCCTTTTTTAAAATTTCAAAAGTTTTTTTCCCCATTATTTCTTTGAGTAAGTTTTTGGGTCTGTCTTTTCCTTCTTGGACATTCATTATATATATTGGTCTACTCAATGGTGTATTCATCAAGCTTCCTTCATTCTTTTTCACGTTTTTTTCTTTTTATCCAATTAACTGGGTAATTTCAAATGACCTGTCTTCAAATTCAGTGATTCTTCAGCTTGATATATATGTTTTGAAGCAGACTGAACTTCTTTGGTGAATTTTTCAATGTAGTTACTGTTTTCTTTAAGGTCTAGACTTCTTTTAGCTCACATGTACCTTTGCTAAAATTTTCATTTTCTTTATTCATTTTTTTCCAAGTTAATTTTGAATACTTTGCCAGGTAATTCATATATTATGTGTCAGTAAAATTGGGGTCTTGAAGTTTCATCTTGTTCCTTTTGGAGAGGCATGTGTTCTTATTTGTTCATTTTCCTTGTCTCTTAGAGTTAATACCTGCACATTAGAAAAAGCAACCATCTTTTCCAGTCTTCATAAATAGGAGTTTTATAGAACAAGACTCTCAGTAGGAAGCCCTGCCAGGGACCTTTCAAACTCTCTGTGTATGTGTATTTGCTGGATTTGGTTGTGTAAATTCCCAGTTAGGGAAGTTCTTTTTATCTTTGTTTGCATTTATTTATTTATTTCCTTCACGAATTCACAATCTTCTGCTGCTTCTGGTTTCTGTCTGTGGTATCACTGGTTTTCTGCTGCAGCAACACACCTGGACTCTTTTGAGGTCTCAGAGGCACACAGACATCTAGATTATACCAGGTCTCACTCATGCTCTGAAAACAGTGAGACTGAAGCCAATTCTGAATGTTTGGTATATTTTTCTTTCTTCTCTCTTCATTGCAGAGATGAGCCAGGATCTGAGATTCTCATTGATTATTTTGTGCTGAGCCAGGAGAGGGTAGAAGATGACTGCATAGTAGTCCAAATTTTGCCTTTATTCTCAGTTACACTTGTGTATCCAGAATATGCCTGGTCTCACCAGTGCTCTTAGACAGATGAGATAAAGTCAATCCCGCAGACAGCCTCTGAAAATGCTGGAACATTGCATGCTTGATCCAGCTATTCCCTTGCAGAGAAAAACTGAGATTTGGTGATTTCTTTACCCACTTTATTGAACAACAAAGACAGGATATGTACGATAAGTACTTACTTGATAGTCCAAACTGCCACCTTTTCCCCCAGTGTCTCAGGTATCTGGGGGATACCATCAGTGCTTTAAGACAAACAAGACAGAAGCCAGTCTCTCTGGCAGCCCCTGAAAAAGTTGGAAACTTATACATACAGTCTAATCCTTTTCCTCCTCAGGAACTGGAGTTTGGTGGTTTCCATCTGCTTACTTTTCAGTTCTACAAAGTTGAGGGACTGTGGCAGGTGCATACTTGCTAGTCTAAACTACCATCTTTGTTCTCAGTGTCTCCTACATGTCCACAGCATGCCAGCTTCTCACATGCTTCAAGATAGGTGAGAAGGAACCAGACTCTTGGGTAGAATTCAGTCCCTGGAAAATTTAGAATGTTGGACATGCAGTCCATCTCTTTCCCTCCCATGAGGAACCTGGGATTTGGGAGTTTCAGCAGTGAGCTCTGTGCTGAGCCTTGAGAAGGGCTACAGAGCATACTTGCTTAATAGATATCCTCCACATTTTTCTGTTTGTTCTCATGGACTCTCACCCAGGGTCCCTTCCTGTTAGGACTCACATTCATGCAAGAAGTGAAGTACCCAAGGGTTACCCCTGGGTAGCCCTCAGGAAAGTCAGAAAACTGGATTTGGATGTACAGTTCAGACCCACCCTTCCCTCCTCAGGAAGAAGCTGGTGCTGCAATTTCCTAGTGATACTCTGACACTGTGCTGGGAAGGACTTATGTTGTTAGGGTTTCATGGGTTTTGCTACCAGTTCCAATGTGGCTAGTTTTGTGCTGCTCATATAATAGGGTTCTTCATTTTTCACAAAGGGACTTGATCTGTGTTTCTTTGAATCTGTGTGCCCAAGAGGGAAGGAAAGGCCAAAGCTTCTCATACCATTTCTCTGAAGTCACCTCCCACTTTTTCTTTCTGCTTGGCTTTCTTTGCTTTTCTTCTGCCTTTTCCGTGTGGAGCTGTGTTTCCTCCTAACAGTGACATGTTATTGGACTAGTTTGCTTATCTTATTGCATTCAGCATAATCAAATCTCATGTAGATCTGTCACAAGCTCATATTTATGTACATGTTTACAAATACTCATCTATCTGAAATTGGCAGTATTTACAAATATACTTTTCTGCATTTCCTGACTCAATAACACATTGTGGAAATTTTTTTGAGTTATCAAGTATGGTTCTATCGTATAGTGGCTATGTAACATTCCATTATGAAAGTGCACCATTATTTTCTTCTTTTTTCTACTGAAGGTAATTATCTTATCTCTACTTTTCCCCAGTACAAACATTTGCATAAGTGTTTGCAGATACTGAGGCTTTTATTTTGATGGGAATTTTCAGGAGAGGAATTTCTTAGCCAAAAGGTTTTCCGCCACTCCACTTTCCTAATATCCTCCTTTACTGTATTTGCAGGGAAATGAGTTATTCTCCTATTCACAGCCTCAAATAGTCCCTGTGACCTCTTGAGCTCCAGGAGTTATTTGGCTGAACACCTCTAGAGAAGATTCAGTGGCCATCAGTTTCTAATTTCAAACGTGGAACAGAGAAGGGATGTAGCTGACAAGTCAGTTTCTATATTGGGCAGGGGCTCTTGTCCTTGTTTTTACTTATGGGAAACTCAAGCTGAGCCTGTGCCTGCCTGGTCATCCAGTTAGAGCCATCACAACAGGTGAGAAATCACAGGTGCCTTTGTATACTCATCAGTGTCCTTACTCATAAGTCTGAAAGCAGTCATCTTTAAAATAAATAAAAAAATGAATCAATGAGATATTTATAATACCAGTAGAACTAACTATAGATTCTGTTTCTTTTTAAATAAGAAGTTCTAGGTTGCTTGTGGTGAGTCAGCATGCATTAGTCTGTCTACATGAAAGTATGGTTGTCACAGAATTTAAAATGTGACTCTGAAGTTGAGGGTTGGTAACCAGAGGTAAACTTGAAACACTAGAAGACATTAGCCTAATCCTGGGTAGTCTTGAAAACAGATGTGTCTCTTTTTAACTGTCTTTCAAACCTACATACTCACTGATTATCAAAATACAGACAGTCTGGGACTTGATAATGCAAAAACCATATACATTTGGTAGAAATCATACTTTGAAATTTTAATGTTGACCTTCTCCTTGCCAGGCAGGTTTATGGCAGATGCTCTCTTAGTACTAGGCAGCAGCAGCCAGCTTTGTCTCCTAAACAGCTCTGTGATCAGGAGGGGAAACGACCAACACTAACATCCTGTGGTGTTCTGTGAATTCAGTGGGTTTTTTGGATATAGGCATTTGATAAATTAAATGAGATATTCAGTGCTTTATTATAAAATGGGTTTATACTATAGGCTAAGGTACATGTTCTGAGCATGCTTAACTTAGGTGAGGGTAAGTTATAATGTTCTGTAGATAAATTTGGTTTGTTAAGCAAATTTTCAACTGTGATATTTTCAACTTATGACGGGCTTATTGGGAGGTAATATCATTGTAATTTGAGGAATTTCTATAATTTAAATTATATTTCTCCCCCTTATGTCAGACAAAGTACCTCAGATGGAGGCTACTTGTTTTGTATGCAACCTCCTCTAATTGTAGAGTATGATTATCTTTGAACATTGGGGACAATTTTGCATTTGAGCATTAATGATAATTTAAACTCAACTTGAACCAGGGAAAGTCACACCATGAATGTTGAATATGGAAGGAATGTCTTGCTTATTGGTATGAAAAGCTGGGAGTAAAAATAAATTTTTTATTTCCTTTTATAAACCAAAAGTTTTTGACCACCAGCATGCTGAGTTCCCTTGTTAACTAAACTGAGGGAGCTAATTCAGTCAGTGTTTTTCCTAAATCTTGGTTCATTTAGCATTACAATCTGTATGCAATATTAGCTGGAACTGTTTACAGTTGTTTTCACATGGATACAGGTTACTGTGTGTGTGTACGCGCACGCGTTTGCGCGTGCGCACACATGCACACTCATGTGTATATGTGTACACACATATTTATATATTTGTGTATACATATGAAAATATATATATATATGGCGCTTTTCTGTTAGCCATCATTATTATAAAACACTTTTTTTCTTTCTTTTTGGGAGCGTGATGCTGTAGACTGTGAACCCAGGGCCTTGCACATGCCAAGCAAGTTCTCTGTACTGAGCTACACTTCTTTCCAGGTTGAATGGCTTTTTAAGCTTCTACAATGCAGTATGTACTATTTTCTTGCCTTAAACAAAATAAAGGTAAATTTCTCCTGATATTTGATGCTTAAGTTTGATATAGATGAAAAATAAGACTGATTACAATTTTTACCACAATTTTTAAGTTAGAAGCATTACATGGAAAGACTACAAGAGATTTTTTTTTTTTCATTTAGAGTTGTTCTCCTAGTTCTAGGGTGACACAGTTTCTTTCTGAACTCTATTTCAGAGTTAATGTCATCAAATATTTTAAGCATCTAACCTAAATACTCTTATTCTTGTTTTAGCTCTTCTAACTCTCTAGAGCAGGATCTATGATTTCGGGGGGGGGGGTAACATTAGAAATATGACCTACGTAAGAGAATTATGAGTCCCCCAAACCAAGTCACTAGTGAGACATCAAGCAGAAAGGAGAAAACTGGTTTGAAAATCACTTGTAGGACTTTTTGTGCTCATTGGACAACAAATACTAAAATATGATAATTAGATGTAAACTGAACTTTAACAGGAAGTAAGACTATATTTTATTTGGAGATTATGTCTCCCCTGGGCTACTAAATGACTTCTGGCTGGGCACTGTGGTGCATGCCCATAATCCTAGCAACTTGGGGGGCTGAGGTAGGGGGACATGAATTCAAAGCCAGTTTCAGCAAAAGTAAAGTGCTAAGCAACTCAATGAGAGCATAACTCTAAATAAAAATAATGCAAAATAAGGCTGGGATGTGGCTCAGTGTTTGAGTGCCCCTGAGTCAATCCCTAACTCCCTGCCCCCAAAAATAAAAAAAAAGATACATAACTTCTGTTTCTATCCTTATAAAACTTTAACCAAGGAGTGGGATAGCTGGGTCAAATGGTGGTTTCATTCCAAATTTTCTAAAGAGTTTCCATATTGCTTTCCAAAGTGGTTGCACCCATTTGCAGTCAGTCCCACCAGCAATGTATGAGTGTACCTTTTCCCCACCAAAATTTATTGTTTGTATTCTTGATAACTACCATTCTGACTAGAGTGAGATGAAATCTTAGTTTTGATTTGCATTTCTCTAGTTACTACAGATGTTGAATATTATTTCATATATTTGTTGATCGACTGTATATCAGTTCCTTAGCCCATTTACTATCAGATTATTTATTTATTTATTTGTTGTTGTTGAGTTCTTTATATATCTTTATATATCCTGGAGATTAGTGCTCTATCTCGTGTGTGTGGCAGACTATCTCCCACTCTCTAGACTTTGTCTTCATATTATTCATTGTTTCCTTTGCTGAGAAGAAGCTTTATAGTTTTACTCTGTCCCATGTATTCATTCTTGATTTGCATTATTGTGCTTTTAGGCAAAAAAAAACCTTCATATTTCATATATACCAGAAACATGTTTGAGGTTTACAAAAGAGAACTGTCCTTTTTTGTGCCTGATTACTAAATATTGTGCTGTTGTTAAAATGTCCTTTGGCCAAAGTTGGTCACATGCTCAACTCAGATTCAAGGCGGAGATGTAGTCTGTGCCTGTGTATGGAAAGATCTGCAGTGTCACATCACAAGGGTTTGAAAGGATGGAGTGGAAATGTGTATCTGTCTATGGTCATTGTAAGCAGCTTATATCCTGGTCATGTATGAAATTAATCTTATGATTTTGTGAGAAGCAAAAAATTTTTCTGAAAAAGAGAAGCATTGAAAATGTACCTGTCACAAATGCATGAGAATTGGTAGCATGTACTGCACTTACTGACTTGTGCTTGAAAGTTAGTTGACTTTGAGAATAGATTCCACAGACATTGGTCCTGTTGAAATGTTTCTGATGACTGTTGTCCTTTATCTTTTCCTTTACCATACTAGTGTGAGATGGACATTTTATTATTACTGAATGTGGAAACAGAAGTGTGTTTATACTTCTTTAGGTGTTTGCCCAGCTACTGTGAACACAGGGGTAAATGTTCCCAGTCTTGGGACACTTTCTCTTGCACCTACACTCACATTGGTTATGTGGGAACCACCTGCCATTCCTGTTAAGTTCCACTACCCACTGCCTCTCCTTTCTTTTCTGATATCCCATTCATTATTTGGTGCATATGTGTTTGTGTCTGTGCACCTATGTACCAGAAAACGAGAAGCAATAGTCTTTCACAAACTCATTTTTGGCTGATTTAATTTTGATCAATTTTATTTCCCAATGAGTTTAAAGTAGCTTTAAGAATTAATAGTATCAAATACAACAGCATAGGGAAAAAAGTGAAAAAAAGAACCAATAAATGGAAAATAAGTATAGTAAAATAAAATATAACGGGAAGTTAAAAATAAGTAAACTGCAACCAGAAAACACAGTGTGATATCTTGTTTTGTTCCTCAATCTGAGCACACATATAGCTCTCAGTTCTTGTCTTCCAAAGACAAGGTGTGGCCAGGATGTCAACATGAAGTTGAATGAGGAACACCTCAGAAGTACCAGATAGGGTGCAAATGTGGCAGTAGCTCTCGATGATGAAGAGAAAACAGATAAACTTTCAGGTCCTGTCCAGTCTTGCTCTTGTTTGATGGCAAAGGAGATGGAAATAATTAACACATATTCAGAATTTACCATATGCCTGCCCAATTTTAGTTCTCTGCATATTTTAACTCCTTGAATTCTCAAAACAAGCACAGGAGGTAAAGTCATTATTACCTATACTTTGCACATGAGGGAGGAAGGAGGCTGAGGAGATTGACAGTGACTCACAGCTCTGAGCCTGGAGCCAGGACTGTTAACTGCACCAATCTTCTTCCTCAAGAATTATTCTGTCAGTTTTCAAGCTAACTTTATTGACCACTATTTATTAGCTTCTAGAAGCATATGACAAAGCCCCTGAAATTCTCATGTTTTTCTAATTATTGACTTTTATTTCTGTTCATTTTAGAATTTTTGCTTATTTCTTTGTTTTAAATTTGTGTATCACTCCTGATGTTTGGAGTCCTGTCTCCACAGCACTTTCCCTTTTCCTTGGTCTTTAGAGGAGGAGCAAGACATTTCAAGACTGCCTCATTCAGTCCCTCCTGCAGGGGGAATACCACCATTGTACCATTAAAAACCCTTCCATGGACCTGGTGCATTAGTACATACCTGTGAGAAAATGAGACAAGGTGACAGTTCAACTGAACAAGAGCCGCAGCAAATTAGTGAGAACTTGTCTCAAAATAAAAACTATACAGGACTGGGGATATAGCTTAGTGGTGGAACACTTTTCTAGTAAGTGTAAGGCCCTGGGTTTAATACCCAGGACTCATGGGAGAAACCCAACTATTCCATGTGAATGAATTCTATTCCCATATAAACTGTGAGACGTAATGCAGAGAATGGATTGTCATGAATCTAACTTTGTAGGAAATGAATCCCAGGGATCTAGTGTCAGTTTGGAATTACACCCCTGGTTTCCAGGTGTGGGAGTTCCACGGAGAAGCAAGAGAAGGTGACCTACCCCATTACATATCCAGTGATCAGTTTCATTTGTATGTCCACTTACTTTTACTTTGATGGGTAAGAATTTGCTAAGGAAATCCTCACTTAAAAGGGACTGGAAATCTGATCTCAGAAACTTTGTGCTAAGGATGTGGCCACAGTCACAGAGTTAGAACTGAGATAGTTTCTTTTACTCACAACATCTCGCATCACAGTAGAAAAGTATCTTACACAAAGCAGATACCTACTAAATGTGTTTGTTTTCAGTAGCTGATCTAAACATAATTCCATGTAACACTGAGGAAAAAAAAAACTTGACTGATAAATGTGAAGGATATTCCCCCTATGGCCCCTGGTTTGGTTTGTTAACTGATTCAATTTTATTGTGATTCTTCTAATGGTATTCCAAAATAAACTTGGATAATGCCAAATTAAAACCAAGTGATCATGGGGCCATTATTCTTTGGTCGAGTACAGGACAGGGATTGGAGTTCCAAGTATAAAGTTAATGTGTACATGCATTCCCATTTAGATTAATTTTTTCCCAATCATTCTTCCTCTCCCTTTGTTCTTATAGGCATTTTGAACCCCATTCCAAATGTGTGCATGCATCACTCTGGGCTATTTTCCTAAGTGGTTATTAGCATGTTTGTTTATTCATAGTATCTAAGTAGCCAAAATTCAAGCATGATGGGGAAGGATCCATGTTTTCTGTACTTCCATCAGTTGGAGATGGTATTAGTTGGACTCTTGATTTGGAGTTATCTGATTTGACACATTAGGCCCTTGCCTACATACATATTTCTTTTGTAATATCAAGAAAGCAGAAATCCTTCTAAGCACAATAATAAACAACCACATATATGAATGAGTAGAGCCTCATTTTTTTTAAAAGTGGAATGACTACCCTTTGAAAGTCCATGGAAATGAGGCTGTACTGAACAGAAAGCTTTTAGAGTGTCTTTGCAGAAGAGAGCTGATGAGTGATAGGGATACCTAGGTGCATCTCATAGCATCTACCTACGTGTGCTGAAAATATTCAGGTAAATCATGAAAAATCTCAAGACTTCAGAACTATGACAAGAAGGGCAGTCCTTAAAGGGTCCTAATATAAACACTGATTTAGAAGGACCCACACATTGTGGGGACATGACAGGTGCCACCCCTGTGCTTTCCCAGGGCTCTGGGGTCAGAGCTGGGATCTTAAGGCTATAACTTAGAGCCTGAAATCTATCACTAAGAGCTGACACCCTTCAACTCAGTAAGGCACAGATACCAAATCATTCTTGGCTTTGACAAATGGACAATGTGGTGGGGCCCAGTAGTTCAGAGATTTTAGGCATAAACAGGAGTGGGTTGACCAGTGTCTTTATGTGCACATGAATGTTCATGATCTAGTTCTATTTTTTAATTCCTCCTGGAGTTTTATCATATGAAATGTAGGATAGGGCTTAGTTGTAGAAGGTACCTAGGAAGTCCTCAGACCTCTGCCATCTTTGAACATCTTTACTAATTCAGAAAGCTCAGTGACTAGCCCTAGGTTGCCCAGAAATGTGTAGTGAAGTTGAATTATTTTGTTATGCTGGCCAAGTAAATTTTTCTAGGCCTCCATTTTCTCATCTGTAGAGTAAGAGTTAACATCTATCTATAACTTCTGTTTCTCTCTGAAAAGGAACATAGTGGAAGAACTTCTGAGAAAGCTGGCATGGGGCTGTACTTCTCAGAGGCACAATACTGGGACCAACTTTTCCTTGTAGGTGCAGGATAGCTGCTAGTGATTTTATTAGTCCCTATTAATGATATTGAGCGCAAGTTTCTTGACCAGTTCTTCATCTTAAGATAGAATATGACAAGTAACTTGGTAAAAATCATCTGCACACACTACTGTCCTACTCTTCTCTGAACTTGTACACACTTTCCCCATCAGAGGAAATGTAGGCAGGTGGCTTCATCTCCAAAGAGGTAATGTGTAGAAATGTATTGGACTTCTTTTTTTATGTACCTTTTCTTGAATCAATTCCCAAAGTGACCGAATCAATTTCCATGATTGACATGATATTTTTTAATGAAATATTTCTTCTTTCTTTTTGAGGAGGTGGACATGAGCATAGGAGGTATGCTTTAAATATATGTTTATCTGAATGCATAAATAAACATGTTTCTTTGTCACTAAGCCACTTTTTTCCTGTAAATGTTCCTTACATAGCTTGAAGGTGTATTACTCAGTGTAGAAAGTTTCAAAAATTGGAAAGCAGACATACTTTAGCAGAATAAACAGAAATCAGTAGATGTTGTATGATACAGGATTAGTGTTGTTGTTTGTGTATGGCTTAATCAAACCAAATCATCAAGTTAAATTAGCTGCAAGTTTATTTGCCTGAACATTAGACAGTGGATTAGGAGACAGCAATGGTCACCCTGTATGAGTGCAGATGAAAGGGCCTTCAGTGAGTTGGAGGAACATGTTTTCATGTGGTGGGTTTTAAGGATAGTTCAAAACTCCTTTAAAAATTTGTTCACAATTACAATTAATTTCTTCAGTTTTAATTTGCTATTCAGACTACAGAGCAGCTATTTGTTGTTCCAAAGTGTTGTTCTCTTTAATTATTTGATCTGTTTGCTTATCCTTGAAAACAAAGGACAAATTATGTGATCTCAAAGTTCTCTGATAGGTAATATATTTTTTTTGAGTTTGTGAAAGTAATGTCTTGTGAAAATGGTGTGTCTTTTAAATAATATCACTAGAAAGGGCAATCATTTAAATTATGATTTTTTTCAGAAGACTAGATTGAGAGATTATTATCAGTCTTCTCCTCTTCTGTACTTGAAGGAAGAGATTTCTTATATTTTAACCATGCAAGATCATAAATCTATCACACTGGCCAATAGTCTATATGATGTTTAGGCACATCATTTTTTTGATATTTCAAAAATCATGAAACTAAATGACAGTATGACATTGTAATTGATGAGCTCCTAAGCCTCACACAGTCTTCTACCTATTTTCTTTAACACTGGTAAATCCTTCTGCAGGTGGAGTAGGTAATCACAGAAACTAAATGCCTAGCTGACTTAATACAAATTGCCCAGTAAAAATATGACTAAAGGGGAAAAAAAACAAACTATGGAATTCAAGTGTCTATGGGAATACTCACAGCCTCCATTAGCCAACAGAGAGAGTGAGATAACCTCTTAAGTCTTTTATTCTAATGCTATTGAATATAAAATGGACATTAGTCCTGCTAGTTCAATTTGTTCCAGTTCTTGCTAGTTTTTGGATATTTTTGTAACCATGCTCTTCACAGGCTTTGAACCAGAGTTCTTTGCCTGCCCATTGGAGTTCTTGGATTTCTGATTGTATCTGCTGCATTTTTGGCCTGTGTTAACAACAGTGTGGCTCTAAGATTTTTCCCTTGCTACATGGTATGGAAAATGAGACAGGCATTGGCTTTCCACAGCAGGGGCAGGGTCCTGTGAGGACTTCTCAGAGGGTTCCTTCAATATTGTTTTGGTATTTTAATCTTGTTCATGGTAGAAGTGATAGCATTGCATTTGTTCATATAGCAGCACAAACTCTGCACAGCTATTTTGTGTGCACCAGTGTTTTAAAGAGTTAAAAAAGCTTTGTAGTCCGGATGTAACACCAGGTAGAGAATTCAGCAGGGGGTGCTCTCAAAGTGTGGGAGCTGGGACTGCACTTCTAATTCTGAGTATGTGAAGAGTGATACCCATGCCTATGATCCTCTACCCCACCCCTCATTCTTCTTCATCTTCTCTAATAAGTCTCTCTGCTACTTTCATGTCTTTTTTCTTCCCTTGATTTCACATATGAAGGAAATTGTGTAATACTTATCTTTCTGTGTCTGGCTTATTTTACTTAATATTATGATCTCTATTTCATTTATTTTTCTAGGAATTACATGATTTTATTGTTTTCTATGTTTGGATAATGTCCACTGTGTGTGTGTGTGTGTGTGTGTGTGTGTGTGTATCAAATTTTCTTTACCCATGTATATATTGACATATACACCTGGTCTGATTTAATAACTTGTCTCTTGTTCTGCAATTCACAAGAAACAATAAAGTATAGGATAGTTTGCTGACTTTAATTCTTTCAAGGAATGCCATATCTGGATCATAAGTAGTATTATATTTAGTATCCTGAGGAACCTCTATCCTGATTTCCCTATGGCTATACTAATTTAAATTCTCACCAACAGTATGTGAGTGTTTCGATTCCCCCACATTCTCAACAGCATTCATTTCTTTTTTTTTTCTTTTTTGTATTCTTGATGATTGCCATCTGACTGGGCAAGATCAATACCTTTCAAAGTTTCAGGTATTTTGTTAAGGTTTTTGATCCATTTTGAGTTGACATAATTGAGAGATAGGAATCTAGTTTCAGTCTTCTACATATGGATATTTAGTTTTCCCAGGATTGTTTGTTAAGGGGCTGTCTTTTCTCTAGCACATGGTTTTGTTACTTTGTCAAGAATCAGATGGCTGTAGCTGTGTGGGTTCATTTCTATGCTGTCTATTTCAATTCATTGGTCTACATGTCTGCTTTTATGCTCTGACCATGCTATTTTTGTTACTATGGCTCTGCAGTATGTTTTCAAACTCAGTTTTATGAAGTCTCCAACATTTCTCTTTTTTCTCAGGATTGTTTTTGCAATTCAGGGGTCTTTTGTTCTTTGAGGATATTTTTGTAGTTCTGTAAAGAATGATGTTGTTAGTTTGATGGTGCTTTTCATTGAATCTCAGTAACGAATTATAAATAACAATGATATTTCAGAAATTCAATTTATAAAAGAATGAAGAAAGATACGCTAGTCAGGTGCTCCTTCTGCCAGGTCTGCTTCTGTGTATCCTTTTCCCAGGTGTGTTGGGCTTGGGGTGAAATCCCTGGCCTTAGCCACCTGGCTTCAGCCAGGTATTCCCTGCCTGCTTGCCTCATGTGGCCTCAGGCCTCATGGCTCTGCACAAAGCCAGGTTTGGCTTAATCAGGCTTGGGCCTGTGGTCCTACCTCTAGTCCCTGGCTGGCCACCAGTGGATGTCCTGAGCTAACCTCCCATAGGCTCTGTATCCTGGCAAGTGGGATTCTCTGGGTGGTGCAAGGTAGGCAGGATATGCACCAACATTATGGCCCTGCTGGGCTGCTGGCTTGGGAGGTCCAGTGGTGCATGTTGATGGTGATCTCTGTTGTGGCCTTGGTCACGATTGGCCTGAACCTGATGTATTGTGTGCTGGCCAGCGTGTGACCCCCATCCTGGAAGTTGGCAGAGCCTGAAGAGTGCTGGGAGTCCTACACATTGCTTTTTTGTATCCTGATGCTGAACAGCTATAGGAACCAGTGGCAGGTAGCCTAAGTGATGGCCCTGAACTATGAGGCCAATAGGAAAGGGAGGCCCTATGCAGGTTTCCCCATGGTTGCAGCTCCAGGAGCTGGCAGTTGGAGAAGTCTCCTGTGTGGTCCAGTCAGCCCAGGAGAAGGTGGTGGCCTGTCACATGGTGGGCAAGACCCTTCAGTTTGGGGTGCAGCTCCCTGGGTTGTGGGCTTAGGACACCAGCTGTATAACATGCAGCTCTCCTTGGTTCATCTACAGCTAGAGCTACACATGAAAGAAGAGAGAGAAGACATCCAGATTAGGTGGTCCTGCATCCATGTGCCAAAAGTGACAATTAGCTGCTGAACAAGAAGCTACTGTCCATAAACTGGGGCAAGAGCACCAGGAATGCCATGTAGGCAGTCTGCCTCCTTTCTTGCAGCTGGAGGACAAGCACCCAAGACAGCACCCTCACCAGGACAGAGCAGGAATTCTGGCCACTGCCACATGCCCACTTGTCCAGCGTGATTGTCCCTAACAATATAGTCTTTAAAAGGGAAAGAACAATCTGAGTCTCCAGCTGGAGGCTTCGCCCAAAAGAGAACTTACAAAGCCCAATTTGCCACCAGAATTGCATTGGGACCTGCATCCCCTACCTAAGCATTGAGGTAACTGTTAGGAGAAGAATTCCTTGTAAGAGAAATACCACACTCAGCAAGGCCTAGCAGGGACAACTGGGGATTTGATTTTACCTACACAGCTCTATAGCAGGACATGTTTGGGGCCCATATCTAGACCATGTCATGGGGAGGTATGCCCCTATGGGCTCTCACTATTGGATGCTCACCTCTCCTAGTTTGCTTCTTAGAATTAATAAGTACACCAGGCCCTGAGGGCAGGGAGATGGAATACAGGCAGGGTTTTGTTTGTTTGTTTGTTTTCAGAGGGGGGGGATTCAACCTTTATTTTATTTATTCATTTATATGGTGGTAAAGATCAAACCCAGGGCCTCACCTTTCCTAGGCTAGTGCTTTACCACTGAGCCATAACCCCAGCCCCAACAAGCCAGAGTTTTGGTAAAGAAATTATAATAGCAGTTGAAATGTTTGGGCAAATATAGGAAGGCATTTGCCTTTGCCCATAGCTATAGAACTTGAAAACTTATGCAAGCACTAAGTATGTCCTGTGCATATTATACTTGAACATTTTTCCATGGTTACTCTGAGCCTACTTTACAGTGGAGATAACATAAATCCTTATGTGGTTCTTATGCCAGTGGAACAGTTGATGTGCAGATTTCCTTTCCATCTGGTGCATGTACTAGACTAGAGCAGGAACCTGACTCAGGAAGATATGAGCAGTAGGTGACAATGCATAGAACATGGTAACCCACCCACCCACACAAACACACACACACGGTTTTGGTAAATATTTCCTATAGCCAAAACAAAGTACTTGTAGAGCACTAGAAGAAATTGTTTTGCATCTCAGCTGTCCATTGTAGGAATGTGAATTTAATAATAAATGGTTCAAACATGGGAAATTCTTTTTATGGACTCTTATGTGTACTGCCAGCAGACATTCTTGTTAAAGAGTGATTGTCACTGGAGTGACACGTTTTGTCTGTGTAATGAGATTGATATTCGTTTAGTAAGTTTGGGAAGTCTGGTGTGACCCTGACCTCCAGCAGATAGGCAAGTGGGTGTGTGACTTCCAAGGCTCCATTAACCCTTCAATATGTATTTCAGGGGAATAGAGCCATCAAAGAGCAAGGCCCTTTGTGAGAGCCAAAACTGAAGCATTTGTTTCTTTCCTGTTTTTGAGGAAGACATTCAAAAACTATGCTGGGAATTTCACTTTCAAATGCACATTTTCAAATTCCTAGGTGTTTCAGAAATTATCAAGTGACTTCAAAATGACTTTTAGCCACATTTCGTTTTTAAATATTGCATTTGAATGTTAGCTATTGTACAGTTCCAAATACATGAATAGAAAATCAGTCTCCACACCAGAAGAAAAGAAGAGAATGAAGAACATATGGCAAAAATACTATACTGATACAGAATTCCTTGTACTTATTTTCATTGAGTTTTAGGGAAAGTTATCAACAAAAGTCATTTAACAGCATTCTCTTTAATTTAATTAATATTAATAGTAGCAATAATCAGAATGTATGACCTGCATGGAATAAAAATTTACATAGAATTCATTTGACTTTGACCCTTTCATTCAAGTGGTGGTTTACTGTTAGAAATGTTTCCAGTCAGAGTGCTCTGGAGTGACTGATTCCACCTGTACTCATAGGCTGGTGTTTCGTGGCTCAAACCAGAGTGGCTGTGTGGATTTTTACAATATTAAAATACTTCCATACTGGTTGGTGAAGAGTCCTGAATGGACTCCTGCTGTGAGCCGACATCTCCTCTGACACTAACTATACCTCCCTGTTCTCCTGTCAGCTGAAGCACTCTGGGTCAACTTCAGCCTTATGTACAGGGGTCCATTCTTATTGGCTGCAGTTTGTGATATTTTGTGGTTATGTTTTGGAATATCATCTATTGTATCCTGCTCTTATTTAAATTTTTGATGTCTTGGAGTTCATCATAGAGTTTTTGTGTTAATTTGGATTTTTGAAAATTGTTCATTCATTATCTTGATAACTATTTTTTTGCATCCCTTAATTTTCTACCCATCTTCATTTTCTTGAATCTGGAAGTGCCTTATCCATACCCATTCTGACATTCAGTTTTCAAACTATTAGAGCTGTTATATGTCATCAAAAGAATTCAAATATTGAGAATGGTGCCAGGTGCTGCCGGACACAGTGACAAACTCATGCAAGGCCCTGTCTTCCACATCATAGGGCCGAGGGTTACCAAGGGGGGAAGGCAGAATACAACTTCTCTTTCTCTCTGAAAAAAGGGATATGTAGTAGTCAGTTTGGGCTGCCATAACAAAGTGCAGTTGCTTGAACAATAGAAATTTATTGTCTCACTGGAGGTTGTAAGGCTGAGATCCAGATGTCATTAGATTGTTTTCTTCTGACAATTCTCTCCCTGGAGTGTGTAGGCCATCTTTTTCCTATGTCTTCACATCATTCTCCTTCTTATGTATCTTTGTCATAATCTCCTGTTTTTCATACGTGTGTGTGTGTGTGTGAGTGTGTGTTTATACATATAAATATAATCATATATTAATTGCATAAATTAATGTGTTTTATTGTGTCATTTCCATACATGCATGTATCATGAATTGACCTTCTTTCTACCCTTCTCACCCTTCCTTCTCCCAGCTACCTGCTTCCTGGTCTCTATTGGTCCTTCTTTATGGATATTTCTTTAGTTTTTAGTTTCCACATATGAGAGAAAACATGCAATATTTTCCTTACTGTGGCTGAATTATTTCATTTAACAAGATCTGTTTTTCTGCAAATGAAATAATTCATTTTTCTTTGATTAAATAATATTCCATCATGTATATATACTATATTTGCTTTATTCATGCATCTGTTAATGGACACCTCAAGTTCATATCTTATTAAATAATTTTTAGTTGTAGCTGGATACAATACCTTTATTTTTACTTATTTATTTTTATGTGGTACTGAGGTTTGAATCCAGCACCTCATATGTGCTGGGTGAGCACTCTACCACTGAGCCACAACCCCAGCCCCAACTGAGTCCAGATCTTACCTATTGTGAATAGTGTCACAGTACACATGTTCATTCAGGTTCTTTTAAAAATTATTTTTAAAAATACTTTTTAGTTGTTGATGGACCTTTATTTTATTAGTTTGTATGTAATGGTGAGAATTGAACCCAGTACCTCACGCATGTTAGGAACGCACTCTACCATTGAGCCACAACCCAGCCCCTCAGGTGTCTTTTTTAATTGCTGAATTTATTCCCTTTGAATAAATGCAAAGCAGTCGTATAGTTAGGTCATATGGTAGTTCTATTTTAATTTTCTGAGGTCCGTCTATACTGTTTTCTATAGAAGTCATACTTATTTATATTCTTACCAACATTCTTAACAACATTGTATATGGTTCTGTTTATTCCACATTCTCACTGGTAATATTAATATTATATATATATGTGTGTGTGTGTGTATATATATATACATACATATATATATATATATATATATATATAATACATATTAATATATATGTATTTAAATTATATATACATATATATAATAACTATTCCAACTGGAATAACCATTTTACCCAACTTGGTAAGACATAATCTCCTTGTGGGTTTGATTTGCGTCTGTGATGACTAAAGATGTTGATCATTTTCACATATATTTATGAGAAATGTGAATTTCTTTCTTTGAGGAGTGTATCCAGGGCATTGGTCCATTTTTTATATGACTTGCTTATTAATTGTTGGGGCTTTTTTCCTGTATTCATCCTGTCAGACAGATAGCTGGAAAAGACTCTCTTCCATTCTCTGTGTTTCCTCTTCACTCTGGTGATTGTTGTAGTCTTAGTTGTGCAGAAGTTTTTTAATTCAATGCAGTCCTGTTTGTTCATTCTAATTCTGATTTTGTGAGCTTTTTGAGTCCTCACTTGGAAATTATTGCTTTTGCTATGATCTTAAAGTGTTTCCCCTATGTTCTATCTAGTAGTTTGAAAGGATCCAGTCTTACATTAAGGTCTTTAATACTGAGTTGATTTTTGTACCATGTGATATATCTAGGAATCTAATTTCAATCTTCTATAGGGGAATATCCAGTTTTCCCAACACCATTTGATGAAGAAGGCTGTTCTTTCTCCAATATTTTGGCACATTTTTTTGATAATCGGTTGCAATGTGTATTTATTTCTGGGGACCTGCCTCTTTTTATGCCACTACTATACTGTTTTTTTTTTACTATGGCTCTCAGATATAATTTAAAACAAAGTATTGTGGTGCTTCTAGAATTGCTATTTTTGCTCAAAATTGCTTTTGCTATTCTGGATCTTTTTTGTTTACATATGAATTTTAGGATATTTTTTCTAGTTCTATGAAAAATCTTATTGGTATTTTGGGGGAGATTGCAGTTATTTGTAGATTGTTGGGTTTGCATGGCCATTTTAACAATACTAATTCTCTGGATTCCTGAACATAATAGGTGTTTTCAACTTCTAATTTGTTCTTCATTATATTTCTTCAGTATTCTATAATTTGCCTTGTAGAAGCCTTTCACATTATTAGTTAGAATTACTTTTAGGTATTTCTTCTTCTTTTCCTTCTTCTCATTCTTCCCCCCTTTCCCCTCCTTCTTCTTTATTGCTGTAATAAGATTACTTTCCTGATTATTTTCTCAGAGAATTCATTATTGGTGTATACAAAAGCAACTGATTTTTGCATACTGATATTGAATCCTACTTCAATGAATTTGTTTATCAGTTCTAAATGTCTTTTGATGGATATTTTTCAATTATCTCATTACACAAACAGATCATTAGCAAGCAAGGATAATGTGACTTTTTGCTTCAATGTTTGTAAACTATTCACTTTCTCTTGCCTAATTTCTCTGGCTAAAATTTCTGGTACTATGTTGAATAAGAATTGTGAGAGTGGGCATCTTCCTCTTGTTCCTGATCTTATAGGAGGTGCTTTCAGCTTTTCTCAGTTTTGTATGATGTATAGCCTTCACTGTGTTGAGACATAATTCTACTAAATGTAGTTTATTCACGGTTTTCATCATAAGGAAAATGCTGAATTTTATCAGCATTTTTGCTGAAAAGAATTTTGCTGATTTTTTTGCATCAATTGAGATAATCATGTGATTTTTATCCTTGATTTTATTTATGTGCTTTATTGTATTTATTGACTTGTGTTTGTTGAACCATTCTTTCATCCTCGGAATAAAAGAAACTCAATGATGGCATATTATCTTTTTTAATGTGTTATTAAATTAAATCTAAGAGAATTATATTAAAGATTTTTATATCTATGTTTATCAGAGATATTGGCTTATCTTTTGGTTTATCTCTAATCATATTTAGTTTTATTTAAAATTGGTGCTCCAAGACTTATTGCTTATGAATTTATAATAATTATATCTTTGTGATTAATTAGTCCCTTGATCAATAAATAGTGACCTACTTTTCTCTTCTGATTTTGTTTTAAAGTTTGTTTTAAGATTTATTTTTCTGTTGTGTCCTTTGTAAGTTTTGTTATCAGGGTAGTACTGGCTTCATAGAATGAGTTTGAAAGTTTCCTTTCCATTTTTTATTAATTAGTTTCAGCAGTGTTGGTGTTAGTACTTTAAAAGTTTGTTAAAATTCAGCAATGATTCCATCTGGTCTTAGGATCCTTATTTTTTTCCCTCTTTTTAATCAGAAAAATTATATTAGGATTTCAATCTCATTATGTGTCATCAGTCTAGTTAGGTATTATACTCTTTGTTGAATTTGGTAAGTTATATATATATATATATATATATATATATACAGATATTTTTCCATTTCTTCTGGATTTTCTAATTTATTGGGCATAGAGTGTTTCAAACTTTTTCTTGATGATCTTTTCAATTTCACTATTGTTAAGACTCATTTTTAAGTCTAATTTTACTTCTTTGGGCTTTCTCTTTCTCTTTGACTAAGGCAGTCATTGAAATCTTATTATTTCAAAAGCCAACTCTTTGTTTTATTGAGGTTTTGTATTATTCTTTTACCTTTTTTAATTTGGGGGGGTTTTAGATGAACACAATACCTTCATTTTATTTATTTATTTTTATATGGTGATGAGGATCAAACCCAGTACCTCCCACATGCCAGGAAAGTGCTCTACCACTGAGCCACAAACCCAGCCCATATTTTTTTACATTTTAATTCATTTATTTCTTTTGTGATCTTTCCTTTCCTCCATGGAGATTGTTTTGGGTTTTGTAAGACACATGTTATTGATTTTAGTTCTATTTTATTATGATTTAGGCACTCATTGCTATAAATTTGCCTATTAGCACTGCTTTCCCTGTTCTGGTATGTTGTGGTTTCATTTCATTTGATTCAAGGAGTTTAAAAATTTTCCTCTGATTTCTTCTATAATTTACTGTTCACTTAATAGTGTTGCTCAATCTACATATGTTTGTGTAATTTCTGCAGTTATTTCTAGTTTCTCTTCATTGTAATCAGATAAAATACAAGAAATTATTTCATTTGAAAAACTTTTGTAGGAATTTCTCCATGGTCTAATATATGGTCTGTTTAGGAAAACATTTTTTGTGTGTGTTGAAGAAAATAATGTGTATTTTGCAACTGTTTGATGTAGTATTTTGTAGATGTTTGTTAAGTCCATTCAATCTAAATCTGTTTCTTTGTTGATTTTTTTTGATGTGGATATATTTATTGGGACCTATCTTTCCATTTATCTCTAATCATGTTTGTTTTTTAAAAATTGGTTGCTCCAAAATTTATTGCTTATACATTTATTATAATTATATCTTTGGGTTAATTTTTTCTTATATCAATATATAGTGACCTCCTTTTCTCTTTTAAATTTATTTTAAAGTCTGTTTTATCAATTATAAAAGTAGCTACTACTCTTTGGTTTTCGATTCCCTTTAGTTATAACATCATTTTTCATTCTTTAACCATCACTCTGTGTATATCTTTCATATTTGTTACATTTCTTGTAGGCAACATATTGTTAGGTCTTACTTTTTAATTCATTCATCCAATATGTATTTTTTTATGGCCTACAGAGGTATTGGAGTTCCCCCAGACTCCCAGGTGAAAGGGATCTCTAGTCTGGAGGAGCAAGTACCTGCTACACTGGCTGTAGTTCTATAGGAGCCCCCCATGGGATACCCAGGTGGGAGGGGTCTCACACTCTGGAGGGTAGAGTCCCCTTTATCCTGCCTGTGGCAGTATAAGAGCTCCCATAGACACCCAGGTGGAAGGGGCCTCAGGCGTGGAGTGTTGAGTCCCCTCTACCCTGCCGGTATAAGAGATCCCCCTGAACATCCAGGTGGGAGGGGTCTCCCATATGGAGGGGTGACTTCCTCGCTACCCTGGCTGTGGCAGTATGCAATCTGACACCTGGTGGGAGGGGTCTCCCCCCTTGTGCAGCAAGTAACCTTTATCCTAGCTTTGGTGATATATAAGCTCCACCAGACACCCATGTGGGAGGGGTTTCCCTTCTGGAGGACGAGTCCCCTCTACCCTGGATAAGGGGGTATATAAACTGCCTGGGACACCCAGGTGGAAGGGGTCTCTGGCCTGGAGGGGCAAGTCCCCTCTATCCTGGCTGCTGCTGGATAGGATCCCTCCTGACACCCAGGTGGGAGAAGTCTCCCGCCTGGAGGGTAGAGTCGCCTGGATCCTGCCTGCGAAGGTATAGGAGCTCCCCCTGACACCCAGATGGGAGGTGTTTGCCGCTTGCGTTGGTGAGTTTCCTCCACCCTGGCTGCTGAGATATAGGAGCTAACACAACACCCAGGTAGGAGGGTCTCTTGCTTTGAGGGGCAAGTCCTCTCTACCCTGGCTGCTACAGGATAGGAGCTCCCCCTGACACCCTGGTGAAAGGGGTCACAGTCTGGAGAGGCGAGACCCTGCTATCATGGCTACAGCTGTATATGAGCCCCCCCCACACACACACACACATACACATAGGTGGGAGGGGTCTTCCTTCTTGAGGGGCGAGTCCCCTCTACCCTGGCTAAGGACCCTTTTACTGGCCCCCTCCTGTGACTCACCTCTTTTCCTCTTAGGGTTTGGTATCCTGGCACTGCCCAGACCCTCTTCTCCCACTGCTTCTCTCTAACCTGGGTTCTTCAATTGGGTCCTAGCTGCCCACCACACCATCCCAACCTCCATACCACAGGTATCCTCTCACAGTGCCCAATTTTACCCCTCCTTTGGTCCAGGTCCCTCTCTGAGAATCTACTCACCAGGGGCAGAGGAGAGGAATTGGCTGGTCTCTGTGCCCTGATTGCTCCCTATGGGAAACAGCCTTGCCACTCCCCTGTGTCCCCTTTGCCACCTGAACCTTAATGCCTGGCAGTTAACAGGTGACTTGCTCCAACCCAGCCTTGAGAGATCCCCTCCTTTTCCTCCACTGCCCTCTTGCCTTGAATGCTGTCCCTACCCCAACCCAGCCTTCCTTAACCCTGACATTTGCACTCCAGTCCAAAGGCCTGGCTGCTCACCTGATCCCTTTATCGCATTCCTCATGTCCCTTGGCATAGTGTGGAATCTCCTCGGTTAGGTCTGACCTGGGGTCCCCTTGCTTGGGCCCACCAGCGTGGTCCCCTAGGTGCCCCTTGCATTTCCCTCTGTATCCTGGTCCTCCTGCAGCCCTTCCTAACATTCACCTTGCACTTTCCCCTGGCATTCATGTGTCTCCTGATCCTTGGGTCCCTCATCCTGGGTCAGTCTGGTGGGTCCCTTGCCTGCGCTCCTGGTTTGGGTCCTTGCTCTCACCCCTCTGTGCACCCACCTTGAACCCCCACCATGCCCTCCCTTTGCCCCCCTCCTGGCCCCCTTCCCTTGCCAGACCTCCTTTTGCCAGGTCCCTAGCCATGGATTCTCATCTGTACCAGGGCACCTTATGGGAAACAGAGCCCTGTCCCTCAACTAGGCCCCTTGCTCTCCCTGGATGCTTGGTCCCTCACCTGATACCCTGACACCTAGCAGTGATTCTGGGCCTGGAGCCTGCCTGTGCCCTGCGGATCCCCTGCCTCCTCTCCCAAGTCTTGCCCACTGTCCTGAGTCCCCTGCCCAAGCCCTGGTCCTTGGCTCTCCATTCCCTGGCTTCGTTCCTTGCTTGAGCCTTTGGTGACCCCCTCTTGTTCCTTTCTTTTCTGGGCTTTGTCTAAAGGCCCCTTGCTGTGGCCACTTCCCTGCTCCCCTTAGCTTCCCTATACTGCAGTACCCTAGTACAGCCCCTCCTTACAGTCCTGGCCCTTTCTTGCTCTCCCCTGGCCTGGGCTCTCCTCAAGGTCCCTTGCATGGGCTCCTTGCTGAAGTCCTAGTCCCCACCCCACCCACACCCATCATGTGGCCCTTCAGGCTGTGCCCTCCTTTGGCCTTCCTGTCATTTCTGTCTCTTTCAGACCTGCTTTCCTGATCCCCTTTCCAGGATGCACACCAGGGCCAGGGGACTTGACTTGGCCTCTTGGTCTTGTGGGCTTTCTTTGGGAAAACATAACCCTGCCCCTTGCCTGGGCCCTTAGGCCTCCCTCAGCCAGGGCCCTGCTCCTGAACCTTGCTCCCCTGTGCTTCCCTTTCTTCACTCCCTCTCCTCCCCATACATTTCCCTTTCCATTAACCCAGAACTAGGTGGTAGTACTTGGCTCTCTATTCTTGGGCCCAGCTCCTTGCTTGAGCCCCTGGATACCTTTCTCAAGGACACTGTACCTGTCCCTTGGTTTCAGGCTCCTTTTAATGACCCCCTCCTGTGTGTCCCCTCTGTTCCCCAGGTGCTGTGGTATCCTGGCACCGCTCCTTCTGCTTCTCCCTAGCCTGGGCTCCACCTATGTTTCCTGGCTGCCCACTGACCCACACACCTTGTCCACTTACCTGAGACACCTGCCCCAGCCCGACAGTCTCCCCATGTCCAGAGGAAAGGTATTTCCTCACAGTCCCCTCCTTTGGTCCTCCTTTGGTTCTGTTCCCTCTCTGAGGATTTACTCACCTGGGGCAGAGGAGTGGAATTGGCTGGCCTCTATGTCCTGAAATCTCCCTAAGGAAATACAGCCCTGCCCCTCGCCTGATACCCCTTGCCGCCAGAACCCTGACACCTGGCAGAGGAAATATGCTTTGAGCCAGCCATGCTTGGGCCATTCCCTCCCTCCCTCCCTCACCTGCCCTCTGGTCTTCCATGCTGCTGCAACTACAACCTAGCCCTCCCTGACCCTGAACCTTCACCTGAGCCCTAACCGTGTTCTGGGTCAAGTGGTGTCGTGTGGCTTCCACTGGTGGAATTCTGTTTTGGGCCCCCAGTGTGCTCTGCTTGGTTGTCCCTGTGCTTCCAGCAGACTCCTCCTTCTGGCATCACCCCTTTCTCCCCATCCCCTTGTGTTTTACCTAGGCACAATCAGGAGCCTCCTACTAATTGGGTCCCTCATTTTTGGTCGAAGGGGTGGGACCCTTGCCTTGGCTCCTTGTTTCAGTCCTGGCTTTTGCCTCTCTCCACACCCACCGTGACCCTGTGCCATGTCCTTTCTTTGACCTTTTCCTGGGCCCTGTCCTTTGCCAAGCCCTGTTTGCCCATTGAATGGCCCTGGATTCTCATCTAGACCAGAGGAACTAATGGGAACAGAGCCCTGCCCCTCATCTGGGCCTCTTGCTCTCCTTTGGACCTTGGTCCTGTAAACGGAACTTGGACACCTGGCAGTGGCCCTGGGCCTCGAGCCTGCCTGTCACCTCTTGGATGCCCTGTCTTCCCTCTCCTGCCCTGTATACTGTCCTGAGCCCCCTGCCCCAGCCTTGGCCCTCGGCTCTCCATTCCCTGGCCTGGCTCCACCCTGGAGCCTCTGGTGGCCCTTCTTGCTCTATGTGTTCCTCGGCTTTGACTTTGCACCTCTCACTTGGGCGGATTTTTCTGCTTCCCTTGGATTCTCTTTCCTGCAGAACCCTAGTGCTGTCCACCTTCCCAGTCCTGCCCTTCCTTGCTCTGCCCTTCCATGGGACCACATCTAGGTTCCTAGCCTGGTCTCCTTGCTGGGGTCCTGGCCTCCAACCCCAAAACAGCTATCCTCTGTCCTATTCCACTATGTCTTCCTTTGGAACTCCTGTTGTCCCTGTCCCTGTTGTGCCCCTTTTCCTGATCCCTTTACTAGGATGCACACCAGGGCCAGGGATTTGACCTGGTCTTATGGCTCTTTGAGCTCCCTTTGGGAGAATATAGTCCCACCCCTTGCTTGGGCAGTTTGGCCTCCCTCAGCCCAAGGTCATGTTCCCCAACTCTGACACCCAGTAGTGGATCTGGTCTTTGAGTCACTCTCTGGGCAACCCACTCCCATTTCTATTCTTCCTCTCCTCCCCAAACCTGTCTGTTTTCATGAGACACTGGCCTAGGTCCTGCAACTTGGCTCTCCATTCCTTGGCCTCATCCCTTGCTTGAACCCCTGGCTGCCCTTCTTGAAGATCCTGTTTCTTAACTGTGATTTCAGGCTCATTTTTCTGGCCCCCTATTGTTCCTCCCCTCTGTTCCCCTTGTATTATAGTATTCTGGCACTGCCTAAACACTCCCCTCCCCCTGTTTCTCCCTAGCCTGGTCTCCTCAGAGTGGTCTTGGCTCCCTAGCCACCCCACTCCCCCAATTCCAGGTGCAATTTATCCCCTCACAGTGCCCGACTTTGGCCCGACTTTGGTCCTGGTCTCTGTGAGATTCTACTCACCTGGGGAGGAGGAGTGGAATTGGCTGGCTTCTGGGCCCTGAAGGCTTCCTATGGAAAACTTAGCCCTACCCCTTGCCTGGGCACTCTTTGCCTTCCAAACTTTGGTACCTGGCAGTGGACTTGGGCCTTCTGCTGACATTGCCCTGTGCCATCATCTCCCTTCCCCTACCATGTAGTCTTTCATGCTGCTCCTACCCCAACCCAGCCCCCCCCGAACCCTGATGTTTCATGCTCCAGTATTCGGGTCTGGCTGCTTGCCTGAGCCCTGAACCAGGTTTCTAGTGTTGTGTGGCAGCCAAAGTAGAGGGGACTCACCCCTACAGGTGGGGGAATAGAGGGAGGGAGGAGGGGGATAAAAGGGAGGAGGAGAGAAAAGAGGGAGGAGAGTGCAGAAGGGGAAGAAGGATGGGAAGAGGGTAGGAGAGAGAGGAGGGGAAAGAGATGTGAGGAACCAGGGGGAAGAGGGGAGGGGGCAAGGGGGATAGAAGGATGTGCCGAGGGAAGGAGGGAGAACAGATGGAGGTTTCAGGACTCATCCAGCAACTTCAGGAACACAGGAGCCAGTGGGAAGACTGCTGCTGAGGTCACCATCTCACCTCAGCAGCCCATAGAGGTGAGATTGCCATCTTTGGTTTCTTCCCCAGGGCCCCTGTGTTCCCATCACCCCCTACTCTGGCCTGTCTCTATCCTGGGCTGAGGTCCCATGGGTACACCTCTGTCCCCACCTTACAAGGCCAAGAGGCAGTTCAAGGCTGACAGTATTACAAGCCCAGAGCATCAACCACCAGCTCAGTACCCTAATGTCTTCATATCTGCCCAATGAGAAACACCCTACAAAATCATTTGGAGATTTGACAAGCTGGTATAAAAAGGCTTGAGATGTCACTACATACGAATCAGTTTTCTTATCAGTATTACCAGTCTGTTTTCAGATTAGGAAACTGAGGCAGTGAATGGTTAAGTCCTGTCCTGCTCTTATTGCAAGACCATCCAATAGGAAGAGAGGGAAGGGCAGAAGACCCTAAGTCTGATGATGACTCCTAAGGGTTAAATTTAGTTGACCCATTTTATAGATGAATAAAATGAAGTTTGCTGGTTAAGGGGAAGCTAGAATTCCTATCCCAACCCCATTACAACAGGGGCACTGAAAGATTATTACCCTTTCCTCCCCTAACCGAAGATACACTCTTTCCCCACCAAAGAAAAATTTGTATCCAACACAACACCCTTAGTGTCTACCTTGAGCCATTTTCAAGCTAAGGATATGGAGGCTGCAGGTGATGGCCCTGGCTTGAGGGCCCCTTCACAAAGGGGCAACACTGCAACAGGGGCCATCCACTCACTCACTTCTCCCTGTTTTCCCTCAAACATAAGTCAGGAGGTCCCTGCCCCAGGCTCTGCCTGAGTGCTGCAGATGGAAGAACACATATAATAGCAGGTGCCATACACGGGGGCGTGGGGGGTGGAGTGGAGGTGTTAGGGGACACAGAGGCCTGAGTCAGCCCCAGGGAACATGAGGATGTTGGGGAGAACCCCATGAGTCCACTGTCAGCTGACCCTCTGGTGTGTAGAGTTCACAATTCAGGATCCAGACTTCAGGAATTCTTCTTAGTCAAGGCTGGGCTGCCAATGCAAGGGCTCCAGAACCTCACTTGGCCATCACATGCTCCCATCTGATGCCCACCTTGCTGGTCTCAACCTGTGAGCCTTACACTGTGAGTCCACAATTATCTGGAGGCTCTCTCTGAAGCCCCATTCTGCCCTAGGACACAGATAGTTCAGGCAGTCCCAATTCCATGGACTCAGTCAATGTCTCCTTGAATGGTGGCTGGTAGCAACTCTTGTTCCTCCTTCTTCAACTGGCAGTAAACACCCACTGTCTAATTACCTCAAGGATTCTGTCTCCAAGATATCTCACTATGGTCCTGTGGCTAATTAAGTCCAGCAACTAGCATGAGTCCTCAGGAGAACTAATAAGGAACTAGCACATAACCCACATGCCCCTGTCCTTGAGAGTGGAGTTTTAAAAATGGGAACTCCTGTGCCATGGCCTGGGCTCTAGCACTGCGGAACACTTGCCCTCACATCTGTCTGCCCAACCTCCCCGTTCCCAGGCTACTCAGCTTGGCAGGGTCCACAGTATTTGGTCTTGCCCTCCCTTATGCCCCACACCCACTCGCAGGTCTAGCACTCTGACCTGAGCTGCTAACCCTGGATTTTCTGCTGACACCAAGCTGACCATTGCCTATGAGACTCAGAGTGTCAGCCTCTGACAGGGATACTTGAAGTACCTAGGTGTGTAAAAGGGGTATGTGCAACAGGAACACATATTCAAGGGCACAAAATCAGACAATAAGAGTGCATGGGGGGAGCAAACAATGGGAGTGAATGCTGAGGGTGCACACAATAAGAATGCACTGTTAGCATGATTAGTTCTAGGGACACAGAACAGGAGTAAGTATACTTAGGCCTTGGGCTGCTGGGATTGCTATGTTGGGGCCACAAAGATCTGGGGGAGCTGGTAAAGGGTCTACCCTCACTGTAGTGGGAGAAAGTGGTTAGGAACCTCTCCATGTGTTCTTGAGCCCTCAGCGCACTTTTAGAACATCACCAGCCAGGCAGATGGATGGTCTCTGCCCAGGAAGAATTTATTCTGCTATGAAAAGTCACATGCAGATCTTGAGGCCACCCTCTGGAATCAGCCCATCCTGCCTCTCAGCCTTTTGTTAGGAGAACAGCCAGCTAGGCTGCCACTGGAGCCATCTCAGTATAGCCCTGGCCTGGCACATCCTCCTGATGAGGGGCTGCTCCGGCTTCCCAGAGGACTTTGAAAAAGCTGAGGGAGGTAGCAGCACATGGCACGATGGCAGCACAGAAAGAAGCCCTGTGAGGGCTGGTGAGTGTGCCTTGCCAGAACAGGTAGAACTCCCACTGGTGTAATTCCCAGTGAGGCCAGAAGGATGAGAACAGATAACCCAGTCTAGGGTGCCAGAGGGAAGCCCTCATCAAAAACAAGGGGCATTCCTACCTCCTTTTCTACAAGCACTCAGCAAACTGGCTCAAGAATTGGCGGCTGCTTTTGTAAATAAAGTGTTTATGGCATACGGCCACACATATATGTTCAATTATAATCTGAGACAACTCATTGGCAGGATTGAGTTGTTAAGACACAACACCATGTGGCCCACAAAACTGGGGTGATCTAGTGTTATACCTTTTACAGAAACAGTTTGCTGACCTGGTTTGTGACTGACTCCCTGTTACATGTGGCTGTTGCCACCTTCACTTTCACAATGGCCTAGTATAAGCCACTCAACTTCTCACCTAATGAAAAGGAAATCAAGGGTTGGAGAAGACCACTGTCTTCCAGAGGCCATATGACTCAATGTGAAAAGCCAAGAGGCATCTCACTTGGTGTGGAGTCAATCCCCCAGGAGACCTGGTCAGGCTTCACATCTCACTTGGTTGTGGGTGAAGGATATGAGGAGAGAAATACCAAATTCTGAAATACTGGGCAGGCACATGGGAAAAAATTATTTTGCTGAAGAGGCTGTCAGGAGGCTTGTAACTAAAACATGCATAAAAGGACAACTTAAAACTACAAAGAGCTGGGTAATGTGGCACACATATATTATCCCAGCAACTTTGGAAGCTGAGGCAGGAGGATTTCCAGTGTAAGTCCAGCCTCAGCAATTTAGCAAGGAAATCAATAACTTAGTGAGACTGTGTCTCAAATTTTAAAAAATAAATAAAGAAATAGGGCTACAGATGGGCTCAGTGGCTAAACACCTCTGGGTTCAATCCCTGCTACCAAAACAAACAAGAAAGAGAATGAAACTAGTTGTATGAACCAGACAGCCATCCCTAGGCACTGGGAGGAGGTCATGTGGGAGGAAGGATGATACAACTTCATGGGAGACAAATCTAGGGGAGATGGTTTCTGAGCAGGCAGTGGTTTAGCTGAGCTTGGAGGCCTCTGAGGCCATGGCTTCTCCATGAAGGGAGAAGCCGGGGCTCTGACTAGTCACATCAAGAATACTTGATGACCTGCCAACACCAAGCTATGTCTTGGGCATGGCCTAGAAGGAGTGTACATGTGCAGGTCAGTGCCTCTTTATAAACAGGCAGTTCTGAACCACCTTTTTTGGCATGGTCCTAGCCACCTATGGAGTCCCATGTCCAGCATCATGAAGAGAATATGGGCTATTGGGGTGTCTTCTATTCTTGTTATTGTTATCACCACTCCAATTACCACCATCATTATCTTCATCATCATCATCATCATCACTGTCACTGCATTATTCATCTATCACTATGACAAGATATGTGAGATAATAAACTTCCAAGGAGGAAAGGTTTATTTTGGCTTATGTTTCAGTTAGAGGTCTTTTAGACCTGTTGCCTTTGGGCCTGTGGTGAGCCATCACATCATGGCAGGAAGATATAGCAGAGGAAGCTGATGAAAGCAAAAAAATGCGAGAGGGGGGGTGCAGTGGCCCATGCCTGCAGTAACCTAGTTTTCTTCCACTAGAAAGATTTCATCTTCTAAAACAATTTTATGCTTTCCAATACTGCCACAGGCAAGAGACCAAGCTTTCAATTCATGGGTCTTTGGTGGACATTTAAAATCCAAACTATATAAATCATCATCACCATCACCACCACTATTACCACCATCATCACAACTACCACATTATTAAAAGCTTTTGGATGGAGGGCAGATTGGAGCAGACCTGGAACCCACATGGAATACAGTCAGTCTCACACAAGGGAAGAGAGCCCCAAAGGCAAGTGCTATATAGACATCAGACATCCCTGGGTAGATGCCTTGTCCCAAGGACATCCCACTCCAGCATCAGAGCTTTGAGGTCATACAGGGGCTTTTTGGATAAGCATCTGACTCCTAAGAGTATTTCAGTACACTGTCATACCCCTAGACTCACACAGGGCCCAGTAGCAGGACAGGGCAGGGGAAAAGCAAAGTAAGGGAAGAGGGAGATTGGGGTCTCTGGTTTCTTTGGGACAGTCCAATGTGTGGATATTTCTTATTTCAGGAAGTTTCATGACATCCCCACAGTGTGTTCTCCTATAGCACAGAGAAGAGGTGACTATCATCACCACTCCTCAAACAACAGTCTTGAGGCATGACAAGATCACCAGCAGGACATCAGAGAGGCCAAGGGATAGGACACATAACTGAAGCCCTAGAGTACCCTTCCATTATGATCAGAGACAACTACGAGCTCCAGAGACTACACAGCAGGGAATGGCAGCCACTCTGGGCATCCTGAAACCCTAAAGCACCTCATCCTTAACTTAGGCCTCCTTTCCTGGTCTGGCTGATGGTGGACCCTGGGATGGTTCTTTAGCCCTGGACTCAGATGCAGCCTTTGTACCCACTCTAAAACTAGTTGGAGAAGTTTTCAGCCCAATCTGTCTATTATCATACCAATAATATGAAGAAGATGATGGGCTAGCACCCACCTCCCCAGAATCTCAGACATATTTTCACCTAGGTCTGGCCTCTGTGAAGAGTGTCCTGCATATATAGAGGCTAATCTGGGTCCTGGTACCTAAGATCAGTATAGATAGCCTTCTGGTGTGACAGTGGTCTTGCTATATGTAGGGAGGAGCTCAGCTGTGTCGAAGTTTGAGGAGATAATGCTGGCCAGGCTGCACAGCAAACATACCTACAGTCACTTCCCAATTTCAGTCTCAGCAGAGAAAGGAAGATGGCAGATTAATCTAGAGCCCAGTGTAGCCTGCCTCGGCTTGAGAGATGCCCACCCTCACTCAACATTAAGTTGTTGCTGCTTTTCATACAACACTATTCCCCCTCCTCTTCCCACCACCATGTTAGACACTGTGATCTATGTTAGAGAGATGTGTTCATCCCCTTCCTAAGATGATGGTGACACAGAACACACCCTTAGTAAGGCAGGGAACTGAATGATGGAAATGTTTCCCCTATGGAAACATTCAGAGAAATGGTCTTCATCACTAGCATCTGGGGGAACCCTGAATAGCTCCTCCCTGTTGCTTGAAACTTATCATAGGATAAGCTTTATCTCTCCCCAAACTAGAAGAAAAATCTAATTAGTATCCTCCTACAAATAGAAGAGGATTTAAAACAAGAACAGAGTGCTATGACCAAGAAACCATCAGAACAAGAAAGAATGTCTATAAATTAAAATAGAATTGCTAAAATTAAAAAAAAAATAGAAGTGTTCGGAAACAAGGTCAAGAAAATCTCTCAGAAAGAAAAAATAAAAAGAGGACAAAAAAATGAATGAGATTCAAAAGACAAACATAGGTCAAATATCTGTCTTAGGGTCATTCCATAGAGAAGAAACTGAGAAAATAGAGAATAAAAAAAATCAATGAAATAATACCAGAAAATTTCCCAAAGTTGAGAAACTGTGTGCATTCATAACACAGGGATCAAGACAGGCCTAAAGATTCAGAAATAAAAAGTCAATCACAAAATATGCAACGTGGGATTAGACTTCCCCACACGAAATTGGATGCCAAAGGACAATAAAAGTCTAATAGCTTCAATACTCTGAGGGGACACCATTTTCAAAATGGCATTCTGAAGTCGGCCAATCCAGCTAAACAAACTTGCAGCTATGGGAGGATTTAGAGAGTTTTCTTCACTATACCTTCCTTAGACTGTTTATTTGGGGTTGTGCTTCAACCTAAACAAGAATGTAAACCCAGAAGAAAAATAGTGCACACAGTTAAAGTCGAATGCAACCTTAATAGTGGTTAAGGGAATTCATGCGGTAGCAGGAAAAGGGCCTGAAATCTTTCCAGAGAGAAAATAAGAAACCCATTACAAACTCTGACATAGGAAAGAATAATCTCATGACATGGGACAAGAGGGAAAACAAAACTCCAAAAACCAAAGTCAACTATAAACCGCAGGAAAAACCAAAGACCACACAAGAGAGGGCCTAGTTGGGAGCCTCAGAAATGCAAAGGTAATCATTAACACAGGAAATGGGGCTAACAGTGGCTGCCTTCAGCAAGGACTGCAGGCAGGAGTTGAACAAACCAATTTTCCAGATCAGTAGCTGGTTAGATATTTTAACCTTGTGCAAGATATTGTGGACTAAAATGTTAGTTTAAAAACAAAACCTGCATATTTGGCACTGAAATTTTAGAGATAATAAAAAAAGAAAGGAAATTGAATTATCCAGAAGTTGGAGAAAAATGTGGGTTTAGAAAGAGTTGTCTCCGAGGTGCAGGAGGAAAAAGCACCTGCACATACAGCCTTGGGTATCTGGCATCTGGGGCAGGGTCTAAGCCCTGCACCCTGCTCTGTGATCCCCAGCCCAGCCATGTATGGTTGAAGACACATCGTGTTTCCAAGGACACTCTGGTTTCTTGATTACAGAGGCTTCTGCAATCCAGACACTTGAAGGGGCAGCTTCTGGCCGAAAATTCTCTGTGCTCAAGCTTTCTTTGCCACTCCTCCTTGCTCTGTCTGATGTTCCTCCAAGTCCACCTAGCCCAGCCCTTAACATCCTAACAAATACTCACTCCTGGATCCCTCCTTATCTTTGCCTGCTCCTGTCCTCTGTCACAAGGCACCTCCCTCACCAGGCTAGTGGGTTACTCAGCAGGGGTTACCTTCCATTGGAATATGTTCTGCAGCCACTGGGACTTAGACCTGGCCTTGGCTGGAAATGAAGGGGCATCTTCAACTTCTGTGAGAGACCCCAATGCATTCCTGCATCAGAGTTTGAACTATGTGCTCAGGCAAGGACAATGTGAGTAAGTAATTGATCTTTTGTTAATGAGTGATAAATTATTCCTATATGATTGTGTATGATAACTCTTGCTTATTTGAAATCAATTTGGGATGGAAATTATTGGTGGCTTCTCACCTGTGCAGGTGGGAGGCCCAGAAGCTACTGCCTTCTAGAAAAGGAGGTC
Organism: Callospermophilus lateralis; assembly: GCF_048772815.1. Classification (NCBI taxonomy): domain Eukaryota; kingdom Metazoa; phylum Chordata; class Mammalia; order Rodentia; family Sciuridae; genus Callospermophilus; species Callospermophilus lateralis. Next base: position 1,297,671 of record NW_027511135.1, read on the forward strand.
AGTGTATTTTGGCTACATTGCTACAACCCGAGGCTGACACACTTAATGGTTGTTCCTTCAGGAAGGAGGGAAAGTGGGTGGGATGCCCTAGGGCTGTGGAGTAGGTGGAAGCAGGGAACTTCCAGCTTTATTTCCTTAGCACCTTGGTCAAGGACTCACGAGGGGATCATCTCAGACTCCCAGCACTGCCTCTCCTACATAACTAATCCACTTGCAGTTTTTAAAAGAAGCCTGATCCAGTCTACTGACCCAGGACACAGATGCTCCTAGGGCTGAGGAAGGACCAGCCTCAGAGATGAGACTCTAGGCCCAAGGGACCATCACAGGCACCAGTCGCCATTACTGATCCACAAGGAATCAGTGACTATCCCCAGATCTTATTTTACTCATTCCTCCCAAGTGAATCCTGAGGATCTATACTGTCTAATCTTTCACCCCAGAGGACACACCTACCTCCTAGTTACCCTCTCTGAATCCCTTACTCAGGTTACCCACAGGCTCTCAATATAAAATCTGAAAGAGCTTTTGTCTTTTCCTTAGTAATTGTCCTAATGATTTCAGAACACAGCCACCCTATCCCTTCCCTTTCTCCTCTAGCCAAATATAAAAGGGTCCCTGGAAAGCCTAGGTCTGGGCCAGATATACCTGTCCTTCCAAAACCCTGTGTCCCTGGCAAGTCTCCAACTTCTAGGGATTCCCAAAGCCTCAGCCTTCTAGGAGCAGTGCCCTGCACCCTAGACCAGGCCTCAGTACCTAGTACTGTGAATGCACATTTAAGCCTGCATTCCACCTATCAGCAGTGACACCTCCCTGCCAGACCAGGCCCTCAGGAAACCAATCCCTGCCCCCTTGCACCTATGAACATTCCTTCATTTCCTCATTGTGGCTGCAGGAGACCAGTGAGACTCAGACACCTCCAAGCCCCCCTGTGTGGCCCAGCTCAGGCCCATATGGAGCCTGGGTTTCTTATCTATGAAATGAGAGGACTAAGGGTCGAGACGGGGCACATCAGTTGACCCAAACCCAGGTTCCTCCTGACATCCACCCTCTACATCCTGTCCCTGCAAGGGTGCCTATTCTACCTCATTCTACCTGTTGCTCAACCTAGCAGGCCTCTGTATGGCTTGTTTCTGTTGACTGTCCCTGGTATGTGGTCTTCATGGGTACAGTATCATGGTTGTATGGCATGCAGTAAAATGTCACAAATGTGCTCTTGGTTTATTCTATCTGGTCTCATACTAATGCTAGAACAGGTGAAAGCATAGTGATTCATGAGTCCCTATGGCACAAGGTTCCTGCCTATAACCCTGCAGGGAGGTCCTGAACTCTGTCTCAGGCAGGCCCTGCAGTCTTTCTCTGCTCATTTCATCACATAGAAAATGGAGATCACAAAATTCACCTCATAAGGTGCACTACAGGGCCACATATATACAGGTCAAATGCAAAGAGGAAATGCCTGGCTCATCAGCCCTGGACTTAACAGTCTTCCCCAATGTCCCCACTTTATATAGAAGAAAGCCCAACACAGATTCCAAGGTCAAGTTGAAGCTAGAAGGGGCATTGCTAGCATCTGGACTAACCCTAACTCATGAACACTAACTGCTCTATGAGACTCTGGCTTTCTCATGCCTATTTTACTCAGGCAACTCCCCTTCTCCAGTGCTTGTCTCAGTCTCAGGAATATTCCCCCAGGCTGCTCTTCTCCTGAACCCCTCAGGAGGCTGGACTCTTCCCAACTCCCTTTTAATCTTACCACATTCTTGCCCCAAGGACATAAAAAGCCTGGCGGAGGCCATTACCCATTCCCATCTGTGGAGTACTTGGTGGGGAAAGAGTATCAACCTGGCTGAGAGAGGTCTCCAATACACACTGGACCAGTAGCCCCACACAAGGTGGGGACAATGAACATGATGTCTGGTACCTAGCAGGAAATTAGTCACTAAGATGGGAGCTTGTAGCCCTATAGTTTCCACTGATCAAAATCCTGCTACCCCCAAGGGCCCTTATTACAGCTGAGACCCAGAAACAGCATGATGAAGATTGTCATGTGACCTCTGTGCTTGGGATCCCAACTTCGAGAGTTCCCTGGACATCCTGGGACAGTGATGGTGCCCCCAGGTTGGGTTATCAGGATGACTAACTGGAAGGTAGTTTAAAAAGAACAAAGGTTTTTCTGCCTTGTGCCAAAACTGAGACTCAAATGTGCTCTGTCTCAAGAGCAGGGGGTAGAGATGCTGGAACCCTGGCGTCCAACTGTGAGAGAGGCTCTGTGGTCAGGGAGGGAATGGGCAAGCCACAGTGTCAGGGAGGGTTCCATTGCCTTGGGGCTGGATTGCAGCTCTGGCAGCAGGTGAAGAATGGAGTCCATTAGGGCCACCATCTGTCCTGGCCATGACGGGTCCTCGTGGTGACATCCAGGAGGTATGAAGATGGAACATCTTTACAGGGAGAGTTTTTTCTTGCTAATTGTCAAATAAGAAGCCAGACACTTGTCACACCTGTCCCTGTGTCAGCCTCTGCCTGACATTAATTGGGGTCAAGGCAAGGAGATGAAAGACAGCCTGGACATGGCCCAGTGTGAAGGGCCAAGTGTCAGACCATGGAACACAAAGAATTACTGGCAGGCCTCCCACTGGAATAGTGGAGGGAAGGTAAGTTCTTCATCTATTCCTCTCCCCCGACCCCAACCCACCTAAGGCCAGGGTAACACTCCCTCCATATCCTCATGCAATACCTCACTTATGCCTTCAGAGTGGGGGACTGTTCAGCATATTTTAGTCTTCTGCTCTGGGAATTCTGGCAGCCACGGACACCTTCCCTTTGGCCAGCAGATGCAGTACCTTCATGAGACCTGGTGGAGGCCCTATGGTTCTCACCACAAGCCCTGCAAGACTTCATATTAATGAAAGAAGAACATGCATTATAATTCTACAGATAGTTCTCCCTGTTGAGATGATCAAATAGAAATAAATTTATTGATGGTTGGCTCTATGAATTAGGGATTTGGAAAAGAAAATTCACGGGCATTTAATCTCAAGATACCCCTTACTTTTAATATTTACAGAGGCTGTAGGCAACTATTATTAACTATTTTTTATACAAAGTTTTTGGTAAAATAATAGGAAAAAATAAAAATAAATTAAAGATGGAATATAAATAAAGAAAATGTTGAGGCTGAATTTGAACTCAAGAGTCTCCTGCCTCAACCTCCCAAGGAATTACAGTTGTGGGCCACCACATCCAATTCCAGGAAAAGATTTCATAATATGCAATAAATTTGGGACAAAAAAATGTAGTGACCTAGAAATTAATTCAAGCAGTATTACTTTATTGTGGGCAATAGCCTTCATTCAAAACCAGAGTTTTCTATCCTCAAGAATTTCTAAGATGGTATAGAAGGGAAGATAAAAATATGCATAATTCTATACTACAATGTATAAAGAAAAACAAATACATCCAAGTATATACAACTAAAGAATAGAAGAAGCCTAAAATAGAAAAGGCCTCTTTTTTGGACTGAGTTTTGAAATGCCAATGATACATGAAACATTAACATATTATTACATATCACATTAAAAAGGCTGAGTGAAACCTAGTTACCATATCTTATGCCTCGTTGACTTTTGAACATTGATTTCAATTTTGGAATTTTACTCTGCTTTCCTTCCAACATAAAAATATGTTTTCCTTGGCATCCCTAACTAGCCCAGGAGCTGTAGTCTACTAAATGTTCTCAGAAGGCAGGGTGACCTGTCATATAATGAATTAAAAACCAGACTTTGAGATTTTAGGGATTCCACAGAGTTTCCTTTATGTATACCACAGGAGAGGGAAACAGCAGAACCAATATATTGTGGATTGTTATTGTGTTGATGGGGGATAAATACTTTGGCCACAACCTAATATTTATAAACCTGTAGAGTATACAGGCATTTGAAATCTTGTTGAAAATCTCAAAGCAAGAGTAGTTAATATGTAACCCACATATGGTGATGCATGCCTGTAATCCTGGTGGCTCAGGAGGCTGAAGCAGGATATCCTGAGTTCAAAGCCAGCCTTAGCAAAAGTGGGAAATTAAGCAACTCAGTGAGACCTTCTCTCTAAATAAAATACAAAATAGGGCTGGTATTTAGCTCAGTGGTCAAGTGCCCCTGTGTTCAATCCTGGTACCTTCCCCAAGAAAATAGTTAATATGTAAAAATTGGGTTATTTTCTAATTTTCAGAGTAACTTAATATCTTTTTCATCAGATTACAATTGTTAATAGGTATTATTTGTGAAGCATTCTCAGTTTCTAAACAGTACATTTGAGGAATTAGTATTTCTGAGAAATGAATCTAATCTTGCTTTTGTTGCAAACTAAAATTAATTTTACACATTAAAATCATTGAAGAAAACATTAACATTGAATTGTCACTTTATAAAATTACTTTCCACTTAGTGTCACGTGATGGTGATGTTAGTTTTAAAAATAAGTCATTCTTAATCAAATCCAGCTCTTGCTTTTTTCCCACTTTTTCCTATTGTCAAAAGGTGATGTGAGAGCAAAGATAAATATTACACTGTGTGCTGTCAAGGACCTCATCTATTAGTGGAGAAAAACAGATTAAAATATCTCAAAATAATGTTTTGGAGGTAGTGACCTATGAAAGCAAAAGGTAGGTAAGGATGATTTTGTTGTTATTGTTATTGCTTAGGAGAAGATATTGTTCTGAGAAGGTTTCATTGACTCAAATGTGCATGACACTATATTGGCAATAAGTGTCACTCTACTTATATAGTTAAATTCACTTCAATATGCATACACCTGCACATAACTGCTGTACAATCCTGTTTTTTATAGTGTAAGAAATATCCAGAAGTCCAGATGACTCAGATTTTGGGGAGCATTTAAGGTATATCTACCTCTGTTTTATTTTAGAAATTAACAAATACTTGGATTAAGAGTATGGTTTAATCTGTATATAGAGTATTTTATATATTATACCTGGTCAACAGATGCTCTGAATAGTATAGAAAAGCACTAGATGCAACATAGAAGCAAAAGCTTCTTTTACTTACTGAATTGTTTTAATTCACTACATTTTCATTTACTCTGAGGGGGAGAAAACTGGAAAGGATTGCATTATCTGAAAGAGCCACTACACTTTTCCTTTTGTTGAGCATGATTTATATATCTGTGAATCATATTGCCTGTGATATATGCAGAGTAAAACATCTCTAACATTGTTATGTATTTTCTTTTCTAAGCTTCACAGTTAAAGAAACCTCATTAATTATGTGCATTTCTGCAGTTTCTCAACAAATAATGAGACAATTGTAGTTAAAAAATTTTTAGTCAATTTAACTTGATTCTCATCACCACAACAAGTTCATCAAAAGCTTATTTTATATCATATGGCTATTTATTTATGATTATGATTTGGGTGTTGGTAGAGAAAAGAAGGAAGAAATTGCAAAAACAGTAAAAGAGAAAAAATCCATTATTCTAGAAGAAACTACTTGAATAATTTTATTGTATTGATTGACTGGTTATAAGTCATTTGTTCTAATTCTCCAATGTTCCAAACTCTAAATTCAGTGTAGATCAGTAGACTGTGTCTTCTGGGATACAACATGACTTGGATACAAGTTAAAAAATTAGTATATTGGTTATTTCAGATCCCTTAGTACAATTAAGTACCATTAAATAATATTTCATTGAAGGTGCTTTACCTGATTGCCAAATGACCAAATAACCTTTTTCTCTCCACCACCAACTGAGAGATTTGTTGTATTCACAAGTATGTGCTTTCTTAACACCTACTTAGAAATTGTGTTAAGTATTTATGTAGTTAAATTTGGTACTCTGGGGTTGGGATTATAGTTTAGTAGTTAAGCACTTGCCTCTAATGCATGAGGCACTGGGTTTGATCCTCAGCACCACATAGATACATAAAATAAAGATATTGTGTCCATCTACAACTAAAAAAATTAAAAATTGCTACTCTGAATAGTAGCGATTTATAATAGAATATATTTGAATCGTGTTCCACAAAAACATTCTGATTGATTGCAATCAACCTTAGTTGTTTCTCTTTGGAGTTTTTATCAGTGAATATGACAGATAAATGGCTGGAGACTTTTCATGTATTCCTTTCTCTTTAGAAAGCAGCAAAAAGGACTTTATTTTCCTCGGATAGTTTGCTAGATCCAACTTCAGAATTGCATAAAAATACAGAAAAGGACAAAACAAAGAGAAATACAGAAAACCTAGTAACACTCTGGAGATTAATTTACATGCAGTAATTTACATGTGAAAAAGACAATTTTTTTCTTACTTAACTTTCAAGTTACATGTTTTATTTCTGCCAGTTTTAAACTTCCAGGCCTTTAAGCGCAAAATTTATCTGTAAATAATATCAATTCATCTCTTTATAGTATAATCTAAAGATGTTAAGTTTTCCTCAGTTATCCCTGTGAGTGATTAAAATATGGGTATTAGACTGGGCATGGTTGTGTATGCCTGTAATCCCAATGGCTCTGAAGTTGAGGCAGGAGGATTGAGAGTTCAATGTCAAGTTCAGAAACTTAGGAAGGCCCTCAGTAACTTAGAGACACCTTGTCTCAAAATAAAATAGAAACAGGCCTGGGATATAGTACTAGAGTTAAATACCTTGGATTCAAATTTCTGTAACTTTATCCCACTCCCCACCAAAATGGGTATTAGAGGGGCAATGGGAATATGGAAGGGATATTAGGGGCACATGAAGGAAAGTTCATTAGAATAAAGAACAATGCATTATCTTCACTAACACTCATTCAGAATGAAGTCAATTAGGCTTTGAACAGAAATTTCCAAAAAAAAACAAAACTGTTTTTCCTTTCTTGTCCCTTTCCATTGTTCTTATATTGTTGATTTCCCACTTTCACAGAAATACTTACATACAAGTAAATGCATATATACCCTCAAGGACAAAAAAAATATATTTCATTATAGTTTAGAGAGTAAACACATTCTTCTGAGGACCAGCATGGAATACATGAAAATGTGTACAATAGCAGTTTTAATAGTAAACCAAATAGCAAACAGTACCCAACTCTGATAAGAACAGATATTTTACCTGTTTAATTGGAAAACTTAAAAAATTAGTAAAAATTTAAAAGTGTCATATTGTGTTTAAATTGAGGAGAATGGAGGTGGGGATTTAGCTTGGTGGTAGAGAGCTTGTCTAGCATATGTGAGGCAGTGGGTTCAATCTTCAACACCACATAAAAATAAATAAATAAAATGAGGGAATATAATAAAAATTGAGGAGGACAAAACTTATAGTATATTTCTGGTTTTTATTTTTTGAACAAAAATCTACTCTTTTTCATGAAACATTAAGATATATGCAATGTCTGAATTTCACCAATTTTAATTATTCACACTATACATTGCACATTGCTCCTATTTGTGTAATTTAAATTTTATTGTTTATAAGGTAATCCAAGTTGTTGGGGTTTGAGTGTGCAGAGTTTAGCTCCCTCAGGCCTGACATCTTGCAAGAGCTGTGGCTGTAATTTAGGTCAGCTGAGGCAAACCTCAGTTAGGAGGAGGAAAAATTCTCTTCCCCTTATCGCAAGTCACAAGTTCTGCATGGTTTGGCCAAGAGGAAGAAGCTTCTTGCATACTTATCTTGGGAACAGTACATTCTAAAGAAACAAATGCATCCTCAGGGAAATAGATAATGTCTACAAAGAACTTTAAGAGGGTACTTATCAAATAAACAGGAACGATCTGAGTTTAGCTCTGTTTATCCGCTGAGGCATGATATTTGGGCAATGTGGGTAAAGGGTTATCGAAGAATTGCTTGGGAAGAATTGCTTGCTTTGTTAGAAGAAAAATATAAAAGGAACTTGCAAATAAACCTCAGCATGCGTTGCAATTGCTGCCTTTGCTCTGCATCCCCTGTGTCCTGGTTATTTCGCGACCCTTACCCAGGGACCCAAATGCTCTAGACGTTCACACAAGTAATACTATTTGGTAATTAGATCCACCAATTTCAGAAATTGAACTAGAAGCTTTTAAAAATAAAAATAATAGCTTTTAAATACTGAGCACCCCCTATGTAATATCCCAAGTGTTTTTAACCTTGGACATCTCTTATTCATCATATTTAATGTTATGCCAGGTATTATACCCTTACAAATGTCTTATCGGGGTAAATGTGTGTACACACATGTACTAGAAAGATTGGGTAGAACATAGATAAAACCATTAGTGCTAGAACATCCTGAGTGGGCTCAATCCTGGAGCTCTCTAGATGCTTTAAGATCTCAGGAAAATGTGGTAACCACATTGTGTTTTAGCATCCTCACCTGAGAAATAAGAATAGAAATAACATCTTCCATGTTGGCTTGCTATAAGTATGATAGGATGGAAATATTAATACATGTGCTTAGACACATCTTGGAAAAACAAAAACAGTGTTCAGTAGTACTATTAATTTACTTTTTTATTTCACTGGTGTTGTAACTGGGTTAAATAATTCAGTATATTGTAAAACCAGTATATTATAAAACCAAAACACAAAATTCCTACATGCAGCTGTTCCCTTTGTGTAATTCTGTATTTTTCACTCCTCAAATATCTAGTTCATGATATATTGCTGATGACAGTAGCTGTATCACTTCTACCATTTGATATACTATTTGCCCTTATAGTAAAGTAATTTTACTCACATGTTACTAGATCTACTTAACTTGGTTGCTTTAATTCTAAGGTTTCTCCATGACCATATGGAATCCACTCTATGTAGATATATTGATCAAATTTTTTTATATTATTATTAGGTTAGTACTATCTGAGCAAATTATAACATGTTCAAAATAATATCAAACTAATCATGAAGAGCAAAATGGAATCTTAGAAGGCCTTAATCTTAGATTGGTGCCTGGCAGCCAGGAAAGAGTGCCTTATCATCATCTGAAATGACATTCTACTTAAGAAAATATTATGAAATTAATTATACATCTTCATAAGATAGGATTATATTTTGTGTCAAAAGTAAAAAGATACCAAAAATGTTTCATAGAAGTAATATAAAATAAAAAAAAGATTTGTGCCGTATTAATGTATTGAACCACAAGCTTCAGACCAATTCTAATTTTTATTTGAAAAACAAATCTCCATCATCTGAATATAGATATTTCCTGGAAGGATACTTCATATCATAAAATTTTGATTGGTTCTACTTATATTGGTATGAGTAATTACATATATATTTATATGTTTTAAAGTATCTTTTGAATTCTGGAAAATGTGATATTTAAATAAAGGTGTCTTCTAAATTAAAGACCTCTGTAGGAATGGTTGTTAATCTGAAATTCTACTTATCCTTTAAGTGTCTATCTTGTTCTAAAAGCACAGAATATGTTAAATAAAATACAACATGGAAATTTAAATACATACCAAATTTTAAAAGACATAATTGTACCCTAGTAGTAGAAAGAAACAGAAATGTTGGCTGAGGTTGTGGCTCAGTGGTAGAGTTCTCACCTAGCACTTGCAAGGCCCTGGGTTCGATCCTTAGCACCACATAAAAATAAAATAAAAATATTGTGTCCAACTACAACTAAAAAATAAATATGTTTTTAAAAAAGAAATAAATATAAATGTTAAAGCCAGCCTATATTTGTACAGTAATTGGATATTTAGTTCTAAAACATCCATGTTAAAAGCAGGAAAATTTGAAGTACCCCCATAGAACTGGGTAATATTATAGAACTGAAGCTGAAATTTTCAGTTGAATTTAACTGTCTGAAAATGAGACAGTGTTTTAGATCCTGTGTACACTATTCTCCCACTTATCAATGTTTTATTATGAAAAATATTTGAACTTAAGATCAAAAATAAAATATATCTTTATTTTTGAAACAATTAGATATTACTGTCATGGACAGAAGTTTATCCATTCCCTCATTAAAAGAAGTTACTACCTGACTTTTAAATGTATTTATAGTGTTTTCTTGCATTTTTTATTTTTAATTTTGTTGAATATTTTACTTTTATATTTGAACAAAGCCAAATATATCTCTTTTTTCCATTGTAGGTAGGATTTATGTTTCTTGGCTATCTTTCAAAGAATTCTTACCAATTCCAAAATTACACACAGAATAATATATACTCTATGTGAATTAATGTGTTTTGGCTTTGAGAAAACCTTTGTCTTAACTGAAAATCTTAAATAAAAACTCGAATCTGAATTTAATAAAGAAAAAATTTACATATGTATGTACTTATTTTTATAGACACACATATATACACATATATGTTACACACATATATATGTATTTATGTGGCATATCATATGTATATGCATGGCCACATAAATACATATATATGTACATACACACACATGTACACACACACACACACACACACATGCACGTATATCCTTACCATTGACTTCCTGGTTTAAGTTCATATTACCAGGGGTATTTTATATTATATATAATTTTTATTTATTCTTTTTAGATGCACATGGTGGTAAAGTATATTTTGGCATATTATACATACATGGAGTATAACATTCTAATTGGGATCCCATTCTTGTGGTTGTACTTGATGTGAAGTTTTAGTAGTTATGTATTCATACAGGAACATGGGAAAGTTATGTCAGATTAACAGGGTTTTTATAGACTGCAAAGTATTTTCATATGGCTCACATCATAAGAATACATCAGGAAGTAAAACAAAACAATGGCTATTCTGACCATTTATATAAGGTTATTATGCAAATAACACCACTTATAGCTATGGAATTTTGTGTAAAATACAATTAATCACTTGTATTTTTTATAGTGATTGCTAGGGATTCTTCCACATCTCATGTCTACATTTACTACCCAAGAAAGAAGATAGAGGCATATAGGTAATGAATCTTTTTTCTCCCATTTCTCAGATGATGACAGTAACATGACCAAAATGTATCACATTGCTGTAGATATTTATGAAGAAAGTGACTCATTTCCTCTTTTTTAATGTACTTAAGTATACAACTTTCCCCCTGAAATAGTATCCTAAAACATGAGATAATACAATTATATTGAGGAGAAACATACTTTCTTCACTTAAATCAATAGGATTATAGCACTATAGTGCTGTAAGGTGATAATTTTATAATACCAGGTACTCTATTATGTACATCATATGAATTATTTTAGTTATTTCTAGTTATAATAGGGATTAAAACATAATATAGTGAAATTATTAAGTCATGTTAATGTTCTGAGTATATGCTAAATATATGTCATATGTATTCTAAAGTAAATAATTTGGAATTTAGATATGAGGTTTTTCATAGAAAGAGTTAAATAACCCATTTGAGCATTTTAAGGTAATTTTCCGAATACAAACTATAACACAAATATAGCAGTTTGAATAATTCAAATTCACTGAAATTTTTGTTTAAGTAAATAATGATTTGTTACATATGACTTTTTTTTCTTTCCATTGTTTAGAAAAATTACTAAAATTATTTGTAAGACTTTTGGGAGAATAAATACTAACTGAATTTCTACACAATACTATTTTAAACTTTAGATTCAGAAAATCAAATTTTGAAATGTACATATTATAGGCAAGCAAATATATTAAATATATACACATGAATTTATGTTCATAATTTTTATGATTCAGGAGTTATTTTTAGTAACTCTGGAGCACACATCCTTATTATCTACACATTCATGCTACACGTTATATATCAAAATAAGTGCATAAGGTACACAGAAACTATATGTATCTGTACAGTGAATTATATGGGACACTCCAGTTAGAGTCTTTTAAAATTTTTTTAAATAAATGACAGTTGATTGCATTACAATTCTTATTACACATATACAGCACAATTTTTTATATATCTGGTTGTATATAAAGTATGTTGACACCAATTCGTGTCTTCAAACATGTACTTTGGATAATGATGTCTTCACATTCCACAATCCTTGCTAACCCCCTGTTCCTCCCTTTCCCTCCCACCCCTCTGCCCTATGTAGAGTTTCTCTATTCCTCACATGCTTCTCTCCCTACCAACTATAAATCAGCCTCCTTAGAGAAAATACTCGACATTTGTTTTGGGGGGATTGGCTAACTTCACTTAACATTATCTTCTTCAATGCCATCCATTTACCTGCAAGTGCCATGATTTTTTTCTCTTTTATTGCTGAGTAAAATTCTATTGTGTAAATATGCCACATTTTTTTAATCCATTCATCCACTGAAGGGAATCTAGGTTGACTCTACAGTTTAGCTATTATGAATTGTGCTGCTATAAACATTGATGTGGCTTTGTCCCTGTAGTAT